>NC_035448.2:16902015-17521806 GCF_002127325.2 Helianthus annuus | reverse complement strand
CCACAGCTCATAAGAAGTCCCATAGTGCTTGATGGTATGTTTAATTCCCTCAGGCAGGGACATCTTTATCACTGCTAAAGCTTTCTTCTCAGCATCAACCATCAGTTTCTCAGATTCATCCATCTTGTCATAAGAAATCACTTTTATCCTTCCTTCAACACGACGTGTAGGAGCAATGTATCCATCTATAATACAATACCACATTCTGGTATCTTCGCTCTTCACAACCAATTCAAACTCCTCCTTCCAGACAGTATATTCGTTAACATTTTTAAGCTTTGGCCACTTCTCGACATTGTCCACTTTAATCATCTTTAAACACGTTTTACCATAACCGTACTGATAAAACCGTACAATATTTTTCCGAAAATTGTTTTTACCAAATTATACCTTTAGAATCGTCTCGAAAAGACGAATCCAATGATATATAATGTCAAAAACCGAATTCGGGAATCTAAGGAATCTAACGGCGCAAACGGTTCTGTCAAACGAGGTACGGATCAATTTCTATTTTCAAAACACTGAAATATTTTCGACGCTTGCCAACAAAAATTCCACCACTTTATTCCTCTACTAGATTCGCTGGTTTTGAGTTAAATTCGCTGCTTTTGAGCTAAATTCGCTGATCAGTTTAAGTTTGCTGGTTATTTCGCTGAAATGGCTAATTTCGCTGGTTTACTTTCGCTGGTCAAAATCGCCGCTTAATTTCGCTGAAACCGTAATAATTTCGCTGTGGAAAATTATTACGATTACCAAAGTCGCCTTTGGATTTTAAATTCGCTTATCAGTTAATTTCGCTGGGACAGATCAACGCAATAGTTAAATTCGCTAGAGTATTTCGCTGGTCAGTTAAATTCTCTGGTTTCTCAGCAAATTTAACTATCTTGTTCAACAAGCAGCTAATTTCGCCAATCAGTTAATTTCGAAGATCTGCAAATTTTGGAAGGTTAATCTTTTCGAAATTCTGATTATTCTCCAACACAATTCTGCAAAATCAAACAAGCAAATCAGTCAACTTTTGATGAAAATTTTTATGAAATTTATGAAAAACACGAAGAACAGTCTTCGAATCTTCAAGAAATTCAGTCAAAATTCTTCAAAACTATCAACCAAAAACAATCCTGCAAACCCTAAAACCTGCAAAACAGCAAACAAACAACCCAAAAGATCAAATAGCCAAAATTTTCGAAAATTTTATCAAACCCACAAGAATTTCGAAAATTTTTTAAAACCCTATTTTTTCAGGTTTAACAAAAATTTCGAAATCACTCCCTGTTTCTGCAGCAAACAATTCTGAACCGAGCAATCAAGAGCCTAACGCTCTGATACCAATTGTAGGTCCCCCTTTATGTTATGGATCTTCACAGAATCGTTTATCTAACCTAGAGTGCGGAATCCTCTAGATCAGATTGTAGCAGAAAACGTGTAGGAAACAGAAACAACAATTCAATCAAACCGGGTTTTATTGATTATCTATCAAGATTGATTACAATCAATCAAACCCTAAACACAAACCCTAATTTCGTCCAAGCAAGCTCTCACGAAATTATGTCTCTCTCAAACTCTGTTTTGGCTGATTAACCTTAACCCTAATGTCTAACCTTGTTTATATAACACAAGGTTTACAAGTGGGCTAGGTTTACACTCCTGGGCTGCGAATTGGACAGGCCCAATTCGCCCCCCATCACCCAATCCTTTGGGTTTAGTTAGCCCAAACATTACAACTAACTATTACAAAGCTAAACCTGCTAACTGTTTATCGTTTAACTAATTACAAGATATCCAAAGACCAAATCCAAGCTGTTGTCACAAACATGCACCAACAAACCAAATCAAAATGTTAGAAAAGATTTTTAAAACTAAGAAAATAAAACTAAATGCAAAAATAAAAATAAAAGTAAAACAGATGGACAAGATGAATCACTTGGATCCGACTCGTGTATAGTGTAACCTTTGATTATTTTCGCACTTTTGCACTTGTTTAAGAGATTATCTTAGTTATTGTAGTAGGCCTCTCTTTTGAAGGTGACGTTACCCTCAACCCAGTAGTTTGAGTCAGCAAGGATACAATCCTAAAGGGTCGGATTATTGAAAGATAATTAATTAAGTTATTAATGCAAATTATGGTAGGCCCCTCTTTTGAAGGTGACGTTCCCTCGACTAAGTAGTCTGAGTCAGCAGGGATACGGTCCTAAATAGCCGGGTTATAGTATTAATAGTAGTTAACTTATGAGGGGGTCAAAGAGTTTGGATCCCCGCCATCCAATACCTTTGGGTATTGAAGGAGATCCTACTAAATTTGACCCAGGTCTCTTGCAGGACCTCTAAACGCTGAACAAGGGCAAGACCCTTACCAAACCGTTCCCTTAACCCCCGACCAGGTAGCCAACATACCTCCATATAGACCGTGGAGATATGAATGGTGAAAATCTTTTATTTTATATAGACAGTAAAATAATGTCAAGACACCCCGGACAAACGATAAGGAAGAATCACCTTCAACATAAGAAACTAGTTATTAAAGTCACTAATACAAAACCAAATAAAAAGTACAAAAGATTAAAAATAAAAAGTATTACACTAGACACTTGTCTTCACCAAGTGATGTAAGAGACTTAGGCAAACATGGCCTTTGATTGTCAAGAACTCTTACGATCAATCTTGGATCCCGAGACGACTCACACACTCTATGATGGACAATGGATGATGGTGGTGGATGATGGTGAAGTGTGACAGAGGTGGTGTGCCAAGGGATGAGTTGAAATGGCTCCAAGCACTACTATTTATAGGCTGAACAGAAGCCTGGGCACGGCCCCGTGTCCGTCTGACACTCTCTCTCTCTTCATTAATTGTAATTCGCAATTACAATAAATGCGCCTACAGTACTCTGACCACGCCCCCGTGTCCGCTGGGCACGGCCCCGTGGTGGGCAATAGAAGCTTCTACAGGTTTGTCTTTTCTGCTGCTTCTTGGGCACGGCCCCGTGCTCGCTGAGCACGGGGCGTGTTCAGTCTTCTGCCTTCTCTGTTTTGCTTGGGAGGATGCTGTCGAGGGGTCGGGCAATCCACTTTTGTCCGTTTTCTTGTATTTATGTTAGATTTTGCTGCCTTTTTGCTTCTTTTGTTAATTTGAGCTCATTTAATCCTGAAAATACAAAAGGAAGACAAAAACACACTTTTTCCAACATTAGTACTAAAAAAGGGTTAGTTTTATGCCACAATTGATATAATTTATATGTTGCATTTTGCGCGTATCAATTATGTGTATATTAATTGCTTGTTCTTGTTGTCTTTGTGCACAACCTCTGCTTCACATATTATTTTTCTATAAACTTGTTCATGGGGGGCCATCTAATATCAATTCAGTAGATGTTAACAAGATTTCTAACCCAAAACCATTGGAAAATTTAATCTTACAACAATCCAAACACCAAAAAGATTACCTAAATTCACTAAGACAATCCTCAAAATCAACAAAGTCTAGAAGCAACTAAAATACTAATGCGTTTTGAGACTTTGATCCATTGAAAACCTATGTGGTCAAAAAAGCCAAATGCGCGCACCTAGGCACAAAAACGTCTGAACCTAAAAAACTTGCCTTCACCACCACCACCACCGCCGGCCACCACCACTGGTGAGTAGTTTTTCAAGATCGGGTTCGGCTCGTTTATTATTTATTAATCGAAACAAGCCACCACCACCGCCGGCCACCACCACCGCCGGCGACCACCATTGTCGGCCACCAACACCGGCCATCACCACCGCCGGCCACCACCATTGTCGGCCACCAACACCGGCCACCACCACCGCCGGCCACCACCACCACCACCACTCACCATCACCTCTCACCACCACCACCACCGCCGCGGGCCACCACCACTACTCACAACCACCACCAGCCACCACCACTACTCACCCCCACTACCACCACCGGCCACCATTCACCACCACCACTCACCGGTCACCACCACTACTCACCACTACCACCACCACTCACCGGCCACCACCACCTCTCACCACCACCACTCACCAGCCACCACCACTCACCGGCCACCACCACTGCCGGCCACCAACACCGGCCATCACCACCGCCGACCATCACCACCACTACTCACCACTACCACCACCACTCACCGGCCACCACCACCTCTCACCACCACCACTCACCAGCCACCACCACTCACCGGCCACCACCACTGCCGGCCACCAACACCGGCCATCACCACCGCCGACCATCACCACCACCACCACCACCACCACCGCCGGCCACCACCACTGGCCACCACCACCGGCCACCACCACCACTGGCCACCACCACTACTCACCACCACCACCACCACCACCACTCAGCACCACCACTCACCAGCCACCACCACCACCACCACTCACCGGCCACCACCACCTCTCACCACCACCTCTCACCAGCACCACCACTTCTCACCAGCACCACTACCACCACTACCACCGGCCACCACCAATACTCACCACCACCACTCACCGGCCACCGCCACCGGCCACCACCACTACTCACCAGCACCACCACTCACCACCACCACTTACCAGCCACCACCACTACCACCACTCACCGGCCACCACCACCACTCAGCACCACCTCTCACCACCACCTCTCACCACCACTACCACCACTCACCGGCCATGATTAAGTGGGTCAATAACCTTGTGTTATTATAAAAATCTAGCGAATAAACGTCCTATAAAACTTATGTTTTACGACTCAAATATCAAGTGTCCTATTACGGTGTATTATAATAACACCATCATGATTAAGCGTCCTATAAAGGTTAAAGTTATAAGACCCTAGTGTCAAGTGTCCTATTAAGTTATGTTTTAATAGAACTCTAGCGAATAAGCGTCCTATAAAACTAAGTAGTCTGAGTCAGCAGGGATACGGTCCTAATAGCCGGGTTATAGTATTAATAGTAGTTAACTTATGAGGGGGTCAAAGAGTTTGGATCCCCGCCATCCAATACCTTTGGGTATTGAAGGAGATCCTACTAAATTTGACCCAGGTCCCTTGCAGGACCTCTAAACGCTGAACAAGGGCAAGACCCTTACCAAACCGTTCCCTTAACCCCCGACCAGGTAGCCAACATACCTCCATATAGACCGTGAAGATATGAATGGTGAAAATCTTTTATTTTATATAGACAGTAAAATAATGTCAAGACACCACGAACAAACGATAAGGAAGAATCACCTTCAACATAAGAAACTAATTATTAAAGTCATTAATACAAAACCAAATAAAAAGTGCAAAAGATTAAAAATAAAAAGTATTACACTAGACACTTGTCTTCACCAAGTGATGTAAGAGACTTAGGCAAACATGGCCTTTGATTGTCAAGAACTCTTACGATCAATCTTGGATCCCGAGACGACTCACACACTCTATGATGGACAATGGATGATGGTGGTGGATGATGGTGTTATGGTGGTGGTGGGTGGTGGGTGAAGTGTGAGAGAGGTGGTGTGCCAAGGGATGAGTTGAAATGGCTCCAAGCACTCCTATTTATAGGCTGAACAGAAGCCTGGGCACGGCCCCGTGCCCGCTTGGGCACGGCCCGTGTCCGTCTGATACTCTCTCTCTTCATTAATTGTAATTCGCAATTACAATAAATGCGCCTGCAGTACTCTGACCACGCCCCCGTGTCCGCTGGGCACGGTCCCGTGGTGGGCAATAGAAGCTTCTACAGGTTTGTCTTTTCTGCTGCTTCTTGGGCACGGCCCCGTGCTCGCTGAGCACGGGGCGTGTTCAGTCTTCTGCCTTCTCTGTTTTGCTTGGGAGGATGCTGTCGAGGGGTCGGGCAATCCACTTTTGTCCCTTTTCTTGTATTTATGTTAGATTTTGCTGCCTTTTTGCTTCTTTTGTTAATTTGAGCTCATTTAATCCTGAAAATACAAAAGGAAGACAAAAACACACTTTTTCCAACATTAGTACTAAAAAGGGTTAGTTTTATGCCACAACTGATATAATTTATATGTTGCTTTTTGCACGTATCAAATACCCCCACACTTGAATCTTTGCTTGTCTTCAAGCAAAACTCTTTATAATGTGGCTTTATTCACTCCCAAATGGAATGGGTAGAAGAGAAGGTTTTTGGGCTTGTCATAGAGTGTCAGGATTTTCCAAGATTGTTTAGGTTTTATTTTTATTTATTTACAATCCTATTCGTCAGGATTTATTAAAAACATTTCATAAGATAAGTTATTTATTAAGGCATAACATACCTTTTTAAAATTCTATTTATATACAAGTTCACATACCTCACGGGGGAAATCACTCACACTCGGCCGAAGGTGTATTTTTAGTGAATCACTCGAGAGCGGCGTGGAATTTATTTCTACCATAAGCTTGCCAAGCAATCAATCCTCCTCCTTTTTAACTTTATATCTTTGTAAATATCAAGAGGACTTTTTGGGTGAAGGGTTAGGCTTGGGCTAAAGGTGGGTGGTTGGGTTAGTGGTTAGTTGAAAAGGGCGAAAGGCGTAAAAAGCGTTGGTTTTCGTAAAACATTTTGTTTTTGTGACTTTTTATTTTTAATGAAGTATTTATTCAAACAAGCTTTTGTTTGAGGAGCTTTGTTTGTTTATTTCCAACTTCATCATCATTCATCATATATATTTTTTTTCAAGAGTCACACGAAAACCAAGCTTTGTTACTAAAATAAGGCGTAAAAATGAAAAAGGGATTTTGGTGGGTAAAAAGGGTTTTGGGTTAAGAAATGAAAAGGTTTAGGCTCAAAGGGGTTAACTAGGGGGAATTTTTGGGTAGGTAAAAAGAAAAATGAAAATAATGGTGTTGAAAGAAAAAGGGTTAGTCCTAATGCCTCCATCATTTACTTACTTGGGTTTAAGTTGGTAAGGAGCGGGAATGAATTATCGTGGCAAGTTCTAGAGTCGTAAGAACCAAGCGGCTATTCACACAAGAAACGAAAAATGAGCATTTAGTGTAAAGATATGTATTTGTATGCTCTTTAAAGGCTCAAAACTCACTTTTGTGGGAATGGGTTTTTACGTGATCAAGTATATATAATCAAATTTTAACTAAGTTTGTCATGCCGTTTCATAATTTTCTTATGTTGGTTCTTTTTATCACGACGCTATCGGTTGTAAATTTCTAAAAATATAACCTTGTTAGAGTTAGAATTCTCAACTTAAACTTAGACAAGTAAAAAAAATGCAAAATTTTTGAAAAAATTTGGGGTGATTAGCAATTCCAAATAGAGTTTTGTGTAAGGCTTGTTATTAGGACTTGCGAAATTCAAGGTTTTAGCATCCCCCCCATACTTAAATTACACATTGTCCACAATGTGTCCCAAAAATAAGTTTTTAGGTTGATTGAATGTGTAAAATGGTGTTAAAAGCAAAATTTTATGTTACTGGCAGTCTGGACACGGCCCCGTGGGGACCGGGCATGGCCCCGTGTTCAGGTGCAAGTGACAAAAATTAAATAAAAGAAATAGAAGCCTGGACACGGGGGCGTGTTCAGTGAACACGGCCTGTGTCCAGTTACCTGAACTGGGCAATTTTCTGCAGGATGCTCAGCACAGAGCCGTGTTGGCTGGACACGGCCCGTGCTGAGCTTACTGTAATGAAGGAATTGTTGTCGGATGGCCCTGTTTTCGTTCATGGGCCATGTTTCTCGTTTCCCTTGTTATCCTTCACCATCCCGAGTGTGTTTTATTCCTGCAAATTAAAACTAAAAGATTAGACTAAACTAAGGATAGTTCCGTGGAATGCCTCCGTGGTGCGCCACGTTTATAAGGGTCCTTGGCTAGACCCAAGGTGAGGTTATATGTTTTCCGAGCGGGATGTTTTGCATCCCATGTTGCACCGTCGGAGAGCATCATCCAAACTCGAATCAATAACCTTCATGTAATTGACCGGGTCATCGTCCTCTATTTTCTTCCTAACCCCGAACTTCACTTCCTCATCACCATATTTTAAAGTGAGTGTTCCGTCATTCATGTCTACCACTGCTTGCGCGGTGGCTAGAAATGGTCTCCCTAGTATGAGGGGCACTTCGGTGTCTTCTTCTATATCAAGGATGACAAAGTCGGCCGAGTAGACAAAATTATCAACTTTGACTAGCAGATTTTCAGCGACACCTTGTGGGAATTTGACGGATCGATCAGCAAGCTGTATACTCATCTTTGTAGGACTTGTCTTGCCTAAACCGAGTCTTTTGAACATTGATGCTGGCATGAGGTTGATGCTAGCACTAAGGTCGGCTAGAGCATTTCGAATGGGGGAGTCCCCAATTGAGCAAGGAATTGTGAAGCTTCCGGGATCAATCTTCTTTTGGGGAAGTTTATTGAGCACGAGGGCAGAGCATTCTTCGCCTAAGTTAACTAATTGCAATGATTCAATTTTCCTTTTATGAGTGAGAAAGTCCCTCATGAATTTTGAATATTTAGGCATTTGGGTTAGGACGTCAATGAAAGGAATGTTGACATGCAATTGTTTTAGTAGACTTTCGAATTTAGCGAATTGCTCATTGGTCTTCTGGCGGATTAACCTACTGGGGTACGGAACTCGAGGAGCCTTGGTAGGCTCTCGTGAAGCAGGAGAACCCGTCTCTTGTTGGGGCGTTGTTGCGGTCTCCTCGGTAAGCGGTGGGCCTTCCGCATGACCCACGGTACGGTTCCGTAGTGTTATGAGATGAACTTGTGCCTTTGGGTTTGTTTCGGTATTACTTGGTAACGCGCCCTGTGGTCTCTCGGAGAAATTTTGAGCTAGTTGACTTATTTGTTTTTCGATGTTTTGAATACTAGCTTGTTGATTTCTAAAATTTGATTCTAATTGTAGAAACCTATCCGAGTTTTTCTTTTCAGTGTCGGAGATGAGGCGAGATATAGTATCTTCAAGCCTCTCTCGTCCACCTTGTTGTTGAGAAAAATTTTGTGACTCATTCCTTGGTTGTTGAAAGTTTGTTCGTTGATTTAGGTTTTGTTGGTTACTACTGTTGCCGGGTTCTCTCCAACCAAGGTTAGGGTGGTTACGCCATCCTTGGTTGTAGGTGCCCGTTGGGGGACCCGACGGCCTAAGTCTATTATCAATGTAGTTTACCGACTCTGTTTGATCATCTGTTTCTTTCATACAATTCCAAATTTCATGTGGCCCACCACACCCTTCACAAGCCATAACCGAGACTGTTTTTGTCATTTCTAGCTTTTTAATTTTTGAAGAAAGGGCCTCGATTTGGGCTTGTAAAGAAGTGCTTTCATCAACCTTATGGGCGCCCGGGGCAATAGATTTATTGCCTCGGGGAGTGTGCCATTGAAAATTGGTTTGAGCAATTTCCTCAATCTGATTATATATTTCTTGCGGGCGGTGATTACCTAAAAGTCCCCCGGAGCTAGAGTCAAGTGTTTGTCTAGTATGTGGCAACAATCCATTATAGAAGGTGGATACTTGTTGCCACACTGCAAGACCGTGATGAGGACACTTTCGTAATAGCTCCTTGAATCTTTCCCAAGTTTCATATAAGGATTCCCCCTCGTCTTGCGAGTATGTATTAATTTCAGTCATTAATTTGGCCGTTTTAGCAGGAGGGAAATACTTATATAGAAATTTTTGGGCTAGTTCATCCCAGGTATTTACCGAACCAACTGGGAGGGTGTTAAGCCAAGCTTTTGCTCGGTCTTTTAGTGAAAATGGAAACATTCGAAGGCGAATGGCGTCATTTGATGCTCCATTGATCCGAAAGGTATCACATATTTCTAAGAAATTAGTAATATGTAGATGGGGATCCTCGTCTGCAAGCCCATGAAAGGTTGCAGAGTTTTGAAGCATCTGTATCAAATGTGGCAGAAGTTCGAAGTTATTGGCTTCGACATTCGGTAAATTGATAGCGGCGCCAAGGTTACCTACGGTGGGTCGTAGGTAATCCATGAGGGTACGCTGGTCCGCCATTGGAAGTGGGTCCCCCGAAACCTTCTCTTGGTTTTTTGATTTTAGTCTTTTTCTGAGAAAGCGTCCGGGTTCTTCTAGAGGTTCTTTTATGTCTTTATTAGAACTGGAGCTCATACACTACGTAGAAGAGGTGTCGGGTTCCAAGTCCTGCAACAAAACAGAAAAGAATGTTGGTCAGAAGGTTCACCACGACCCCGTGCTCAGTGAACACGGCCCGTGGTCGGAGTTACAGTGATTGTTTTCCGGATCCCTGTTACTGGAAAGTTGGACACGGCCCCGTGTTGCACTGACACGGCCCCGTGTTGCACCGACACGGCCCCGTGCTCAGCCTTCTGTAACTCGGGAAATAAAAACTGCCAGTACCAATGCTGGGCATGGGGCGTGTCCGACCAGGCACGGCCCGTGCTGAGCTCTGCAGAAGCTGAAAAATTAAGAAAATCCTAAAAAAATAAAAAGAAAATAAAAAAATGATTAGTCCGTTGATTCCTAACTTTCATAAAATCCTTGTGTCCCCGGCAACGGCGCCAAAAAACTTGATGCGTGTGGGTGTGTATATATTTTAGGTGTATATTTTAAGCCCTTTTTACACTTTTTAGCCAAGTTTTAAATTTATAAAACACGATATTTACTAACACTACACACACATATGGGCAAGTGCACCCATCGTGGACGTAGTATAGTGTTAGTAAGATACCGAGGTCGTCCAAGGACACAAGAGCTTTTAGTACCGGTTTATCCTCAACGTCTAACCAAATCAAAATGTTAGAAAAGATTTTTAAAACTAAGAAAATAAAACTAAATGCTTAAAAATAAAAATAAAAGTAAAACAGATAGACAAGATGAATCACTTGGATCCGACTCGTGTATAGTGTAACCTTTGATTATTTTCGCACTTTTGCACTTGTTTAAGAGATTATCTTAGTTATTGTAGTAGGCCCCTTTTTTGAAGGTGACGTTACCCTCAACCCAGTAGTTTGAGTCAGCAAGGATACAATCCTAAAGGGTCGGATTATTGAAAGATAATTAATTAATTTATTAATGCAAATTATTGTAGGCCCCTCTTTTGAAGGTGACGTTACCCTCGACTAAGTAGTCTGAGTCAGCAGGGATACGGTCCTAAATAGCCGGGTTATAGTATTAATAGTAGTTAACTTATGAGGGGGTCAAAGAGTTTGGATCCCCGCCATCCAATACCTTTGGGTATTGAAGGAGATCCTACTAAATTTGACCCAGGTCCCTT
Organism: Helianthus annuus; assembly: GCF_002127325.2. Lineage (NCBI taxonomy): Eukaryota > Viridiplantae > Streptophyta > Magnoliopsida > Asterales > Asteraceae > Helianthus > Helianthus annuus. The sequence goes on along the minus strand of NC_035448.2, from coordinate 17,510,631 downwards.
GCAGGACCTCTAAACGCTGAACAAGGGCAAGACCCTTACCAAACCGTTCCCTTAACCCCCGACCAGGTAGCCAACATACCTCCATATAGACCGTGGAGATATGAATGGTGAAAATCTTTTATTTTATATAGACAGTAAAATAATGTCAAGACACCCCGGACAAATGATAAGGAAGAATCACCTTCAACATAAGAAACTAGTTATTAAAGTCACTAATACAAAACCAAATAAAAAGTACAAAAGATTAAAAATAAAAAATATTACACTAGACACTTGTCTTCACCAAGTGATGTAAGAGACTTAGGCAAACATGACCTTTGATTGTCAAGAACTCTTACGATCAATCTTGGATCCCGAGACGACTCACACACTCTATGATGGACAATGGATGATGGTGGTGGATGATGGTGAAGTGTGAGAGAGGTGGTGTGCCAAGGGATGAGTTGAAATGGCTCCAAGCACTACTATTTATAGGCTGAACAGAAGCCTGGGCACGGCCCCGTGTCCGTCTGACACTCTCTCTCTCTTCATTAATTGTAATTCGCAATTACAATAAATGCGCCTGCAGTACTCTGACCACGCCCCCGTGTCTGCTGGGCACGACCCCGTGGTGGGCAATAGAAGCTTCTACAGGTTTGTCTTTTCTGCTGCTTCTTGGGCACGGCCCCGTGCTCGCTAAGCACGGGGCGTGTTCAGTCTTCTGCCTTCTCTTCTGCCTTCTCTGTTTTGCTTGGGAGGATGCTGTCGAGGGGTCGGGCAATCCACTTTTGTCCGTTTTCTTGTATTTATGTTAGATTTTGCTGCCTTTTTGCTTCTTTTGTTAATTTGAGCTCATTTAATCCTGAAAATACAAAAGGAAGACAAAAACACACTTTTTCCAACATTAGTACTAAAAAAGGGTTAGTTTTATGCCACAATTGATATAATTTATATGTTGCATTTTGCGCGTATCAATTATGTGTATATTAATTGCTTGTTCTTGTTGTCTTTGTGCACAACCTCTGCTTCACATATTATTTTTCTATAAACTTGTTCATGGGGGGCCATCTGATATCAATTCAGTAGATGTTAACAAGATTTCTAACCCAAAACCATTGGAAAATTTAATCTTACAACAATCCAAACACCAAAAAGATTACCTAAATTCACTAAGACGATCCTCATAATCAACAAAGTCTAGAAGCAACTAAAATACTAATGCGTTTTGAGACTTTGATCCACTGAAAACCTATGTGGTCAAAAAAGCCAAATGCGCGCACCTAGGCACAAAAACGTCTGAACCTAAAAAACTTGCCCTCACCACCACCACCACCGCCGGCCACCACCACTGGTGAGTAGTTTTTCAAGATCGGGTTCGGCTCGTTTATTATTTATTAATCGAAACCGGCCACCACCACCGCCGGCCACCACCACCTCTCACCACCACCACCGCCGGCGACCACCATTGTCGGCCACCAACACCGGCCACCACCACCGCCGGCCACCACCATTGTCGGCCACCAACACCGGCCACCACCACCGCCGGCCACCACCACCACCACCACTCACCATCACCTCTCACCACCACCACCACCGCCGCCGGCCACCACCACTACTCACAACCACCACCAGCCACCACCACTACTCACCACCACTACCACCACCGGCCACCATTCACCACCACCACTCACCGGTCACCACCACTACTCACCACTACCACCACCACTCACCGGCCACCACCACCTCTCACCACCACCACTCACCAGCCACCACCACTCACCGGCCACCACCACTGCCGGCCACCAACACCGGCCATCACCACCGCCGACCATCACCACCACCACCACCACCACCACCACCGCCGGCCACCACCACTGGCCACCACCACCGGCCACCACCACTACTCACCACCACCACTGGCCACCACCACTACTCACCACCACCACCACCACCACTCAGCACCACCACTCACCAGCCACCACCACCACCACCACTCACCGGCCACCACCACCTCTCACCACCACCTCTCACCAGCACCACCACCTCTCACCAGCACCACTACCACCACTACCACCGGCCACCACCAATACTCACCACCACCAGTCACCGGCCACCACCACTACTCACCAGCACCACCACCACTTACCAGCCACCACCACTACCACCACTCACCGGCCACCACCACCACTCAGCACCACCTCTCACCACCACCTCTCACCACCACTACCACCACTCACCGGCCATGATTAAGCGGGTCAATAACCTTGTGTTATTATAAAAATCTAGCGAATAAACGTCCTATAAAACTTATGTTTTACGACTCAAATATCAAGTGTCCTATTACGGTGTATTATAATAACACCATCATGATTAAGCGTCCTATAAAGGTTAAAGTTATAAGACTCTAGTGTCAAGTGTCCTATTAAGTTATGTTTTAATAGAACTCTAGCGAATAAGCGTCCTATAAAACTAATGTTTTATGACTCAAATATCAAGTGTCCTATTAAGGTGTATTATAATAACACCACAGTGATTAAGCGTCCTATAAAGTTTAAAGTTATAAGACCCAAGTGTTATGTGTTCTATTAAGTTAAGTTCTAATATGACTTCGACTAGAAAAAGTCCTATAACACTGAACATTTATGACTTAACTTCCACGTGTCCTATTAAGTTATGTTATAATAGGACCCCAGATGGTAAGTGTCCTAATACAGTACCACATACTGGGACACTAACAATTAAATGTCCTATAAAGTACTTTATTAGGATCTACATTTTAAGTGTCCTATTAAATTATATGATAATAGGACCCTAAAAACCACCCATCCTATTAAATAGTTTTTTAGGACACCGGTTTAGTAGTGTATATCATAAAAGGACCCCAAAAGTTCATTAGTCCTATTACATAGTTTTTTAGGACCCTCTTTCACAAGCGTCCCACAGAAAAGGTCCTAAAAAGCCATTTTTATTGTAGTTACAAGTGGTTAATCAAGGTCATTAAATTGAACTTGATTTAACTTTCATAAAAAGTGTTTGAAAAACAAAGTGATGAGTTTATCCCCTAACCAACAAATGGTTTGAGAAAATCAACAAAACTTATTTTCTGGAAAAAACATTATTGATTAAAACAAACTTAAGTGTTTTGAAATCATAATGGGAAAATAGTTTGTTGTAAGGGGGAGTTCTGATTGTTTATGTCAAGTGGATGGCGAATTGAAGCAATCCACATCAGTTGTCATTTTATTGGTATAGTTTGTTTTCAAATTTTCTCAGAAAATCAAAATTGAAACATATTTTGATTTTAGGGGGAGTAAAAATTTAGAAAATTTCGAAAATTTGAAAAATCCAAAAACATGATAAAAATCCAAAAAGCCAAAAACATCGAAAAATGAAAAAGAGTTTTAGTGTTAAAAGAGGAAATGATAGTACATCAGTGGACTATCACAGCACGCACTGTGGATGTGCCAATAGGTTTTTATACATTCAGTAGATTGTTTTCGAGATATAAACCTAAATATAAATACTTACTTATCTCGTGGGGAACATCTCTCGGATATATGGGTAACCCCCGAAATCTTGTTTGAAAGATTCTCTATTTCTGACATACTAGGTCTTTGTGCGTGATGATATCTGGGGTATTATACCAGGACTTCTGATTTGCGGGAGCAATAGCCTAGTCCTCATATAATACTTTGCATAAGCTTTAAATCTTAAAGCCATCCCTCAGTACAAAAAATGATGAAACATTGAAAAATGTTAATCATGTGCTGTTGAAAAAAAAAGATCCCCAAACAGGACACACATAAAGTCGAGCCATCATCTCTTTGTACGAACGGAAGTTCTAACCTGAGCTCTCATGGTCTCGCATTACCCATTTACAGATATCATTAGTGTACATTCACCTGTAAGACTGAATTTAGAAGTCTGGATACGGGAGTGTATTCTGAGGTGGGACACGCGAATAAGTTTAAGTTCTTAAAATACTAATCTCGTATCTCGGAACATTTGAACTTTGTGTGAAAATTTAAGTGGATCAGTATACTGACAATCTAAGTGAATCGTTTAGAACTTAAAATGTTTAAAGCTTAATGGTGTTAGTGATTTGTCTCATAAACTGATATGATCCTCTTACACAAACTCGCAAAAATATTGTTTGTAAATATTTCTTATTAATTTCCTTTAAAGAATAAAAAATTCAAAACTATTTTAAGTGTGTTTTAGCATAAATTTTGAAAAATCCAAAAAGATTTTCGACAACTGATGTTGGAAAGCTGATTTTCAAAATTCCAAGTACTAAACATGTTGAACAGGTCTGGGAGAGTGTGTTTAACGAAGTTATTCTTACAAGTGATTTTCAGAGATTAAATCATTTTTTGAATGATACCTGCATGTGATTTGTAAATTTATAAACGTTTAAATTTGAGAAATTTATTGTGAGGTAGAGAATGTGCAGGAATGAAGGATGAAAATAGCCAGGTTCCGATACCTGAGGATTCTGTGGTTACAAAGAGCCAGGTTGCGATCTTAGTACCTGTGAGAGTTTGAGCCAGGTGTTTGATCCAAAGCCTGTAGATGGTGAATTCCAGACTGCGATCCTAGCTTATCGAAAGGGGGAGTCTGAAGACAGTCAAGAAGGAATGATTAGAGCCAGTGTCTGATTCTGGAATTATGTCCACACAAGATGCTGATGAACTTAAGGAATCAAGAGACCTGATCAAGAGAATTAGAAAACTTGAGTGCAGGTTGCAATTCTGATCCTGTGGAAAGAAGAAGAGAAAGAGATTGATTAAGGATGCTTACAATGGAGAATCTTTGGAGAGTGCGAGAAGACTGATAAAGACTGAAGGATTGACAACCGAAGACTCGACACCGAAGACTTCGTCAACATCCAAGGGGGAGTCTGTTGGTGCATATGTCTGTCGACTTCGTCTTGTATCGAGTCTTGTATTAGATTAGATAGATTAGGGCACGAAATGTGAGAAAAATATGTTTGTGGGCATTTTGCACGAAATGAGATGTGAGCCATTTCGCACGAAATGGCATAGTCATTTCGTACGAAATAAGCAAGTCATTTCATTTGTGCTATTTCGTGTGAAATCACTATTTCGTGTGTGTTGGTTTCGTGCGAAACCAATTGCCTATAAATACCTGTCGTGCCATTTCATTTGTAACGGTTCTGATTCCGGTAGCGAAGCTCTACCGAAGTGTCTCCAGCTTTATAATACGATCTGATATCAATAAAGAGATAGGTTAAAGTGATTTCTCATGCAATCCAGCTGAAATAACACCGATACATCTGTTTCGCCTTTTGTATTGGTCGAGTTCTCATCTGATCGACTCGTTTGGGTCTGAAAACGATCCTACACCATACTCGTGTTACCAGAAGGAACTGAAGACTTTGTAGTCTATTGTGACGCTTCTAAGCTAGGGTATGGATGTGTATTGATGCAACGTCAAAAGGTTTTAGCTTACGCCTCGAGACAACTTAAGAATCACGAAGAAAATTATTCAACCCATGATTTGGAATTAGGAGCCTTAATTTTTGCCCTTAAAATTTGGAGACATTACCTTTACGGTAGTAAGTTTACCATTTTCACAGATCATAAGAGTTTAAGGTATGTTTTCGGTAAAAGGAGTTGAATATGAGACAAAGACGCTGGATGGAAATACTCAGTGATTATGATTGTAATATCCAGTATCATGCGGGAAAAGCTAATGTAGTAGGCGAAGCTTTAAGTCGAAAGTATCATGAAAAGCCAAAAAGAGTACGTTCTAATAAATTAAATTTACAAGTAGATTTAAATGAACAGATCAGGAAAACACAAGAATCAGTAATCAAGGATGATACTGAGGAGTTGAAAGGAATGATTAAGGAATTAGAACAAGGAACAAATGGAATTTGGAGATTCCATAAGAAAAGAATGTGGATACCTAAATTAGGAAACCTACGCCACCGTATATTAGAAGAAGCCCATAAGTCTAAGAATACGATGCATCCTGGAAGTGATAAGATGTATAAGGATTTAAGAAAGAATTTTTGGTGGATAGGAATGAAGAAAGATATATCAGCTTATGTTTCTAAATGTTTAACCTGTTCACAAATTAAAGCTGAACATCAGAAACCCTCAGGTTTATTGCAGCAGGTAGCAATGCCGGTGTGGAAGTGGGAATTGATAACAATGGATTTTGTTACCAAATTTCCCAAAACAAGAAAAGGTAATGATACAATCTGGGTGATTGTAGACAGGCTAACTAAGTCAGCTCATTTCCTACCAATAAAGGAAACTTTCAGTATGGAACAGTTAACTAAGTTGTATGTAAATGAAATAGTTTCATTGCATGGAATCCCTTTATCAATTGTTTCTGATAGAGATAGTCGTTTTACCTCTCATTTTTGGACAAGTTTCCAAAAAACAACGGGAACCAAGTTGAATCTAAGCACTGCTTATCATCCTCAAACGGACGGACAAAGCGAAAGGACAATTCAGACAATGGAAGATATGCTTAGAGCTTGTGTAATTGATTTCGGAGGTAATTGGGACGATCATCTACCATTAATAGAATTTTCTTACAACAACAGCTATCATACCAGCATCAATGTTGCACCATTCGAAGCACTTTATGGACGAAAGTACCGAACTCCAGTCTGTTGGGCAGAAATTGGAGAAAAGCAACTATCTGGACCTGAGATAGTTCAAGAAACAACCAACAGGATTGTTCAAGTCAAGGAACGACTGAAAGCAGCACGTGATCGACAAAAGAGTTGTGCTGATAACAGGCGAAAACTGTTGGAGTTTCAAGTAGGAGACAAAGTGTTATTAAAAGTTTCTCCTTGGAAAGGAGTGGTAAGATTCATCAAAAGGCAAAAGCTAAGCCCCATGTATGTTGGACCTTTGGAGATTATTAGAAGAATAGGACCTGTAGCCTATCAACTACAACTGCCAGAGGAAATGGCAGGAATACATGATGTATTTCATGTATGTAATCTCAAGAAATGTTTAGCCGATGAATCACTAGTATACCTCTTAAGGACATAGAGATAAATGAAAAGTTAAAATTTGTAGAGAAGCCTCTACAGATTGAAGAAAGAAAGGTCAAGAATCTCAAACACAAGAGATTAGTTCTGGTTAAAGTAAAATGGGATTCCAAGAGAGGACCAGAATACACGTGGGAGCTTGAATCAGAAATGCAGAGGAAATACCCACATCTGTTCCAGTAGACCTCGAGGACGAGTTCTAAAACAAGGTGGGGAGGATATAACAACCCTCCTAAAATATTTCCGACACCCCTAATATATTTAGAATTTCCCTATACGTCCAAAAACACACCCCGTATACGAGAAATGGCCCAAAATACCTTTATATAATTAAAAATAAAATAAAAACAATAAAAACGAGTCTGTCGCGGGGTGCGACAGACTGACCTTGAGTCGTCGCGGGCCGCGAGTGAGAGGACAAGCGGCGTGACCCAACGCTGCCACGTGTCGTATGCGTGTCGAATCTAGGTCGATGATTGGTTAAGGCTACGGCCTAGGGAGTCTACGTCGCGGGGCGCGACGGCTGTCCTTGGCTCTGTCGCGGGGCACGAGGGACTACCGAAGCAGCCCTATAAATAGCGGAGAACGACATTTCATTTTCGTCGTTCATTTCCTTCAATTCTCTCTCAATTTCTCTATTGTAGAATTAATCCCTGGGCATTATACCCACTAATATAATGAAGTTCTGCCTCGTTGTAAGTATTATAACCGTCGGTTACGTATTAGATACGCTGCCCGATTGATCTAGCGCTCCGTAACGGCTGTCGAGGCTCTGCCCGATGTAGTCGTTGGAGTTCTGTCTCGGGGATGGTATTACTAATGTAAATATAGGGTTATTATACTAACACATGTGCATCGTGTAATTAATAGATAATCACCAGGAAATCACAAAGGAAAACCCTAAGATAGCAAAGTGAGTAATATCCTTTTTTGCAAACTGTTTTTACAAAACCTCAAATGTTTTACATTATATTAAACAGTGATTGAGTATTTGTATTCTACAATTATCGTCGGTATGTTGGGATTTTGTATACAAAATTTGTTACTACACTGTGAGTAGTAACATGACCACAAGTCGGGTTGACAGTACCGTGGGTGGTAATTAAAGTAGAAAATAAACAAATGTAATTACGCGACCGCCCTCAATGCTGTAAACGGTTTTACCTGTCTTGATTAAACTGGGATTCACTCACCAGTATTTCCCACTGACAAAATGTTTTTAAATGCGTTTCAGGTAACAAAATGTGAAAGCCAAATAGAAGCCAGCTAGACAGCACTAAAGGCTTGGAAAAGTAGCTATAAAAGTTACCTAAATAAAGAGAAGTTTTTATTTAAATAAATAGGGTTTATCGCTATTAAAAATGTGTGTACTGGAAACTTGGGATTTTCCCATGTGTTTAATATTATAAAAGTGTGGTATTTTACTCTGATAAAATATTTCCTAACTACGGTCCTGATGTAAATTCGCTGCCAAATTGATATACACTAATACCACTGAAACTGGCCGCGCCCGCCCATTCCCGGGGAACCGGGGGGGGGGGGGGGTTGCGACAAAATGCACTTCAGGATGATAAATGCGGGAAGCGGCTTCTCGAAGACTCGTTGAAGATTTGTAGATCCTGCATATATCAAGGGGAGTCTGTAAGTGCACCAAAGTATGATAAATGCTGGATACTACTGAAGTTTCAACATTGAAGGACTGATCTTGTAATTATGTGAAAGTGTCACAAGTTTGGACAAGGGTTCTTATACATATGAGAACTTGTGGATTTATCTCTCATCAGAACTTGTGGATTTATTCATATGAGAACTTGTGGGTTTAGGATGTGAGTACTTGTATTCTTTTATATGGTGAGTACTTGTGGTTCTTTTAGAGTGTGCGAACTTGTATTTTCTAGATAGTGGTGAGTACTTATTTGTTAAGTACTAAGGGTTTCATTGTAAGCTCCATGTTGTGCGAACATATGATTGTATATAAGCTTTGTGATGTATGCAATCATTAGACATTCAATGAAACAATGATATTTTGGAGAAAACTTCTTGTGCAAACAAATCCTAGCTTTGTGTTCTTTATTCAATCTGTGTGATTGTTGATTGTGAATACTCTGTGTATTCACGGTTCTCATCTTCTACACCTTCTGTTATATCTACGTTGCGGTACGTGGCATGCGGTGGTTTCCGCACATCGCGTGTGTGTTCGATCGGTCCAGTTCGTGTGTTCGTTGAAGGAAGACGACCTAACAAGTGGTATTAGAGCAGGCTCTATATACAGAGTGCTCTTACCGCTGTAGACTTCGTGTTGGGGGTTAGATTTTGTTCGGTTTTTTGTTCGTTCTTGTGGGTTTTCAAATTTCTAGGGGTTTCTCACACTTTTCTCATGATTTTCATGGATTCTTCATGTGTTTATTGATTTTTCATCATGGATGGTGATTAGGGTTTAGTTATGAGTGTTTGTGCTTGATTTGATTGTTGAGATTTTGCTCAGATTGTGTCAGATCTAAAGTTTTCTTCAAATTCTCTGGGTTTTTGATTTTCTGAAGTTATTGATGATCTTGTGTGCGGTCACACTTGGGAAATAAATTCAGAGTTAGTACTTGTGGAGTTTCACTTACGCACTTGTGGAAATCTTAAGGTATTTGTGCGCACTTGTGATAAAGGTCTGTGTATTTGTTTGAAAAGTTCATACGCACTTGTTTCTTAGTTCTGTGCGCACTTGTGATTTAGGTTGTTCATCCGTACTTGTTTTCCAAGATTGTTAATGAGTACTTGTAGGATCGTTTGTTGACCCGAACGAGTCGTTTAGAGGTTAACTCTTGCAATTCAGATGCGGAATAATAAGAATAGCAAGTAGATATAGCTTGTTCTTCCTTCTAACTATCTTTTGTATTGATTAGAAACGATTTACAGCTCAAACGTCACACCGGCAGAACTTCGGCGTGGAAAAACAAGGTTCTCCTATCTAAAGAGGATCGCTCAAGACCTATATATAGGGTTCTGGGGCCGCTCATGTGGTCAAATGACACATGAGCGATCCAGGCATGTCACAAAAGCGACCCACAAAGTGTCGTATGAGCGATCCAAGACACATGTGACCCTAAAAGCGACCCACACTCCTAAAACCTATACAAACTCCTGTTTTCACGTATTCTGAGCCCTATGCTATACAATTCGATATAAGATCTGATCCTAGACACCTAGACGGAATCAACAGATGTAGTGCACCAACAGACTCCCCCTCAGATGTTGATGGAGTCGTCAACACACTGTGACTTTAATGCTGTATCTTCACATCGTCAAGCTAGATCAGTCTCTGGGCTTCCTCTTCTTTCAATCTTCAGACTCCCCCTCTCGATTTACTAGCATTCTTTTGTTCTTCAGTAATATCTTCAGGATCTTTGTCTGGCATTCAAACACTCTAATTCTCTTGATCAGATCTCTTGATTTCTTAAGTTCATCAGCATCATCAGTTTGACATGATCTTCAGAATCCGAATCTGATCTTCATAGACTTTTAGAATCGAATATTCTGGCTCTATCAAAAATCTTTAGCATTAATTTCTGAGATCGAAACCTGGCTACCTGCACAATCTTAACCCAGAAATAATTTTTTATCACATATCAGATACCTCTGCACCAATATATGACTCCCCTCAAAACAATCTATGATGAACCACTTTGAAGAAGGTTAGATTTATCGAAAACAATTTGATTTTCACAAATACTCCCCCTCAAATTTTGTTCATCATGTTTAGCACTCGGAATTTTGAAAATCAGTTTTTCAACGTCAGTTTGTCGAAAATCTTTTTGATTTTTAAAAAAAATTATGCTAAAACACCCAAAAATCTTTTTGGATTTTCTGAGAGACATTATCTGACACCACTAGAAAATAAAAAACATAAAGAAATAAACTATTTACAGACAATATTTTTGTGAGTTCGTGCAAGAGGATCATATCAGTTTATGAGACAAATCAACAACACCGTTAAGCTTGGTTTCATTTTAAGCTTTAAACAATTTACCTAGATTGTCAGTATGTTAGTCCTCTTAAATTCTCAACACAAATTTCAGTCGATTCGAGATACGATTTTAATGTTTTAGAGACTTAAACTTAATTATGTATCACTCCACTTGAATATACTCCCGTATCCAGATCCCAAATATTCAGTCTTACAGGTGAGTATACCACAACTGATATCTGTAAAGGGGTTAGATGCGAAACCGTGAGAGCTCAGGTCAGAACTTCCGTTCAGCAGAGAGATGACGGCTCGACTTTTGGTGGGTCCCCTTTAGAGGATCTTTTTGCATTTCAACAGCAGCGACTATCAATTTTATTGTTTCATCGGCATGCTGAGGGCGAAGCTTATGTTTCAAAGCTTTAGCAGAAAGTATTATCCGGGGACTAGGTTAGAACTTCCATTCAGCAGAAGTCCCGGGATAATACCCCAGATATCACTGAGTATAAAGACCTAGTATCTCAGAATACGGGACCTTTCAAACAAGATTTCGGGGGTTACCCATATATTCAAGAATAGTTACCCACGAATTAAGCAAGTTTGAATTTAGGTTTATATCTCGTTTCAATCTACTAAATGTGCGAAAATCTACTGACACATCCGCAGTAAGATTGTTTAACTCTTTTTAACTTTACATTTCGTTAGCGTGCCGTGATAATCCACTGATGTACTATCATTTCCTCTTTTTTGCAACAAACTCATTTTAAATTTTATCATGTTTTTGGCTTTTTCAAATTTTCAAATGTTTTTGGATTTTCTGAAATTTCCCTACTCCCCCTAAAATGCAAACACATTTTAAAAAATTTGAAAACTTCTAGATATCTGACCTACTAGAGATATAAAAAGCAATAACAAACTGTACAGAAACTTGACAACTGACACTGAATCACATCAAATCGCCATCCACTAGGCATAAACAATCTGAACTCCCCCTATCACAAATCATTTTCTCATTTTAGATTTCAAAACACTTAAGTTTGTTTTAATCAAAATGATTTTTCCGGAAAATGAATTTGTGTTGATAACAACCATTTATAGATTTATCAATTCTAAAAACGGGGATGTGGTTCATCATCTTGTCTATATTCTGCCATGAATAGTAAATCAAGTACAAATTAATGTCCCTGATTTACCATTTGCATCTAAGAACCTTCTGTACTACTTGTAAATGTAATTAACTCAACGTATCCAAGCATTTCAAAATTTAACCACAATTACCACTTGTGGGATCAAGATTACCACTTGTAGATACTCAAAAACTACCAATTGTAGGAATATTACGTCTACATCACCATTATATCAATCAGAATGCCGATTCCTGCTTCGCACTTACCAACCTGGAAGCTCCGGCATAGTCCTTTCACCTGCAAAACATCCAAACATGAATCACAATCATTCAAACAAACATATCATAAACTAGAATGATGCCGATTCCTGATCCACGATATAAACTTGGGATCTCCGGCATAGTCCTTTGACTATTCTGGGAAACAAACTTCCCTCCAAGTCTTCTCAGACTTGAGGACTTTCAACTCTTCAGCTGTAGGGTTGTATGTCGCCTTTTTAGTTGCGTAAAAGTCTTTTACCCCTTTAGCTTTTCCACTCAACATTTTCCCAAATATCTTCTTAACATTCCCGTTGAATGTTTTCTCGACATCAAATTCTTTTTCATCATCATAAAATTGATTTGAAATTTCAATTTTTCCAATTTTCTTTTTAACCTCCTCAAACTTCAATGATGGAAGAACATCATCATTTTCTGAAATTTTCTCCATAACTTGTGGCTCTTCTGGCTTTGTGGAACCAGATTCATCACCGACTTTTTCTTCTACCTTTTTAGCAACCCACACTTGGTTGTCATTTCCTTGTCTTTTGTAAAATTTTGTCTTTTTCTTTGAACATTCTCCAACTTCATTTTTCGAATTTTTAAAAATTTTGGATTTTTCAGATTTTTCCACAACTTTGTCTTTCATCTTCTGAGAAGCTCCCTGTTTTGCTTTGATATCTTTCGAACAATCCGATGCTATGTGACCAGCTTCATTGCATTTCAAACAGGTTTGAGTATTTCTTGGATGAAATACTCCAGTTCCATTCTTTCTCTTCTCAGCAAGAAACTCTTTGTTAGTTTGTTTCCAAAATGGTTTCTGCTGTTCATCTTCCGAGCTTCCACCTGTCACAAATTCAGTGTTTGAGTTAGAATTTTTTTCATTTTTATGATTTTCTTGTGGAACAAAACCTAAACCTTTCTTTTTGTAGCTACGATTTGGTTAGGTTTCTTTTGAAAACCAGGACCAGAATTATAACTTTTTTTCTTGTTTAGACGTTGTTGAACTCTGGAAGTATATTTTTTAGGTTTATCAAAATTTTTCAAAACTTTTAATTCAGGAATATTAACCTCTATTAGTTTAAAAGTTTTGTTGATTAATTCTGTTTTGATACTCATTATCGGAAACTCTTTGTTGTAATATAATTTGTCAGAACCATTCAAAGTATAAACAAATTCGAATGTTTCATCATTCAAATCAACTTTTGATAACAAAAACTCTTTACTATAAGACCGTTTAACCGACGAATTTTGACTGTTGACTGACGACTTTGACCCTCCAGACTCAGACTTTGACTCTGTCTCCTCATCAGTGTCCAACACCTGATCGACCACCTTTTTGATTAATTCAGATTCATGATCAGTATCAGATGGGGTAAACGTCACATCAATGTTTTCTGGTAAAACGTCAGTTGTGTCGGTTTTAAGCTGTATATTGACTGCTTTTTCAAGTTGCTCCTCATTTGGTTTCCTAGGTGAATACCCATCCCAAATTGGAGGCGGACACTTGTTATAGCTAATGGTTGGTTTCTTACCACAATCTTTCTTTTCTTTCGGCTTCTCAGCTTGAAAAGCTTCCATACCTGCAACAGTTGGGTAAACACGATCAATAACATAATCAGAAGTAGAATAGCTCAACAATAATCTTCTAATCCTCTCATTTTCAATTTTTTCAGTTTCCAACTCTTGCTTCCAATTTGCACTTTCTTCAATGTAGAAATTTATAGCTTTTTGCTTCGACATTAAAGTTGCATTCATCATTGTTAGCGCCTGTTCTCTTTCTGTGTTTGTCTTTTGGAGACCAGTTACTGTTTTGTTCAACACGTCATACGATTCTTTCACATAATTGAGATTGAACAATAACTGCTCTTTCTTTTTCTCATACTCAGCTATGATGTCGTCTTTTGCTGCACACTCTTTGCAGGCTTCCAAACACTTCTCACATGGCTTGACGACTTCAACAATCTTCTCAACTTCGATTGTTTTAATAACTTCAACCATTTTTTCTACTTCAATCACCTTTTCTACTTCTTTCACAAACTCACCAATTTTCTCAGCAACATTTTCAGCATTCTTAACATCACCTTCAGATTCAGATTGTTGTTCTTTAGCAGCTTGTTTCTCTTTCAGTTTCTCCATTCTTTCTGCAAAATAAAAATGAAAACTTTCAGGAGACATATGAGATTTTGCAATATTTATATGTTTCTCTTCCTCATCATCACTGCTACTATGATCTGGTGATTGATCAAAATGTACAGATTTTTCAGAATCATCATCAGATACACTAGAATCAGATGGTGTATTGTCAAATACAACATCCTGTTCTTGAACAGTTTCATCTGAATTATCTGAAACATCCCCAGAGTGTTCTGAGAGTCTATCAGTACTATCTGAACTTTCATCAGATGACACAGATTTTTCATCTCCACTTCTCACATTCTCTCCAATTGATCTCATCCAAGTAGCAAATAAATTTGGCTCTCGGACGATCTTTGCAATGAAAGCTTTAAAACCTCCCTTTTCATCTACGAACATATCCCAACTGAAACCATCTGGTAATTTCTCATCATCTTGATCGATAACTCGTTCTGCTGTATCTTCAGATGGTATGTAATCACTCCAGCTGAAATCTACCAAACATGCTCTCTTGGGATCTTCAATCTTTCTTCCGTGAGCTGTCTGAGGTTCCTGGGATTGACCAACTTGTTGATAGATAGCTTTGCGGTAGTAATCATCTTTCCCGAATGGATTCTGTGCTCCGCTAGCTTCTCTTCCTTTGCACTCTCGCTTGAAATGGCCCTTCTCCCTGCAACGAAAACAAGTAACTTTAGATTTATCAAAACCTAAAGTAGAAACATGTGCATCAAGAAAGTCATTTCTCCCGGTAATGGTTTTGAATTTCTCAGCTAGACGAAGAACACTAGCAAGACACCATTTGATATCCATAAGTTCCATTTCCTCGGCGTCTATTTGATCGTAATCCTCTTTGGTGAGCATAGGATTTCCGATCCGACCAGCAACAAGACCTTCATAAGATAACAGAACTGAACCCAGAAGTGCCATGTGGTCTTTAGCAGTGTCTTCAGAGAAGCTTTGACCTTCTGGAAGGTTGAGAGCTATGTTGCACTGAATCACATATCCGTTTCCAGTTTTTGTATTTTGAGACTGAAAACTTGTGTTAGTCTCTTTCGGATTCACACTCGGAAACGATGAAAACCCGCTGCTACTCTTGTTCGAACCCTGATCAGCTTTCTCAGATGAATCACCAACACTGAAAGCGGTTTGAATTTTCGGACTTCTTTCAGCTTCAGAAACTGGAATACTACCTTTATAGTACATTTTAACATCTTGTTGACCACTAGGATTATTCATCCTCGCGATCTTTTGCTGTTCAAGATCCTGACTCTCAATTTTCTCAATAAACTGACCAATTGTCAGTTTGTCATAAACACCCGTGTTTTTTAGTATCATCAAATACGTTCCCCACTCTTTCAGAGGTAACGCATCAGCCAATTTATCAACCTATTCCTCACGACCTTTTTCAACTCCCAACATTGATAATGAACGCACTAAGTGGCAGTATCTCTCAATCAGCTTTTTAGTATCCTCTCCCGGCAAACTGCTAAACAAATCAAATTCCTTTTTAAGCAATGCCTTCTTGCTTTTGATCATACTTTCACTACCCTCGAATTTCACTTTAAGAGCATCCCAAATTGACTTCGCAGTTTTGTCGTGTTGTAGCAGAATGAATATATCTTCTTTAATCGCCTGCTGTAGCAAACTGATCATCATTTTCTCTGCTCTGTACATTGCACGTTCTTGTTCTGAGAATTCAGATATCTGTTTAATGACTTGCAATTCTGTTCGAGGCAATGTGTACTTTTCCAATATGCATTCCCATGATCTGAGATGATTTGCCTGAACCCAGTTTTCAAAACGATCCTTCCACCCGTAGTATTCTTCAATACTCATCAGTTTTGGGGGTTTCTGGGTGGTTCCAGTCTCATTTTCCAGGTTCATAGCTTGAGCAATCGCGGCTGGAGTAGTCGATGTAGCAAATGCGTTGTAAAACTCAGAATTCATGATGACTTAACACGTTTTTCAAGGCAACTGACAGAAAAGCGGTCCAAAGAAATCCTTAAATGCGATCCAGACAATGTATTTGGAGCGATCCAAAACTCTTCACTCGAGCGGTCCAAGAATGGTTCTAAGAGCGGTTCTAAATTGTTTGTTCGAGCGGTTCAGCAATTAACCAAATGAGCGATTCACTCAATGTTCTTTGGAGCGGTCCAACAAATTAACACTTCGAGCGGTTTAGAAATCAATTTCGAGCGGTTCAGACATAAACATGAACGAATGAGTGGTCCAAAGTGTAGTCTATGAGCGATTCACAATGATGTCATCTCGAGCGGTCCACATTTCGAACCTGTTTTGAACTGTTTTTAAGCTGATTTTCGACCTAAAACTTCCAAGGGTTTATCTCGGTATGATAATGAACAATCTGTGAGCCTTTGAACGAAATTCAACCGTGAAATCTCCTGGAAATAAGAAAAGAAGGTGTAGAAGTGAGAAGAAACACTGAAATCCGGC
The DNA here is from genome assembly GCF_002127325.2 of Helianthus annuus. Taxonomy (NCBI): domain Eukaryota; kingdom Viridiplantae; phylum Streptophyta; class Magnoliopsida; order Asterales; family Asteraceae; genus Helianthus; species Helianthus annuus. The sequence goes on along the minus strand of NC_035448.2, from coordinate 17,493,690 downwards.
TATAATCTGCAGAAAACCTCCTCCCAAGCTCTGATACCACTTGTAGGATCGTTTGTTGACCCGAACGAGTCGTTTAGAGGTTAACTCTTGCAATTCAGATGTGGAATAATAAGAATAGCAAGTAGATATAGCTTGTTCTTCCTTCTAACTATCTTTTGTATTGATTAGAAACGATTTACAGCTCAAACGTCACACCGGCAGAACTTCGGCGTGGAAAAACTAGGTTCTCCTATCTAAAGAGGATCGCTCAAGACCTATATATAGGGTTCTGGGGCCGCTCATGTGGTCAAATGACACATGAGCGATCCAGGCATGTCACAAAAGCGACCCACAAAGTGTCGTATGAGCGATCCAAGACACATGTGACCCTAAAAGCGACCCACACTCCTAAAACCTATACAAACTCCTGTTTTCACGTATTCTGAGCCCTATGCTATACAATTTGATATAAGATCTGATCCTAGACACCTAGACGGAATCAACAGATGTAGTGCACCAACAGTACTTGTGATTGTTCATGGGTACTTGTGATTTAAGATTGTTCATCAGTACTTGTGATTTAAGATTGTTCATGAGTACTTTTGATTGTTCATGAGTACTTGTGATTTAAGATTGTTCATGAATACTTGTGATTTAAGATTACTCATCTGCACTTGTTTCCAAGATTGTTCATGAGTACTTGTGATTTATAATTGTTCATCAGCACTTGGATATTTGTTCACCAGCACTTGTTTGTGTTTGGTCATCAGTACTTGTTTGTTTTTGGTTATCAGCACTTGTGAGTCTACAACATCATCAGCACTTGTGAATTTCTTTTGACCGAACTTGTTTCATTATTGTTCATCAGAACTTATTTCATTATCATTCATAAGCACTTATCACTTAGAACTTGTGATTTTGATCAGTACTTGTGATATTTGTTAAAGTTTCATCAGTAAGTGTTCACAGTCTTTGAAACCAAGATCTCGTAAAGATGGCGAATAATTTGAACACCGTTGTTCAAAGTATTCGACACAACAACGAAGTCGGAAGTAGTGACAAACCTCCTGTGTTATTGAACGAGTTAGATTATCCGAAATGGAAGATACGGTTTGAACGATACATCAAAGTGAAAGATTTAAAACTGTGGTTATGTATGACGTCAGGAATTGGAGGACAACCTGCTCGAACGTTGACAATTACCGGTTATCTTGCTGTAACTGATGATGAAAGAAAGTATTACGAATGCGAAGAGAAAGCTATGTCCTTGATTACGATGTCGTTACCATAATCGATCTTACACACTTTCGGTAACAAAAACTCGTCAAAGGAATTGTGGGACAGTTTGAGTGACATATACGAAGGAAATGAGTTATTCAAGAAATGGAGACTCTGACGACTAAAAACTCAATTCGTAGTCTTTAAAGCTATGAAAGGTGAATCCTCAGATGATCTGGTAAACAGATTTTACCATTTGCTAAGTGAATTAGATCGAAGTCAACTGGGATTGTATACGGAGTTCGAAAAGGTGGAAAAGTTTCTGAATTGTTAACGAAACAATGGAATATGTACTCTACCTTAATCAAAGAGAGTGCTCAATATGAAGAATTGACTCTTGATCAAGCAGTCCAGAAGATGAAAGGTTACGCATGGAACTTAGATGACCAAGACTCTGATTTCGAGAAGTTACAAGATCCGACTTTATACCGTGCAAAGCAAACTGAAAAGGGAAGTAATTCAGGTGTTGCTTTCGTTTCAGAAACTTCTCAAGGAGATCCAACAAACCATAGTGCCTTTGTCATTGGTAGTAATAGTGGAATTACCATTGGCGGAATCCTTATATATCCTGGAATGTCATCGTCAGTGTTAGGCCAAGTGAACCAAGCATAAATGTTCCTAAAATCGACTCACATAGTCTTATGCAAGAGAGTGTCGAAAACCAAAGAATAGAGAAGACAGCAATGGTCATGGAAGCTCAGCTAGATCCAATAACAACAGTCCAGCCCCATCCAATACAACTTCTACCACTTCAGCAACAACCTCATCTGATAACCTTACTCCTAATGCTAATAATGCTATGATTGTTCAAGCCCTTCAAACTGTTAGTGAGCCACACGATTGGGGGATTGTAATAGAAGATATAGCTCCTGCTGTTGTTTCACAAGTGTTCATTGCCGAGATCGTTAAAGAAGGGTTTGGAGATTTGTTTGAAGAGGCGAACGTGGAAGAGTTGACTGTGGTGGCGGAAGCTCTTAGTGAGAATCTGGAAATAGAGACAATTCAATGAAACAGTGAAATTTTGGAGAAAAACTTCTTGTGCAAACAAACCCTAGCTTTGTGTTTTTTATTCAATCTGTGTGATTGTTGATTGTAAATACTCTGTGTATTCACGGTTCTCATCTTCTACACCTTCTGTACGATCTACGTTGTGGTACGAGGCACGCGGTGGTTTCCGCACATCGCGTGTGTGTTCGATCAGTCCGGTTCGTGTGTTCCTTGAAGGAAGACGACCTTACAAGTTTTGACACCGCCAAGTCTAGATGCAAAGGTAAAGGTGGTGTAGTGGCTAGGTCAGGTTCGATTCTATTTCTTTTATAACTGCAAAGCTTTAGAGCAGATACGTCCGAGACACACATTTTTATATGATTAATAAATCACATAACGTGTCGCAAGTTATAAATAACTAAGACGTCGCCGCCGCAACGCACGACATACGGCAACAATCTAGTTAATATGAAAGAAAAAAGATAACATACTATTACAACCGAACCTCGTATTATATATATCATTATTTATTAGTGAAAGTATAATTAATTTCGATTTTTTAGTTTTCAGATTAATCAAAGATAGAAAATAATAAAGAATTAGATTTTTGTTTTCATCTCTGTTACAAGAAAGTTATAATAATTATTATTTTGAGTATAATTTAATTAGTTAAAAAATAAAACATGTGTATTCAAGTTTAAATCTAACTAGGTTTGTTCTAGTCACGCGTAGCGACGAAAATAGAGCAATGATAATATAAAACAAATGTTATTCGAAAAAGAAAAATGTTGTTTAGAAAGCTAAACCATCAAAATTAGTTCAGTTTATCATTGTACCCTGAAACGATACCAACAAATACTCTATTTTGAATGCAACTTCACTTTTAACAAAACTTAAACCGGAATATTGCGATAACAAAATTAAAAACAACTACATACTTAAGTTTTTAGAGAAAAAATTTAACTAACATAAGCTATTAAAGAATTAATGGATAAAGAAAATATGATTTAATAAAAAAGAAACTTACTAAAACATAAAATACATGATAAAGGAAATATAGGTTTAAAAAGGGAAAAAAATAATTTATCAAAGAAATATTAAATTAATTGATAAAGAAAATATGATTTGATAAAAAAATATATAAAACACATGATAAAGGAAATATAGGTTTAAAAAAGGAAAAAAAAATAAACATATGTTAAAAGGTAAAAGTATTATAATATTTAAATAAAAATATTAAAAAACTATATATTATTATAATTTAATTCACTATTCATGTTGCTTTATAAACAATTTAAATAAAATAAAATATATATAAAATTCGCCTAATTTAAATCTTTATAGGTTTATCATTGAGCTGATATCTAAAGATCACAAACATTTAAAATTGGACTAAATTTAAATTTTTACTAGTTTTTTATATCGCGCGTTGCGACGAAACCGAGCAGATGATAATGTAAAACAAACGTGATTTGAAAATAAAGTATGTTGTTTAGAAATTCAAACCATTAAAACAATTTAGTTTATCATCGTACCGTTTTACGATAACAAATAAATACTTCATTTTGAGTATAACCTCGTTTTAACAAAACTTATAAAGGAATGTCAGGGAAAGAAATCAAGCACAACTACGTACTTAAGTTTAAAAAAAAAATTATAAACGTAACTTATTAAAGAAGTATCAAATTTATTGATAAATTAATATATTTAAAAAAAGAAAAAAAACAATTATTAAAAATAGTAAAGGAAATATATGTTTAAAAAATGAAAATATGTTAATAAAAGTAAATATAATAATAAACTATTATAATATATTAAATAATAAAATAATAAAATAATAAAAAACTATATATTATTATAAAAGTAAAGTTACTATTCATCATCCTTCGCAATATATATCTATACTATATAATAAAAGAAACCAATGGAGGGACACATGTCATTCACTAGTAGGGGTGTGCAATAACCGAACCGTTAACAGAAACCGAACCGAAAACCGACAAAACCGAACCGAAATTAACCGAAACCGAATTAACCGAAAGTCGGTTAACGGATTTTTTTTACCATCGGTTAACCGAAATTAACCAAACCAAACCGAATCATTCATTTTATTTATATATTTCTAGCTTTTATACCTCTATTTCATGTTTTATACTTACATTTCATATAAGAATACCTCTATTTCATTTATTCATGTCTTCATTTCATTTATTTATACCTTCATTTCATTTATTTATACCTCCATTTTATGTATTTAAACATCTATTCATGCATTTATACCTCCATTTAATTTATTTATACATACATTTCATGTATTTATACATCTATTTCATGTATTTATACCTCCATTACATGTATTTCTAAGCAAAAAAAATAGCCCTTGTTTGAATTGGTTATTAACCGAACCGAACCGAAAACCGACAAATTAACCGAATTAACCGAATCGATTAACCGATGACTTCGGTTACGGTTATGGATAATGCTAATAACCGAACCGTGCACACCCCTATTCACTAGAGCCACCTATTTTTTAGTTTTCTCATCTCTATCTCCTACTTAATTGTAATTAATATTAATTAAACGATAATTATAAAATAAAATTTAATATAAATTTAAACAATTCGTATACGAGATAATATAGTCTTTTGAAATATTTATTAGATTTCAAAATTATTTATCTTGAAATTAACAAAAGACTACACTAAATATAAATTAATATAATGTAAAGAGTTAAATGTCATTCTAGTACCTGTGGTTTGGGCAATTTTGTCAGTTTAGTCCAAAATTTTATAATGCACAGGGTTTATAAAGATATAACAAGATACAACTTTTTATTGACTGGTATATAAAATTACATGTGCTCAACCCATACAACACATGAGGTTCTTTAAAATGTAACTTTTTTCATTATTTAATATATAAAATTAAATTTACTTAACCCATACAATACAGCGTGTTCTTAAAGATATAAGTTTTTTATTATTTAATATATAAAATTACATTTGTTCAACCTATAATATAAATTTAAGCAATTCGTATAGGAGATAATATAGTCTTTTGAAATATTTATTAGATTTCAAAATTATTTATCTTGAAATTAACGAAAGACTACACTAAATATAAATTAATATAATGTAAAGAGTTAAATGTCATTTTAGTACCTGTGGTTTGGTCAATTTTGTCAGTCTAGTCCAAAAGTTTTATAATACATAGGGTTTATAAAGATATAACAAGATACAACTTTTTATTGATTGGTATATAAAATTACATGTGCTCAACCCATACAATACATAAAGTTTTTAAAAATGTAACTTTTTCATTATTTAATATATAAAATTAAACGAATGACTACACTAAATATAAATTAATATAATGTAAAGAGTTAAATGTCATTTTAGTACCTGCGGTTTGGTCAATTTTGTCAGTTTAGTCCAAAAGTTTTATAATACACAGGGTTTATAAAGATATAACAAGATATAACTTTTTGTCGATTGGTATTTAAAATTACATGTGCTCAACGCATACAATACATAAAGTTTTTAAAAATGTAACTTAAATATATAAAATTAAATTTACTTAACACATACAATACAGGGGGTTCTTAAATATATAACTTTTTTATTATTTAATATATAAAATTATATTTATTCAACCTATGTAATAAACAAGATTTTTAAAGATATATTGTTTTATTATTTGGTATATAAATTACATTTATTCAACCCGTGTAATAAACGAGGTTTTTAAAGATATTTTTTTATTTATTTAGTATATAAAATTACATTTATTCAATCCGTTTATTACACAGGGTTCTAATCTAGGATAATATATAATGGGTTTATCATTGAGCTAATATGGACTAAATTAAAATTATTATAGGTTTATCATTGAGCTGACATCTAAAGAGCACAAATATGTTTGTGTAGGTGAGGAATTAGAAGGTATGAGGATTGGCTGGACAACAAATAAAAAGTCAAATAAAGTCGGTGAAGTGATGGAATCATATCTAAGGGGTGCCTTGTTCCCACACCCCCTATATCTTATTTTTACATCCCTAGTGTATACGGCTGTATACAAAATATACGGCCCGTATAGAATGTTTTTGAATAGGAAAATGCGCAGAGAATGTTTTTTTTATTTTACTATATACGGCCCGTATATAGTTATACGAGCCGTATATAAGTGTATACGATTTATAAAAACTATACGGCTCAATGGATTTATTTCTGAGGTTTTTGATGTTTACCAAATCTATACGGGCCGTATAACTGTATACGGGCCGTATATATGGATGTTTTTCAATTATCACGTTTTTTCCTGTAAAAACACCATCATTCTAGGGTTTCTAAACTCTTCATCACTTTAAACAACGTTGATCGGAACACGCTGCTTAAATCGGAGCACAAGTAGAGTAACGTTACCGATCAGTCTGTTGATCAAGTAACTAGCAGAAGAACCCGACATAAACAAGTTCTCCACAGTTTGTATTCAGATCTCTATTCGATCATCTTTCCAAACTACAACACATGATAACTTTAAACTTTATAGTGTGTGATTTGACCAGGAAATGATTGGAGGTGATTGCTACTTTTTAATAAGCTGTCATAGTTGTCAAATTCGATTTCAACAAATCTTTTTCTTTTCCTTCAATTTCTAGAACATTCTCCATAACATGAAGACGTGTCGGGTTCTTCTACTAGTGGTATTTTAATGAAGTATTGAAGATTGAATGTGCAAACCCAACCGTTTTTTTACTACGGAAACGGTGGCTTTGGGAAATACAAACCGCAACCGTTTTTTACTACGGAAACGGTGGCTATGCGAAATACAAACCGCAATCTTTTGTGATTATGGGAAACACAAGTTTTCTTTTTGAGCTTGATGGATGTCCGTTATCTCAGTTGAGGCGGGCATTGTTTAAATTTGAATATAAGTAGATGTTACGTGTAACTTCATTAAACCAAGAACAAAGCCTATTTCGAAACACATGTTTTCGTATCAGCGTTGTTTATCACCCTGTGTGAGCATTGGAAACCCGACAAACAGTCTTGACAACTGTGACAGCTTATCTATCTGTGTGTGTCACATCCATCCTGTTATAGCAATCGATATGATTAATTTTACAGATTTTTTTCTAATTAGCGTTGTTAATTACCTAGAAATTGATATGGTGAGTTGGTAATCAAAATCAAGATGTCAGACAACGTGCCTTTCGAGATCCAAGAGGAAATAATCAAATGGCTTCCAGTAAAATCACCGATTCGATTCCGATCAGTCTCCAAATCATAGAAAGCTGTTGTTGTTATTGTGCCTATCTCGGTTGTTCAGTACTTTCGTGATAATAAAACAAGAAATAATCAAATGGCTTCCAGTAAAATCACTGATTCGATTTCGATCAGTCTCCAAATCATGGAAAGCTGTTGTTGTTATTGTGCCTATCTCGGTTGTTCAGTACTTTCATGATAATAAAACAAGCAGACATTGATTTTGCCAAGATTGAAGGAAAGTATCTGGCCATAAGCGTTGTGGATTCTCAGTGTTATTCGAATGTAAGTGGATCGGGTTCTGCTAGTTATTCGGAATGTTTCGAATCATCACAGAAGACGTGTCGGGTTCAACTCTCCTATATCAACATACTCTTCTCCAGACACTTAGTTGTTACGAATGACAACTTGAGGGTTCTAGTTAACTTTCAGATTCAGATTCAGGAAGCAGATGATTGGAGCGCAGGAATCAATGCAAAACCCTCACCCTCAAAATCAACCAGAAACCAAAGGAAAAAGGGCAGATAATGGCTGATGGTTCTTCGTTGAGGAAACCAAACGTAGACGGAAATGATAGGCCTGGTAACCGGAAGAGAAAAAACCCTAGTGCATATTCAATCTTCATTGCTTCATTAAAATTACAACACACGATAAAATGCTTGGAACTCACTTGATAACAAATAATCAGTTCAAACTTTCAACAATCGACATCTGGTCCTTGTTTTTCCACATCGTTCTAATAGATTAAAGAGAATAAACCAATTTTTACCATTTTTTACCCATAGTATACGGGCCGTATAACAATATACGACCCGTATACATCGTTCGTATACATTGTATACGATCGGTAAAAATTTTTTTTACCGAGAGTATACGGCCGTATAAACCGTATACCGCTCGTATACATATGGTAAAAACCTCTGTAATCTTTGTATAGTGTGTGATTTGACCGGTTGTATTAAGTTATCTCTGTTGAATTTGATTTCAACAAATCTTTTCCTTTTCCTTCAATTTCTAGAACATTCTCCGTAACATGAAGAGAAATCAATTGTATTTTTTTAGTTGTTTCTCTTGTTAAGTTTCTGAACCAACCGAAATCCACAAATTCCAACAGTTACTTCATTTTTACCGTCTGGTTTCCAAACTCTTTCACTCAAAGTTAATATTCACTGTGGTGGATGCAAGCATAAAGTTAGAAAAATACTCAAGAAGATTGAAGAGTACACAACTGAAGGTTCAGTGCACGAAAAGTTTCTTACGAACGATATGTATCAGGAAGCTCAGTATCAACAACTTGTGAGTGGGAATATGGCTATGAAGAATAGTATGGATAAACAATCACCGGTACGGATTTTGGTGTTTTGGTAGGTTGAAAGAGGTGATGAACTTGTGCTGTAGAAACTGGTGATGAACTTGTGCTGTAGAACATTGGAAACCCGACAAACAGTCTTGACAACTGTGACAGCATATTCAATCTTCATTGCTTCATTAAAATTACAACACACGATAAAATGCTTGTAAAATTGCATCAACTCTCCTATATCAACATACTATTCTCCAGACGCTTAGTTGTTATGAATGACAACTTGAGGGGTCTTGTTAACTTTTAGATTCAGATTCAGGAAACAGATGATTTGTAAAAAAAAACTGGTTGATGAAACCGAAGCTGTTATTTCTGTTGTTCAGTACTTCCGAGATCTGATCTAACCGAAATCCACAAATTCCAACAAATTGCATTAGGAAGCTCAACTTTAACGGACGATATGTATCTTCTATCATGTGACGGACCCAATTTTTTCAAGTTAAATCCACAATCAACGTATACATGTGCAAGAGAATGGCGAGTTATTTCTGGTAACCGGAAGAGAAAAAACCGCAGTGATTCGGAATGTTTCGAATCATCACAGAAGACGTGTCGGGTTCTTCTGCTAGTGATTCGGGAGGTTTCGAATCATCACAGAAGACGTGTCGGGTTCTTCTGCTAGTGATTCAGAATGTTTCGAATCATCACAGAAGACGTGTCAGGTTCTTCTGCTAGTAGTATGAGTCTGAGTCCATTGTGGTTCGTGAATGTTTCGAATCATCACAAAAGACGGGTCGGGTTCTTCTGCTAGTAGTATGAGTCTGAGTCCATTGTGGTTCGTGAATGTTTCGAATCATCACAGAAGACGTGTCGGGTTCTTCTGCTAGTAGTATGAGTCTGAGTCCATTGTGGTTCGTGAATGTTTCGAATCATCACAGAAGACGTGTCGGGTTCTGTTAGTAGTATGAGTCAGAGTCCGTGCGACAGACACAATTCTTGCAACTTAAATCCACAATCAACGTATACAGATGCAAGAGAATGGCGAGTTATTTTCAGTTATTTCTGTTGATCTACAAATTCCATTGTTTAAATCAGAATCAGGTTCTCAAGACAAGGATCGTTCTAATAGATTAAAGAGAATAAACCAATTTTTACCATTTTTTTACCCATAGTATACGGGCCGTATAACAATATACGACCCGTATACAACCATCGTATACATAGTATACGATCGGTAAAAATATTTTTACCAGTCGTATACGGCCGTATAAACGGTATACGACCCGTATACGCATGGTAAAAAATGGTAATAGGTTGTGGTTTAGCCAAAATGACATCTACCATTACTAACGGTTCAAGTAAGTATCTAAAATTTTGAAAATTCAGGTTTACCTTGTTAGTTTCTCAAACACTAATAAACATCTGCTTCCTGAATCTGAATCAGAATGTTAACTCTTTCACTCATAAACATCTGCTTCCTGAATCTGAATCAGAATGTTAACTCTTTCACTCATCAACATCGAGGGTTGTATCGGAATCAGGCATTGGAAGGATTGTAGTAGTAGGACATTGGTACCACTGTGAAAGTTGCATCAGGAAGATCAACTTTAACGGAACGGTTATTCGACCGAGTAATCAATTGTATTTTTTTAGTTGATTCTCTTGTTAAGTTTTTCTGACCCAACCGAAATCCACAAATTCAAGTCAAGGATCGTTCTAATAGATTAATGAGAATAAACCCTCGTTTCTTCATCTTCATCTTCATCTTCAAGAACAATGATGAACAGATGATGTTTTTTTTCGCAGAACGTGGTTGATTGCGGTGGTTTGGGTCTAGGTTGCCAGACAGAGAAAAGGAGGTGAGATAGTGTGATACAATAAGGATGTTGGGAATTAAACGCATGTACGTGACAAAACAAGGATCGTTCTAATAGATTAAAGAGAATAAAGCAAGGATGTTGTGAATTCGCATAAACATATATTCGTTTCATAACCTCCTCCTATAAATCAACCACAACTGACAAAGAGCCTGTATTAGAAACCATCCTATGTCTTTTACCAACCGAAGAGGCAGCAAGGACAGATAATACTTCATTTGTCGAGAAACCATACTGTCAATAAACTACCATCTTTTACTCATAGACCCTTGAATCGCAACGCTTCTCTAAAAGAGCCTGTATTAGAAACCATCCTATGTCTTTTACCAACCGAAGAGGCAGCAAGGACAGATAATACTTCATTTGTCGAGAAACCATACTGTCAAGAAACTAACATCTTTTACTCATAAACCCTTGAATCCCAACGCTTCTCTAAAAGAGCCTTTATTAGAAACCATCCTATGTCGACAGATAATACTTCATTTGTCGAGAAACCATATTGTCAAGAAACTAACATCTTTTAATACTTCATTTGTAACTGTAAGGATAATGCAAATTTGTACGTAAAGATCTCTACACAAACTGTGTATGTGCTTGTGCTGTAGAAACCGGTGATGAATTTGTGTATCTAAATCAGGTTCTCTGCCTTAGATCGGTCATTCCTTGTGATACATGAACGTTGTATTCTTGTCTTTCAGAAGAGTTGGTATTGAACCAATAATACTTCAAACATTCTAAACCCTACTTGGAAACAAACCAACAAAATCCTTATACTCTTCTAGCAGAACCCGACACGTCTTCTATGATGATTCGAAACATTCACGAACCACAATGGACTCAGACTCATACTACTCACCCTCCTTTGAGGAAAAGTTTTCCCGATGACTCAAGACAAAGCAGTTGGTTTGCGTTCATATCAGCGTTGTTTATCACCCTGTGTAAGCATTGGAAGCCCGACCACTAGCAGAATCATTGCATTACATCCCGGTTGAAAACAAGTGATTAAAACGCTTCTCCTTACAACTCTCATCAAATGCCTCGCCCTTCCTTTTTATTACAGTCATACGACACGTTTTTTTTTGTTTTTCAATCTTTGTTACTTGTTAAAGTTTTATTTTTTTCTACTTTTAGAAAGATTTGACCACCTAACGACTGTAAAATGTCTCGTGTGATTGACATCTTAAATCCATTAAATACTTTGGGTAAAATCTAATTTTCTTTTCATACGGGCCGTATACAGTTATACGGCCCGTATATGTTATTCGTATCCATTGTATACAACCAGGCAAATTCTTTACACATGGTGTATACGGGCCGTATACAGTTATACGACCCGTATGGAATGAAAAAAACTGACAAAGTCTGAAGGCACAGACTTTGTTAGTTTTATTTTATTATATACGGGCCGTATAACTGTATACGGCCCGTATACACCATGTGTAAATAAGTTTTTGCCATGTATTAATATTAGGACCCTTATCTAAATATTAAAGCATCCGATATCTAGGGTTAGGATATAATAGAAAATTTATCTGAGTAGAAAGCCTAGAAAGTAATTTTGACCATCAATTTATTTAATCAAGAGCTAAAATTAAATGAATGAAATTGAAGGAAAAAAAAGGAGGCGCGTGAGTTTGGTAGGGGCATTCTAGTCAATCCAGCACAATAGTTTCTCTCTCCTCCAATTCCCCCCCCCCCCATTTTTTAAACGTTAATAACTTTTTCATACGACATTATTTTTTTATAAAAATTGCACAAAAAATCGAGTGTTTTTTATCTTTAAAACGAGTATACTATTGCTATATTTTCGAAATTTTTTTTGAAAACCCAGTTGCGTAAAACGCAATGGAGAAAACACAGTTACGTAAAACGCAATGAAAAAAAAAACGTAAAAAAATGACTTTTTCTAAAACGCAATGCACAAAAAACACAAAGAAATGTCTTATTTCTAAAACGTAATGACCACAAAACACAAATAAATGTCTTATTTCTAAAACGCAATAGCTTAAAAACACAAAAGAAAGTGTATTTTATAAAACACAATGGACTGAGTGTGTTTTACCTAAAACGCAATGCACCCAAAACATAAAAAATGTCTTATTTCTAAAACACAATGGCCAGAAAACACTTAAAATGTCTTTTTTCTAAAACGCAATAGCTTAAAAACACAAAAGAAAGTGTACTTTCTAAAACGCAATGGACTCAAAACACATAAAAATGTGTTTTACCTAAAACGCAATGCACAAAAAACACAAAGAAATGTCTTATTTCTAAAACGCAATGTCCAGAAAACACTTAAAATGTCTTTTTTATAAAACGCAATGGCTAGAAAACACATAAAAATGTCTTATTTCTTAAACGCAATGGCCTAAAAACACAAAAGAAACTATTCTCTCTAAAACACAATGAAATGAATACACATAAAAATGTGTTTACCTAAAACGCAATGAGTAAAAACACTTCAAAAATGTTTTATTTCTAAAACCCAATGACCAGAAAATGTTATTCACAGAACTAGAAACTGTCTAAAAAGCAATGACCAGAAACTGTTGTTCACAGAACCAGAAACTGTTGCTCACAGAACCAGAAACTGTCTAAAACGCAATGACCAGAAACTGTTGTTCACAGAACCAGAAACTATTGTTCACAGAACCAGAAACTGTCTAAAACGCAATGACCAGAAACTGTTGTTCACAGAACCAGAAAATGAGGCAATTTCTGGAAAATTAAATTTTCTGATGCATTTTTATTAAAGCAGGGGCTCAGCTCAACCCCAGCCTGGGGCTGCCGCCCCTTGGACCCCGCCAGGGGCTGCCGCCCCTTGGACCCTGCTACCAAGGGCGCTGCCCCCGGAACCCCACCAAGATCGTAAAATGCAATGACTAAATCAAAAATCCAGATCGTAAAAATGAAATTAAAGAATTTCATACATGGATCGAAGCCGATTTCTTCAATGATTGACGAAATTTGAATGATAGAAACACTTATCAGCGATCGAATCGAACGGATCGAGTGATTATCTTCAAGACCACGGGAAAAAACGAGATTTTGAATGAAATTAAATTGGGTTTTCTTAAAAAAAAAGCTTTAGAACACGTTGATCGGGTGTGTGAATCATTGATTGATAACGAAAATTGCACTATAATGTAGTTATTATTGAGATAGTAAGCGAATAAAAGGTTGAAGATGGTGGGTTTTGAAAATGGTGGGTTTTGAAGTTACTGGGGAGAAGAAGGAAGAAGGAAGAAGAAAGGATATGATTGACTAAAATACCCTTCCTCTTTATTTTAAATTTTGCCACATGTCATAATCCTATTGCTTCCTATCCTTCCTAGCCAAAATAAACTTCCTATTTGATCTCCACCCCCAATATCTATCTAAATTATTATTATTATTATTATTATTATTATTATTATTATTATATTATTATTATTATTATTATTATTATTATTATCATTATTATTATTATTATATTATATTATATTATATTATATTATATTATATTATATTATATTATATTATATTATATTATATTATATTATATTATATTATATTATATTATATTATATTATATTATATTATATTATATTATATTATATTATATTATATTATATTATATTATATTATATTATATTATATTATATTATATTATATTATATTATATTATATTATATTATATTATATTATATTATATTATATTATATTATATTATATTATATTATATTATATTATATTATATATGGTATAACGTGGGTGTTTGTTACATAATATATGTCTATGGATTAGTTTGTACTTTATTGTACATTTTTAGGTAGTTTAGTGTAAATTAGATTGTCTATATCATGTATCTCATATCATTTATAATGCAAGGAATATCAATTGTTTCATGGTATAAGCCAATAACTAGGCAATTAAGTTTCCCCTCCTTTCCTCTTCTTTCTTACCTTTAGTTTCCAGTTTCTTCTTATCTTCTTTGTCCAATCTTTTCTGCTTCATATTTTCATTCAACTTTTTCTCCCTTCTTTTCTATTTGTGGTTCCCATACTCTTTCCCTTCATGGCTTCCTCAACCAACACTCCTTTCCCCATGAATGGTTTGGCACTTCTGATTGCTATCAAACTAAATTCATCCAATTACATTTATTGGCGAACACAGATGCTCCCATTACTTGCCAATCAACAAGTCGTTTCTCATATTGATGGCAATCTCTCAGCACCTCCCTCTATGATCACCGCTGATAACAAACAAATTCCGAATCCGGAATATATCACATGGCTTCAACATGACCAACAAACCATAATTTTGCTTAATTATAAGACCCTTAGTCCGTTGATACGATTTTACATATACATTTCGATTAATATATTATAGTTACTACTAAACATACACTTACAAATACGAGTTTATTAAAACATTTTAATGAATAAAACATCTTAACGTTTTATATGTAAATTCGCCGTTTAAAACATGACGACGAAACATGTAGCGGAAGCTTGAATCTTGCTCGTGTTCGGTTCTTGGTTGAACTTGATCGTCCTCCGGTGCTTTTACTGTATACCTACATTCCATAAAACACGAAATGTTTTAGTCCTTTAGACTTTGTCAGTTTACCTAAAAAGACAGCCAAATGTCCATTTTTGACCTTGTCTAATTCTTATAGAACCTTAAGTTCTAAATGATGAGTTGAACTAGTTTACATACCTGACTCGGATCAATATATTGACCCGTATTAATAACTTGCCTTAATAACCGCTAAGTTATAGCGATGCTAATATCTATCTGACCGTGATCGCGTCACGTCATGTTTAAGTTTATTTCAACTTTTCATTATTGAAAACATTTCTTTTCGAATGTATCGTCTTGCACTTATCGGTGTCAAGACCTGTATCTTTTAATATTTACTATTTTTATTCATATCAGAATACTCATGTTTGTGAAAACGTTACTTCTTACAAAAACTGAATTTTAGTCTAACGTTTTCTTTTTAACTTATGTCGTTCTTAAAATACATGTTTGGTGTCAAGGCACCCTGTTTATGTTTGAAAATCATTTGGTTTCAAGTTTAAGATCCGTTAACTTTGATTGTAGTTCGTGACTACAAGCATTTTATTTCGGATCATTTTCCCGACTTTATGACTTCTCACGTCATTTATGTGTCGGTTCATCTTATGCTTACCGTTATCCGGTTTGCGCCTACTTATGCCATCCGGCATTATATTATATTCAACCCGTTCAACCCCTAAAATAGTTGAACATATTTATTCAAAATTTCTATTTACGAAATTTTATAGTCTTTAGTCATAACTCATAATCTGAGTTCTTTGATTTTCAATCCGCGTTCCCATTTCTTGGTTTACACATATGTTTAATTCCCTACCCATCAACCGGGTGATTTACTGAAGTTATTATTAATGCAACTCTTTGGGTATGCATTTAAACTTCATTTTGACTTGTTTGGTTTTCTTAGCGAAATCCATCGCTTATTTTAACCAAACCTTTATTCTTTATGTGACCATGCTTGATGGTCTTTTTAATTTCTGAATAATGATTATTATCATCATCCTTTTTTTACTACGACCAAAGTCAATGACTTCGATCGTCTTTTTGTATGGGCAATACCTTCGTTTCTATGACCCTACGGTTCATTTATATCTTGGTTTTATATGCCCCTTGTTGTCAATCATGGCTCTTTCATCCAAAATGACTTATTTCACGAATTCCCTTGGGTCATCTATTTTTATGCACACCATACATCGTTTTTATGGTTCCCTCGAAAACCATTTATATGAGTATGCCCATAAGATTGCTTGACCCCAAGGTTCTTTTAACTTTTCTTTCTTCTCGACCTTACTACATTGGACATAACTGTGCTCATTAGAAGAAGCTCATGGTATCATGTGTTCACTACTTACTTGGCCAGAGTAAGCGATCAACGCATGGTACACATGACCTTATTATAATTACCACATCACGTCCCATGTAAGTAATCTCTTGATTTATTTTATTTGGTAAAACTTTATTTAATTGTCAATTAACAATTATTGGTTCTACCCGTTTTATCTTTGAACATTTAAAATGTCCCCTTTTATAAACATTTATACAATCACATTTGTTGATGTGATCTTTATTTTTCCTCAACAGGATTTGTATTGAGAATTCTTACTTGGATGATTACTCTCGTCCAAGTTTATATTTAAACTAAATGCAATTATTATCTTATTATTCACGACTGTGAATAATACTTAACTCTACTGAGTTTCTCTTGGAAACGTCATCATGGATAGGTAACCTATCCAGGTTTCCAAGTTTCATATTTTATATGCAACTGTCATTCACAATGTATTTGTTGCATATTACTATTTATACTATAAGTTTAAGATGTGTACCTTATAGATACTCACCCTGATAACTATCCTTGTTATTGGATCTCTCATTCGAGATCATTTCTTGATTCATGTCTTTGGCATGTATGACTTACTTGTCATACTTCAGACCATATCTTCCTCATATGAATAGATCCTTAGACTCTCGTCATCTTCAGATACGAGGATCCTTCAACTTAAAACGTCTACACATGTTAGTAACGTTAACATTAACAAGCACCCGTATTATCATACAAGGCTTTATACGACACGTGTTAACACACGTAATCCATTTAACTATATCGGTCTTTTATCACTTTCTTTGGGGTAACGTGTTTTTCACGATAACCCTATGTGTTGTTTTCAACACTTTACATGCTAGACCGTTAATGTACTGAATAACTTACCGGATTTTGCGATCAAACCTTGAACCGAACACCAAACTTTATCAAGAGCATAAGGTTTAAGTCCAAGCATAGTTTTCCCCCACCATACCTGAATCTCTTAAACCAGGGCTCTGATACCAACTTGTAAGACCCTTAGTCCGTTGATACGATTTTCCATATACATTTCGATTAATATATTAGAGTTACTACTAAACATACACTTACAAATACGAGTTTATTAAAACATTTTAACGTTTTATATGTAAATTCACCGTTTAAAACAAGACGACGAAACATGTAGCGGAAGCTTGAATCTTGCTCGTGTTCGGTTCTTGGTTGAACTTGATCATCCTCTGGTGCTTTTACTGTATACCTACATTCCATAAAACACGAAATGTTTTAGTCCTTTAGCATCTAAAACATGTCCGAACAAGTTTGTGAGTCAAAACACTCACTAAATGTCGGTTATATTAGTTTAAAACTAATTTATACAAGTTTCGACATCCAAACTGATCAACAGCAACAGTTGCAGCAAATATGACCCGTCGCGTGGCGCGACGGGATCTGGGGTCATTGTCGCGTGACGCGACAACCGTCGCGGGCCGCGACACCATTTGATGTTACCCATCGCGTAGCGCGAGGGTGGCATTTCAACAGCGAGTTTGGTTCAGGTCTACAAAATTCCCAGCCAAACTCAGTTTTCCGAAAACGGCTATAACTTGGCCGTTATTGATCCGTTTTACGATCCGTTTCTTCCTACGCGATCGTAATTTAATTCTCCATCACATGGAGTTAACATCTGACATCCGGATTAACAAATTTTTATACTTTTAAGCCTTCGGCTTAAAATATAGTTATGAACTTTTGACCCATTCATGTATACACCAAACAAAACCTAGTTTGTTGCATTCAAATTATCATAAACCTCATTTTATATCAATTTTCTATAATTCCAGATCCAAACCACGGGTTTATTACATATTCTTAACCCGTTTGCACTAATTTGCTTATTTTGACCCGTTAAGGGTATTTAAGCATATTTTAAGCACGAATCGTTTTCATTCGTTTCTAGCTTCGTATTTCCACATTTCTTATCAAATAATCTTCCACCACAACTATGTTTGTGGCGGGTTTAATGTGGTGATCTATATATTCCAAATTTTACCCCTCCCGGATTATCATTTTACGGCAAAGACTCTTTTAGAGTCATTTGACCCAAAATTTCATATCCGACCTTTTATACCCATCCGAAGGTTTTAATTTATCCAAATGCTTATTTCTAAACAACTCGTAAGGGTCGTTTGTCCAGTTTATCAATAAAGGGCGTTTTGGTCAATTTTAACCTTTCAGTTACGACGAAGGACTTTTAAAGGCATGTTTGACCAGAATCCCACTTTTTAAACTATGTCTTGCTTAAATAATCATTATGGTTTCGAAACACAATGATTAGAATTTAGATCATTCAATTTACCTAAAAAGATAGCCAAATGTCCATTTTTGACCTTGTCTAATTCTTATAGAACCTTAAGTTCTAAATGATGAGTTGAACTAGTTTACATACCTGACTCGGATCAATATATTGACCCATATTAATAACTTGCCTTAATAACCGCTAAGTTATAGCGATGCTAATATCTATCTGATATTTACTCCTGAATTAATATAACTTGACAATAGTCATTAGTCGATATTGTCAAAAGGTAATATCTTCACCTTTTGACCCGTTTAGTCTAAGTGACCAAATTTATTGGCGAGATGATGTTTATTACTATCTCGTCTACATGACTCATTCTGGTTTACACCGTACAGTCATATTCCTTATAAATCATTTATCGACTCTTTTGACCCTTTATTAGACAAGTCATAATCATTCACGACTATTCCATCCTACTATCTTTATGTCGAAATTATCATTCGATCATATAAAAGGTCATTTTGACTTTAAAAAGTCAAACTGCCTATTAACATAATTAATTACGCGGAGTAGCTCAACTACTCGTTTAATTACTTGGTCAATTATCCGGTAAACATCATCTTTATGTTACTGTTTTAATCAAGTTCTTATCATTATAATTCACCGAATTAATACACAATGATTTTAAACTTCATTTAACATAAACCTATTATCAATTTTATCATATCATACTAAAGTCATTTCATAGTAAGTATGCTTATATAATCAATCATACAATTTGTTCAAGTATTTCCTGATTACTATCTTATATGATGATTCTAATCATAATTATATCATCATTTTCATCATATGATTAATACCCATTTATCCTAGTGTGGTAAATCATCAAATCATTCAAATTATAGCATCATATGTATAAATTTCACTTAGGGTTTGATTCCTAAGCAAGTATATATCACTAATTCAATTATAGCTTCAATAATTCATTCATAATTCACGATTATGATGATTATTCAAATTTCACAAATTCACAAATCATCAAAATTCGACATACCTTATGATCCCCTAGCTTGGGTGATCAATAATTCACGTTCAATTGTGAATTTAGACCTCATTTGAGCCTTCAATTTGATGATTATGTTGAGAGTTATCGTTCGGCTCCTGGGGAGCTCTCTGAGATCGAGCAGAACACACACACTGAGTGTGTGTTTTGTTTTGACTTCTTTATTTATAATTTAAGTTTATAATTATCCAGATTTGGCCCCTCTTGTTTGGTTAGTTATTAAGTTGGCTACAACCTACTTATTTCTAACAATATTTCCACTTATTAACTAGTTTAAACATTCCTAGTAAAATTAGTGGGTTCAGGGAATTTACGACTCAGTTTATTTCAAGTCCCGTTAACTCGGGCTTCTATAAACTTTATTTTTCTCAAAAGCATTCTTTGTCCTTTTTATTAAATATTAAGTTTAGTTATATAAATCCTAATATTTTCCGAGTTAATTTTACCACTAATGGTAATTTACCCGTCTTTTAGTATTAACGTGGTTTGATTAGTAAACCCATTTTCGGGGTGTTACATTAATGCTTCTCTTACCGAAGAAGCTCTGTTTGTAACTCTCGGGCTGCCTACGGCTCGCGAAATTTGGTTGGCGCTTGAAAACGCTTTTTGCAACACATCAATTGAACGTGTTCAAAACTTACGCGATAATCTTCGTCTCATTCAAAAAGGAGACAAAATTGTTTCTGATTATGGCAGGGCTTTTAAGGCGATTTGTGATTAACTTCAAGCCATCGGTCATCCTATCGATCCCATGGATCAGTTGCACTGGTTTCTGTGCGGTCTTGGTCCAGCGTTTGAAGGTTTTCTACTCACATTAGGTCAGTTCGTCTCATCCCTAATCTCTCTGATTTACTTGCCAGAGCAGAAAGTCACGATTTGTTTGTCAAAGCTCTTCATGGGCCGACCACTCCTACGGTTGCCTATTTAGCCCAATCTCAAAATTTTAGGCCATACAACCGTGGTCAGATAATCATGCTGCTGTATGCAATCCAAACTCTCAAAAATTCAGACCAAACCGCTCCTCTAATCGGCCTAACAGTTCAAATTTTAGGCCCAATGGTTATTACAATAATAGGCCCAAGCGTTCTCCTATTTGTTAGTTATGTAGAAAACAAGGGCATTATGCCAATCAGTGCCATATGTTGACTACCTTTGCATCTTCACCCGCTCCTACCGAGGCTCAACTTGCGCAGGCGTTTCATGCTCAGTCTTATATGAACACTAACATTCCTGATTGGACTGGAGATACAGGTGCGTCTGATCATATGGTTCCAAATAATGAAACCCTCCCAAACTCCACTCCAACTCAAGGTAATTCACGTGTTTTTTTGGAAATGGTGAATCTTTACCAATTACTCACGTTGGCGACACTAAACTTTTTGGTTCTCTTAATCTCAAAAATGTTTTAGTTGTTCCCAATCTCACCAAAAATCTTTTATCAATTGGTAAACTTACGGAGGACAATCATGTTGATGTTATTTTTTCTCATCCTATTTTTTTCATACCGGATCGTCAAACCAAGAAAATTCTAGGCCGCGGGTGCCGTGAGGATGGTCTCTACGTTCTTCACAACACCCCTCAAGCCTTGATTTCTTCCACTTTATGTCCGAAAGCTTCTTTTAAATTGTGGCATTCTCGCTTGGGACATGTCAATTTTGATGTTATTAATATGTTAAAGTCAAGTGGACTTATTTCGTTTACTTCAATTTTGCCTAAACCGGGTCTTTGTACCCCATGTGAACTAGCCAAATCAAAAAGGCTACCTTTTTGTTATTAATAATAAACGTGCATCTTTTCCCCTTGAATTAATTCATTGTGATTTGTGGGGTCCATCTCCAATTAAATCGGTTGGTAATTTTTGTATTATGTGGCATTTGTTGATGATTTTTCTCGTTTCACGTGGCTATACCCTTTAAAGGCCAAATCTGAGTTTGTGGATGCATTATCCATTTTTATACCTTTTGTACAAACTCAATTTTCCACTAAAATCAAAACTTTTCAAAGCGATGGCGGAACTGAATTTACCAATCATAAGGTTCATTATATCTTTGAACAAAATGGGACTTTTCATTGTATGTCGTGTCCTTATACTCCTTAACAAAATGGGCGGGTTGAACGTAAACATCGACACATTGTCGAAACCAATTTGGCAATGTTATTTCATTCAAAATTATCACCCTCATATGGGGTCGATGCATTTACATCAGCACTTTATATCGTTAATCATCTTCCCACCACTTTACTAAATGGAAAATCACCATTTGAATTGCTATACAAACAGTCTCCAAATTATGGAAAATCATGTTTCGTTCTTTTGGGTGTCGTGTTTTTCCTTTTTTGCGTGATTATGCAGCAAATAAACTTGCACCCCGAAGCTTCCCGTGCATATTTATTGGTTATTGCTTCAAGTATAAAGGATTTTGGTGTTTGGATCCTAATACTTCTCGGGTGTATGTGACTCGCATGCTCGTTTTGATGAACTTTTCTTTCCATGCCACACTACCACAACATCCACACCTCTTCACAGTCTTGACCTTTCAAATTTCTTGGAACCTGAGTTTGTCTCTTTAAGTACCAAAAAATCAGTTACCCATGACTCTTCTCTATCCAGCAACACTTCATCTTTTGTTTCCACCGTTAACTAACCTATCGAATTACCTTGTTTCCCAAATCATAACTTCCCACATGCCACTGTCTCGTCTCCTACTTCAACTCCAACAACCACTCCCATTTCCACACCCAATACAACTCCTAATAACACACCACCTACCACACCCTCCACTCCTCCCACATCTCCGTTTACAGAATCCTCTACTCCACCCTAGATAAGTCCTGTCTCGACAACTCAATCTCCACCTGTACCTCTTCCCATCCAACTTCCTTCCCATCCTATGATTACCCGTGCTAAAGCAGGGATCTTTAAACCCTGACACCAACTTAATTTAGCTCATACTCAATTTATTCCTCTTCATCAAGCGCTGTTTGCGTCCACCGATCCTAAAACATTTCATTCGGCCTCCAAAAGTGAAAAATGGCAGATGGCAATGCAAGCCGAAATTGATGTGCTTCTTCGCAATCAAACCTGGACTTTGGTCCCTCGTCCACCCAATGCTAATGTAGTCGGTTCGAAATGGATTTTCCGAACCAAGTATCATTCGGACAGATCCATTGAACGTCACAAAGCTCATCTTGAGGCTCAAGGATTCACACAGGTACCCGGACTTGATTATTCTCATACTTTTAGTCCGGTAGTAAAGGCTACAACGGTTCGTACTATTCTTGCCCTTGCGGTTATAAATAAATGGCCTTTGCATCAATTGGACGTAAACAGTGCTTTTCTCTATGGTCATCTAAATGAGTGTGTCTTTATGGAACAACCAAAGGGGTTTATTGATCCACGCTTTCCATCGTATGTTTGTAAATTGAACAAAGCTATTTATGGGCTAAAACAAGCTCCACGAGCATGGTTTCATCGTTTGAGTGTTTTTTTAACCTCCTATGGTTTCTTATGTAGTCGAGCGGATCCGTCTCTTTTTATTTTCAAGCGTGATTCTTGCATCATGTATCTTCTCGTTTATGTTGATGATCTTATCTTAACAGGAAATCAGCAACATATTCTCACGTTCTTTACTAAGTGTCTTCATACCGAATTTGCAATCAAAGATCTGGGGAAACTTAATTATTTTCTAGGTTTGGAGGTTACCTACACAAATAATGGTTTATTCTTAAATCAATCTAAATACACCATGGATATTTTACAACGTGCTAAG
This sequence comes from Helianthus annuus, assembly GCF_002127325.2. Classification (NCBI taxonomy): domain Eukaryota; kingdom Viridiplantae; phylum Streptophyta; class Magnoliopsida; order Asterales; family Asteraceae; genus Helianthus; species Helianthus annuus. Next base: position 17,470,007 of record NC_035448.2, on the reverse strand, counting down.
ATGTTGGATGCAAAACCTGCTCCAACACCTTTAAGCACCAATGTTTCTTTTGTTTCTACAGATGAATCTTTTTCAGATGTTACTCATTATCGATCCATTGTTGGGGCCCTTCAATACTTAACTATCACAAGACCGGATATCTCGTATGCTGTCAATCAAGTTAGTCAATTTTTACACTCTCCGACTGTTGATCACTATCAGGAGGTTAAACGTATTCTTTGCTAAAAGGGAACACTTGCTTATGGTCTTCATTACACTCGTCCTACTCACACTCCACTACTGGGATACTCTGATGCTGACTGAGCACATTTTCTGGAGACGCGTCGATCAACTTATGGTTATTCTATATTTTTAGGAGGCAATCTTATTTCTTGGAGTGCTAAGAAACAACCCACAGTTGCAAGGTCTAGTTGTGAATCAGAATATCGGGCAATGGCCAATACTACGGCTGAAATTGTTTGGTTAATACATCTTCTTCAGGAACTTCATGCTTTACCTCGTGATCGGCTGACTATTTTGTGTGACAATCAAAGTGCAATTTTTCTCACTCAAAATCCTATTTCTCACAAGCGTGCAAAGCATATTGATTTGGACTATCATTTCTTACACGAACTTGTTGCTGTCGAAAAACTCGTCACCAAATTTGTTCCAACCAAGCTTCAGGTGGCTGACAATTCACCAAAAGTCTTCCAAGTCCTCAATTCAACACATTTCGTCAAATGCTTCACATTGGTCCTCCACCGTTCAGCTTGAGGGGGGATGTTACATAATGTATGTCTATGGATTAGTTTGTACTTTATTGTAATCTTTAGGTAGTTTAGTGTAAATTAGATTGTCTATATAATGTATCTCATATCATTTATATAATTTTCGGATACAAGATTTCACTATCCTAATCTGTATTCGAAATTTTGGATATCCGAAATTCGGATATCGATCGGATAGTGAATCAGATATTCGAAAATCTAACTTTTTATTTAATTTTTATTTTTTTTGTTATTTTTTTTCATATGCGGAACCAGATATTTTAGATAGTTTCGGATATCCGAATATAAGTTTTCGGATATTTTGGATACTTTTCGGGTATTACGAATATCTTCGGATACTTCGGATATTTTTGGATATTCGGATATCCGAAAAAAGTAAAAATTAAATTTTCGGATATTTCGGATTTCTGAAATATCCGAAAATTTTTAAAATCACTATCCAAATCTGAAAACTCGAATATCCGAATTTCGGATATCCAAATTTTCGGATATTTCAGATTCGGATATTTCGGATCGGATTTTCGGATGCGGGTAGTTTTGAACACCCCTAGTATAACCTATTATATCAAATAACTATTGTTCGATTCAAGGAAGTATTCACTGCCATACAATCAAATATACATTACAATATATTCGCCTGAGGAGATACACATAATGTTTAAAAAAAAACCTACGGAGACCATGTGGACGAAAGAACATAATACGAAGGCAAGGTTGGATCCAAGATTGGTGGAGATTGCTTGAAGATATTATTTGCAAACCGGTTAGATAATAACGTTTAATTTGTTTATTCGATTATTAAACATGATGTATTCGGATTATTTGTACTTTGTTTATGCGTTTTCACTCACCACGAACGACTAATTTTCTTGTTACTACAAAGGCTAATGGATAATTGTTAGTTTATTTACGGTTTTTTCGTTTTGGTTAACTATTGGTTTGGCTAGCATGGTTTGGTAAAATGTTCTAATCAAGGTTCTAATGTAAATGCGTGTTTAATATCTGAACGTTTCACTACTACAAAACAGTGCATTAGACGGGGTGAAATGGGTTTTAAGACGGTGTTTTCAACACCGTCTTAAAATCAAGTCTTATTAGACGGTGTTCAATTCCGTCTTAAACTTGATGAACACTGTCTTTAAATATAAAAACATTTAAAACAAATATTTTTTTAACACCATCTTTAAACATTTGCTGAAAAAAAAACATTTACAGTAAAAAAAGTTTTCCAGAAATACACATCAAGCTAATATACACCAATGGAACATTTTCAAATCAAACCAAACCAATACAAATTCAATTCGAAAATAAACCCGTAGAGATCCAATTCAAATTACAATCATTTGTTGAATGCATAACAAACTACGTTAAACTGTACAAATAAACTACATATAATCTATATATAAATCTAAACTAAAGAAATACCTAACTCGCTGAAAAACTTCGGCATCAATGTCATCAACAAAACATCTACATCATTATCCGTAGCCTCTCCCGTGTCGTGCCACATCTAAAATAAAAGTAAATAGAAAAAATTATTACAAATATTATAGACTAAACTAAAGGCAAAGAGAAAAAAAATCGGTAGCAACATCGTCAATAAAGTTGTGTATATATATACATGTTATATACATCTAAAAACAAGTATATAATCAACTAAACCTTCTAAGTTTAAAAAAATAAACAATTGATATATATATATATATATATATATTACTTACTTCATCGGGAAATTGGGTTTGATACGAATTGACAAAGTCAAACATATGTTGGAGAACCATGTAGCCGCATGCCCATCCACCCTTTTGTTCCTTACCTAATCATGATTACACAATATAATTGCTAGTATGATCATGTAACACATAATAGTCTAAACCAAAGTTAAAACGTATAGTAAAATGGAAGAAGAAACAACCCGACATAGCTTACACCAGGTTCGTCATAGACAATGCTGATGGCGTAAATGCCAGCTTAACACAAAAGTAGCATGGCGTAGCACTTCAGATCGACATAAGCATAAGCCATGCTGATGATGGTGTAGCTTAAGTCGACACCAGCACATTTTTGGACATCTCATTTAGCTATCTTTCGACCCATTACCTCATATCATCTAATCCTTTGCTTATAATAACCCAATCTAAGCCTACAAGGGAGTTTAGAACATCCCGAACCATTAAATCTCCACTTCCTCTCTATCTTGATTTAGAATTTTGCATCTAAATCACATCTTCTCAATGTGCACAAACCTTCCAGTAACAAGTACTATTCTTAGAAATACCAACCTACAAAAAACTATTTTTGCAAACACATGCATAATATACTGATAAGTAGATACTTACAAAATGCCAAACCAAACCTGTTAAAAAATACATTAGGTTAGACATTCCTTACACGTACTCCTTAATAACTCACACTATTTGTGAAACTCTTAGAATGACTTTTTCCACTATTTCCATCGGTATTCAGAGCAGCATAATATCATGTATAACATATCATACCATACCTGTACAAGATATCAAATAACATTCTTAACAGCCGTAAAAGTTGAGAGAAAGGAATACTTACATTTGTGGTTAATTTTCATTTACATTATACAACAGAAGCTCAATATTATCAACTTGAGTTTTTGTGTCAAGTCTCATTTTTTTCCCATGGTTGCTGGTAAAACCGAAATAATCCATAAGAAGATTCATTGTATGTAAATAGTATGGTTTCAACTTAGCTATCACATTTTGACCCATTTAGAAAACATCTAATGTTCCAAATGCAGCTGTTTCATGAATTTAAATCCATTTTTACTCATCTCAAGGTAGAACATACTTTTATTTCTAAGACTTGTAATAACTGAACTAGTTATAGCGTTGAAAAGAAGAAAATTTGTTGTATGTTCATAACTGATGTGCACAAAATGCAACATATAAACTACATCAATTGTGGCATAAAACTAACCCTTTTTAGTACTAATGTTGGAAAAAGTGCGTTTTTGTCTTCCTTTTGTATTTTCAGGATTAAATGAGCTCAAATGAACAAAAGAAGCAAAAAGCCAGCTAAATCTAACATAAATACAAGAAAAGGAACAAACGTGGCATGCCCGACCTCCCGACAGCATCTTCCCAAGCAAAACAAGAGAACAGAAGGCTGAACACGCCCCGTGCTCAGTGAGCACGGGGGTGTGCCCAAGTGTCAGCAGAAAAGACAAAGTTGTAGAAGCTTCTATCACCCACCACGGGGGCGTGCCCACTGGACACGGGGCCGTGGTCAACTCTAAGATTCGCAGAATCTAAGGAAATCTTGATAGTACAGATACGCTTCTACACACGGGGTCGTGCCCAGCGGACACGGGGGCGTGGTCAACTAATGCAGACAAATTGCAATTATTGAAGAAAGAGAAGGAGGATGGACACGGGGTCGTGCCCAATGGACACGGGGCCGTGCCCGAGCTTCTGTTCAGGCTATAAATAGGGGTGCTTGGCTCATTTGCAAACCATCCCTTGGCACACCACCTCTCTCACACTTCACCCACCACCCACCACCATCACAACACCATCATCCACCACCATCATCCATTGTCCATCATATAGTGTGTGAGTCGTCTCGGGATCCAAGATTGATCGTAAGAGTTCTTGACAATCAAAGGCCATGTTTGCCTAAGTCTCTTACATCACTTGGTGAAGACAAGTGTCTAGTGTAATACTTTTTATTTTTAATCTTTTCGCACTTCTTATTTGGTTATGTATTAATGACTTTAACAACTAGTTTCTTATGTTGAAGGTGATTCTTCCTTATCGTTTGTCCGTGGTGTCTTGGCATTATTTTACTGTCTATATAAAATAAAAGATTTTCACCATTCATATCTCCACGGTCTATATGGAGATATGTTGGCTACCTGGTCCGGGGTTAAGGGAACGGTTTGGTAAGAATCTTGCCATTGTTCAGTGTATAGATCCTGCAAAGGACCTGGGTCAAATTTAGTAGGACCTCCTTCAATACCCACCGGTATTGGATGGCGGGGGTCCAAACTCTTTAATCCCCTCATAAGTAAGCTACTATTAAAACTTTAACGCGGCTACTTAGGACTGTATCCCTGCTGACTCAGACTACTTAGCCGAGGGTAACGTCACCTTCAAAAGAGAGGCCTACCACATTATGCATTAATAACTTAATTAATTATCTTTCAATAATCCGACCCTTTAGGATTGTATCCTTGCTGACTCAAACTACTGGGTTGAGGGTAACGTCACCTTCAAAAGAGGGGCATACTACAATAACTAAGATAATCTCTTAAAAAGTGCAAAAGTGCGGAAATAATCAAAGGTTACACTACACACGAGTCGGATCCAAGTGATTCATCTTGTCTATCTGTTTTTACTTTTATTTTATTTTCAGCATTTTAGTTAGTTTTATTTTCTAGTTTAAAAACCTTTTTCAAACTTTTTGATTTGATTAGACGTTGAGGATAAACCGGTACTAAAAGCTCTTGTGTCCTTGGATGACCTCGGTATCTTACCAACATTATACTACGTCCACGATGGGTGCACTTACCCATATGTGTGTTTAGTGTTAGTAAATATCGTGTTTTATAAATTTAAAACTTGGCTAAAAAGTGTAAAAGGGCTTAAAAATATACATTAAAAACTATACACACTTACGCACATCAAGTTTTTGGCGCCGCTGCCCGGGACACAAGGATTTTAAGAAAGTTAGGAATCAACGGCCTAATCGTTTTTTCTAATTTTTCTGTTTTTTTAGGATTTTCTAAATTTTTCAGCTTCTGCAGAACTCAGCACGGGCTGTGCCCGCTGAACACGCCCCGTGACCAATCTTTGAAACTGGCAATCCTGTTTTACGTCAGACAGTAAGCTGAACACGGGGCGTGCCCGCTCAACACGCCCCGTGCCCAAGATTCAGTTACTGAAAACAAAACCGTAAGATCCCGACGGTTGGTAATCTCTGACACAAACATGAGTGATACTGATACTTTTTAATTTCGGCACTCTTATGGTACGTGGTGTCAAATATGTGGAGGCTCTCATAAAGAATTAGAATGTTATTTTCTAAACTATAAGCCCCATTATATAGATCCATTGTTTTCCTGTAGCCTTAAGAGGGGCGAAAGTAAAAATAATCCCTATCTCTCCCTCGAATACTCTCAACCGGACCTTCTCGGAGAAATGCTTCTTGATGAACTATTTCAATTAGAAGATCTAATTCTTAATTGGTTAAAAGAACTTAAGATGGATTTTGTTGATTCATCTCAAGACGGTACCCAAGAAGAATTGTTGGGATCACATTCGAATAAAAACAACTTCGTTGTTCCCGATAATACCTTTAACTCTAGCGAAGACTTGGGCGATAGTCGTCCCTGTGTCGATTGTGCCGTGAAGGACTCTCCGTTGACTTCGTTCGATGCATACATAGACCTGAGTGATTTGGCATACACCTTCTTTAACGAGAGCCCGGGAAAGGGTTGGACTTGTCCACCTACATTTTGCATAGGAATCACCCTCACCGACAACCTCTTGCGTTCTCGTCTTAATCTAGAGCAATTAAGGTATCTTAGGCACTTTGGGGTTGTTCCATCCAGTAAGGAACCTCCAGATCCTGATAGGTTCTTTAAAATAGGAAAATTCCATAAGACAGCTTCTAGACACGGGGCCGTGTCCAGGTCAACACGCCCCCATGTCCACCAAAAGATTCCTTTCTGTTTTTTATCAGAATACGGACAAAATGTGTCAGGATTCTGTCTGCACACGGGGCCGTGTCCAGCCGACACAGGGTCATGTGCAGCGTATTGTCATTTTCTATAAATGCAACAAGATTCCTACTCATTTGGACCACTCCAAAGACAAAGATTTGCTGGGATCTTCACTCATACCATCCTAGGTATATTCTAAAGAAGGTTCTCAACAACCATCTTGTCTTTTCCACTTTTGTTCATTACCTTCTTCTTCAATTTTCACTCAATACCTCCATTAAAGCTTGGAAGCTTCATGATTCCAAGCTTTATTGTAATGTTTGTAAGGTTATTATTCAAGGAATATTGTTTAAAATAAGTTATACAACTTTGTTTTGAATTATTTGTGCCTAAAAATAACTTATAAGTTGGAAAAATAATTTAAAGCTCCAAGATTCCTTGCTCTAAAAACCTCCAGACAGCTGAACACGGGGCCGTGTCCGAGGTACTGTCCAAGTATAAGTTGAAACCTTTTCGGTCTGTTTTCTCAGAATGGCGAGCAGAGCTAGCGGAACATCTTCGTCGCAATCAAGGAACAACTGACAGGGGAGGAGGTCATCAACGGTAGAGGACTCTCTCGTAAACTATGTTTATGATTTAAGAGAGGCTATTGATAAAATGACGAGGGTGGAAGAAGCATTGGTCGACCGTATCAATCACTTAACGGTGGGACTAGAAGGGTGTCTCTGAGAAGTCAACCTTTTGCACCAAAGGTTGAACATTCTCGCCTCTCCTCCTCTGGTACCTGTCATAACCCAAAGGGCATGGAACGTGGTGCCTGAAGTCATCATACCAGCCGAGTGGTACACCATACACCCGGGGCCTCCTCGCGATATACTACACGGGGTTCCGGTTGGTGTCACTCCCCCTCCACAAGATGTTGAGGAAAATGAAGCCGCCTTCTTTCTCCCGAGAGAGATAGAAGAATGGCTTTAACAACATCTAGGGAACACCCCTCGGCTCGGAGTTCTACCAAGCTTCTAGATACCGGAGAATTATTTTCGGAATTTTGTAAAACTAGAGCTCCTTAGAATGATTTTATGCGTCACTTGACCTATTTAGTTTAACTTTTATTTTTCTTCTTTGTTTTTAATTTTTAGGAATATTATGTAATTCTCTCTATGGTTTAATGAATGATGGTTTTAGTTAATTTGGTCTTTGGATGATGTTGTAAAAGATTAAACACACTCGAGATGGTGAAGGATGACAAGGGAAACTTGAACCAGCACCCCATGCACAAAAACAGAGCCATCCGACAAAATTTTCTTCATTACAGCAAGTTCAGCACGGGCCGTGCCCGCCCAACACGGCCCCGTGCTGCACAATCTGCAGAAAATGCCCAGTTCAGGTAACTGGACACGGGGCGTGCTCACTGAACACGCCCCCGTGTCCAGGCTTCTGTTTCTTTTTACAAATTTTTGTTACTGGCGATCTGAACACGGGGCCGTGCCCGGACACCACGGGGCCGTGCCCGGACACCACGGGGCCGTGTCCAGACGCCCAGTAACATAAAAATTTTGCTTTTTCGCACCTTTTACACATTCAATCAACCTAAAAACTTATTTTTGGGACACATTGAGGACAATGTGTAATTTAAGTGGGGGATGGGGGATGCTAAAACCTTGAATCTTGCAAGTCCTAATTAACAAGCCTTACACAAAACTCTATTGGAACCGCTAATCACCCCAATTTTTTTTTCAAAAATTTTCATTTTTTTTACTTGTCTAGGTTTAATTTGGGAATTTCAAATTCTAAAAAGGTTATATTTTTACAAATTTACAACCGATAGCGTCGTGATAAAAAGAACCGACATAAGAAAATTATGAAACGACATGACAAGTTTAGTAAAAATTTGATTATATATACTTGATTACATAAAAACCCATTCCCACAAAAAGTGAGTTTTGAGCCTTATTTGAGCATACAAATACATACCTTTAAACTAAATGGTCATTTTTTGTTTCTTGTGTGAATAGCCGCTTGGTTCTTACGACTCTAGAACTTGCCACGATGATACATTCCCAGTCCTTACCAACTTAAACCCAAGTAAGTAAATGATGGAGGCATTAGGACTAACCCTTTTTATTTCTACACCATTATTTTTCTTTTTTTTTTACCACCTATCCAAAATCCCCCTAGTTAACCCCTTTGAGGCAAAACCCTTTCATTTCTTAACCCAAACCAAACACCCTTTTACCCACCTAAACCCTTTTTCATTTTAAACCCTTTATTTTAGTAACAAAGCTCGGTTTTTCTTATGACTTGGTTATGAAAAAAAATGATGATGAAGCCAAAAGAAATAAACAAACAAGTTTATCAAAAATAACTTTGTTTGAAAGAAATGCTTCATCAAAATAAAAAGCTAAGAAAAATAAAAAGTCTTACAAAAACCGACGCTTTTTACGCTTTTCGCCCTTTTACTAACCACTAACCCAACCACCCACCTTTAACCCAAGCCTAACCCTTCACCCAAAAGTCCTCTTGATTATTACAAAGGTGTATAGTTAAAAAGGAGAAGGGTTGATTGCTTGGCAAGCTTATGGTATGAGTAAGTTCCATGCCGGTCTCGAGTGATTCACTAAAAATACATCTTCGGCCGAGTGTTGAGTGATCCCCCGTAAGGTATGTGAACTTGTATATAAATGGAATTTTAAAAAGGCATGTTATGCCCTAATAAGTAATTTATCTTATGTAACGTTTTTAATAAATCATGACGAATAGGATTGTAAATAAATAAAAATAAAACTTAATAAAGAATCTTGGAAATCCGTACACTCTATGACAAGCCCAAAAACCTTCTCTTCTACCCATTCCATTTGGGAGTGTAAAGCCACATTATAAAGAGTTTTGCTTGAGGATAAGCAAAGATTCAAGTGTGGGGGTATTTGATGTGCACAAAATGCAACATATAAATTACATCAATTATGGCATAAAACTAACCCTTTTTTAGTACTAATGTTGGAAAAAGTGTGTTTTTGTCTTCCTTTTGTATTTTCAGGATTAAATGAGCTCAAATGAACAAAAGAAGCAAAAAGGCAGCTAAATCTAACATAAATACAAGAAAAGGAACAAACGTGTCATGCCCGACCTCCCGACAGCATCTTCCCAAGCAAAACAAGAGAACAGAAGGCTGAACACGCCCCGTGCTCAGTGAGCACGGAGGCGTGCCCAAATGTCAGCAGAAAAGACAAAGCTGTAGAAGCTTCTATCACCCACCACGGGGGCGTGCCCACTGGACACGGGGCCGTGGTCAACTCTAAGATTCGCAGAATCTGAGGAAATCTTGATAGTATAGATACGCTTCTGCACACGGGGTCGTGCCGAGCGGACATGGGGGCGTGGTCAACTAATGCAGACAAACTGCAATTAATGAAGAAAGAGAAGGAGGATGGACACAGGGCCGTGCCCGAGCTTCTGTTCAGGCTATAAATAGGGATGCTTGGCTCAGTTGCAAACCATCCCTTGGCACACCACCTCTCTCACACTTCACCCACCACCCACCACCATCACTACACCATCATCCACCACCATCATGGCATCATCCATTGTCCATCATAGAGTGTGTGAGTCGTCTCGGGATCCAAGATTGATCGTAAGAGTTCTTGACAATCAAAGGCCATGTTTGCCTAAGTCTCTTACATCACTTGGTGAAGACAAGTGTCTAGTGTAATACTTTTTATTTTTAATCTTTTCGCACTTCTTATTTGGTTATGTATTAATGACTTTAATAACTAGTTTCTTATGTTGAAGGTGATTCTTCCTTATCGTTTGTCCATGGTGTGACAACTCGTATTTCAAACCTCTCTTTGTGTGCTCGATGTAACTTGTTTGGACTATACGTAACTAGTTGACGTGTTTGTTATGTTTTATTATGCTATGTGTTACATGAATGTGTTTTGTGTATTTATATAAAATAAATTGGGCCGCACACCTTGTCCCTCGCCACACACTATTCTCGGCCCACTATGCATGAATCGAGACCAAGGGCAGCCCGTGAATGGGTTCGGCCCACCCCTTATGTACGTACATGAACCCTTAGGGAGGTGTAGTTTTCTCATTGTTGCAAAACACTTTACACACACCAAACCCTAAGCTCTCTTTCCCTCTCTCGTTTTCTCTTGGAACCCGACGGCAACCTCTCAACTCTCGAAGATCCTTGTGTTCGGATCATCCTCGTTACACACTCACATCCGGTTAGTGTTTATGGTTGGTTGTTTTGTACATGATGTTGTGATATTTATACATGCTCTACAGGATAATAGTATTATAAACTGTTAATGTTGATGTTCATTATGATCGGCTCACATGTACGTTTGAAAGTGTTCATAGGAACCGGATTTGTATGATGATGATCTAGAACTGTTTGTTTATAAATCGAGTTCCATGAAAGTGTATTCGGATATTGCTATTGCACATGGTTTAGGATGCATGTTAGTCCAGAAATTTACTAGCTTATTAACCTGATGGTATGTTTTGTATGATGACTTGATTGATTGTTGTTGCTGGATCAGGATTAGGGTTAATAAATAGTTATGATTTGCTATTTTGATTCATGATAGAAACTGTTGATTGATCTGATTTGAAACTGCCAAAAACTGTTAGCAATTGTTACGAAATTTAGGGAGCTGCAATTAAGGAAATCTGTTACATTCCTGATCTCGACACGGGTTGCGAGTCGAGAACCCACAGTCTCGACTCGAGACCGCAGCACCGACACAAACAGCACAACCCGAGACCAAAGTTGCGGGTCCGGTTGCGACTCGAGACCGTGTAGTCTCGACTAGTACATGATGACCCGAGACCTTCTTGATTGCGACTCGAGACCTTGAGGCCAGCACAACTCGAGACCGCCCTGTCTCGACTCGAGATCTCTAGTCTCGACTCGAGACCATGAACACGTGCACACTGTTTTGGACTTTGCACACTGTTATGAGCCCAACCATTTGGGCCGCATACTTGGACTTGTTTACGTGACTGTACTGTTGTTGAACTGCCATGATTATACTTGTGTACAATACGTGTAGAACATACGTGCGTTACTTGAATACGAACCTAACTTGTATGGTAACCATGCTAGGACGTGGTTGACCACCATATAGCTTAATTGAACTTTTCTGTGTATCTGCCGAGCAAAACCAAGGTGAGTTCACACAGCCAAGGCATGGGTTCCCACGGTGGGAATGGGTTTGGATTATATACTTGTACTTACCTAGCTTATGGAACTTAGTTATATGGTCCTCGGGTGAGGAAGAGTTATTGATAAGATACGACTAGACTAGTGATACTTATAGAACTGATCTTCGCACACACGCCGGGGTTGGCCGCGATAATATGACTAATCTTCGCACATATGCCTAGGAAGGCTGCGAACTATACACTAAACTTCGCACACATGCCGGGTGGCCGCGATACAAATATACCTAGTCTAGAATACTTGGAAACTTTCCCTAATCTTCGCATACATGCCTAGAGGGCCGCGATACGAACTAATATGATACATGAATTAATGAGCGAACATAAAGCTACTCATACTATTACGATTACTGAACTATCAACTGTGAACTCGCTCAACTAGTTGTTGACTCTCTGTTGCATGCCTTGCAGGACCTTAGGTACTTATGGAGCTTGCACAGGGAGGAGCAGGTCGTTGTGGGACATGGATCGTGGATGCCATGTTTAACGTTTGAACATTTGAACTTATGAATTACTTTGGGTTTACATACTTATGCTTCCGCTACTTAAACTATGTTTAGTGAACATCAATTATATTGCGATGGGTTTCATTGATTACTTTTAATATTTAATGCTATGTTCAATATGATTGGTGGCTTGATCCTGGTCATGTCACGCCTCCAAGCGGTGGTACTCCGCGGGTGGATTTTGGGGGTGTGACAGATTGGTATCAGAGCCATTGGTTATAGAGAACTCGGTTTTAGTAAAGGGAAAACGTTTTTTATTAAAACCAGACTATAACCAGAACAGTGCTCTCAACGATCCACAACGACGCTTCGCTCCAGGTGCAAGACTCAACATCCTAGGTAATATGGTTTATGTTTATATTGCCTACTTGCTAGATTACATAGAACTTTGCTCGTAGTATGCTTAGATACACATGACCCTATTACATGAGAATACCTATGTGGTTACACTCTTCTGTCATCGCACTACTCGCGAACCATTCTCACTTATGCTACTCTTACTATGAAGATCATGTCTGGACGCGTTAACATGACTCAAGCCCAGTTGACGGCTCTCATTAACGAACAAGTTGCTGCGGCACTTGCAGCCGCACAAGCAGGAGGTATATCCTGTAGTTATAACTCACACTAGGATCTTTAGGTCCTACACTCCTGAACCAACTCTTGTGTTTAACTTTGTCCTATTCGTACATAATAGGTCAACACGCACCACAACCTGTTTGCACTTTCAAGAACTTCATGGACTGTCGTCCAAGTACGTTCAGTGGCACGGAAGGAGCAGTGGGACTACTCCATTGGTTTGAGAAGCTCGAGTCAGTATTCGAGATGTGTGAATGCCCTGAGGCTCGCAGGGTCAAGTACGCCACTGGCACGTTGGAAGGAATTGCGCTAACCTGGTGGAATGCGCAAGTTCAGATTCTAGGGTTGGCAGCTGCTAACGCCACACCTTGGAATGATTTCAAGGAACTGATCAAAAGGGAATACTGCACACGCGATGACATCCACAAGTTGGAAGTGGAGCTTTATCATTTGAAAATGACGGGGTCGGAAATTGAAGCTTACACGAAACGGTCGAACGAACTGGCCATCTTGTGTCCAACCATGGTGGACCCTCCAATCAAGCGCATCGAGTTGTACCTCAAGGGTCTAGCATCAGAGATTCAGAGCCATGTGACATCGGCTAACCTCGACAATATCCAAGACATCCAGCGTCTTGCTCATCGCCTCACGGATCAGGCGGTGGAACAGAACAAGCTGCCCAAACGCATCAGTGCTACCACTCCAGCTGCTACTTGTGCTACACCCAGCGACAACAAAAGAAAGTGGGATGGGGATTCCAGTAAAGGTTCAGTCTCAGTTCAGTCTCAAGCACAGCAGCGCAAGATAAATGACTACCAGAATCATAGCCAGCAATCATCAGGCAGTCAGGGGCAGGGTGGATATCGGGGATTTCACCCACTATGTAATAGGTGCAACAGACACCACAGTGGACGGTGTCGCAAGGAACATTGTCAGAGATGTCTCAAGTTAGGGCATGAAGCTAAATACTGCAGGAGCTCACGGCCTGCGAATCAGAATCAGCAACTCCCACCACGAGTTCCACAGAACCAGCAGCAGCAGCCACAACGAGGAAACCGTGGATGTTTCCAGTGTGGGGCTGAAGGTCATTTCAAACGTGATTGCCCTCAATTGAACCAGAACCAGAACCGCAACAACAACAATAATAACCAAGGAAACGGAAACAACAATGGTGGGAACAACAACGGCAACGAAGCTAGGGGACGTGCATTTGTGCTGGGGCAGGGTGATGCCAGGAATGATCCCAACGTGGTTATGGGTAAGTTTCTTCTCGACGACTTTTATGTTACTGTTTTATTTGATTCGAGTGCGGATACAAGTTATATGTCTTTGAAAGTTAGCCAAATGTTAAAACGTACACCCACACTTCTGAACACCAAGCATGTCGTAGAATTAGCTAATGGTAAGAGTCTAGAGGCCACGCACATAGTTCAGGGTTGTAATCTTATCCTCGCTGGTCAGACTTTCTCTATCGACCTCATTCCCATAGCTTTGGGTAGTTTCGACATCGTCGTTGGTATGGATTGGTTATCCAAGCAGCAAGCAGAGATCCTATGCAAAGAGAAGATCATTCGTATCCCCCGTTCTGGTCAAGAACCTCTCGAAGTTCAAGGTGACAAGAGTGGTGCAGTGGTTGGCATCATCTCCTTCCTGAAGGCTCAGAAATGTATACGAAAGGGGCACACTGCCATTTTGGCACTAGTTACTGATGCATCAACGAAAGAGAAAAGAATAGAGGATATTCCTGTGGTACACGACTTTCCTCAAGTGTTTCCAGAAGATTTACCTGGTCTACCGCCTCATCGCCAGGTCGAGTTTCAAATCGAGCTAGCTCCTAGAGCAGCACCTATAGCTCGCGCACCATACCGCTTAGCTCCATCAGAGTTGGAAGAACTATCAAAGCAGCTACAGGAACTCTTGGATAAGGGTTTCATTCGACCTAGCTCTTCGCCTTGGGGAGCTCCAGTACTATTTGTGAAGAAGAAGGATGGTACCTTCCGTATGTGCATTGACTACCGTGAACTGAACAAGGTGACGGTGAAGAATCGTTATCCTCTTCTGCGTATTGATGATTTATTCGACCAGTTGCAAGGGTCGAGCTACTACTCCAAGATAGACTTGAGGTCAGGTTACCATCAGCTGAGAGTCCGGGATGAGGACGTCTCCAAAACAACATTCAGAACTCGCTACGGCCATTACGAGTTTCTAGTCATGCCATTTGGGCTAACGAACGCACCGGCAGTCTTTATGGACCTTATGAACAGGGTGTGCAAACCCTACTTAGACAAGTTTGTGATTGTATTCATTGACGACATTCTGATCTACTCCAAGAGTCAGGAGGAACACGAGCAGCACTTACGGCTTATCTTAGAACTTCTTCGAAAGGAACAACTGTACGCCAAGTTTTCAAAATGCGACTTCTGGCTTCATGAAGTCCATTTTCTAGGCCATGTGGTAAACAAGGATGGGATCCATGTCGATCCATCCAAGGTAGATTCGATCAGGAACTGGCCTGCACCGCGTAAACCAACGGAAATACGCCAATTCTTGGGTTTGGCGGGATACTACAGACGGTTTATCAAGGACTTTTCAAAGATCGCACAGCCACTTACGCTACTGACACAGAAGGGTGTCACCTACCATTGGGGTAATACTCAGGAAACCGCTTTTCAGCACTTAAAGGATAGACTTTGCAGTGCACCTATCCTCTCATTGCCAGAGGGCACGGACGACTTCGTGGTTTATTGTGATGCATCCATTCAGGGTCTTGGAAGTGTGTTAATGCAGCGTGACAAGGTCATTGCTTACGCTTCGCGCCAACTCAAGGTTCACGAACGGAACTACACGATGCACGATTTAGAGCTGGGAGCTGTTGTTTTTGCGCTCAAGATATGGCGACACTACCTGTACGGTACCAAGTGCACTATTTACACCGATCACAGGAGTCTCGAGCATATTCTTAAGCAAAAGGATTTGAACATGCGTCAACGAAGATGGGTCGAACTTTTGAACGATTACGAATGCGCCATCAAGTACCATCCAGGCAAAGCCAATGATGTGGCTGACGCTCTTAGTCGAAAAGACACTACACCTAAGTGCGTACGAGCATTGCAGCTCACCATTCAGTCCAGTCTTCCTACACAGATACGAGATGCTCAGGTAGAAGCATTGAAACCAGAAAACGTCAGGGCTGAAGCCCTACGCGGCTCAAGGCAACAATTAGAACAGAAGGAAGATGGCGCCTACTATGTAACAGGGCGTATCTGGGTCCCACTTTATGGCAACCTGCGTGAGCTAGTGATGGATGAAGCTCACAAGTCTCGCTACTCGGTACATCCAGGGTCGGATAAAATGTACCACGACATCAGAACAACGTATTGGTGGCCTAGCATGAAGGCCCACATAGCGACCTATGTCAGCAAGTGCTTGACCTGTGCAAGAGTCAAGGCAGAGTATCAGAAACCAGCAGGCTTACTTCAGCAACCAAAGATACCATAGTGGAAATGGGAGGAAATTTCCATGGATTTTGTTACAAGCCTACCTAGATCCCAGCGTGGGAACGATACTATTTGGGTGATCGTGGATCGACTCACCAAGTCTGCTCATTTCCTGGCAATCAAAGAAACGGACAAGTTTTCCACACTAGCAGACATATACTTGAAGGAAGTAGTCTCAAGGCACGGGGTGCCCACATCTATGATTTCGGATCGCGATGCACGATTCACATCAGAACTATGGCAAGCAATGCACAAAGCTTTTGGCTCACAGCTGGACATGAGCACAACATATCACCCTCAGACGGATGGGCAGTCTGAGCGCACGATTCAAACTCTAGAAGACATGCTTCGGGCATGTGTTATCGATTTCGGAAACAGCTGGGAAAAGTGTGACACCTGTGTCACCACGAACACCAAACAAATGCCAAACCTATGAAACATTGTGTTTCATACCTGGGATTTGTATAAATATGTGTATCTTTTGCACATATCATTTCTCGTTCAATTCCGAGCTTTAAATCGCTTTCTGGAAAGTTATACGCGCACTGGTGCGTAAACGTAATCAGTTTAGCGCGACAAACACACCGGAATAGTGAAATAGGCTTAACATACCTTAAATGACCTTTACATAACTTAGAAATAAGTTTTGGAAGGTTTGGTATGGCAAAAAACAAGTTTATTCGATCGCAGGGACTATTTGCGTCAAACTACGAAACTATACCGATTCGTATGGTGTCGAACAGTCCAGAACTTGATCATAAGTTAAACATACCATATATAACCTAATCATAGCTTAGAAACAAGCTTTGAGTGGTTCGGTGTGCGAAAACATGCTTATATGATCATTCAGGGACTAAAAGTGTCAAAAACGGCGTAAGTTTGCATTTTCGCGCATATCTTGCGTTCTGGACACATCTGGACATCCAAAATTTTTGTACACACTAAAATATTTTTATTTTAGTGATCGCCATGCAAAAATTCCATTCGTCGCTTAATTTGGATCGATTTTGCGTTCGTTACGACTTCCGTCGTAATTAACCGAACAACGCGATTGTACGATCAAACGAACCGACATCCGAGATATTTTTGAGCATGTTTTGAGTCCCCTATGCTTTAACTTCATTTTAGAGCCTTGAAATGAGGTTAACGGGGTTTAAACGCATCGAAAAAGGCTTTAAACGCGTGCAGGGACCATTTCTGCCATTTTTGAAACTTTGCTGAATCTGATACACCGTAGCGTAGCGCGAGCCCTCCTGCCTATGCCGTCGCGCTACGCGAGTGCCACATCTGGGCAGAAAGTTCATTTTCAGCAACAGTTTGCAAATTCAAGGGCTGTTTGTGCAATTTCTTTGTGTGGTGGGCAAGTTTGTGTGTTCACCAAGGCTCTAATCAACTTGTAACACATGTATGGCTAGGATTAATGCTTAATGGCTAAGAAAAACAAGTGGAATGATCTTGTTAATCCACTACAACTATAAATAGCCATCAACTTCATTCATTCCATGCTCATACCTCATTCTTCTCCTCTCTAATCTGCTTTGGAGCTCTCTTCTAAGCTTTTTGGGACTTGTCTTCTTTGTAGAAAAGATAGCAAGGACTATTGTGAGCCTTCTTTCATTCTTTTTATTGCTTTTTTTTCCTTATGTAGTGAAGAAAGTCAAACGTTTGGCCAACAGTTTGACTTTCGGTTTTGACCATCAATTGGTCAAGTCAAAGTTCAATTGAACTTTGAAACGTGATTGTAATCACGATAGTTATAATCCTTCGTGATTATAGCCGCTGATTACCACATTAACTAGTTGTAGTGTCGAGTCAAAGTTTCGGTCAAAATGCGTTTTAGCACGCATTTTGCAACGGAACTACTTTAGGGTATCAAAACGCTTTGTTTTGATACCAAATCAGTAGGTTAGACATGTTTTGATATGTTTAACTCGACACTATTAGTTTAGTGCTTGTTTAGGGTCGTAAGGTAAGCGGTCTAAACAACCGCTTAGCCTTTCGAACCCGACCCATTTGGTCGATCTTTAAGATCCGACCAAGCTTAGTTAGTGATCATAGTTGCATAGGGAATAACCACCTGAGGTTATACCTTATGATCACATAGGATTGGTTAGTCGTATGCTAGTTAGCTTGTATGCCCATAGGAAATGACCAAAATGCCCTTTTGAAGCTAGAATCCGTAATTTGACTATGTGAACATATTTTTGACAAGTAATCTGATTTAGTAACATGTTTAGGGATAATTGGGCATGTAAGACTTGACATAGCACATAGATTACCGTCCGAACATAGTTTTACGCAAATGACGCATTATAGTGGCTTATGTTACCATAATGTGTCGAAACGGGTCAAAAGCACTTAGGTAGGCCTTCCAATCAGAATGCTAGCTCTATTAAATCATACCATATGAGTTGCAATACTCATTTGATTTATAGAACTTCATTCTATCCTATCTCCCGATTTAGGATCCGATTGTTTAACATAGTGATCCATACTAGGTGCCACTTGATTCCTTGATTTCCCGAGCTTTGTTAGGACACTTAATCAAGGATACTTGCAATCTCAAGTGAGTACATAGTCCCCTCTTTTACTGTTTTCAATTGTTTTGGGGTGAAACATATATGCCTATCTGTTATTTTCCTGATTTTAAACTATATGGTTACACATGCTTAATACATATTCTTTTGACAAATTAAACAATTACCTATGGTTTAAACACTGATTTTTCCAAAACTTATAAAACTAATTGTTGGATGGTACCTATTTTATACATTCACCCAGCCGATTGGTAGTATGATATAGCGCTATAGGACTAGACACCCCATTCCTGTTGTATGGAATGTCAGAAACCAAATTTAAACCAAATAGAAATTGCCTTCGTGGTATTTCTATAGTCTCCAAAGTGTAGTTTGATACACTAAGGCTTTGTTGAATACCAAATCACACTCTCTTTGTATATGTCGATATACTACAAAAGTATAGTTTGATGTGCTCTCAAATGTGATCTACCAAAGTATATTTTGATATACTATGTACAAAAATCCAACATATGTTTTAACACACCTACTTTGTTATTTTTAAACCAAAGCATAGTTGATATGCTATTTTTAAACCAAAGCATAGTTTGATATGCTACTGTTTACCAAAGTATAGTTTGATATACTACCAACTTTGTTATCTTAAACTAAAGTATATTTTGATATACTATCTAAAGCATAGTTGATATGCTACTTTTAACCAAAGCATAGTTGATATGCTATTTACAAACCAAAGTATAATTTGATATACTACCAATACTTTTATTCTTAAACCAAAGTATACTTGAGATATACTACCGAAACTATTATTTTAATTACTAAAGTATACTATGATATACTATTTGTACAAACTTTACAAAACCAAAGTATATTTTTGTCTATACTATAAACCCGTTTTCCAAAACGACACATTTTCAGAAACAAAACTTTTACATTAGATTCATGGCTATTTTGAAAAACATAAAACCTTTTCTCATATTATCTAAAGCCATGAATCTAATACACAAAAACCTATGTTACTCACAGGCATTTTTATGCTGACGTGTCTATTTTCATATATGTTTCAGGTGCTACTATGTGATGATTGATGATGCATGCTAAACGTAGGATGGACTCGTGCCTTAGTGACTTAAAACTGAGAAACAATTATTTGTATTATTCTAAATTGTACCAAAACATTAAATTCAATAATTCAATAAAACAAAACTATTTAATCCATGGTTGTGAAACAATGATTCTGTTACAACACTCCCCGACGTTTCCGCCACGTTTTGTTGTTTTACGTGGTCGGGGTGTGACAAAAAGCATCTCCCTTTGGTGGAGTTTTCATACAATAACAGTTATCACACCAGCATATAAGCCGCTCCATTCGAGGCATTGTACGGGCGTAAATGCCGGTCACCTCTCTGTTGGGCAGAGGTGGGGGATAGTCAGATCACGGGTCCAGAACTTATAGTGGACACCACGGAAAAGATTGCACAAATACGACAACGCATGGCGGCAGCTCGCGACCGTCAGAAAAGCTACGCGGATAAGCGTAGGAAGCCATTGGAATTTCAGGTCGGGGACCGGGTTTTACTCAAAGTCTCACCCTCGAAGGGTGTGGTTCGTTTTGGCAAACGGGGCAAGCTCAATCCGCGGTATGTCGGACCGTTCGAAATCATAGAAAGAATAGGCAAAGTAGCCTACCGACTGAACCTACCGGCTGAACTCGGGGCAGTTCACAACGTTTTCCACGTGTCGAATCTGAAGAAGTGTCTGTCAGATGAAACCCTCATAGTTCCCTGAAGGAACTCACTATCGACGAACAGTTACATTTCGTCGAGGAACCATTTGAAATCACGGATCGGGATGTCAAGGTCCTCAAGAACACGAGAATCCCTCTTGTGCGAGTTCGTTGGAACTCCCGTCGTGGCCCAGAGTTCACCTAGGAACGTGAAGATCAGATGAAAGAAAAGTACCCCCAATTGTTCGCGAACAGTACAACCACTACTGAGGCTGAAGCTACCAAGGAATTTCGGGACGAAATTCCAGATCAACGGGGGGAGGATGTGACACCCCAGGAAAACCAGTAAACGTTACAACTTACCTAGCTTCCTCAGTGAGTACGTACCAAATTTCGGGACGAAATTTCTTTTAAGTTGGGGATAATGTGACAACTCGTATTTCAAACCTCTCTTTGTGTGCTCGATGTAACTTGTTTGGACTATACGTGACTAGTTGACGTGTTTGTTATGTTTTATTATGCTATGTGTTACATGAATGTGTTTTGTGTATTTATATAAAATAAATTGGGCCGCACACCTTGTCCCTCGCCACACACTATTCTCGGCCCACTATGCATGACTCGAGACCAAGGGCAGCCCGTGAATGGGTTCGGCCCATCCCTTATGTACATACATGAACCCTTAGGGAGGTGTAGTTTTCTCATTGTTGCAAAACACTTTACACACACCAAACCCTAAGCTCTATTTCCCTCTCTCTCGTTTTCTCTTGGAACCCGACGGCAACCTCTCAACTCTCGAAGATCCTTGTGTTCGGATCATCCTCGTTACACAC
Source organism: Helianthus annuus (assembly GCF_002127325.2). Classification (NCBI taxonomy): domain Eukaryota; kingdom Viridiplantae; phylum Streptophyta; class Magnoliopsida; order Asterales; family Asteraceae; genus Helianthus; species Helianthus annuus. The sequence goes on along the minus strand of NC_035448.2, from coordinate 17,448,635 downwards.
TCACATCTGGTTAGTGTTTATGGTTGGTTGTTTTGTACATGATGTTGTGATATTTATACATGCTCTACAGGATAATAGTATTATAAACTGTTAATGTTGATGTTCATTATGATCGGCTCACATGTACGTTTGAAAGTGTTCATAGGAACCGGATTTGTATGATGATGATCTAGAACTGTTTGTGTATAAATCGAGTTCCATGAAAGTGTATTCGGATATTGCTATTGCACATGGTTTAGGATGCATGTTAGTCCAGAAATTTACTAGCTTATTAACCTGATGGTATGTTTTGTATGATGACTTGATTGATTGTTGTTGCTTAGATCAGGATTAGGGTTAATAAATAGTTATGATTTGCTATTTTGATTCATGATAGAAACTGTTGATTGATCTGATTTGAAACTGCCAAAAACTGTTAGCAATTGTTACGAAATTTAGGGAGCTGCAATTAAGGAAATCTGTTACATTCCTGATCTCGACACGGGTTGCGAGTCGAGAACCCACAGTCTCGACTCGAGACCGTAGCACCGACACAAACAGCACAACCCGAGACCACGGTTGCGGGTCCGGTTGCGACTCGAGACCGTGTAGTCTCGACTAGTACATGATGACCCGAGACCTTCTTGATTGCGACTCGAGACCTTGAGGCCAGCACAACTCGAGACCGCCCTGTCTCGACTCGAGATCTCTAGTCTCGACTCGAGACCATGAACACGTGCACACTGTTTTGGACTTTGCACACTGTTACGAGCCCAACCATTTGGGCCGCATACTTGGACTTGTTTACGTGACTGTACTGTTGTTGAACTGCCATGATTATACTTGTGTACAATACGTGTAGAACATACGTGCGTTACTTGAATACGAACCTAACTTGTATGGTAACCATGCTAGGACGTGGTTAACCACCATATAGCTTAATTGAACTTTTCTGTGTATCTGCCGAGCAAAACCAAGGTGAGTTCACACAGCCAAGGCATGGGTTCCCAGGGTGGGAATGGGTTTGGATTATTTACTTGTACTTACCTAGCTTATGGAACTTAGTTATATGGTCCTCGGGTGAGGAAGAGTTATTGATAAGATATGACTAGACTAGTGATACTTATAGAACTGATCTTCGCACACACGCCGGGGTTGGCCGCGATAATATGACTAATCTTCGCACACATGCCTAGGAAGGCTGCGAACTATACACTAAACTTCGCACACATGCCGGGTGGCCGCGATACAAATATACCTAGTCTAGAATACTTGGAAACTTTCCCTAATCTTCGCATACATGCCTAGAGGGCCGCGATACGAACTAATATGATACATGAATTAATGAGCGAACATAAAGCTACTCATACTATTACGATTACTGAACTATCAACTGTGAACTCGCTCAACTAGTTGTTGACTCTCTGCTGCATGCCTTGCAGGACCTTAGGTACTTATGGAGCTTGCACAGGGAGGAACAGGTCGTTGTGGGACATGGATCATGGATGCCATGTTTAACGTTTGAACATTTGAACTTATGAATTACTTTGGGTTTACATACTTATGCTTCTGCTACTTAAACTATGTTTTGTGAACATCAATTATATTGCGATGGGTTTCATTGATTACTTTTAATATTTAATGCTATGTTCAATATGATTGGTGGCTTGATCCTGGTCATGTCACGCCTCCAAGCGGTGGTACTCCACGGGTGGATTTTGGGGGTGTGACACATGGTGTCTTGGCATTATTTTACTGTCTATATAAAATAAAAGATTTTCACCATTCATATCTCCACGGTCTATATGGAGATATGTTGGCTACCTGCTCGGGGGTTAAGGGAACGGTTTGGTAAGAATCTTGCCATTGTTCAGTGTATAGATCCTGCAAAGGTCCTGGGTCAAATTTAGTAGGACCTCCTTCAATACCCACCGGTATTGGATGGTGGGGGTCCAAACTCTTTGATCCCCTCATAAGTAAACTAGTATTAAAACTTTAACTCGACTACTTAGGACTGTATCCATGCTGACTCAGACTACTTAGCCGACGGTAACGTCACCTTCAAAAGAGGGGCCTACCACATTATGCATTAATAACTTAATTAATTATCTTTCAATAATCCGACCCTTTAGGATTGTATCCTTGCTGACTCAAACTACTGGGTTGAGGGTAACGTCACCTTCAAAAGAGGGATCTACTACAATAACTAAGATAATCTTTTAAAAAGTGCAAAAGTGCAGAAATAATCAAAGGTTACACTACACACGAGTCGGATCCAAGTGATTCATCTTGTCTATCTGTTTTTACTTTTATTTTATTTTCAGCATTTTAGTTAGTTTTATTTTTCTAGTTTAAAAACTTTTTTCTGACTTTTTGATTTGATTAGATGTTAAGGATAAACTGATACTAAAAGCTCTTGTGTCCTTGGACGACCTCGGTATCTTACCAACACTATACTACGTCCACGATGGGTGCACTTGCTCATATGTGTGTTTAGTGTTAGTAAATATCGTGTTTTATAAATTTAAAACTTGGCTAAAAAGTGTAAAAAGGCTTAAAATATACATTAAAAACTATACACACTTACGCACATCAATAACCCCCAATTTCACCCAGAACCCTAAAATTTTGAACCATTCAAGATTTAAGTAAACACTTAAATTAGTGGTATCTAATCACATGCAATAAGTCAATAACACCATGTTTCACTCAAGATTATCAAAACCCATTTAAATGATTATAGGTTTACGAATGAATATTTAAATGGAGAAAATAATACTCACAACTGAAAGCAAATCGATGAGGTAACAAGATTTTGAAGCTATTTATTGAATGTTAACTCGTTTTTTTCTTGGTTTCCTTGTTCTCCCCTCGTCGCACACACAAATTGAATGAAGAAGATGAATGGGTTGTTGAATCTGCTGTGATTTTGAATTGGAGTATATAAAACGGTGTTCAAAGAGAATACCGTCTAAAGGTTGCATATACAAGCATAAGACGGGGTTATATGGAATTTTGTTGAATATTTTAATTGGATTGGCACAATGGCCATGTAGGAATTGATTTTAAGACGGGGTTATTATTTTAACACCGTCTAAAATAAATATTGAACACTGTCTAATGCTTTATATTGTAGTAGTGTTTATGTTTATTCCACCTTGTCTTGGTTGAAAGTTGATTCTGTATTGATTAAAGCAAGGATTAGATGATTTCGTTAACTTGGTGTTTTCGATTTAATCTCGTGATTTCGTTTTGTTGCTTCTTACTTGCTTTCTTAGTTGATAAAATCTGAAAATCCATCCAAATTCATTAGACTAGGACTCGGCAAAAGTTTGTATCAAGAGTCGCGCCATTGTGTCCATGGATTGATACTCTGTCTTACCGACTTGACTACATAACAACCGGTGCACTTTTCGATTGTGTGTTATTGAGCTGGTTTGACCTTTTACTTGTGTTTTTATAATATAATTAACATTTTTACATATTAATGATTCTCATAAAGAGAGAGAGGGGGGGGGGGGTTACATATGCGATTTCAAAACTTATGAAAAAGAGGTTGTTAGTAGAACATGTCAATAAAAACAAATGTTTGTGAGTTGTGACATAAATTTAAGTTTTGCGATGTGGGGCCCTAGGGGATTTTGATTTTGCTACGTTCGCTATGGATTTAATTTTCTAATGGGCCTTGAAGGGGTCTAATGTAAAAATGAATGGGCGCACGGTAGTTATTAGTTTGTTTGATATATTGAAGTCAATTTATGACAACCTACATGAATTAATGGAGTAAAACACTAAAAACAACTTTGTTTGAAATCTGAAATCAAAGTAAGACAACTATATATACATAGAGCCATACTCATCTTGGATTGTAAGGTTGAACATTTGATCACTAAGATCATAATATATGTATATCTAACTGTATAACAAACAGTCCTAAATCAAAGCTCAAGTTGCTATCATCTTAACTAACTGTGTGTCAAAGATCACACAAAGCAATCAAAATAAAAGATCCAATAAAACCCTAACTCCTTATGCCGGTACAACCACTTTATGTACCCCTCCAACGGAGCTTTCAGATATGTTCCTAGCCCTTTCTTTGTTATAACACACCATGTTTCATGTTTTGTTTTCAATTTGAGCAAGTCTCTAACCTTTTTTTTTTATCGATAATGTGATGTAATAAAAATAGAACGTTATTAGTTAAATATTAAATATCACTATAGTATTTACAAAGCAAGACTTCCAAAATTTTTGTCATTTTTTTAATTTATCAACATAAAACATATTGGCCGTGAGAGTTAATTGTGGACAAATAAGTAATAACGTTATGACGTTTATTACATATCAAAATAATTATGAATAGTTAGAGGTTAATTATATAAATGTTATTGGTGGTATTGTGTAAATGTAGGGTCTATAAATACCCTTCCTAATGTAATCCCTTTTTTACAACATTTCAATACAATTACCATTTTACACACACAAAGATGTTTTACTATGTGTACGTTTGGATGCAACATTTTTGTTGTGAAACTAGCCTAAAAACAAAACAATATAGAAGAGATGTAGAGAGAAAAGAGATTGTATTTCATTGATAGGTATGTCTAATACAAGAGATACAATGTAGTATATATAGAAGAAGAAAACTTGGAGAAGAAGCCAGTCTATTTTAAGAATTGATAACCATAATATTATAATATATATATAACACTCCCCCTTGGTTATCAACTTAATACGCTTTGAGATGATGCCTCGTTAAAAACCTTGCTAGGAAAACCCAGTGGGACAAAACCTCAGCTAAGGGAAAAAGAGTGCAGCGTGTATTTTCTTCTCATGATACTTCTGGATCATGTATATTGCCTCATTAAAAACCTTACTAAGAAAACCCAAATGGGACAAAACTTAGTGAGGGAAAAAGAGTGCAACTTGAATAAGTCTTCCCCTCATTTTAACATGTATCCTTTAAGTGATGTGTGTCCATCCTCCTTGAAAGTTGATCAAAGCTTTTGTAGCCAATTATTTGTCGCACCATCCTTTAATGTGCAATCATTTATGTTGAGCAATGTTGTACAATCATCTAGCGAGACTTTAGGTATCTCCAAAAATGTCATATGTTCATGACTGTGTTTTGTTACATTCTTGCATCTATAAGACTAACCAAGCTTGTTTTGATGGGTTAGTAAAATATAATCAAATATCGTTTATACCTGAAATATTTCTTTGAACTCATTTCAATATCTCTTCGTTTGACAAAGGCTACATCATGACAATTAGCTCAAGTGAAAGATATTATAACCATACATAGCTATCAAAACATATTAATGCACATATGCATTTCACGATGGTACTTCTAGAATGAGAATCTCTACTTTGGTAGGAGATGATATTGCATTTCTTATAACAAGTGACTTAAGAACCTTTAACATCCTTTAAGGTTCAACTATGCCCATATTAAAATAACCCAACATCATCTTCTAGATGTACTTGAGGGATTGATAAAATATAATTACATATATACTCGAACTGCAGTTCGAGTAATAATTAGACTGTGCCAAGGTCATTCAAAAATTCTCCATCTAAAAGCTCGACAGTTTCTCTCGATGATGCCAACATATCATCAGTATAAACTGCGATTATAGTGAGCTTTTAAAAGCAGAATATTGATAAAATATGGCTAATTTAATCAAACTTATATCCCTCTTTATGCGAATATCTCAAGTTGTACAAAACTCGACCCGACTATTTTAGTCCATACATATTTTGTCAACTTCATATAATATGTGCTTAAGGTTTTTATATCAATGCTTCTAGCATTATCAATCCATGAAGGAATTCTTCCCATCTTATCCAAATATGCATGTGCATTCACTCTTCATGAGTTGTGTTACATAAACTTACCCATATAACACATATAGATCTGTATCATATGCACAAATGTCATAAACACTTGCTTTTATCTCCAAAATCCATATTGTACCATGCGTGTACACTATTTATTGAGATATCACAGTCATCGAGTACACCTTTTCTATGTATGTTTCTTGGTGCACAAGTATTACATCGTTAAGATGTTTCAATTAACTTTTTAAGACACTCAATTGCTTTAGAAACTCATCAGGAGTTCCAGTTACATCCAACATGTAAAAAATCATAACCTATTCAAATCCGAATATGTATACAATGATCACATTGTTCTCGAAAACTTACTTTACATGACTTATATAATTTAATCCTTCAGGACTTTCATGTAAACTTTCAGTATCAAGTGATACATAACATTCATAAGACGCATATCAATTCTCTCTTTATCTTACCAGACTAATAAGATATTGGAAAGTCATTGTATCCACCACTAGAGAATGAGTCTCCTCATTAATCAATTATTTGCAAAAATCTTGTGCCACCATTTTTTCTTAAAATAACTTCATGTTATTTTCAATTCATAACTTGCATAAAAGACCCATTTGTATTCAACACGTCTTACAACTTCAGTTGCATGGACTTGATCCAAAAACTTTCCATTTCAACAGAGAATTCAACTCTGCCTTATTTGCATCTTTTTATTTTGGCCAATCATTTCTATGTTTACGTTTATAGGGAGATCTCAATCTTGATCCTCATCGTTTATTCATTTTAAGCGCTGCATTATATACAAAAGTATAACGACGTCGATTTTTATTTCGATTCCGTACATATCTTAGATATGATACAACTTATCGAGATCTCTTTATTTCCAGGTACCTGAGGTTCTTCTTGAACCATCACGTCTACTGTCTCTTCAGGAGACCTTTTTAATATCACCTCGACTTGACCATCTTAATTAGTTGCTCCAACTTTCGAGGAATTGTATTACTGGAATCGACTAGTCTACCACGCTTCAGACGTGCAATAGACTCATTAGAAAATATGTGGTTGGCCTTCTGGGACACAAACATAAATGGAGCATAAGCAGTTGATTATGTGACTTACTTAGTCACTCTATTTAGGTCAGTGAACTCGTCTGGTAATTTATTCTTTAATATTGGTAAATGAATTATACTTTAAACTTCTAGTTCATAGTTTATAGTCTGAGGATCAAGATGACATGATAATTCATTTCACTTTTCACTTTCCAACTGCTTGTTATCTCCCCTTAATGTTGGGAACATTCGTTCACTAAAGTGAAAAACCAATGTGCCATAAACAAATTTCTCACTAATGGCTTTAAGTATTCAATCATAACGATTATTTATACCCAACATATTCTCAAATTTTTTAGAAGTCCCATCTTTGTGCGGTGTGGTGGATGAGTTTCAATATATGTCGCACAACCAAAATCTTTGATGAGACATATTTGGTTATTGACCAAAAACCAAATATATGGGGAGAACTATAACTTATTGGCTTGATGTGAATTAATGGTACTATATATAAAATTACATGTACCTAACTTAACTTTTACTCCTCTCATGATCATTGGCTTTGTAATCAACAGTAGACGTTTAGTGATCATCTCAACAAAGCAATTCTTGTATAAACATAAGCTATATGTAGTTCAATATTTTCTTCCAATAATCATTAATAACTTGGGAATTGAATTCATCGTTATTACCAAAATCAATATACCAATTTGGATTAATATGCTTGCTAGCACATTAGCTAAACCACAATCACACAAACTTCAATTTCATAACCATTTAGACGATGCATCGATTTAAAACACTAAATGGTATTACGTTGGGATATGCATATCCTTTAATCACTTCCAGAATATTTAGGGATTCTCACCCTATTTTGGTTGGTAAATAATGATTTTCCCTTGAGAGAAAATATTGCATGCTAATTACCAACTTGAAGAATCTTCTAGTTCTTCAATACAATTCACGACAAAAGATCAAATACAAATAATCTTAACATACTAAACATACAAATTGAAGGAAAACCCAAAAAGACAAGGTGGCATTTTTGTAATTACCACCAACTATCAAAGTTACAACCAAAAATACCTAAAAAAACACAAATTTTTTTTAACATTTTTTATTAAAAAATCGCTACATTTCGTTAGCAAAAAAAAAAAATTTTTTTTTTTTTGGGCTGCTACTAAAAGTAGCGATTTTTTAATAAAAAATGTTAAAAAAATAAAATAAAATAATTTGTGTGTTTTTTTTTATTTTTTTAGATTTTTTTAGGTTTTTTGGGGGGTTTAGTTTTTAGCATTTTAGCTTGGGGGGGGGGGGTTAGGTTTTTTTTAGGTTTTTGGGGGTGGGGGGGGTTAGGTTTTTTTTAGGTTTTTGGGGGTGGGGGGTGGGGTGAGGGGGGGGGGTTAGGTTTTTTTTTAGGTTTTTGGGGGTGGGGGGGGTTAGGTTTTTTTTTAGGTTTTTGGGGGGTGGGGGGTGGGGTAGGTTTTTTTAGGTTTTTGGGGGGTGGGGGGTAGGTTTTTTTTAGGTTTTTGGGGGGTGGGGGGTTTAGTTTTTTTTTTGGGGGTGGGGGGAGTGGTTAGGTTTTTTTAGGTATATTTGTAGAGTAACTTTGATAGTTATTGATAATTACAAAAATGCCACCTTGTCTTTTTGAGTTTTCCTTCAATTTGTATGTTTAGTATGTTAAGATTATTTGTACAAGAACTTTACCCTACAATTCACATCATCGTTGACTCGGTGTGGTCTAACCGGTCATGCCAATCAAATATCATGATCCATAAACTTCTAGTTTATGATCGTAATGGATTACTTACATTTATGCACAAGACATAAGACATATATCCATCCTTTCGACATATTATTCTCATATAATCACTATCTTTATTTGCCACTTGTGGTGGTCAGTCTCATTATTAACATAATCATCGTTGCAATTCTGATGGTCGGTCTCACTTTAATATAATATGACCATCATTAAAATTTTCTCAATTATGTCAAACGATCACAATGGTCAATACATATCCCTTTCATATCCCTTTCATGTATCATAGTAAAACCAAACAAGCTTCCCAATTATCTCCATGATTACTATCTTTACACTGATCAATATGTAATCACATTCACTTCAGGGAATGAGATAGAATATGAAATTTTTCATGGAATTTCATTCTTTACTCAGTCACACGGATATGAATTCGTTTCAAATTATTCATATTTTCTTAGAGATATTGCTACTCCAGGAATATATCTCAAGTGTGACAAATAAAAATCTTTTATCTCTTTTTTCATTATAAACAATCTTGAATGTAAAGTGAGATATATATTTACATGACCGGGCTTTGTAGGATCTATCGATCTAAATTTTATGACCTTCTATAAAATGATAATGAGATTTCATGAATATAACACTGCGAGTATTACATTTAAATATATTCATTCTATATCATGAGAGTAATAACAAAACATAACTTTATGTTTTTAATGATTCATGTTTCATATAATGAATATATTAACATATAAATACATCATATACCATAAAGTTAAATTATATAACACATGACATTATAATATGTCACTACATAAATCAAGATGTATTAAAATTTTATGAAATATGCCTTTTTCATTCATGTATCAATCTACTATGGCATAACCATTCACAAATATAGTATATCATACATATTAATACGTGTCCCATAATTTAAAATATAAACAAATATCTCTATCAAGTCCTTATTCTCTTAATAACATGTAATCATCAATTACTCATTAAGTTAATTTATGAAATTGTCTTTCACCACACAAAAATTTAACATGTTTAACTCATATATAACTTACAGTTGAAGATAACAATATCATGATAAATAATAAAACATGATAGAGATCAAACATACAAATTCAAATTTAATGATTATCTATAACTAATATGGATTACATCATATAATAAAATTTTCCACGATAAAGTTGTTATGTATTTCATGATCATTAAGAAATTGTTTTGAGATTTTGTTGACATATCCTTAATTGAAAACACACTATTATGATGTCATATATGAAGTGAATAACTTTAAACCGTTTATCAAGGTTTAAAATCCTTTTGACAATAGTAGCAATAACAATAGTTATACAATTATACAAATAATATAACTATATTTCAGAAAAAATAGTTCATTGTTCTAACATATGATATTTTAAACATTTATAATAATTGTTCGGTCGCAAAAGTATTATAATAAATTGATTATCATGCTTATGATTATAAACGTTGCTTCACAAATAATTGGTGACCCAAAATTACATTTATATTGTATGTACAAAAAAGAAAAAAAATAAATAATGTCAGATACACTCATATATTAGATGATGGAGAAAATATTCACACCATATGTATCAAAGAAAACCAATATGAAGTGCATGGAAATAAGAGCCTTTCTAAAATCCAATGAAACTTTTAGAACCATTACCAACCCACTAGCAACCCAATAGGAATAATAAAGATAGATTTGCTAGGAATTAAGTATGAAGAAAGCATATTTCGGTGACCAATAGAGTAGGTTGTTGCAGTTTACGTAGAATATACTTGATATCCTATAAATCTTGAAATCACAATTATTACATCGATATCCTATAAATCTTGAGTTTACCACAGACCAAACACATCGAAGCTATATCATAAAATTAGATAACAGCAAACAATAGAACAAAAAAAAATTATCATCAATGATCAAGCTATAGCCATCGATGTGCAAATCAAATGTATAAAGGTCCCGTTTCCGGCGGATTTCCATGGTAACGAACACAGTAGTCGTTATTTTTAATATCTTTTTAGCATCCATATTTATATGTCAAATATTTGACCCATATTTCTTAAGTTCCAGAATGTTTTCTCATCAAGAAATCCTTTAATAAAATCAAACTATTTACATAATGAGTTGGGTCGACTATTTTCACGATGGTTAATATGGTTATAAGTTAATAACATAAAGAGACAAATCATATAACCACATGTTTTGAAAAGAGAGTAGTATTTAATACCTGATTTTGCAATAAAAAAATGCCAATTGGAAACGTGTGAAGCCAAGCTGTGTTGAGCATGTTGTCGGTTGCGGGGTGTGAGAGCTGCTTCGTGTGGTTGATGTTTGATGTTACAATATTGGGAATTGTTGGTGCAGAATAATAGGTAATACAGTGGTGGTTTTACCGTAATGACATCGGTGACAACGACGTAGATTTAGGGTTTCTGGAAGGAGCACTCTCGTGCTGATAACGTGTTGTGAAATTAGCCTAAAAGCAAAACAATATAGAAGAGATGTAGAGAGAAAAGAGATTGTATTTCATTGATAGGTATGTCTAATACAAGAGATACAATGTAGTATATATAGAAGAAGAAAACTTGGAGAAGAAGCCAGTCTATTTTAAGAGTTGATAACCATAATATTATAATATATTTATAACAATTTTAATATAATAGTTGCATTTGAATTTTAACACTGTAACCTTTAAAAATAAGAATTGTATTTATCTTTTAATGAGTAATCTTTTAAAATAAGAGTTGCATTTACTGATACGGTTTTGTTAGGAACGTTCTTTTTTTATATTATCTGGGTTCAAGTACTAACACGCTTTAGTTAAAACATTCTTTTTGAAATATTTTGGCATGCCAAGATATCTGTTAAGAAAGAAACACCTGTGAACTTCTTGACCGATCTGTACAAAGGAAGGTCAACACTTATACCAACTCACATTTTGGTGTTTGGATAGATGGTGGGAAAAACACTATGTGGTGGGTTCTCCCCTGTTATGGGTTCGGAGACATATGTTTTAATAGTGGGTGATTCTACTAATCTACTTTAAAAGATGCTTAATACAAAGTGATCAAACACGAGAAAACGTGTCTTGACAACCAACACGTGTTTATATCATTCGCATTTTATACTTTTAGTTTCTTTGTTCCTAAGGCTATGGAACAACTTAGTTGAGTTCAACAGGTCAAGCATAGTAGTAATGTTATAACTCCAAGATCTATTTATGTAGTTTTTAAAAGAATTAGTTTTGCTATTAAAAAAGGGAGAAAGTATCCACATATCCCCCAAAAGTATCTACACATCCTCGAACCCTATACTCACCTCATTGCCTTATACGCCTGAAAATGGGCCCACCCATACGCCCCTCATAGCCCTATACAGCTGGCTCAGGCCCACCTAATTAATGCCAATCATTGGCTGCCAGCCAATGATTAGGATGTACCGTATAAAACTTTATTTAAATATCATAGATGTTTTAGTATAGGGAAGTTGTGAAATATTGATATAAGAAAATTCATAGATTTTTTTTATAAAATGTTGTTATAAAAATATGTTAGTATTATAAAACGTCATGTTTTTTTAATAAAAGATGTGCATATATTTTTTATTAAATGTTATTATTAGAAACTTCGTATTTTTATGAAATATTTTTACAGAAAATGTGTAAATATTATAAAATATCAAGTTTTTATTTGTTTTTTTTACTTATCAAGTATTATTATAAAATATCATCGTTTTTAAAGTAACTCGCTAATTGTAGTGTAAAGTTGTAACAATATTTTAGAAAACCGTGTAAAATCGTAAAAGTAATTTAGCCATTAATATGGTTAGACATAGATAAAAAAAGTATATTAATGTGTGATACTATGATCTAAAGTCGTAAAACCAATTCAAATAAAATGAGACGTTAAGTTATTAAGTAGAAAAAGTTGACAGATCAAAGTTGTCAATTACCAAAAGTTAAAAGTGAATGCTTAAGTTACCTAGTTTAAGAGTGGGAATTGAAAGAAGTAAAAGAATAGGTGTTAAAAAGTAAAAGTATAGGGATTAGAATTGTAATATATGAAAATTGAATAACATATTTATAGCAAAGTATACAACGGTTACAAAAAACAAAGTCACATTTAAATAGAACTTTAACCACATATAAATCCATCTAAAGTCTTGCTCTAATATACTTAGGTAAAACTATACCACCTGTATTCATATCAGCTTGTTTTGCCGATAATAAACACTAACACACATAAAACATAAAGGCCATAACATCAAAACCAACTCAATGAGCTAAAGTCTACAGAACAATTTAAACTATAACATGCGAAGATATTACTGATAAGTTAGGTCAAAAATCACAAACTCACTTGATAATCTTCCTGATATGCTCCGGCGGTATATCTTCCTTCTACGTCTTAACAAATCCAAACTTCCGTTTATCACCATACCGCTTCGATTCAACAGCATCCACTTCCTCACCTTCTCCTCTAACCTCGCCTCTGCTTTAGCATGAGACGGCAACACAATGTATGACGGTTGAGCAGCCGGCGGTGGCGGAATCGAGCCAGCAACACCTCCAGTCCCCGACGGTGCTAGTGGCGGTCCTTCGCTGGTTCCAGGCGAAGAAATTGCTCCGTTGTTGTTCCACATCTCCGGTCCGGATTTGTTCCACATCGTTCGCTCTGTTCCTAAACCCTAACCATAAAACCCTAGGTTTGGAACAATTTGGAACAGTTTACACCGGTGTGATTGATAGTTTGTGTGATGGTTGTGATTGATGAGATGATTGTTTGAAGTGAAATCAGTTGAGATATGAGATATTTTGAGTGGTTCAACGGCAGTTTGTGCTAGGGTTTTGGATCTGAGTGATATGTTTCAGTCGAGTGGAAAATAGAAGTGAGGAGAAATAAGGGGTGTGTATATAATGAAGGGTGAGGCGGGACTTAAAGACAAACGTCCTCCACCGACCTTTGTCTTTAATATTATATAAATGTGCAAATGTTTTTTTATTAAATATTATTATAAAAAAACTTCATATTTATTATAAAAAGTTTTTATAAAACAAAGTATATATATCATAAAATGTCAAATTTTTTATTTATTAAGTATTATTATGTCTTTAATTGTTTTTCACTTGTCATTTATTAACCATAACGCAACAAAGAAACATAATTCAAAATGTAATTTAACATCGGTTTATATTAATACACAAAACATGTCACTTTCATACAAAATGTAATGACCAAACCCTAAACCGTAAACTGCGAATTGTTATATATTCTTAAATTCTTGCTCACGAAACCGATGGGTCTAACAACAAAGTACCAAGACAAGCCGACTATCTTGGAATTGGGTACTGGTACCCTAGCTTCCAATTGGCTTTCTGCATCCCAACTACCACATTAAAAGGCACAAGGTAGTTGGCGGTTGGAGAAGTGGGTGCCGGGATTTCCTTTATTAACCACTGCAATCTGGCGCGCCCTTTTGCGGTGGTGGGTGTCATGGAATACCCGTTGGTGGATACCTCATGAGAACACTAATAAATGGCTCTCTTGGAAGTACATGCAACTGGGCAAACAACATTGGTTGGCATCACTAGGAGCTTAGCACAATGTAGTCCACTCCAATCACACATCATCCTAGATCGACGTCCTAGTGCATGAATCTGAAATACGAACGCAAAAAAGCGTTTGAATCTGAAATATGAACACAGTGTACTTCTCCAGAAGGATTACACTACCACCACCGTGAAATAACCGACTTTCGATATCCTGTTAAAAAAACATACAATTATAGCGTTAGACTCGACATTCAAAAATATATTGTAAAACATTAAAAAAAAACAAATCCAAGCACCACCACAAACACCACCCACCACGGCACCACCATAGCCCACCAGAACCACCACCCTCAACCACCTCATCCACCTCCACATCCGACCCACCACCTGTCGCAACCCCCAACCCCTGCCCGGGAGTGGGCGACCGCGAGCTACTCAGAGCGGGTGGTATCGGTGTTTATTAATTTGGTAGCAGAATACATCAGGACTATAGTTAGGAAATATTTTTATTAGAGTAAAACACCAACTTTTATAATAATAATTTATGGGAATAAACCCAAGTTCATTTAATAATACATTTGATAGGGATAAACCCTAATTATTGAAAATAAAATGTCTTGTTTATTTTAGGTAACTTTTATAGCCACTATCCCATGCCGGTAGTGCTCTCCAGCTGGCTTCTATTGGGCTTTCATATTATGTTACCTGAAACGCGTTTTAAAAACATTTTATTAGCGGGAAATATTAGTGAGTGAATCCCAATATAATCAAAACAAGTTTTATCAATTTACAACATTGAGGGCGATCTCGCAATTACATTTGCTTACCATTCTACCTTAATTACCACCCACGGTACTGTCAATCCATGACTGGTGGTCATGTTACTACTCACAGTGTAGTAACAAATTTTGTATACAAAACCCCAACATACCGACAATAATTGTAGAAATACAAATACTCAATCACTGTGAAATATAATTTTAAAATATTTGAGGTTTTGTAAAAACAGTTTATAAAAGAAGGATTACTCACATTGCAAGTTTAGATAACTCTAAGGCTTCTTGTGTATTTCCTGATTATTATCTAATAAATCAAATAATGCACTTGTGTCAGTAAAATAACCCAATTTAAATTAACCGTACACTCGAGACAGAACTTCCAATGACTGAGTCGGGCGGAGCCGACATGCATTACGGAAATTCTAAATCTATCGGGTGTACACATGTCACACCCCGATATTTCCACGTATTACTGGTGGGCCCGGTGGGAAGTATCGTTACGTAGTTGATATCATCATAGTCAAATAATCACAGTTCAATGCACAGTGGAAGTCTAAAGTAAATATATTACAAACCGATTCGAAAGTATAATAAAATATTACACAACGGTTGTATATGGATCCACAGGCGGATCTTTAAAACAGAAATATAAACACTATTCAACAGACTTTAGACGTTTAGAACTTGCAAGATTCCTTATTAACACCCTAAGCTCCCAGCCAATTACGTATAATACCTGTCACTTTATCTTTTTGGAAAATACGTCAGTTTACACTGGTAAATAAAATTAACTGACTCTTTTGAAAACATTTATGAAAATTGATTTAAATGCACATGGCATAAATATCCTTTTATAACTTGGGACAATTATATAAAATAATCTTGTATACAGATTTATATGTTCGTTATACATTCAGGGCCCGATATAGAAACCGAGTCAAGATTAACAAACACCACAAGTATAGGCGCACAAGAGAGTGAGATACCGTTTTTCCTACACAACTGTCAGGTGTATGCCTACACACCGTGCTTAAGACGTGGCCATTTTATAATAAATAATGCCAAGGATATCCGGGACATGGAAATTAATCCCCAAAGGCTTTGTTTCAAACAAGACAGATTAAAACGGGTTACCTCAATAATTTAACCACTAATCGATTAAACATTCAATACCTGACCAAGCGGTATTATTATAACACCCTATCCCAAGCCCGTATAGGGAAAATAAGTTAAAAGTATTTACCTGAGCTAAAATGTAATTTTATTCTCAGCCGTATATTCAAATCAGCAAGCACAAGTACCTCTACTGGGGCTCTCAATCTGGAACAAAAGCTTTATTAACCTATTAGATTCCTAACGGGTCTTATTTAATTTGTAACTTAGACCGGTTAGTTTTAAGGAAAGGTTTACGGTTCGAAACGCAAGATTAAGCGATGACCGGATTAGAATGTGATTTAGACCCGACAAGTATGAAGACTTGTATAATATGGGTAAACTAAACACAATCTGGATTTTGAAGTAAAAATGATAAGGTTTGACCCGTTTCGGTTAATTTATGCAAACTAGTTACATAAACCGTACCGAATGCGAAAAATGCATAACGGGTAACCAAATGAGTCATGAACATGTTTCACAAGTTAATATGCCTTAAATATGTTGTGATATCAGTAGGATACCTTCCATTATGCCCAAAACGGATTTAAAATAAATTTAAGCCCCGTAGGGGTATTTTGGTCATTTTAAGGATTATAAAAGAGGTTAAATGACAATATGAGGTTCTAGTATAAGATGATTAGTAAAAATACTTATTTTAGTAGTTTATATTAATAAGATATCATATATGTGTGAAATTTATCATTTATGGCCAAACTATGCACCATAGGGGTATTTTGGTCATTTCACATAACTCTTAAAGGTCAAATTTGGAAATCTGAGTTCAAAACTTTTACTTACTGTTAAAGTATAAAAATTTGTTCATAACATCAGTAGGTAACAAGCTTTAGGTGCCAAATATGGTTTTAAACCATACTATGCGCCTAAATCGCATAAAAGTCGGTATTTGACGGTATTCGGGTTAAATAAGTAAATCTGAGATTTTGAACAGCCTTTGCTGCTTAAAATAATTTATTTAATATATAAAATCAGTAGAAAGAGGTTTGATATATAAAGGATGTGTAAAACTCATTTTATTAGCAAAAAGAGCATAACCGTCAATTACCGAGTCAATGCAAGAACCATATGTTATGATCAGTTTAAAATTCGACAAAAATCTTCAAAAATCCCTAAATATTATATTACATCAGTGGGTAAAAGTTTTGGTGTCAAAATTTGGGTTTAAATAGGTTTTATGCCTAAAATGCCGTTTAATTTATAAAAAGGCTTCAATTTACGATATTGAGCATAACTCCTAATTTAGACCACAAACTGATGTCAAATTTTTAGGACATGTTTATAAATCAGTAATAAAGGTTTTTGTCCTCTCACATTTTCAAAAATCTCGTTTTTATATCAAAAGGGCATAATGGTCAACTTTTAAGCAATTAACGGAAACATTCAATGAACTAGGATTGCTAAGGAACCAAGTTGTATAACCTCAGAGGCTTATACTAACCTATAACATGGTCCTAAAGGAATCCTAAGGCATATCTAAACTAAGCTAAATTGGGTCAGAACTGAAAGTCAAAGCAAAAGTCTACTTTTGCGACTTTCGGTTCTGAACCGAGCCTAAACTCAGAATTGTCGGGTTAAACATGCCTAGACATGTTCAATTAATATTTACCAAGTTATTAAAGTGACAAAAGTAATTTTATTTCCTTTACATCATTAGTTATGAATTTTATTTAAAAACCGACTCGTTTGACTTTTATTTTAATTATTGTCACCCGACAATTAACGAAGCAAGCATGGTAATTAGGAGGTGCCCTTTTGAGGGTTTAATACCTACGTAATTACGATCATGTAGCCATGTTTGTTGCGAACAATGGCTCGACCGTTTAAAAGTCAAAGCGTTTATCACAAACGCTTGACTTTTCGGCTTTAATCGCCAAATAAAACAAACTAGCCATAAGAGGGCACTTACAAAGGGTCCAAAGGACTGAATGAGGTTCCCAAGTTGATCAGGATCCTCTAAATTTGAGAGCAAGAGCAGCTTGCAAGATATTAGTGAGTTGCAATGAAAGTGGGGAAGGGTATTTATAGATTTCTCAAGACCATTAAGATCGCTCCTCGATAAACAAGCTTCAATCTGGTTCGTACAAGTATCACCCACTGATTTCCAATACCATGGGTGCCCAAAACAAGCCCATAGAGTTGGAAAAACCAAGTGCTAACCAGAAACCAGCTGCTGCAAATGAAAAATTGGTTTTTGCAAGTCTGGTGGGCTTACGCGCCCCGCGTAGACTCAGGAAGAGTCTTACCCGGCCCGCCAAGACTGACCAGATTAGCAAAAACTTTCAAAAGTTACAGTTTTAGTCCCTGCACTTGTTAAATGTCATTTTTGACACATTTAAGGCCCGTTAAGCCATTTTCATGACTCTACAATGATGCCTAAACATAGGGAACATAAAACATGCTCAAAAATATGTCGGATGTCGGTTCGTTTGGTCGTACGGTTGCGTTGTTTGGCTAATTACGACGAAACACGAATGGACGCGAAAAATGATCCAAATTACACGACGAATGGAATTTTATCATGCTAATCACTAAAATAAAATATTTTAATGATTACATAAATTTTTGGATGTCCGGATATATTTAGAACGTAAGATATGCGCGAAAATGCAAACTTATGCACTTTTTGACGCTTTTAGTCCCTGTTGATCAAATAAGTTTATTTTTGCGCACCAAACACCTCAAAGCCCATTTCTAAGCTATATAAAGGATATATAGGGCATGTTTAACTTATGATCATATTCCGAAAGGTTCAATACCATACGAATCGGTATACTTTTGCAGTTTGACGCAAAGAGTCCCTCTAATGCGCAAACTTGTGCATATCATCGTTTAATAGCATCGAAGCCTTATCTAATCCATATTAGGCATTCTTGAGAGTATTAATAAACATCACGATGCTTCAGGTTCGTAGAAAGTTCATTCAGAGGTATAATTAAACATATTGATGCTTTTAACCCCTTAAACTTACAAAGCCGCATAAAAACCTTAGACGGCCAATAATTGGCATTCCCGAGAGTATAATAAAATATAATGAAGCTCCCGGTTTTTTAAAAGGTCACTCAAAGGTAAGAATTAACATATTGACGCCTTTAACCCTTCATCGCGCAAACTTTTAATTAATTACGCAAACGGCCGCTCTTGATCAACAAGTGGCTCAAATGTGAATAGGAACACCGTGTAACGTCATTCGAAGGCTTATACTAAGCATGTTGACACTTTTAGTCCTTTCGCATTCAAAGTTTTCGTTTTTTCGAAAAATCAGTCCCTTAAATTCAACGTTTGACTTTATTAGGGTTTATTACACGTACCAATACATCATTGGACATGATTTTATGAGGTGTTACATCCTCACCCTCTTAAAAGAAATCTTGACCTCGAGATTTGCTCAAAAGATGGAAGTACTTTCCGTCTTATAATGGACTTAATCTTCCACAGCATATCTGGGGCCCTTCCAGGCACCCAAGATGTCCTTTATAATAGGTGCATGTATCCTTTTGGAGCTTCTAATCTTGTCGATCCTCAATCGATGCTGATTTTACCACAAACTATAAGTATTAATCAGCCTATCATTATGTGACAATGCTCTTGACCCATTGTTTAGCCATATCTTTAAATCACAAGTGTGGAACACATTGCGAGCTCCACCAAGCTCCTTAAATAGGTTTTAGCTTATAAGCTATTGATCTTTGATATATTCGATTCCCTCGAATGATCCTATATATCTAGCCCGTTATATTAAAATTTTATCACACCTTTCTTAGGGCGATACCTTCAATTGAACCTTATTCCTTATTAAGGACTTAAGAGGGTTGCGACTTTCATCAATCCTTGATTTCCCGCCGATTACTGGCAACTTTCAGACGATTATGAATTCGTATGATCTTATTCATTGTTTCCAAGGCAACTTTCAGATCCTGAAGATTTGACTTACCCAAAGTCCTGCCCATCAAACGGACGTCTGACGTTCCATCTGTATAAGGTCTTCAAAGGAGCAGCCTTGATGCTTACATACTAACTATTAGTTACAGGAGAGCTTATTTAAGATGAGATGGTTATTCAAACTACTGCTTAAAACCAATCTTAAGGAATAGCTAATCCTTACAGTTAGTCGAACAAATCGACGATCCTGGGCAGCTGATGGTGATCCTTAATTGTTGCCTAAATAGGGTTGCGGTAATCAATGCATAAGCAAAATGAACCGTCTTTCTTAATTAACAATACCGAACTCTCAGAATATTGAATTAGGCTTTATAAACCTCTATCTTAAAACTCACTTAATTAGAGTTTTCGATTCTTCCAATAATGATGGTACTAATCGTCATGGAGTTCACAATAATGCAGCCCTATATTGGATGTATATCTTAACTCTACTTGCCTTTCAGAAGGTAAACAAGGTAGTCTTTGGAGAAGATAATCAAGACACAAGGAGATTACTGAGATTTTCCAAATCTCAGGCTCCGGTTCATCTATCATTGCCTGTGCCAGACAAATGACACATTTTCTTTACGAATCCATGGATACCTTAATCAGAGACACTTATTTGGACAATTCCATTCTAGATATCTTCTTTGAATACCATTAGTTGACTTCAGTACAACATGACCATTGGGATATCTTAGTGGTTCCATGCATTAAACCTCCATACTGATCTGGCATGGAAGCAATCTATGGAACATATTAAGATACACCAATCCTCATATGGCGCTTTTGTCATACAGTCTGGTATTCGCAATTGATAGAAATCAAAGAGATATCAAACTACATATACTGACGTACTTCATTTGGAGAGAAGGTACTCTAGAATTTTATGACTGAAGATTTCAGACAGGAACAGAAGAAATGGTTTCTATGATTTTCTTCTGTAAGTTTTACCTTACACTTAATCTCTGGGGTTCTTATGGAAGATTTTGAAAGTTTGCTATACTTACAATTTATGAAGGATTTATTGGTATCCGAATCAAAATAGAATTCTTAGCATTTATATTACTAATAAATGTTAAAGAATGTACCTGATGTCATTATTGATATGAACTACCTCTGGCATTCATCAGGAGAGTTTAAACGCTTTCATTCTTAGGTTTTCTATCCTTAGTCGTACCTCCCTTGATAGATGTAGGGCATGTGGTCTTGATGTGGCCTTTCACACCACAGCCGAAACAGACTGCATTCTTTATGTCCTTGCAATCCAACGTTCTATGCTCTCTTGATTTCAGATCCCACAAGCCCTAGGTTGCGATTGGGGTTTTGATTTGAACCTGCACCTTCCTAGATGGCGCTTCTTGCAGGTCTTGCATACAAGTTTCTTATTGGACTCTTGCTTACCCTTTTTCTTAGAACTCTGCGAGTTATCTTCCTTTCTTTTCCTTTTTAGTTCATCCTTTACATTCGAGGCATGAACAAGATCCTTCTCCTGAGTAAGGAAGTGTGGTTTTAGATGGGATTTGGAGCAAGTAGCATTGGGCTCCTTGAACTTTTTCATGACCTTTCTCACAGCTTTTCCAACAGTTGCGTCAATCATAGCTTGGAGAACATTTTTGTCAATTTTGAGGTTCACAATTGTAGCATCATTAGCATGTGTCGCATTATTAATGGCGCGATCGAGGGTTGTCTTATCCGAGTTTGTCATACTCGAGACCTGGTTCCTAACACCAAATGAAACAATTACTTAGTTGCAATCCAACAACCACTATTCATCATCCAGATGACCTAACATATACTGACCATGGTATCATTAAACCATACAGGCTAATATAGTACGAACATTCTTAATGAATGTTATTAAAATATATATCCATTATATTTAGCCTAGGCCTTAAAAAGACCATCAATGGCATTTAAGGTTTGGACCTAGTCCATTATCTTTTTGACAGGGGATCAAAATGTCACATCTGTCTTTAACATATTGATGATTTTGGATAGCTTGGAAGCTTGTCATAAGGATATTGGAAAAGAGTGATTCCTAATGGATATAAAGAATCCATCTAAAATTGTTGAAGCAGTCTCTAAAGTATCATCGGCCAATTCTACCTCGTGTTATATGTCTAGAGTCCTAACAGGCGGATACAACAGTTTACAACATTTATTTTCCACAATAGACTTATCTGTGCCAGAATCAAACAAATTCCCGCCTAGCATCATTGATAAGGAAAGGTACCTGCTATGATGTTATTATTCTGTACTGCCTCCTGGGTGTTTATCTGGAAGACTCACGCGTTTGTTTTCTTGGCCTCTTCAGGCTTCTTTTGATTCTTAGGGCACTTAGTCTTGATATGCCCCTTCTCGTTGCAACCATAACAGGTTGCATCTTTCAACTTCTTGCAATCCAAGGTTTTGTGTTCCTTAGACTTGCAGATCCCACAAGGTAGAGGCTGAGATTCAAATATGCATTTCCCGAGGTGGTATTTCCTACAGGTTTTGCACCTGGTCTTTTCACCCGACTGCTGGTTGTCCTTCTTAAACCCGGAACTCTTCTTATGATCAGAGTTCCCCTTTTTCTTCTTATCGGAGCGATGAGAATTCTCATCCTCCCTTTTACGCTTCCCATCATCAGAAGCTTTGGCAGCCTTGTTTCTGACCACATCATGTGTGAGAGATAGTGACAGATCTGCCACTGACCTGAATGTAGTAGGTCTCGATGCTTTCACACTTGCCTTGATTTCTGGGGCTAGACCCCCAATAAAACGAGCTATACGCTTCGGTTCCGGTGTGATCAACTAAGGAACCAATCGAGACATGGTATTGAAACTTGTAAGATATGCCTGACAATCTAAGTTCTTCATGACCAACGTCAAGAAATCAGTCTCAATTTTCTCAACTTCATGTTGAGGACAGAAATTTTCTTTGATAAGAGCAACAAACTGATCCCAAGTCAATTGTACAACAGGATCTTCCCTGTAGCTTGGATTAGTGACCTCCACCAAGCTAGCGCTTCTCCTTTAAAAGATTGTGAAACAAACTTCACAATGTCTTGCTCTGCACATCCACTAATATCAACAACGGTGTCCATCTCATCGAGCCACGTCATGCAATCGATGGCTCCCTTTTCTCATGTGAAGTCTCTGGGCTTGCAGGAGACAAAATATTTATATGAACAGGTTTTAACACGTGGCTCTTGATTAAGCACCACCTGTCTAGACGGAACACTCCTCTGATTCGATGAGTGATGAGAATCGTCCTTATGAGATACATGCCTTTGGGAAGGTGGTTTTGTATTAGGTACAGACTGGGTCTTGGTGCGTGTACCACTTGATTCATTATACTGTCTGTCAAGAGCTCGGGTAACCACATTGTCTATTAATGCCTGTAGTTCTGCTCCAGCTATATTAACTCTGGTAGTATCATTATTCTCCCTCGGGTGGCTGTTAACCTCATCTGACCCACCCATGTAGCTTGATTGCTACATAAATATTGCCAATGATTTATTCAGAAGTCTATTATGGGATTGTCATTTATGGCAATTCATTAACCATGGAAATTTTAAGCCATATTGGTTTATTTAATTTATTTAAATTTTTATTATATTTTATCCCAGTTATAAACTATTAAGGATATTGAAATGGCACAAAAGGCCTTGTCACGAGAACAGTTTTGAATTTTATAAGCCATGACCTTATAGGATCGAGGCATTAAGGTTTGAACACAGTTCATTACCTTTCTTGACAGAGAGTCAAAGACTACAACTGCCTTTTATCTTTTAAGACAATAGATGTAGCCCGTAGGCATTTCATCACTAAGGGATGTTTATGATATGATCATCTTATCTGATGATTTGAGCCATGATTTCTAAATCACTAGGCTAGATAAGAAATTGGAAGAATCCAATATAAGGATGACTTGTGTGATTTTATCGAATCACATTTTCCAGGAGTGCTAACATGTTTTCAGATGTTAACAAGGGTTTAAATCTTAAAAGGTTTTACCATCTAGGCTATGTTTAAATGACATATAGGCTAGGTTATACCTTCAAGATTTTCTTTCAGTATTCAAAGGCAGATCAATTACAAAAGGAATGATATTTTGATTTATTTTATATGTTATATTCATACATATAAGGACAATGAAACTTTAAATTATAACATTCCATTAAATGGAAAAAGTACATAGATGCCCTAAACGGGACTTTTAAACAAGAAATTTGTCCACATAGGAACTAAAAGATAAATATGTCCTTATAAGGACTAATAAAGAAAGGAAATGCAACAAAAAGAGTTTCTTCTTCACTTTATTTCTGGAAATTTTCTCCTTGGTTCTCTGTGTGAGGTACGAATACTAGAAGGTTTTGGTGTGTAGTCGAAATCTTCTATTTTAGAAATCCTTGCAATAGTGGAACCCAAGGATTTTATGGTTAATGAATAATACGAATCATAAATAAGGTCGGGACAGGTATAATCCACGCTTGGGATTCGAAGACTTGGAGGTAAGAAATATGAGTCCTTTGGGTCCTTAGGTACTATCTTTGGAGTGGGAGCTTCAGGGACAACTGGTATGAACTCCTTCGATGTTGGCTTCTCATTTTAAGTTTCAAAAGTCTTGGGTATAGAATTTGAAATATGGTTAATGGGTTCAAAAGGTCCTTTCTCTATACTGGTCGTATGCTAATTCGAGCTGTAGTACGAAGCTTTACATTCTTAAACTTCAGATTTGGAGAGTTTCCACCAATGGCAACTTTGCTCGGCGATACGATGCTGAGATGCTTAAATATCGAAAACAATGTATACATAAAGCAGGGATGAGATTATTCCTAGTTCATGTCTAGACTCGGAAGTCAAGGAATGTGCTACTGTGTCATTGAGATTAAACACAAAAGGCTAGTGTCTAATTCACTCAATGTTGGCTCTGATACCAACCTGTCACACCCTGATATTTCCACGTATTACCGGTGGGCCCGGTGGGGAGTATCGTGACGTAGTTGATATCATCATAGTCAAATAGTCACAGTTCAATGCACAGTGGAAGTCTAAAGTAAATATATTACAAACCGATTCGAAAGTATAATAAAATATTACACAACGGTTGTATATGGATCCACAGGCGGATATTTTAAAGAGAAATATAAACACTGTTCAACAGACTTTAGACGTTTAGAACTTGCAAGATTCCTTATTAATGCCCTGAGCTCCCAGCCAATTACGTACAATACCTGCCACTTAATCTTTTTGGAGAATACGTCAATTTACACTGGTAAATACAATTAACTGACTCATTTGAAAACATTTATGAAAATTGATTTAAATGCACAAGGCACAAATATCCTTTTATAACTTGGGACAATTATATAAAATAATCTTGTATACAGATTTATATGTTCGTTATATATTCAGGGCCCGATATAGAAACCGAGTCAAGATTAACAGACACACCACAAGTATAGGCCCACAAGAGAGTGAGATACCGTTTTTCCTACGCAACTGTCAGGTGTATGCCTACACCCCGTGCTTAAGACGTGGCCATTTTATAATAAAATGATGCCAAGGATATCCGGGACATGGTCATTAACCCCCAAAGGCTTTGTTTCAAACAAGACAGATTAAAACGGGTTACCTCAATAATTTAACCACCAATCGATTAAACATTCAATACCCGACCAAGCGGTATTATTATAATACCATATCCCAAGCCCGTATAGGGAAAATAAGTTAAAAGTATTTACCTGAGCTAAAATGTAATTTTATTCTCATCCGTATATTCAAATCAGCAAGCACAAGTACCTCAACTGGGGCTCTCAATCTGGAACGAAGGTTTTATTAACCTATTAGATTCCTAACGGGTTTTATTTAAGTTGTAACTTAGACCGGTTAGTTTTAAGGAAAGGTTTACGGTTCGAAACGCAAGATTAAGCGATGACCGGATTAGATTGTGATTTAGACCCGACAAGTATGAAGACTTGTATAATATGGGTAAACTAAACACATTCTGGATTTTGAAGTAAAAATGATAAGGTTTGACCCGTTTTGGTTAATTTGTGCAAACTAGTTACATAAATCGTACCGAATGCGAAAAATGCATAACGGGTAACCAAATGAGTCATGAACATGTTTAACAAGTTAATATGCCTTAAATATGTTGTGATATCAGTAGGATACCTTCCATTATGCCCAAAACGGATTTAAAATAAATTTAAGCCCCGTAGGGGTATTTTGGTCATTTTAAGGATTATAAAAGAGGTTAAATGACAATCTGAGGTTCTGGTCTAAAATGATCAGTAAAAATATTTATATTAGTAGTTTATATTAATAAGATATCATATATGAGTGAAATTTATCATTTATGGCCAAACTATGCACCATAGGGGCATTTTGGTCATTTCACATAACTGTTAAAGGTCAAATTTGGAAATCTGAGTTCAAAACTTTTACTTACTGTTAAAGTATAAAAATTTATTCATAAAATCAGTAGGTAACAAGCTTTAGGTGCCAAATATGGTTTTAAATCATACTATGCGCCTAAATCGCATAAAAGTCGGTATTTGACGGTATTCGGGTTAAATAAGTAAATCTGAGATTTTGAACAACCTTTACTGTTTAAAATAATTAATTTAATATATAAAATCAGTAGAAAGAGGTTTGATATGTAAAGGATGTGTAAAACTCATTTAGTTACAAAAAGGGCATAACCGTCAATTACCGAGTCAATGCAAGAACCTTATGTTATGATCAGTTTAAATTACCGAGTCAATGCAAGCATGGTAATTAGGAGGTGCCTTTTGAGGGTTTAATACCTACCTAATTACGATCATGTAGCCATGTTTGTTGCGAACAATGGCTCGACCGTTTAAAAGTCAAAGAGTTTATCGCAAACGCTTGACTTTTCGGCTTTAATCGCCAAATAAAACAAACTAGCCATAAGAGGGCACTTACAAAGGGTCCAAAGGACTAAATGAGGTTCCCAAGTTGATCAGGATCCTCTAAATTTGAGAGCAAGAGCTACTTGCAAGATATTGTGAGTTGCAATGAAAGTGGGGAAGGGTATTTATAGATTTCTCAAGACCATTAAGATCGTTCCTCGATAAACGAGCTTCAATTTGGTCCGTACAGTATCACCCACTGATTTCCAATACCATGGGTGCCCAAACCAAGCCCATAGAGTTGGAAAAACCAAGTGCTAAACCGGAAACCAGCTGCTGCAAATGAAAAACTGGTTTTTGCAAGTCTGATGGGTTTACGCGCCTCGCGTAGACTCAGGAAGAGTCTTACGCGGCCCGCCAAGACTGACCAAATCCGCAAAAACTTTCAAAAGTTATAGTTTTAGTCCATTAAGCCATTTTCAATGCTCTACAATGATGCCTAAACATAGGGAACATAAAACATGCTAAAAAATATGTCGGATGTCGGTTTGTTTGGTCGTACGGTTGCGTTGTTCGGGTAATTACGACGAAACACGAATGGACGCGAAAAATGATCCAAATAAAATATCATGCCAATCACTAAAATAAAATATTTTAATGATTACAGAAATTTTTGGATGTCCGGATATATTTAGAACGTAAGATATGCGCGAAAATGCAAACTTATGCACTTTTTGACGCTTGTAGTCCCTGTTGATCAAATAAGTTTATTTTTGCGCACCAAACACCTCAAAGCCCATTTCTATGCTATATATTGGATATTTAGGGCATGTTTAACTTATGATCATATTCTGGAAGGTTCGATACCATACGAATTGGTATACTTTTGCAGTTTGACGCAAAGAGTCCCTCTAATGCGCAAACTTGCGCATATCATCGTTTAATAGCATCGAACCCTTATCTAATCCATATTAGGTATTCTTGAGAGTATTAATAAACATCACGATGCTTTAGGTTCATAGAGAGGTCATTCAGAGGTATAATTAAACATATTGACGCTTTTAACCCCTTAAACTTGCAAAGTTGCGCGTAACGTCACTAAAAGGCATAAAAACCTTAGACGGCCAATAATTGGCATTCTCGAGAGTATAATCAACTATCATGAAGCTCCCGGTTTGTTAAAAGGTCACTCATAGGTAAGAATTAACATGTTGACGCCTTTAACCCTTCATCGCGCAAACTTTTAATTAATTACGCAAACGGCCACTCTTGATCAACAAGTGGCTCAAATGTGAATAGGAACACCGTGTAATGTCATTCGGAGGCTTATACTAAGCATGTTGACACTTTTAGTCCTTTCAGATTCAAAGTTTTCGATTTTTCGAAAAATTAGTCCCTTAAATTCAACGTTTGACTTTATTAGGGTTTATTACTCATGTCAATACATCATTGGACATGATTTTACGAGGTGTTACAACACACGAGACAGAATTCCAATGACTGAGTCGGGTATAGCCGACATGCATTACGGAATCCTAAATCAATCGTGTAGGGTAATAGTAGGGTTATATTACATACAACGAGGCAGAGCTTCGCTATATATTGGGTATTAACCTCGAGTAGAATTTTTACTATCAGAGAATTTGAGAGAGAAAAGAAAACTAAACGGAAACAAATGAACCCTGACCCCCTTTATATAGTTTGTTTGAGGGGTCCATCGCGCCCCACGAAAGCCGAGGCTTAGGCCTACGCGGCCCGCGAGAGCCTCTAGGGCAGTTGTAGCTATGTCAAGTCAAGGGGTAGCTTGGCTGAGTCACTTTCCACGTGGCTTGCCACGTTTCTGGATCAGAACAAGGACGTCGCGCCCCGCGACAGACCAGGTGGTCTCCGTCACGGCCCGCGAGTAACACCAAAAACTTGTTTTTGTTGATTTTTCTAAGTATAGGGCTGTTTTGTGTTCGGTTTTCGTGTACGGGCTATATTTAGGGACATTTAGGGTGTCCAAAAATATTTTTAGGAGGGTTATTATATCCTCCCCACCTTGTTTTGGATCTCGTCCTCGAGATCTGCTGGAACAGGTGTGGGTATTTCTTTTGCATCTCTGATTCGAGTTCCCATGTGTATTCTGGTTCTCTTTTAGAATCCCATTTCACTTTGACCAGAATGAATCTCTTATGTTTGAGATTCTTGATCTTTCTATCTTCAATCTGAATGGGTTTCTCGACAAACTTAAGTTTTTCATTTACCTCTATATCCTTAAGAGGCATTACTAAAGATTCGTCTGCTAAACACTTTTTGAGATTACTTACATGAAATACATTATGTATTCCGGCCATTTCCTCTGGCAGTTGTAGCTGATAAGCTACAAGTCCTATTCTACTAATAATCTCAAAAGGTCCAATATATCGAGGGCTTAGCTTCCCTCTCTTAACGAATCTGACTACTCCTTTCCTTGGAGAAACTTTTAACAACACTTTATCTCCTACTTGAAATTCTAATGGCTTTCGTCTATTATCAGCATAACTCTTTTGACGATTTCGTGCTGATTTTTGTCTTCCCTTGACTTGAATTATCTTATCTGTCGTTTCTTGCACTATTTCTGGTCCAGATAATTGTTTTTCTCCAATCTCTACCCAGCAGACCGGAGTTCTGCACTTTCGTCCATAAAGTGCCTCAAATGGTGCAGCATTTATGCTGGTATAATAGTTGTTATTATAGGAAAATTTTATTAATGGTAAATGGTCGTCCCAATTTCCTCCGAAATCAATTACACAAGCTCTAAGCATATCTTCCATAGTCTGGATTGTCCTTTCGCTTTGTCTGTCCGTCTGTGGATGGTAAGCGGTGCTTAGATTCAACTTGGTTCCCATTGCTTTTTGGAAACTTGTCCAAAAATGAGAAGTAAAATGGCTATCTCTATCGGATACGATAGATAAAGGAATTCCATGTAATGAAACTATTTCATTTACATATAGTTTGGCTAATTGTTCCATACTGAAAGTTTCCTTCATAGGTAAGAAATGAGCAGATTTAGTCAATCTGTCTACAATCACCCAGATTGTATCATTTCCTTTTTTGGTTTTGGGTAATTTGGTAACAAAGTCCATTGTTATCAATTCCCATTTCCATATGGGCATTTCTAGCTGCTGTAATAAACCTGAGGGTTTTTGGTGTTCGGCTTTAACCTGTGAACAGGTTAGACATTTGGCAACATAAGCTGCTATATCCTTTTTCATTCCTATCCACCAGAAATTCTTTCTTAAGTCTTGATACATCTTATCACTTCCAGGATCTATCGTATACTTAGATTTATGAGCTTCTTCTAGAATCCTATGACGTAGGTTCCCTTGCTTAGGTATCTATATTCTTTTCTTATGGAATTTCCAAATTCCATCTGTTCCTTGTTCTAATTCCTTAATCATTCCTTTCAATTTTTCAATATCGTCCTTGATTACTGACTCCTGTACTTCTCTGATTTGTTCATTTAAATCTACTTGTGGATTTAATCTAAGAGAACGTACTCGCTTGGGTTTTTCATGATACTTTCGACTTAAAGCATCAGCTACTATATTGGCTTTTCCTGCGTGATATTGGATATCACAATCATAATCACTTAGAACTTCCATTCAACGTCTCTGTCTCATATTTATTTCTTTTTGCCCGAAAATATATCTTAAACTCTTATGATCAGTGAAGACAACAAATTTATTTCCATATAAATAGTGTCTCCAAATATTAAGGGCAAAAACTATGGCTCATAATTCTAAATCATGGGTTGTGTAATTCTCTTCGTGTTTCTTAAGTTGTCTAGAGGCATAGGCTATAACCTTTTGGCGTTGTATCAACACACATACATATCCTTCTGGTAATGCAAGTATGGGTGCGTTGGTTAATTTTTGCTTAAGAATCTTAAAAGCTTCTTCCTGTTTTGGTCCCCATTCAAACTTAACTGATTTACAGGTCAGTTTAGTTAATGGAATGGCTATTCTAGAGAAATCACAGATAAACCGCCTATAATATCCTGCCAGTCCAAGAAAGCTTCGTACTTCTGTTGGTGACTCAGGGACTTTCCACTTAGTAATCGCCTCCATTTTTGTGGGATCCACATGAATTCCTTCATGATTAACCAGATGTCCAAGGAATTGCACTTCTTGTAACCAAAATTCACATTTTGAGAATTTAGCATAAAGCTTCTCTTTTCTCAATAATGTGAGAAGAGTATGCAGATGGGCTGCATGGTCTTCTTTACTCTTAGAGTAAATGAGAATATCATCTATAAAGACAATTATGAATTTATCCAAATATGGTTTATGATATCCGCAAAATGCAACATATAAATTATATCAATTGTGGCATAAAACTAACCCTTTTTTAGTACTAATGTTGGAAAAAGTGTGCTTTTGTCTTCCTTTTGTATTTTCAGGATTAAATGAGCTCAAATTAACAAAAGAAGCAAAAAGACAGCAAAATCTAACATAAATACAAGAAAGGAACAAAGGTGGAATGCTCGACCCCTTGACAGCATCTTCCCAAGCAAAACTAAGAAAACAGAAGACTAAACACGCCCCGTGCTCAGCGAGCACGGGGCCGTGCCCAGCGTACACGGGGGCGTGGTCAACTTGCTGCAGGCGCATTTATTGTAATTGCGAATTACAATTAATGAGGAGAGAGAGTGTCAGATGGACACGGGGCCGTGCCCGGGCTTCTGTTCACCCTATAAATAGGAGTGCTTGGAGCCATTTCAACTCATCCCTTGGCACACCACCTCTCTCACACTTCACCCACCACCCACCACCACCATAACACCATCATCCACCACCATCATCCATTGTCCATCATAGAGTGTGTGAGTCGTCTCGGGATCCAAGATTGATCGTAAGAGTTCTTGACAATCAAAGGCCATGTTTGCCTAAGTCTCTTACATCACTTGGTGAAGACAAGTGTTTAGTGTAATACTTTTTATTTTTAATCTTTTGCACTTTTTAATTGGTTTTGTATTATGTACTTTAATTACAAGTTTCTTATGTTGAAGGTGATTCTTCCTTATCGTTTGTCCGTGGTGTCTTGGCATTATTTTACTGTCTATATAAAATAAAAGATTTTCACCATTCATATCTCCACGGTCTATATGGAGGTATGTTGGCTACCTGGTCGGGGGTTAAGGGAACGGTTTGGTAAGAGTCTTGCCATTGTTCAGTGTATAGATCCTGCAAAGGACCAGGGTCAAATTTAGTAGGACCTCCTTCAATACCCAAAGGTATTGGATGGCGGGGGTCCAAACTCTTTGATCCCCTCATAAGTTAAACTACTATTAAAACTTTAACCCAGCTACTTAGGACTGTATCCCTGCTGACTCAGACTACTTAGCTGAGGGTAATGTCGCCTTCAAAAGAGGAGCCTACCACATTATGCATTAATAACTTAATTAATTATCTTTCAATAATCCGACCCTTTAGGATTGTATCCTTGCTGACTCAAACTACTGGGTTGAGGGTAACGTCGTCTTCAAAAGAGAGGCCTACTACAATAACTAAGATAATCTCTTAAACAAGTGCAAAAGTGCGAAAATAATCAAAGGTTACACTAACACACGAGTCGGATCCAAGTGATTCATCTTGTCTATCTGTTTTTATTTTTATTTTATTTTTCAGCATTTTAGTTAGTTTATTTTCTTAGTTTAAAACCTTTTTTCGAACATTTTGATTTGGTTAGACGTTGAGGATAAACCGGTACTAAAAGCTCTTGTGTCCTTGGACGACCTCGGTATCTTACCAACACTATACTACGTCCAGGATGGGTGCACTTTCCCATATGTGTGTTTAGTGTTAGTAAATATCGTGTTTTATAAATTTAAAACTTGGCTAAGAAAGTGTAAAAAAGGGCTTAAAATATATACCTAAATTATATATACACTGACACGCATCAAGTTTTTGGCGCCATTGCGGGGGACACAAGGATTTTAAGAAAGCTTAAAATCGACGGCCTAATCAGTTTTTCAAAACCTTTTTAAAACGCGCGCACATTTTTTTGCATTTTAGTTTAGTTTGCATTTACAGTAGCCTGAACACGGGGCCGTGTTCACTGAACACGAGGCCGTGCTGCATATTTTTAGTTAGATACCCAGATACAGAGTCTGAACACGGGGCCGTGCTCACTAAACACGCCCCCGTGCTCAACGAGACCAGTAAATTTAATTAAAACGCCCAGATACAGACCCTGAACACGGGGCCGTGTTCACCAAACACGGGGTCGTGCCCAGCTTCTGTTTTCGTCTTTGTTTCTGTTTTCTGGTCCCGGGACCCAGTTGTGGTCTGTTGAGTGATTCCTATGGATCAATACTCAGGAGGCTACAACTACACCTATGAGGAGGATGATTATATGAGAGACTATTGCACAAATTGTGGTGACCCGCACTCGGTACAATATTGTAACTTATTTCAACCATCCAATTCATACAACTATTATGAGGAGCCCAGGTACGAGCCATCGACTTCATACACATCCTATGAAGACCAAAGGTATGAACCTTACCCCTCATACTCATATTTTGATGAACCAAGGTATGAACCTTTATATTCATACTTTGAGGAGTCAATATATGAACCACCACCTTCATATACTTATTATGAGGAACCATGGCGTGAACAACCCACCTCATATGGGTACTATGAAGAACAAAATTTCGACCCTTATCCATCATATGCTTACGATGAAGGACAATGGTGTGAACCATCTACTTCATATGGGTACTATGAGGAACCAAGGATCGAACAACCGGATTCAAGCTTTGAGGATCCCGATCCTTACTCTATCACCGACATAGCCGATAGGATAATAGAAAAACTTAAAACTATCGAAAGATACATAAAAGAATCTCGCGCAAGGGAAGAGGAGTCCCGCGCTAGAGAAGAATTAAATAAAGAAACGATAGTTGAAGAGTCAAAAATGGAAGAACAAATAAGTGAAAAACCGACACATGAGTTAAACAACGAAAGAGGTGAGGCCGATAACGTTAAAATTCAAGAAGAGTCTAATTTTGAAGAAATTAATCTCTTGTCACATTCTTTTGAAAATCATTGTTTAGTGTCAACTCATGCTAAGTTTTTAAAGGAGCTAAACACTAACACTAAAATTGAAGAAATAATCAGTGTTAAGTTAACTAATGATCAAACTTTACTAGTAAAAGAAGACCCTTTTGAAATTAACATTACACCGGTTCCATGTTTTTTTTCAAAATTCATTTATTAGTAACGTCACCATTGATAAAGATCTTTGTGTTAACATAATGCATAATTACATTTTCGAATACCCATTTTTCTATCCAATCGGAGAATAATTAAGTCAATCGGTGTAGTGGAGGACGTCTTAGTTCAAACAAATCAAATGGTTATTCCAACCGACTTTGTCATCCTCGATGACGCTCCTCTAGTGTTGGGAAGACCATTTGTAAAAACTCATGAAGCTTTGAAAAACCGGAAGTTTAATAATTTACCTCTTCAATTAGGGGCATTCAAAAGGAGCATAGATCTTGAGCGTTCAATGAAATATCCTTTTGGCAATAATGACCCCCTAATTGAAGATGAAGATGAACCACCCGATATAAAAGAAAAAACTGACCACTTTGTTGAAGAAGAGGTCGCCATAGAACAAACCTTTAAAGTTCTTAATTTAGATGAGCCCCAAAATAAGGAGTCTCCTAAAGACCCACCCCTTGAGCTCAAAGAACTTCCAAAAGGTTTGGAATATGCTTTTCTAGACAAAGATTGTGGCTCTCCTGTAATTATTTCGTCTAAATTAAATAGTATAGAAAAAGAAAAATTAATTAGACTTTTGAAAAAACACAAAAATGCGATCGCTTGGAAGCTTGTAGATATAAAAGGAATAAACCCTTCCATGTGCACGCACAAAATTTTAATGAATGATGACTACAAATCAGTGATACAACCACAAAGGAGAGTAAATCCAAATGTGCAAGAAGTGGTTAAAAATGAGGTCATCAAACTACTTGATGCCGGACTTATTTATCCTATCTCCGATAGTCCATGGGTAAGCCGCGTCCAAGTAGTCCCAAAGAAAGGAGGTATGACAGTAATAACTAATGAAAAGAATGAATTAATACCAACAAGAATCGTCACAGGATGGAGAGTTTGTATAGACTATAGACGATTAAATGAAGCAACAAGGAAATACCACTTTCCTTTGCCCTTCATTGATCAAATGTTAGAACGACTATCCGGTCATAAATTTTACTATTTCTTGGATGGATTTTCAGGTTACTTTCAAATTCCAATAGCACCTGAAGACCAATAAAAGACAACATTCACATGCCCCTACGGAACTTTTGCTTATCGACGCATGCCATTTGGTCTATGTAATGCCCCTGCTACATTCCAACGTTGCATGGTGGCCATTTTCCATGATATGATAGAAAAGATAATGGAAGTCTTCATGGACGACTTTTCTATCTTTGGAGATTCATACGACCAATGCCTCGATAACCTCTAACGAATGCTATCCCGATGTGAGGAAACTAACCTCGCCCTTAACTGGGAAAAATGCCATTTCATGGTAACAGAGGGAATAGTACTCGGTCACAAGATCTCGAGTGAAGGAATGGAAGTTGATCGAGCAAAAATTGACACAATTTCTCGATTACCTCCATCATCCTCCATTAGAACAATCAGAAGTTTCTTAGGGCATGCCGGATTTTACAGACGGTTTATCAAAGATTTTTCAAAAATCTTAAGACCTCTAACAAAATTACTTGAAAAAGATGCGCCCTTCATCTTTGACAAGGATTGCAATCAAGCATTTCTAACCCTCAAGGAAATGCTAGTCAATGCACTTATCATGATAGCGCCCGATTGGAAACTACCTTTCGAAATCATGGGTGATGTAAGTGACTTTGCCATTGGAGCTGTCTTGGGACAAAGAAAAGAAAAGCATTTCCACCCAATTTATTATGCTAGTAAAACACTTAATGATGCACAAGAAAATTACATAACTACTGAAAAAGAATTACTAGCTGTGGTATTTGCTTTTAATAAATTTCGTTCTTACCTTGTTCTTTCTAAAACTATAGTCTATACAGATCATGCAGCTATCCGATACCTCTTCAAGAAACAAGACGCCAAACCCCGTTTGATCAGGTGGATTCTACTCCTCCAAGAATTTGATATTGAAATCAAAGACAAAAGAGGAGCAGAAAACACAGTAGCAGATCATCTTTCGCGCCTAGAAGACCCAGCTTTTGAGGTAACCAGGGACGAGCAAAACGAAAAATTTCCAACAGAGTCCCTGGAAATGTTGGAATGTAGACAATAACCATGGTATGCCGACTATGCTAACTACTTAGCTAGCGGATAATCACCAAAGGATGGCCACATCACCAAAGAAAGAAGTTCTTTGCTGATGTAAAGCATTACTTTTGGGAAGACCCATATCTTTTCAAAATGTGTGCCGACCAACTCATCCGCAAGTGCATACATGGCAACGAAGCACGAAGAATTCTCCGCCATTGTCATGAAGGTCCATATGGAGGATATCATGGTGCCGCTAGTACCGCACGAAAGGTATTTGATTCAGGATTTTATTGGCCGACCATTTACAAAGATGCGCAAAATCTTGTCAAGACATGTGATGCTTGCCAAAGATCAGGTAATATTTCTTCCAAAAATGAAATGACACAAAATGGCATTCTCGTTTGTGAAATTTTTGATGTGTGGGGACTCGATTTCATGGGACCTTTCCCACCGTCAAAAGGAAACAAATATATACTTGTGGCAGTCGATTACTTGTCTAAATGGGCCGAGGCCGAAGCACTTCAAACAAACGATGGAAGAGTAGTGGTAAGATTTCTAAAAAAATTATTCTCTCGTTTTGGAACACCTAAAGCATTAATAAGTGATAGAGGTACCCATTTTTGTAGCCATCAACTCGAAAAAATCTTAACAAGATATGGGGTCTATCATCGGGTCTCAACAACGTATCACCCTTAAACAAACAGACAAGCCGAAGTGACTAATAGAGGTTTAAAACGAATACTTGAAAAAACCGTAGGTTTAAATAAAAATGAATGGGCTGATAAATTAGATGATGCTTTATGGGCTTTTCATATTGCTCATAAGACCACTATAGGTACAACCCCATATAAGCTCGTCTATGGAAAAAGTTGTCATTTGCCAGTAGAAATAGCCCACAAAGCCTACTGGGCAATAAAAAATGTAAACTTAGATTTAGATACTGCAGGTAAAAATCGATTTTGTCAAATAAATGAATTAGACGAGCTAAGGAATTATGCATACTCTAACTTAGAAATTTATAAGGAAAGAATGAAAAATTTACACGACAAATACATTAAACCTAATGAATTTCGAGTAGGAGACCAAGTTCTATTGTTTAATTCACGACTTCGATTATTTCCGGGTAAACTAAAATCTAGGTGGTCAGGACCTTTTTCCATCACCCATATTTTTCCTCAGGGTGCAGTAGAAATTAAATCTCGAAATGGGATTCCATTCAAAGTCACTGGCCAACGGCTAAAGCTCTATCGAGGGTCCATTGAGGATGAAGAGGAAGAGATCTCGC
The DNA here is from genome assembly GCF_002127325.2 of Helianthus annuus. Taxonomy (NCBI): domain Eukaryota; kingdom Viridiplantae; phylum Streptophyta; class Magnoliopsida; order Asterales; family Asteraceae; genus Helianthus; species Helianthus annuus. Next base: position 17,411,079 of record NC_035448.2, on the reverse strand, counting down.
TCCAAACAGTCGACGAATAAAAGGCATCCACATCATACCTGGTATGTTACGAACAAGTGGGTAAACATCGAAACCGGTAAGTCTTCTAACCATGTTTTTGGGAAAACCGGGGCACTCACACGAGCACTAAAAAAAATTTTTTTTTTAAACTTTGCTCGGCACGGGGCCGTGTCCGCGCAACTGTCGGGACAAAACCCTCTTTTCACAACAGTTTCATCATTCCACACGCCCTGTTTCCCCGAAAAACGCTCTAGTCCAGGCGATTTTCCGCAGATTTTCGACGTCTCCTCTCATTCTAACAACATCAAGGTATGATTCTATCATCATTAGTAGTTAGATTAGTTACTTGCATGTAGTTAAAACATCAAAAATTTGGGGAAAAATATAGGGTTCTTGAAGTTCATCCGGATCAAACCTCAAATCTTTGTTATAATTTGTTAGCATTAGTTTAGATTAGTGTAATGGGAAGTAAATACACTTGTATTGTTGATAGATTTGCCCGATTTCTCACAAAAACCTCAAACCCTTGTTTTTGAACCGAACAAGATAAAATTGAAGGGGTGAATGGTTTGTTTTGGGAAAAACGGCACTTGGGGTTTCATTTTCGGGGGAAACCGCACCTACTTGGCCAAAAAATTTCAGATTTTCGGGACCGGGTCGAAAAATGAAGTTTCTGAGTAACAGACGCCTGGACACGAGGTCGTGCCCACCGAGCACGGGGCCGTGTCCAGCTCACTGTTTGCAATTTCTTTCGAAAATCTCATTGTTTCGTGCTAACTTTTGGTGTATTCTTTCAGATGTCGCAGAAGTTCACAAGATTCAACGCAAATGAGCTCGATGCTAGGGCTAGATATGACATACTTCAGACAAGACCCGAGGAATACCCAAGGCAAGCATGCACGGAACTCTTAGCCATGGTGAACCAACTTGACCGGTTCAACAACCTCGTTACCGGACCACTAAGGGTTGCCCTAACCACTCGACTTCGATCGGTACATCAATGCACTTTGGAGTTCTACAGTACTTTCACCTTCACTTCAAGGTGTGACCCGTTTGACAATGAGGGGGTTGCATTCGATGTGGTGGGACGAGATACTCGATCTCTATGGCGCAATTCGGGGCAATAGTGGGACTGTATACGGAGGAAGATTCGGGAAATGAAGAAAACACCGGGGGATTGCGAGAATAGGATGAAAATGAACGCCAAGCCGCATGGGCTCAAATTGGTGATGGGTTTTACAATCCGAGCAGTACTAAGAGCACTAAGCTAAGGGATCCGCTCTATCGCTACATTCACAGGCTCCTTACTTATTCTCTTAGTCAGAGACATGACAACAGCGGCGTTGTTGGGTTGAAGGATTTGGTAGTCTTCCACTGCATTCACACCCGCAGACCCCTCGATGTTCCATTCCTCCTACTCTGAAACATGCATCTGAACCGGCTTGCTCATGCATCAACCCCTATTTTCTTCGGGGGATGGGTGTACCGCCTCTTCAAGCACTTCACGCGCATTCCTAGGTCTTTTGAAAGGAGCCCATGGTCAGGACGGGTCGATGTACACATTTGTCGTGCCATGAACCTAATCTATGAGGCGGAAGACGGATCAGTGAGCTTTCAGAGGATGCAAGGCCATGCATGGAACCCACAAGAGGCGCTAGTCCTTCACGCTCCACCTCCCCAATACCAGTACCAACCCCATGGTGATCCGGGCCAGTCCTCCTCACAAGGAGGTGGTTTTCCTAACCTTCAAAGTTTACATGATCTTTTGCAGGAAAACCTTATGTGCACCAGGAACACCTACAACCTTGCCAACAACACATACCACCGGGTCGGAGCCATTGAAAGAAACATCACCGATATTCAAGACGACATCGGGAGCATCCGGGAGTATATGGCGGGTCATGGGGGAGGAGGTGATGACAGTGATGAAGACATGGACTAGGAGGGTGAAGGAGGAGTACGAGTGGATGGTTGGTGAGCCCACAGGTTAATTTTCGTTTCTATCAAACAATTTCCGGCCTGCGTGCCGAAGTGTTGAACAATTTACTTTTCCTAACTTATTTTTATTTTCTGATTTTGTTTTTAACTTGATGGTTTGGATGTTTGATTTGGTAATTTAGGACGTTTGGTATTGTTTGGTGTGGTATTTACTGATAAAACAGGTACAAACAAGGCTTAGAGTGCTAAACATTAGTACTACTAAAGCCAGGACAGGAAAACCGGAGTAAGAAACCTGTTTTTCAGCCTTGTAGAATGTCCACACGGGGTCGTGTCCGGCCGACACGCCCCCGTGCCCACCTCCCAGACCTGCTGTTTGTTTAAGTTTTCTGCAGATTTTTACCAAACACGGGGTCGTGCCCAGCCAACACGCCCCCGTGTTCAACATCTGTAAGTTTTCATTACTGGCACCTGAACACGGGGCCGTGTCCAACCAACACGGGCCGTGTCCAGACTGCCAGTAACATAAAATTTTGCTTTTAACACCTTTTTACACATTCAATCAACCTAAAAACTTATTTTTGGGACACATTGAGGACAATGTGTAATTTAAGTGTGTGTGTGTGGGGGGGGGATGCTAAAACCTTGAATTTTGCAAGTCCTAATAACAAGCCTTACACAAAACTCTATTGAAACCGCTAATCAGCCCAAATTTTTTCCAAAAATTTTCATTTTTTTACTTGTCTAAGTTTAAGTTGGGAATTCAAGTCTTAACAAGGTTATATTTTTACAAGTTTACAACCGATAGCGTCGTGATAAAAAGAACCAACATAAGAAAATTATGAAAAGGCATGACGAACTTAGTTAAAATTTGATTATATATACTTGATCACATAAAAAACCCTTTTCCCACAAAAGTGAGTTTTGAGCCTTTAACGAGCATATAAATATATACCTTTACACTAAATGCTCATTTTTCGTTTCTTGTGTGAATAGCCGCTTGGTTCGTACGACTCTAGAACTTTCCACAACAATACATTCCCGGTCCTTACCAACTTAAACTCAAGTAAGTAAATGATGGAGGCATTAGGACTAACCCTTTTTTTATTCTACACCATTATTTTCCATTTTTTTTACCACCTACCCAAAATCCCCCTAGTTAACCCCTTTGATCCTAAACCTTTTCATTTCTTAACCCAAAACAACCTTTTTTACCCACCTAAACCTTTTTTTTATTTTTAACCCTTTTTTTAGTAACAACGTTCGGTTCTCTTATGACTTCTTCAAAAAAAAAAATCTATATTTTGATGAAACCAAATAAACAAACAAAGTTTATCAAAAATAACTTTGTTTGAACAATTCATCAAAATAAAATAAAAATATAATAAAAGTCTTTTAAACCGACGTTTGTTACGCTTTTCGCCCTTCTTACTAACCACTAACCCAACCACCCACCTTTAGCCCAAGCCTAACCCTTCACCCATAAAGTCCTCTTGATATTTACAAAGGTATATAGTTAAAAAGGAGGAGGATTGATTGCTTGGCAAGCTATGGTAGGAGTAAGTTCCATGCCGCTCTCGAGTGATTCACTAAAAATACACCTTCGGCCGAATGTTGAGTGATCCCCCGTGAGGTTTGTGAACTTGTATATAAATAGAATTTTAAAAAGGTATGTTATGCCCTAATAAGTAATTTATCTTAAGAAACGTTCTTAATAAATCATGCCGAATAGGATTGTAAATAAATAAAAATAAAACCTCAATAAAGAATCTTGGAAATCCCGACACTCTATGACAAACCCAAAAACCTTCTCTTCTACCCATTCCATTTGGGAGTGAATAAAGCCACATTATAAAGAGTTTTGCTTGAGGACAAGCAAAGATTCAAGTGTTGGGGTATTTGATATGCGCAAAATGCAACATATAAATTATATCCATTGTGGCATAAAACTAACCCTTTTTAGTACTAATGTTGGAAAAAGTGTGCTTTTGTCTTCCTTTTGTATTTTCAGGATTAAATGAGTCCATATTAACAAAAGAAGCAAAAAGACAGCAAAATCTAACGTAAATACAAGAAAAGGAACAAAGGTGGAATGTCCGACCCCTCGACAGCATCTTCCCAAGCAAAACTAAGAAAACAGAAGACTAAACACGCCCCATGCTCAGCGAGCACGGGGCCGTGCCCAAGAAGCAGCAGAAAAGACAAACCTATAGAAGCTTCTACTGCCCACCACGGGGCCGTGCCCAGCGGACACGGGGGCGTGGTCAACTTACTGCAGGCGCATTTATTGTAATTGCGAATTACAATTAATGAGGAGAGAGAGTGTCAGATGGACACGGGGCCGTGCCCAGGCTTCTGTTCAGCCTATAAATAGGAGTGCTTGGAGCCATTTCAACTCATCCCTTGGCACACCACCTCTCTCACACTTCACCCACCACCCACCACCACCATAACACCATCATCCATTACACCATCATCCAGCACCATCATCCTTTTTACAGGTCAGTTTAGTTAATGGAATGGCTATTCTAGAGAAATCACGGATAAACCGCCTATAATATCCTGCCAGTCCAAGAAAGCTTTGTACTTCCGTTGGTGACTCAGGGACTTTCCACTTAGTAATCGCCTCCATTTTTGTGGGATCCACATGAATTCCTTCATGATTAACCAGATGTCCAAGGAATTGCACTTCTTGTAACCAAAATTCACATTTTGAGAATTTAGCATAAAGCTTCTCTTTTCTCAATAATGTGAGAAGAGTATGCAGATGGGCTGTATGGTCTTCTTTACTCTTAGAGTAAATGAGAATATCATCTATAAAGACAATTATGAATTTATTCAAATATGGTTTATGATATCCGCAAAATGCAACATATAAATTATATCAATTGTGGCATAAAACTAACCCTTTTTTAGTACTAATGTTGGAAAAAGTGTGCTTTTGTCTTCCTTTTGTATTTTCAGGATTAAATGAGCTCAAATTAACAAAAGAAGCAAAAAGACAGCAAAATCTAACATAAATACAAGAAAAGGAACAAAGGTGGAATGCTCGACCCCTTGACAGCATCTTCCCAAGCAAAACTAAGAAAACAGAAGACTGAACACGCCCCATGCTCAGCGAGCACGGGGCCGTGCCCAGCGGACACGGGGGCGTGGTCAACTTGCTGCAGGCGCATTTATTGTAATTGCAAATTACAATTAATGAGGAGAGAGAGTGTCAGATGGGCACGGGGCCGTGCCATTTCAACTCATCCCTTGGCACACTACCTCTCTCACACTTCACCCACCACCCACCACCACCATAACACCATCATCCACCACCATCATCCATTGTCCACCATAGAGTGTGTGAGTCGTCTCGGGATCCAAGATTGATCGTAAGAGTTCTTGACAATCAAAGGCCATGTTTGCCTAAGTCTCTTACATCACTTGGTGAAGACAAGTGTTTAGTGTAATACTTTTTATTTTTAATCTTTTGCACTTTTTAATTGGTTTTGTATTATGTACTTTAATTACTAGTTTCTTATGTTGAAGGTGATTCTTCCTTATCTTTTGTACGTGGTGTCTTGGCATTATTTTACTGTCTATATAAAATAAAATATTTTCACCATTCATATCTCCACGGTCTATATGGAGGTATGTTGGCTACCTGGTCGGGGGTTAAGGGAACGGTTTGGTAAGAGTCTTGCCATTGTTCAGTGTATAGATCCTGCAAAGGACCTGGGTCAAATTTAGTAGGACCTCCTTCAATATCCAAAGGTATTGGATGGCGGGGGTCCAAACTCTTTGATCCCCTCATAAGTTAAACTACTATTAAAACTTTAACCCAGCTACTTAGGACTGTATCCCTGCTGACTCAGACTACTTAGCTGAGGGTAACGTTGCCTTCAAAAGAGGGGCCTACCACATTATGCGTTAATAACTTAATTAATTATCTTTCAATAATCCGACCCTTTAGGATTGTATCCTTGCTGACTCAAACTACTGGGTTGAGGGTAACGTCGCCTTCAAAAGAGGGGCCTACTACAATAACTAAGATAATCTCTTAAACAAGTGCAACAATGCGAAAATAATCAAAGGTTGCACTAACACACGAGTCGGAACCAAGTGATTCATCTTGTCTATCTGTTTTTATTTTTATTTTATTTTTCAGCATTTTAGTTAGTTTTATTTTCTTAGTTTAAAACCTTTTCTCTAACATTTTGATTTGGTTAGACGTTGAGGATAAACCGGTACTAAAAGCTCTTGTGTCCTTGGACGACCTCGGTATCTTACCAACACTATACTACGTCCACGATGGGTGCACTTGCCCATATGTGTGTTTAGTGTTAGTAAATATCGTGTTTTATAAATTTAAAACTTGGCTAAAAAGTGTAAAAAGGGCTTAAAATATATACCTAATATATATAACACCTCGCACACATCAGTTTACATATTCGGTTCATCATGTTCATAAATGCGGCTGGGGCATTGGTTAAACCAAATTGCATGACAGTAAATTCATAATGACCGTATCTCGTTCTGAAAGCAGTTTTAGGAATATCCTGTTCCTGTACTTTCAGTTGATGATATCCAGAGCGTAAATCGATCTTAGAAAAGAATCGAGCTCCATGAAGTTGATCGAACAGATCATCGATTCTCAGTAGTGGGTACCGATTCTTAATCGTGACTTTGTTCAATTCCCGATAGTCAATGCACATACGCATCGATCCATCTTTCTTCTTAACGAACAACACCGGTGCACCCCAAGGGGATGAACTTGGTTGTATAAAACCTTTGTTAAGAAGTTCGTCCAATTGCTTCTTCAGCTCCTGCATTTCCGTTGGTGCTAGTCGATATGGTGCTTTGGCAATTGGTGTCGTCCCTGGTATTTGTGAATTCTAAATTCAACCTCTCGATCAAGCGGTAATCCAGGTAACTCTTCTGGAAAAACGTCTGCGAATTTAGATATTACAGGAATATCTTTTAATTCTTTTCCTTTAGTATTAATGATTGCAGAAATCATAAATACTATTCCTACTTTTCTTTCATAACTTGCAGCTTTCATCACAGAGATGAATTTCTTTGATCTAGTTGGCTTATCTCCTTTAATTGTGATCTTTTCACCACTTGGTGTACTTACTTGTATTAACTTTTGATCACATAAAATATTGGCACGATTGGCTACCAACCAATCCATTCCTAATACAACATCGAAACCAGCCAAATTCATTGGGTAAAGGTTAGCAAAGAAACGATGGTTTAGGATTTCTATTCTTGCTCCCTGCAAGATTTCACTTATCTTAACAGATTCTCCATTAGCCGTTTCCACCAAACACTCTTGTTAAAGTTTCACTAAGGGTTGATCAAGAGATTGGTAGAAAGAAGTATTGATAAAACTTTGGTTTGCACTAAAGTCAAACAATACCTTTGCAAAAATGTCATTAACTAAAAACGTACCGGCGATCACATCCGGAATCATCTTGGCTTCCTCAGCTGTTAGAACAAAGGCCCTGGCATTCTTCTTGGGTTCTTCTGCCGTTTTAGTATTGTTGGGCATGGCTAGAGCTAGTTTCGGACAGTTTGGTCTAATGTGTCCTTTTTCACCACAATTGTAGCATATCCCATTGCTGGGTTTCTTCCTACAATCTTCTTCCTTGTGCCCTGAGATTTTGCAAAAGTTGCAATAAGTGGGGCATTTTCCAAAATGCTTTCTTTTGCAATTCTTACACTAGGGTACAGAAGAACCTGTCCCTTTTCCACGGTAGGAATTACTAGAACAGAATTCCTGTGTAAGATTTTGAGCTAGGTTCTTCCTCTGGTTTTCTTCTTGCGTACGTACCAGTTTGTCAGTCAAGGTATTAGCTAGTTCTACTGCCTCTTCTATGGTTCGCGGTCTAGTTGCCTTAACTATATGTCTAATCTCACCAATTAATCCCCAAATATAACAGGAGATTAGTACTGGTTCGGGTGAGGCTAAGGATGGCACTTTCCTAGCATTCTATGATTTAGGAACTTATTGGCTATTTGTTTCTTCTCATTAGGAGGACAAAATTTTCTTTCAACTTTTTCCTTAAAGTTGATCCATTCCAGTTTATAAACTTTGTCACTTCCTCTAGACTGGAGAATAGTATTCCATCATTCTAAGGCTGCATTTTTGAAAAGATTATAAGCAAACATAATCTTATCTTCGTCTGCACATTTACTTATTTTTATAACTGCTACTATCTTTTTTATCCAACGTAGGGTTGCAATGGCTCCTTCATTGCCTAAGAATTCTATTGGTTTGCAAGCCAAGAATTCTTTAAAAGAACAATCGTGTGGAGCGGTTCTTCTTCTTTTACGGATTGGAATTTGGATAATAGGTCCATTGTCATTATTCACACTGTGACTTGGTTCAGTGTGTTGACGTTTACTGCCATTTGCAGATTTATCTGCTTCCCTAACAGTCTTGATAATATAAGGCATAGCATCTATAATTCCTTGTGCCACTATATGTTGAATGGCACTGTTATCTATTTGGTTTCCGTTATTCTCATTATTCTGATTTTCTTGATTTACTTCGTTGTTCATCTGGATCGTAGACATTTACCAGATATTAATTATTATTACAGAATAGAATTGATTACAATTATCTACACATAATTACATGAACAGGTTGGTCAAAAACGTCGATCATTGCGACTTTTTACTCTTTTTCATATATATATATATATATATATATATATATATATATATATACACATATATATATATATGGGAAGGTTCATTTGAGAAGAAAATTTAATTGAGAATAAAAAGAACAAAGGGCATAATTGTAAAACATTAAATACTTTTTCACTGATCTCATTTATTATTATCTTTGACTAATTAATTAGTCAGAAAAACTATCATCCTTCACACTAATGTTTTTTGACTACACACATCAAAAGTTACCCTACATCTTTCGAAATTTACCCTACACATGTTGAAATTTATCCTATACAACCCGTAATTTATCATATACACATTGTAATTTATCCTACACTCTAAATTATTTTATTTTATTTTTTGAAAAAATATATATTTTGAAGATAAGTTACAAATTTTAATGTAGTTAGCTATTAAAGAGGAATATTACTAATTAATGATCTTTATAGGTTTACCATATTACCCTTATAGTAACATTAAATACTTATATTAAATGAAGTAAAATGAAGCATTCTTATTGGTTGAGAAATTTATTCTTTTTTCTTCTTACAAAAAGTTTCTTCTCATTTGAACTCTCCACTATCTATATATATATATATATATATATATATATATATATATATATATATATATATATATATGCATCTATTACAATTTACAACTGGAAAGGAAAAATACTTATGCATCACTACTTATATATGTATAGTACACGTATATCTAGTTACTTTCTAAGTTCCGTTTATCCAATACTGCATTTCATTCTCATCATATTTCTGAATTAATCGTTCCCCTATCTATTGGATTCTATTTCCCTCATTCACTAAATCTTCTCCATACTGATGGAGTTCCTGCACCTGTTGTCTACTCATTGGTGGATCTAAGGGTTTAGGCGGAGGTATGGGTTCCTCGTAAGGGTCTCCGCTATTCATTTCGAAAAATGTCCTAGCTATATCCTTCCACGGATCAGGTTCTAAAGGTTTTAGTTCTTCTTTAGGAGGGTATAAGGCCGAATATGACCTATTGTCATCAAACCATAGATCATAATCTGGGGGACGTGGAGTTGGGATTCTAGGTGATACGTCTGGGTTAAATGCAGGTATCGGGAATTGGTTTTCGGAGTGGGATTCAAGCAACGATTGGTCTGGAGGTTCAACTACTTGGTTTTGGTCATTGTCTACAACTGTAGTGGCTAACAAATGGAAATTGGCCAACTGTCTATCTAATTCTTCCTCCCAAGGTGGTCTACTAGTTATTTCCTAGATTTGTGCATTTGCCTCTTTATTGGCCCTAGCTATCGCTCTCTGTTGTTGTAACTTTTTCATTCTTTTTCTCCTTTCATGGGCTCCTCTACTAAACCAACCTCTTTTCTTAGTAGTAAAAGGTTCCTCCGAGTGTGCCTTAAAAATAAATATTCCCTCTTCTGTATCCGCTGAATAACCTGAGGGATCAGGCTAGATGATGTTCCCTCATTTTTCTATGGACTATCTAAACGACGATAAGCGTCTGCTGTTTCTTGATCACTCATACTGTAAACTATCAAATAGTCAAATAACATATAACATATAATCACGTAATTTATTTCCTAACACATAATTTGAAGTTTCAGTGTCAGCGGAACACTTCTCTGGCTTGAATTAGTGGCTGTATCTCTAATACCACCTTCTGTCGCAACCCCCGACCCCTGCCCAGGAGCGGGCGACCGCGAGCTACTCAGAGCGAGTGGTATCGGTGTTTATTAGTTTGACAGCGGAATACATCAGGACCGTAGTTAGGAAATACTTTTATCAGAGTAAAACACCAACTTTTATAATAATAATTTTTGGGAATAAATCCAAGTTCATTTGACAATACATTTGATAGGGATAAACCCTAATAATTGAAAATAAAATGTCTTGTTTATTTTAGGTAACTTTAATAGCCACTATCCCATGCCGGTAGTGCTCTCCAGATGGCTTCTATTGGGCTTTCATATTATGTTACCTGAAACGCGTTTTAAAAACATTTTATCAGCGGGAAATGGGAAATACTGGTGAGTGAATCCCAATTTAATCAAAACAAGTTTTATCATTTTAAAGCATTGAGGGAGATCTCGCAACTACATTTGCTTACCATTCTACCTTAATTACCACCCACGGTACTGTCAATCCATGACTGGTGGTCATGTTACTACTCACAGTGTATTAACAAATTTTGTATTCAAAACCCCAACATACCGACGATAATTGTAGAAATACAAATACTCAATCACAATGAAATATAATTTTAAAATATTTGAGGTTTTGTAAAAACAGTTTATAATAGAAGGATTACTCACATTGCAAGTTTAGATAACTCTAAGGCTTCCTGTGTATTTCCTGATTATTATCTAATAAATCAAATAATGCACACGTGTTAGTAAAATAACCCAATTCAAATTAACCGTACACTCGAGACAGAACTTCCAATGACTGAGTCGGGCGGAGCCGACATGCATTACGGAATTTCTAAATCAATCGGGTGTACACGCGAGACAGAATTCCAATGACTGAGTCGGGCAGAGCCGACATGCATTACGGAATCCTAAATCAATCGTATAGGGTAATAGCAGGGTTATAGTACTTACAATGAGGCAGAGCTTCGTTATATATTGGGTATTAACCTCGAGCAGAACTTTTACTATCAGAGAATTTAAGAGAGAAAAGAAAACTGAACGGAAACAAATGAACCCTAACACCCCCCCCCCTATATAGGCTGTTCGAGGGGTCCGTCGCGCCACGCGAAAGCCGAGGCTTAGGCCTACGCGGCCCGCGAGAGCCTCTAGGGCGGTTGTAGCTATGTCGAGTTAAGGGGTAGCTTGGCTGAGTCACTTGCCACGTGGCTTGCCACGTTTCCGGATCAGAACAAGGACATCGCGCCCCGCGACAGACCAAGTGGTCTTCGTTGCGGCCCGCGAGCGACACCAAAAACTTGGTTTTGTTGATTTTTTCTAAGTATTGGGCTCTTCTGTGTCCGGTTTTCCTGTACGGGGTATATTTAGGGACATTTAGGGTGTCCAAAAATATTTTTAGGAGGGTTGTTATACCACCACCACAGCCGACCCACCACCACCACCACCTCAGCCAACCCCCCCCCTTCCACCAATACCAACCCACCAACACCATAACCACTACCCTAGCCGACCCACCAACACCACCACCACCACCCCAACAGACCCACCAACACCACAACCACTACCCACTACCACCATAACCACCACCCACCACCACGAAAGCCACCAACCACAACCCAACACCACGACAGCCACCACCTCACCACTGTCAACCATCAAAACCCACCACCGCAAACAACAACCACAACCCCAACACCATCGAAAACAACAACCACAATCCCAACACAACCACAAACGGCCAAAAAAACATGCAAGATTGAAGATTACAAACCTTGAATATTCCGACCATATAGAGAGATACGAGAGCGAGAACTATACGAGAGACAAAGAATCCGTGTGTGTTTTTGCACTTCCTGATCGTCATCGTGTGGTCCAGAGTTCCTCTCGTGTGGTCCAACCCCTTTTCGTATGTACTTCCGGATATGTAAAGTGTTTGTAGCTATAAAAGGCAAGCAAACTTCTATATGCCGCTCATAGGTCAATGATAGGCGTATAGAAATACACTTTCTGCCAACTTTTCAGGAAAAATAAGTATATACGACCCTCATTACCCTATACGCAACATATAACCTAAAAAGGTGGCAGAATTCGTATATCTATACGCCTCTCATTGCCCTATGAGCGGCGTATAGACGTTTTTTCAAACTTGTAATACATATGAGAAGTTGTAATAATCCTTATCCATCTTCACCATAGCCGACCCACCACCACCATCACCATAGTCGACCCACCACCCACCATAACCACCACCACCCACCGTCAAACCCTAACCACCGTCAAACCCCACCATAGTCAAACACTAACCACCTTCAAACCCTAACCAACGTCAAACCCTACCACCGTCAAACACCTAACCAACGTCGACACAACCACCGTCAAACACAAACACCGTCAAACCCTAACCACTGTCAAACCCCACCACTGTCAAACACCTAACCGCCGTCAACCCAATCACCGTCAAACACTACCACCATCAAACTCACCACCGACCAACCCTAACACCATCAACATCACCACCGACCAAAATTACTAAAAAAACAAAAAGAAGCACAAGAAAGATGACGGGTGTTACTAACCTCTTGTGAAAATCCGGAACGTATAGCTTGATATTAGAGAGAGATAGTATACGGGAGAGAGTTTGTATGTGTTTTTTGGGTAAAATGTTCTAATCAAGGTTCTTATGTAAATACGTGTTTAATATCTGAAAGTTTATATGTATTCCACCTTGTCTTGGTTGAAAATTGATTGTGTGTTGATTAAAGCAAGGATTAGGTGATTTCATTAACTTGGTGTTTTCGACTTAATCTCGTGATTTCGTTTTGGTGCTTCTTACTTACTTTCTTAGTTGATAAAATCTGAAAATCCATCCAAATTCATTAGACTAGGACTCGACAAAAGTTTGTATCGAGAGTCGCGCCATTGTGTCCATGGATTGATACTCTGTCTTACAGACTTGACTACATAACAACCGGTGTACTTGTCGATTGTGTGTTATTGAGCTAGTTTGACCTTTTACTGATGTTTTTATAATATAATTAACATTTTTACATATTAATGATTCTCATAAAGAGAAGGGGGGGTTTACATCTATGATTTCAAAACTTATGAACAAGAGGCTATTAAAAGGCTTTTAGTAGAACAAGTCAATAAAAACAAGTGCTTGTGAGTTGTGACAAAAATTTAAGTTTTGCGATGTGGGGCCCTAGGGGATTATGATTTTGCGATGTTCGCTATGGATTTGATTTTTCTAATGGGCCTTGAAGGGGTCTAATGTAGAAATGAATGGGCGCACGGTACTTATTAGTATATTTGATATATTGTAGTCAATTTATGACAACCGACATCTGTGATTTCAAAACTTATGAACAAGAGGCTGTTAGTAGAACAACTCAATAAAAACAAGTGCTTGTGAGTTGTGATATAAATTTAAGTTTTGCGATGTGGGGCCCTAGGGGCAGGGACGGACCCACGTTAAGCGGAACGGGGTCCCCGGACTCCATTCTTTTTTTAAAAAGTAGTAAAAGCGGTATATAAATTTTCTACGGACCACATAAAATAATTTAGTTGGACCCCATAACAATGAGAGTGAGTCTGGTGCATTGGTAAAACCCCTTGTTTACACACAAAAGCTCCTGGTTCGATACCAGTTTGTTTCGTTTTTTTTTTTTGTGTTTTTTTTAATTTGATTTTAAAATTGGGTATTCTAATAGCCTTTCAAAACAACCAGATCGCACAACGATATCAAAAGGACGCTATGTTTTCTCCTTTCTCCCGCGCACTATCAATATTCAAGAAACCCTCCACCTTCCTCCTTCCTCCGGCCTCCCTCCTCCTCCGCGGCTCTACCTCCGGCCTCCCACCGCCGGCTCCCCCTTCCTCTGCCTTCTCTGCCGCCCTATCCGCCTCCATTGGTAAGAAATTTTTTTACTTCTGTAACATGAATTTTGGTATATATCTAGTTGTTTAAGGACTTTTTTACTATGAATCTTTGTATATATCTACAGAATTCTTCTGTAACTTGAATTTAGGGTTTAGGGAGCTCTCATCATAAGACACTTGTGCGTTTGGTTCAGTTATATCCAACAATTATTGAAGTGCTCAATATATTCGGAATTCCGGTTTCAATAATGTTCACCAAAGACAAGCAAATGGTATTTGGACGTACATGAAAGCATATAATTTTGCATATTATTTACATTTGATGAAGCACATTTTGGGGATTACTAATTTGTTGTCTCAATCTCTTCAAAGAAAGGACCAAGATATAGTGAATGCAATTCAAATGGTTAATGCAACGAAGCAACAACTTCAAACATATAGACTTGAAGGATTTGATTCACTTTTGAAAGATGTGGCATCTTTTTGTGAAAAACTGAGATAGAAGTGACATGGAAGATGAATACATTAATCCAAAATATAAAAGAAAAAAGACTATCATTACCAATCGCCATTATTATGAGGTTGAAAATTTCAACACGGTGTTAGATATGCAATTACAAGAGCTTGACAACCGTTTTAGTGAGGTAACCACCGAATTACTTACATGTATTGGTAGTTTGAGTCCGGATGATAAATTTAGTGCATTTAATGTTCAAAAGATTTTAAGGTTGGCCGAGTTTTATCCGTTTGATTTTAGTTATGAAGAAAGGGAATCTTTTATGATTGAGCTAGGCAACTACATTATTATTATTATTATTATTATTATTATTATTATTATTATTATTATTATTATGAGAAAAGATGGAATGTTTGCTAACATGAATATGATATCTAATCTTGTAAAGAGGATGGTGGAAACAAAGAAACATTTGAGGTATACGTTGGTCTATCGTTTATTGAAGTTAGCATTAATTCTACTGGTTGCAATGGCAAGTGATGAGAGGTGTTTTTCGTCAATGAAACATGTGAAGACGGATTTCCGTAATCGAATGGGTGATGATTATAAGAACGATTGTCGCATTTGTTATATCGAAAGAGACCTTCTTGCAAATGTTTCGGTCGACGATGTAATAGATCGTTTTCAAAAGGTGAAAACTCGTCGGGAACAACTCTAGAAGTTTGTAATGCTTTTTTTTCGTTTCGAAAGACATCGTATGTTTATTGTGTGTTTTCCAATGAGTAACGATTATATAATTTTGTTATGGTATTGTATTTTATTATGTTCCTCATCCCGACCCGACCCAAACGACGACGACCCGAAAATTTTAACTTTTGTTTGTCAAAAATTTGAACACCGAAAAAAGTAGACCCCATTGAAAAAAAAAATCATGGGTCCGCCACTGCCTAGGGGATTATGATTTTGGGATGTTCGCTATGGATTTGATTTTTCCAATAGGCCTTGAAGGGGTCTAAGGGTGTACGGGGTGTAAGAGTGGAATGCATTCGGTGACCCCATTCATCTAAGGGGAACACCGCCGCCATCCCTTAGGTGAGTGGGTGAGGGGAGTGAAATGGGTGGGGGTTCACCGAAGAGAGGGGAGGAGAGAGAGAGGAGAGAGGAAGAGCTTGACCAATCAATGCTTTTCTTTTTTTTTTTTTTAAAAAAAAAAAAAAAAAAAAAAACCAATTCACCTAAGAGGGGAGTGCCGCCATCAATTTAGGGTGTTAGGGGAGTTTAAGAGGGGAGTTGACGTGGCACACGAGGATTGGTTGGGCGTAAGAGAGGGGACTCACCTCTTAGGTGAGCACCCCTTACACCCTAATGTAAAAATGAATGGGCGCACGGTACTTGTTAGTTTGTTTGATATATTGTAGTCAATTTATGACAACCTACATGAATTAATGGAGTAAAATACTAAAAACAACTTTGTTTGAAATCTGAAATCAAAGTAAGACAACTGTATATACATAGAGCCTAGACTCATTTTGGATTGTAAGGATGAAGCAGTTGATCACTAAGATCATAATGTATATCTAATTGTATAATAAACAGTCCTAAATCAAAGCTCAAGTTGATAATCACCGATGATATCTTCAAAGACACAAAAAACTTCAATTGTATTCTCGATCTGCAACCCCAAGAACGAACTAGGCGACAATTTATGGTTTCTAAGACAATATTACCCCACTATTCTCCCTTGGTCAGGATTCCAAATTGTCCGTTCAAAAACCTAGGCTCCATTTCCTTCACAAATTCATTAGTAAAATTGATCCAAATAAAACCCGAACTCCTTATGCCGGTACAACCACTTTATGTACCCCTCCAACAGAGCTTTCAGATATGTTCCTAGCCCTTTCTTTGTTATAACACACCTTGTTTCATGTTTTGTTTTCAATTTGAGCAAGTCTCTAACCTTTTTCTATCGATAATGTGATGCAATTGTTCGACCCCAAGGGGGCATGGGTTTGTGTTCGGGAGGTTGGGGATTGCAATTCAGAAAGGGTTGGCGGCGCAGCTTGTTGTCCGTCTACCTTCTATTTTGATGTAACTTAACAAGTTTTCTGGTTATATTAATAAACGAATTTGTGTTAAAAAAAAAAAAGTTAAATATTAAATATCACTATAGTATTTACAAAGCAAGACTTCCAAAATTTTTGTCATTTTTTAATTTATCAACATAAAACATATTGGCTGTGAGAGTTAATTGTGGACAAATAAGTAATAACGTTATGACGTTTATTAGACATCAAAGTAATTATGAATAGTTAGAGGTTAATTATGTAAATATTACAAGTGGACGTTGACCCGCACGTTGCGGCGGGAACAAAGTTACACAAAACATTAAGAACAATAGATTCTTATATAATCAGATCAGGAGTTTCAACACAGACATATGATACCTACTAAACTTGAACATCAAAATCACAAAAGACATACATTTTGAAACTAAAACAATGAAGTTAAGACCAGAACACCAGAATACTTCCACTATTCATCCAGTTACTTAAAATCTACTAATAACAACAATATAATCAATATAACTGTTGTTTCATCAAGTAAATCCAATAAGCAATCACAAACAGATACAAATCCACTTTTTCAACATCTAATTGTCCTATATATTGAGATACAGCAGATTCCAAAATATTTAGATAAGAAATTCATACATGAACATACGATATGGACTGAACAACTAACAGAAACACACATACATTTCGAAACTACTTACGAAAACAAATTATGAAAATAGATCATATTACCAGAAAGCAGAGAGGATAAAGAACATATAAAAAAGCAAGGAACGTATTCATATCGACGGTGGTGGTGGATAGAGACGCACTTAGGAGAGAGGCCAAAATAAACAATTTACAAAAGGTCCTTGATTAACTCACAACATTCATAGTCTTTGGAGAATAAACCCCGATGGCTAACTTTTTAAAAAAGAAGACGAATCTATAATTCAATGTCTATTATATTAAAATTCACAATGAAAATCAAGTTTCATAACTGAAATCAAAAGAAACATTAATGGTCATCAGATTGATGCCATAAACCATCACAATCAAAGAAACCATTGGTATAACTGTATTTACATCTCCATCAAAATATCAAATATTCCAAAGACCAAAAAAAAAAAAAAAAACTCTATTTCTTAATATACACCATAAAAATTGCTAGTGTCATCTAACCGTGACCCAACTGCTTGCATCAGGCACATCCACCGTCACAAACTGTCGTAACCGACTCACGTTGACAACCGTGTCTCCACTCCGTTCCAAGATTCCAATTCCGGCAAATAACACGGTGTCAGCGTAACCATTTAATATGATTCTCCATCTAGAAAATCAAGCGGTTTCAATAATCGACGAAATCACACTGGTAAAAGGCAATCGGATTCACGAAAGAAATACACAAATAATGGAAAAATCATATAACTTAATCAATTGACAAAAAATTTAAAGTGTACCTGGGATGGCGGTTGTCATTAATGGGTTTCTTTGAATTGATGCATGGAGAATTGAAGAGGATTATGAAAGGGCGTTGAAGATATGGATGGAAGTGGCGATTCATAATCGGTGCGTAACATTCAATTTGATATATAAAAGAAAAGGGGAACTGTAAAAGAAAATGGATGGTAAAAAACCGAAAATAGAAAAGGTAGATGAGACTCGAACCGGCGTCATACGGGAATTGAAAAGGCAATGTTGATTTTTATAAAACATGTTACCCCTTTATCCAAACAGTTGTGTCCTTTCGACATACCCTAAAACACGTTACCTCTTTATCCAAACGGTTGTGTCCTTTCGACGTACCCCAAGTTGCTTTTTGTAAGGTTATATAACTTTATCCAAACGGTTGTGCCCTTTCGACGTACCCCAAGTTGCTTTTTGTAAGGTTATATAATTTGTGGTATCGTGTAAATGTAGGGTCTATAAATACCTCTCCTAATGTAAACCTTTTAATATAACACTTGCATTTAAATTTTAACATTGTAACCTTTTAAAATAAAAATTGTATTTATCTTTTAATGATGTAACCTTTTAAAATAAGAATTGCATCTACCGATACGATTTTGTTATAAGGGACGTTCTTTTTTATATATTATATGGGTTCAAGTACCAACACGATTTAGTTAAAACATTCTTTTTAAAATATTTTGGCATGCCGAGATATCTGTTATGAAAGAAACACCTGTGAACTTCTTGACCGATCTGTACAAAGGAATGTCAACACTCAAACCAACTCACATTTTGGTGCTTGGATAGATGGGTAGGAAAAACGCGTGTGTTGATCTAACAGGGGTTCTCCTCTATTATGGGTTTGGAGACCAATGTTTTAATGGTGGGTCATTCTACTTTAAAAGATGCTTAATGTAAAGTGACCAAACACGAGAAAACGTGTCTCGACAACCAATTCGTGTTTATATCATTCGCATTTTATACTTTTAGTTTCTTTGTTCATGAGGCTATGGGACAACTTAGTCGAGTTCAATGGGTCAAACATAGTAGTAATGTTATAACTTAAAGATTATGTATGTAGTTTTTAAAAGAATTAATTTTGCTATTAAAAAAAAAGAGATGCATTTTGTTGTCTGTCTTCTTTTTCATTGTATTAGTTTGATACTGGGAGGCTTCTTTTTTTATAATTTACACGTATAATAGTTTGTTTTAAATAATCAAGTTCATTACCACAGACCACATATAATATTTTAACTTTTACCAAAAGAAATCACACATGACCAATGCACGGATACCATGTGTAATAAACTAAGAACTTCACAGAGTAATTATAGGACGATTTTAAAAGGTTTGAATAAGACTACAACTATATATATTTTTTTTTTTTTTTTTTTTTTTTTTTTTTTTTTTTTTTTTTTTTTTTGAACGGCTACAACTATATATATATGTTCAACATACGCATGCATTTATGATCATCTTAGCACAAACAACTAAACGGAAAATATTACCAAAAGCTCTTTCATTTAGTTGTGAATAAATATATGACGATGATAAGTAGTCTATTAAGATTCGGTAGAAGACAACTTCACACAATTGTCTCAACAGAAATCATCAAACCTTCTTTTCCTACCCCTTCTCACCTCAAAAAATACAATCTTTCGGTTTTTGATCAATCCATTCCAAGCTCATTTTCTCCGCTGATTACATTCTACCCGAACACAGGCGTTTATCAAAGTTCACATGATCAAATGCATGACCTCAAGACTTCGTTATCCTACACATTAACAAAATATTACCCTTTTGCTGGTAGACATGCCAAAACTAAACCAACCTATGTAGATTGCAACGATCAAGGCGCTGTGGTCCTTGAAGCATCCATTGATAGTACCCTCTCAGATTTCCTTCGAACCTCACAGCATGAAGATCTTGACCAGTTATTTCCATATGAAAGAACTTGGAGGCACTCAAACCATGGTGATCAGGATCTTCAAAGCGACACTGTGATCCCACTTGCAATTAAAGTAAACCATTTTGAATGTGGAGGAGTAGCACTCGCAGTGTCGTTATCCCACAAGATAGCAGATGCGTATAGTCTGATCCATTTTGTAAGCCATTGGGCACGAGTCTGCTCCAAAAGGGAGACATGTGAAGTTCCCTTTGAGTTTGATCCACACTTTATTTCTTTTGAAAACACAAAGATAAATTTCTCTGAAACTTCACTACAACAATCAAATGATTGTGTTACCAGGAGTTTCATATTCCCCAAGACAAAGATTAACGAGCTTAAGCTCAAAGCCATGACTGCAGGAGGATCTGGACAACACATCAACAACCCTACTCGCGTAGAAGTTGTGACTTGGTTACTTTATAAATGTGCAGTGGCAGCAGCTACCAAAAATAACTTGGGTTCTTTTAAGCCAACAAGCATTTGTCTTGCGGTCAACTTAAGAGACAAAATGATGGAGCCATTGCCCAAAACTTCCATTGGAAATTTTCTTTGTAGGTTGGAGGTTCAAACTTCGAATGAAATGGAATTAAAGCCGGAGTTGTTAATCGGTGAACTAAGGAACCAAAAGATGAAAATGCATGGTATAAAAAATATCGAAGCTGCAATCGCTCCACTTTTGAACACATCTTCCAATTCTAAGCAAGAAGAGAATCAAGGAAGACTCGACAATGCTTATATTTGTTCAAGCCTATGCGGATATCCAGCATATGGGATTGATTTTGGGTGGGGAGCGCCAATAAAAGCAACACTTCCTGGAAATCTAAGGAAGAATAGCTTTATTCTGATGGATGCATCCAAAGAGGAGGGTATTGAAGCACTTGTTTGTCTACGAAAACAAGACATGGATATTCTTGAAAGGGATCCTGAGCTTTTGCTTTTTGCTGATTTTTCTTCAAGTTAGAATCCAATAATTTTACTGTTGGAACAATACTAAATAATTTGTATGGAAGAACCTATGAAATTTTACTATGTTGGTGGTTTATAAGCAATATATGTGTATACGTTTATGTGTGTATGCGTGTATTAGAATACTTGGTTAGAAACTCATGTATTACTAAGGACGTATGCTTAATAAATGAAATATTTAATAGTTAGTAATGATTATAAAATAATATTTTGAGTTAGCATATATTTAAAAAAAAATAAGAGATATAATACGAATTTGAAGTAAAAGATGCCGGAAAAAGAATCTTTGGCTTACAAAGTTGTGATAGATGGCACAGTCAATTACTTATTTCGTGATAGATGGAACACTAAGTTACTTATTTATTATGTATAGATTCACTGGGTGAATATACAATAGGAAGTTTATTTGGCTAGGAAGGCTAGGAAGTGATCTTGACCATCCATTAAGTTAATCAAGGGCTAAGATTAAATCAGGGAAATTGAAAGGAAGAAAAGAGGCGCGTGAGTTTGTTCAAGTGCATTCTAGTCAATCCAAGCCAATAGTTTCTCTCTCCTCCAATTCCCCCCCCCCATTTTTTAAACGTTAATAACTCTTTCATACGACATTATTTTTTATAAAAATTGCAACAAAAAAACGAGCGTTTTTTTATCTTTAAAACGAGTATACTATTGCTATATTTTTAAAAAAAAATTAAAACCCAGTTGCGTAAAACGGAATAGAAAAACCACCAGTTACGTAAAACACAATGAAAAAAAAAACCTAAAAAATGACATTTTTCTAAAACGCAATGCACAAAAAACACAAAGAAATGACTTATTTGTAAAACGCAATGGCCAGAAAACACATAAAAATGTGTTTTACCTAAAACGCAATGCACCAAAAACACATAAAAAGATGTTTTACCTAAAACGCAATGCACCAAAAACACAAAGAAATGTCTTATTTGTAAAACGCAATGGCCAGAAAACACATAAAAATGTGTTTTACCTAAAACGCAATGCACCAAAAACACATAAAAAGATGTTTTACCTAAAACGCAATGCACCAAAAACACAAACAAATGTCTTATTTGTAAAACGCAGTGGCCAGAAAACACTTAAAAATGACTCATTCTAAAACGCAATGGACTGAAAACACCTAAAAAATGTGTTTTACCTAAAACGCAATGACTAAAAACACTTAAAATGTGTTTTTTTTCTAAAACGCAATAGCCAGAAACCACATAAAACTCTCTTATTTCTAAAACGCAATGGACACATAAAACTGTCTGTCACTGTGAACTGTCTGAATTGTCTACGAATTACTGTCTTCGAAATGAGCCAATTTCTGGAAAATTAATTTTTCTGATGCATTTTTAGTACAACAATTCAACCCCAGCCAGGGGCTCTGCCCCTTGGACCCCGCCAGGGGCTGCCGCCCCCGGACCCCCGCAAAGATCGTAAAACGCAATGACTAAATCAAAAACCCAGATCGTGAAAATGAAATTAAAGAATTTCTTACATGGATCGAAGCCGATTTCTTCATCAATTGACGAAATTTGAATGATAGAAACACTTATCAACGCTCGAATCGAACGAATCGAGTGATTATCTCCAAAATCACCGGAAAAAAACGAGATTTTTTTATGAAATTAAACTGGGTTTTCTTAAAAAAAAACTGAAGAACACGTTGATCGGGTTTTGAATCATTGATTGGTGATGAAAATCGCACTATAATGTAGTGATTATTGAGATAGAAAGTGAAGAAATAGTTGAAGATTGTGAGTTTTGAAAATAGTGGGTTTTGAAGTTACTGGGTTTTGAAAAATGAAGAAGAAGGAGTTTGATTGACTAAAATACCCTTTCTCTTTATTTTAAAATTTGCCACATGTCATAATTCTATGGCTTCCTATCCTTTCTAGCAAAAATTAACTTCCTATTTATTTGATCTTTTCCCTAGATTCACTTACCCAATTGTTGTTCATTAAAAAAATCCAAATAATCAAATGTCTCGTTTTCTAGTATTCTTATTTCACGTTAAATCCACAAGAATTGAATTTGATAAAAAAGATTCCACTTTTAGAAAGTACAAACGTTTTTCTTAATATTCACACTATTAGATCTAAGAGAGTGTGTAGTGTGTGTACGTTTTTATTAAACAATTAAACAAATATAAAAACTCAACCAAAACAGTTTATACAAACACATCAACATCAACACTACTGGATTTGAGAATGATTTCATTGTATTCGAATGCTACAATCACAAGGCAAAGTACTCCCCCTCATCAGGTGCACTCTCTCTCACTAAGTTCTTCTGCTCTATGGCTCTTAGTGTTGTTGTTACATTGAATACAAATATCAATATATAGGAGGAAAGAACTGTTGGTGCCGTCACCATGAAAGCGACCCCTAACAACTCATTAAATGATGCAACTGCCAACAATTAGTAAAACTGCTGGATAGTTACACTGTAATATTGAACTCCTGTTTATAGTGTAATATAGAGAAGATAGTCGGATTCCCTAAAACTGCTGGTGTTAACCACCACTTTTAGGAATCCAGAACATCTAGGCTAAATTCACTATCATGTGGAAATATGGGCTACAAATGCTAATAGATGCACAATTAATTAACTCTCTAGCTCAATCTTTTCCTAGGCATCCCAAAATACTTTATTCCTGAAAAACGACTTGGCCAAGCCTAATTTCCCGCAACTTAAAGTAACATATGCTAAGACTCATAAACTCGACAATTGACCCACTTTTAACAGACGCATTAGAAAGGCTTGTGTTTTCTATTTGCAAAGGTTGATGGGGAAAAGAAGACTCCCCACCACCAAAATTTGAGTGAAAATATACTAAAAATAAAATCAATAAAAAATTTTGTATTTTTTCTTTATTCTTTTTTTTTAGAATTCAGAAAACAGAAGAATTCTTTTATAAAATTCAAATTAAAAAGGATTGGGACTCACAGAAGGCTAAATATTAAAAAAATTATTTTATTTTTTTCTTTTTTAAGTTTTTTTTTTTCAAAGTCCCTCATACCTCGCTTAAACCAAATATTGTCCCTAATGTTTGAAATAAACAAATAGAAACATATAAGCACAAAAATAAGTAGGGAATAGAAAACTGAAACTCGCCTGATTTTCGCATACATTCTGTAAAATCCAACACTCACCATTATTAGGCACGCTATCCGACTCTATCCATACAAGCAATAAAATCATGGAGCAGAAACCTAAAACAAAAGACTTGGAAACACCCGTCATATAATAAAATAAACAAAATAAAGCAAAGCAAATAAAAGCATAAATGGTTTGTCTCTCATGTATATCCTTAATCATGAGGCTTCTCCTTTATTCTCTTCCCACTATTTTTGTTCAATTTCTTTCTTCTACCATTAGTTGGGAAAATCCTAACGATGGAACCCATCAAAGCTACAAAGATGTAGTGATTTTTGCCCACCGATCTTCATATTTTCCTGGACCAAATTGTGTGCGAGACATGTAGTAAGGGAAATGGTTATCTCAACACTTTAGTGTTGTCTTGTGCTTCTGGATGTGCCATTTTGAACCCTCAGAATGTGTTGATATATGCGTTTTCGTGCCTTCTCCCTTGATTTTGTCGATTGAGGTGACGATCCATCATCTGATTAGAATGGCAAAAAGTGTATGGTATAATAAATTACCTCTACATACACATCGGTGCCTAAGGAAAACGAGCAGGGGCGGACATAAGGGTGGCCTAAGGTGGGCGGGCGCACCCCTAGAAAAAAAAATTAGTGCTAAGTTCCGTCGAAAATCTCGTCTGCACCCCTTAAAATTTTTCGTGCGCACCCCCTGGAATTTTTCGTCCGCACCCCTTATGTAAAAAGTGTTATCAATTTATATTTTAAATTTTTTTAGTAAACTCTTATTTTTTAAAAATACTACCTAAATTATATAACTTTTAATACCTAAATAACTAAACTCAAATACCCAATACATTTAACTAACTCACTACTAAGTCTTAGTCCAATAAACAAACCCAACAAATCAACAATATTTCAAACTAAAATAAAATAAACAAGCCAAAAACCCTTACATATTCTTTCCGCTCTCTGTATCGTCCTTGCACGCACGCCAGCGATCAGAACAACAGTGAACAATCAGCAGCTGCATACCACCGTAATCAGCCAGCCACCATACCACCACCGATCGAACATGGGTAAGTTTCTTTGTTATTTTTGATGATTTTTGGTTATTTTTTTAATGATTTTTTGTTGATTTTTTGATGATTTTTTGGTTGATTTTTGGTGGGATGGAACCGGTAGCCCACCGAAAGTGATTTTTTGATGACAGGAGACATGTGCTTCGTTTTGATGATTTGTTAGTGATGATATTTTTTTTTGTGGTGGGTTATATACTTATATTTTTTTAGTGATGATATTTTTCCTTTTTTTTATAGCCGCATACACCACAACGATCAGACCTGGTAATGTAAAAATACCCCTTAACTCCGTTTCCGTAGTGTAAAAATATCCCTTAACTCCGTTTCCGTAGTGTAAAAATATCCCGCAACTTCGTTTTCAGTATACAAAGGATACCCCTTGTCTAAAAAATAAAAAATTGGAATACCCCTAAATTTTTGGGCTAGTTCCGCCGCTGTGTTATATAGAGAAATAGTTGCTTAAGAAAGTAGGCTTAGATGATAGTTTTGGATAGATTTCAAAAAATGAAAACCCGTAATGCGACGTTTTAATTATATTTGTAACAATGTTTGACATGTTTTGATGATTATATAAATTTAGTTTGATGTTCTTTTGTTTTACATGACCCGACCCGATACGAACGATGTTTTTACTTATATACCTTGGGGCCTAAAATTTTTAAAAATGTTCCGCACCCCCTTAGAAAAATTCCTAGGTCCGCCACTAAAAACGAGACTACTAGATAGACCTTGTTGTTAGTGAAGAAAAATTTTCTGGTTGTATAAGCAATGATGCTAGTGAAGTTGATGATGATACTTTTAAAGTTTTTGAAAAACAAAAAGAAAAGATTGTTTCTGAAAAGAAATTACAAAATAATCTTTTTCAAGGCCAAACTTCTAAAGCTAAAAAACAAAAACATTGTGAAAAACAACATCAAAATGTAAAAGATAATCAAAATATGAAAAACAAAATTTTAATTACATTAAGTCATCATGAGCAACACAAGCATCAAATCATTGTAACTCACATGTTTTTGAGAATGATTATTAAATAGTTAGATGTTAAAATCCTTCGATGTACAAGTTAATGATTATGAAGGATACAATGATAGAAGATGATGGTTTATCGAATATGAAAATCTTTCTGTGTATAAGTTTAATCATTATGAAGGATACAATATTAGACTACGATGGTTTGATAAGAAGATGTGTTTCAATTGTGGAATAATTGAACATACTTCGATTTATTGTTTGCATCCGAGGAAAGTGCAAGACCCTTCTCATATAAGACTTCAACTCTAAAAAAAATCTCGCATTTATATATATATAGAGAGAGAGAGAGGAGGTTAACATACATTACGGCTTAACGTACATCACGTACGACAGGTAATTACGCACGTTCATTTTAAAATCACGCACGTTATAACTCAAAAATCCAAAATTACGCATGTTGAAACAAAATAATCACGCATATTGAAAACATTAATCACGCATGTTATAGAGCAAATCACGCACGTTCTCGTACGTGAAGTACGTTAAGCCGTAATGTACGATATACTTTTTCTATATATATATATACATATATATATAGGGTAGGGTTCCAGCGTGAACAACCTCCCAAGAGTGAACTGCGTGAACAGATATGGACCCTTGATTTCCTTTTTAGTTGTTAAGGGTAGGATTGTAATTACATAAAAAATTAGATTTAAATCACTATTTTAATAATTGAATTAAGTTACATCTTTCCTAATTTAAATTCATTATCCACATTATGTTTATTTATTAATAAGATAATTATCAAAACAAACAACAAATCACCAGATTTCAATTTTAATTTTTATTTCAGATTTCATCACCAGAATTCAAATTTTGATTTTTAAGATCCACGTAACCTTCATATTTCAACGGTATACACATGTTTACTTGGATATAAATAGAACAGTACACATGTGTACTCAGCATCGTACATATTTGTACAGTAATTCACAGGTGCACATCAATATTCAATACAAAAAAAATTCTGAGATATCACAAAAACAGACGATATACACATGTGTACATCGCACTAAAAAGATGGCAAAATTAGAATACACATGTGTACATCGTATTTAAACAAATAATTATTTTAATAATTGAATTAAGTTACATCTTTCCTAATCCTTGATTTGATTTGTGAGAGATTTATGCAATCAATTTAAGAGGATAATTGATTACTTGATTTGTGAGAGATTTATGCAATCAATTTAAGATTGAAATTATACATATACCTTTTTTGTATTTAATTAAATGGAAAAAATTAATCAAATAATTACCATCATGCCACTCATTTAATCTCAAGATCATAAAAATCAATGGCCCAGATCAGTTCACCCAGTTCACTCTTGGGATTTTGTTCACGTAAGGTTGCGTGAACAAACTCCCAAGAGTGAACTGCGTGAACAAATCTTGACCGCTGATTAATATGATCTTGATTATTTAAAGGGGTGGCATGATTGTAATTAGTAGGTTATATTTTATTGTTTTATTAAAATTAAAAGGATAGAAGTGTAATTATATTATTTTGCTTATTTAAAACTAGGAAAGAAAATTATTTCCAATAATAAGAGAGTAAATCCTGTAAATATACCATGTATTATACACATGTGTACGACGGAGCTAAGACAACAACGTTGCGGGTCATATGTGTACTATACCATGTATTATACACATGTGTACTATCGTGTTGGAATGTATAGAACACAGTAGTACACATGTGTACTACGGAGCTAAGAGTTATACATAATAAAAAAGATGACTGAAAACTCTAGTTCAACCAAAAAAAGACTAAAACTATAATTCGAATCTTGCTACTATGACCAAAAACAATGACAATATTAAAATAAGTTAAGATTATCCTAACATATTTAAAATAAGTAATTGTTTTGTAGATGTCGAAAATGTTGGTAACTGATGATGATTTAAATATGTTAGGATTTTGAACCTAATCCTATATATATATATATATATATATATATATATATATATATATATAGGGAGCCGCTAGAATGAAAACCACCTCGAGTTGTAAGAACCGCGAGAACTACACCCCACGGAGCGCCGTTCGCCATGATTTTTTTTTACAAGTAGATGCGTATATTAAAAATACAGCCGTAAAAAATCATTGCGAACGGCGCTCCGTGGGGTGTAGTTTTTTACACCACAAGTTTGGTGAAAAAAAAAAGAAAAAAGAAAAAAAATTAAAAAACACCAAACTTGTGGTGTAAAAAACTACACCCCACGGAGCGCCGTTCGCCATGATTTTTTACGGCTGTGTTTATAATACACACATCTACTTGTAAAAAAATCATGGCGAACGGCGCTCCGTGGGGTGTAGTTCTCGCGGTTCTTACAACTCGGGGTGGTTTTCATTCTAGCAGCCCCCTATATAATATATATATATATATATATATATATATATATCTATATCTATACTATATATAATATACATATCCAAAGGATTTCTTAAGGTCATTAAAATTTCCTTAAAACACCTCTAAAGCATGATGTACAAGTCTTTTAAGCACCAGAAAACTTCACTTTCCACTTGTACCCTTCTACTAAAAAAACACCGGATGCATTAGGGTTTCACCATTTTAAAACATTTCAAAATCGCCCAATTCCCTGCTGAAGCTCCTCTCTCTCGCGATTCCAGATCTGGATCTGGATTAGGGTTTTCCTCCAAGGCGATTCAAGCCTGCTACTCAGAAGGATCTTACATCTGGCCCATTCCCTTCTCTCTCACAACTCACACATCTCACAAAACTTCATCAACCTTCTCTCTCTCAGCGACTCATGAACAGATCTGTGAGGATTTCACCAGATCTAGGGTGTTACTTTCATTCGATTTCAAATCCATGACCCCATCCTGTGAAGGTGTTGTGTGCAGATGGTTGAAGATGTATCCCTAGCCTTCACATCTGGTGAAGACGGTGGTGGTTATTTTTTATCTATTTTAAAGATTTGTTGATTTGAACAGGTTTTCACCATAGATCTTCTTTGGGTTTCTTGTACAGGTTTTCCCTAAGATGGTTGAAGATGGATTCCCAAGCCCTAACCATGTCACAATCAGTGCTCGTTGATCATGCCGATTTGGACTTTTTATTCGTATTAATCTTTATGGGTATTCTTTAAGGTGTTTTGTTTCGATTTATTAAGTGATTTCAACTATCTGTGATCTTAAAGGCACTTTTGGGCATCTAGATCCAGAGTACTCCATGACCGGGCACTTAACTAGGAAATCAGATGTTTATACAGCTCCAGAAAAAAGCGCCCCACAATGGTTGATGTTGTGGTTACTCTTCAGCAATCATTGGCATTGCAGGAGCAATTTGACAGTTCTGCGCATGCTGCAGGTTCAACGGGGTTCACCGTTAAAATGCAGTATCTACTTTTCGGGCCTAGATATAACTCTGGTATAGCCAAATTCCTTCATAAGTGTTGTGTGATATATTTGGTTGGGTTTAATTATTTGCATGTGCTCTTTCATAACCGGTATCTTATAAATATACTTATTTTGCATTAGTAGAGTAGTGGTATATGATAGTCCATTTAAGAAGCATAGGAAGTTAACGAAGATGAGCATGAAGTGCAAGACACATTTATCTTACAAAATAACCTTTTCTGTCAGTACATGGATGACCAACAATCATTTATGTGAGTGGCAGTTCAAAGATCAAAAAGTTTTTTTTTTCAATTACTAAAAGAATTGCAATCATTGAGATTGAGAAGTCTCCTACTAAATGTTGCAGTTTGCACTGATTGTAACAATGATACGCATAAACATTCATCCAACATTGAAGTCAACTCAAGATTTAAGAGTACTATAGTCTCACCTTTTTTTGGTTGTTACATCATGTTGAATATGATATATTTTGTTGTTTTTCCTATGGTAGGGGACCCTGACACACTGTCATCCACCCATAAAGGGCGTATCGAGCATTCGTTTAGAATGTTTTCATACAGAGATATGGAACATGCCACTAGAAATTTCAGCAGTCACATGTTGTTGGGTCGCGGACATTATGGAGAGGTATATAGAGGTTGGCTTGATAAGAAGACTGTTTCCCCTTCAACGTCTGATAATGGACTAATCATTGCTGTTAAAAGACTTGATACATACAAGTTAAAACCTCATATGGTAAAGGAGGTAAACCATTACTCCTTCAAAACTGACAGGTATCTTTTTTATCATAAAATTCCCATTCCTGTTATATTTAAATTAGTAACAGTATGAGAGTCATAGTCTGACCATCATGACCCATTCTTCAACAAATGGGCTGATTTGGGTTGATATGTTTGCTTATGTGTTTATTTGGGTATACTCAAATTATACAGTAAGTGAAAATGAGCAATCTTGTTAACTTAAAATGTGTCCAAATAGCATCACACATGACCACTTTTGTTGGCACCCTGGTCGACACCAACGACACGTCCGCCACCCAACTAGCCACCATAAAAATCAATGTAGCAGGCGGACCCATATTTATGCATTTGGTTTCCAAAAACGAGCCATTTCAACCCATGCCTGTTTTGGTTAGAACCCATTTTTACTCGGACAAAATTTTATAACGACCCATTAGCCGACCCACCATTAGAGTCTTACCTAACCCTCTACTGATTTTTTTCACGAACAACTTGCGTGTTGCAATAGAGAACAATATTCAATATATTTCATTTACTGTCATATCTTGTGGTGTTTTTGGGTGAGTCCATTAAGTTGCACCAAATTAGTGATTAGCTGTTGATGTATAATAACCCACAATGCACATCTTAAATTTTTTGTTGGATATCAGTTTTATTAGTTATGCATTTCACAACCATTTCAGATACCCGTATGAAGAAGCTGCAACCGTGGCCATATCCACAATCAAAGAGCATTGCAATGCCATTAAAGAGGTATTTATGATCATCGTTTATCATATTAGTTAACAGTCAAGAGGTTCTGGACTATGTGGTTATGCTTTTTTTTTCAGGTTCATTTTGTGCTTTTGCGGATGATATTTACAATGTTTGGTTGAAAAAGTCATGGCAGTTGCTCCCAAGTTAGCATTTGTTTCGACTTCAGATGTCTACCTTTATCGAAATTATGTAAGTTGGAAATTTGCATTTCCATATTTACTGTTATGGTTTCATTTTCATGTTTTTTAGTGTTAATATAGGTTGTAGGAGCTTATTAGTTTAAATAGGGGCCTGCCCAAACCGAAACAAATCAACTGGGTTAGCCGGTTTCAGATTGTACGGTTCAGTTCATGGCCTATGGTTTGAAAAACAGGCTTGATGGTGCGGAAATGATGCATCATCAAATAATCAAACATCTGAACCACATGGATCAGTTGGAGCCGTTGTTGGACGGCGAGCTATTGCTCAGGGTAATAGTGCAGAATTCGCAGAGGCCCTGTTTCGCTATACTGCAACAGAAGAGGGACAAGCATGGTGTAGGGCTCTCTTTTAGTGGAGATGTAACAAAACGGTTTAATGAATAAGCTAGGTGCTTTGATGATATGAATTCATATACCTCACACGTTCTCATTGTTATCTGTGATTTGTTTTTTCAGATTTAGTTGTGCGATCTCGTGAGGTCAAAGATGAAGGCTATGAAATCAAACGTGATGGTAAACTCATCACCATATTCTCTGCTCCAAACTACTATGACCAGGTAATTTGATGTTGGTTTTTATGTTTTGTGGAGTTCTGTTATAAGTGGGGTGCACACGAGCCAAGCAGTTCGCTAGCTGCTTGAGAAAAAGCTCGAAATGAGTCCGAGAAAAAGCTCGCCTAGCCCGAACCTAAAAATAAGCTTGTTTAGTAAACGAGCCAGAGCTCAAGCTTGAGCTCTCATAAGTTAATCAGCCTGGTGAAGCTCGGGCTCGGCTCGTTTGCACCCCTTATAACTTTTAGGGTTTGATTTCACATTATTTATATAAAAAATTATGGTTGTTGCAGATGGGCAACAAGGGTGCTTTCATCCGATTTGAGGCCCCCACAATGGAGCCCAAAATTTTCACATTTTCAGCAGTGGTAAGTCCTTTTTTTGCATTTTCTATCTCTATTAATATTATTTGAACTCTTTTTAACTATCTTATTCCTATGTTCAGCCACATCCCGATGTGAAGCCAATGGCGTATGCCTGCAATTTCCTCTGCATGTTCAATTAGTGTTTGTTTGCTGACTTGGGTGATACGATTGCTGAATATGGTGGATTTCGGTTTGGTTTCTCTAATCTACAACTGCACATATCGCATGAAACTCCCGAGACACGCGTGGTATTACTTTCTTGCAACAGTTTACTTATTTTTCAATAGTTTCTTATATAACCGAAAGCCAAAAGCACACAGTGGCCTGAATTAGGGGCCCGTTGTTTATCGTCCACCAACTCTTGTACCGGCTAAAGTTGTCCTGTTGTTGCATGATCTCGCTCAACAAATGCTTCAAACGGGCCAGCAACAACAAGTGTTTATTATTTACAGGTGACGCTTTATATTATGAAGTTTCTTTTTGAGTAAATGTCAATTTGCACCCACCCCATTAACGTTTGCATAGTTCGTCACTGTACACGCTTCCGTCCAATAATACCCTCATGGGTGTTAACAACATACAGGTCAAACAATCGGTCAACTGACAGAAGGGTGTAAAGTGATGAAAAATGCAAACGTTAATTGGGGCTAATACGGAATTTGCGGGTTTGGGTTTAGTCTAAAGGGGGTCGGGTCAGTTTTGAGTTGAACCCACGAACCCGTTTAGCTAAATGGGTCAGGTTTGGGTCAACTCGGTCGGGTTGGTGGGTTGACCCGTTTAACCCATTTGTAAAATGAGATATTAAAATAAGATTTCTTAATTTAAATGTAATTTTATTATATACATTTGTGTTTTTTAGTAAATTTTAATATATTAATTTGCGGAAAAAAATTTAGAAAGTAAAAAAAATCGAGTTGAACGGGCCGTGTTCGTGTCAACCCGTGAATATCGGGTCGTGTTTGGGTTCATATGTATTCGAGTTGAACGGGTCGTGTTCGGGTAGATAAGTTTATACTTTACTTGCTATCTGCTGGAAAGAAGGCGCTAGAAGATGGTGTTACAAATGTGGTCATGAAAGATTTAGACATAAGAAAATATGGTGTCATAATTGGACCTAAATGGTTTAGGTGTTAGTTTCTATGAATCAAGGGGATTAATCCTGCATAGTTGTAAAAACAAAAGTCTGATATTGCAACACAGAACCACACAACTAGAAATATCAAAATTCCCAAACATAGTAAAGTTTTTTGATTAAAAAAACAATCAAGCCTCTTCTTAATGTTGATTTATAAGTTTTTCCGAATAATATTTGCTTAAGTACACATATTTTTGTTTTAGTTTTTATGATAATCATTATTTATTACTGATATGCAGGTTCTGGACTGTAATATAGAATTTTGGTTGGTCCTCACTTCCAGATTATCAAAATGTCTTCTTTTATTTGGTCCCCGGATAATGACCGAGGAATCCAAACACCGACATGATCAAGAAAAAGAGGAACACATATTACAACAGAATTGAATATTTAAACATGTTTTGATTTTAAATATATAACAAATCGAGTAAGATGGCAGCATGCCTATCACCATCAGTTCCAAAATGTTGATTTATACTTGGCAAAAGCATTGCATTGATCGTTAATATCAATATCGATGTTAATTCGTTCAACTATATCGAGCAATAGTTGGCCAACCAGTTGCCCCTTGAGTTGCACAGTAGGTGGCTTCATGTTGTTTCTTGGTTGATATGGTATCTTGCATTGCCACTAAGGCACTAAATGGGTTACCTGATGTTCTTAATGTTTTTACTTTTTAGGTGATTTATTTGAAAAAAAAATATTTTTCACATTTTTAACTCTATTTTCGTACCTTTTGGGTAAACTTTGACTGGTTTATGGTGAATGGGTCAACTTGGGCAATGTTTATTCTCTAATGAGTCAAATGGGTTGGTTTTTTAAAGTTAAGTAGATCGAAAACAAATACTGAAAGGCAAATTACAACATGTCTACAATATAAAAAACAACCCGATTTGAAGCCTCACGCTCTTGGTGTAGAATTTAATCCTTATATTGTTTACAACCTCAT
The DNA here is from genome assembly GCF_002127325.2 of Helianthus annuus. NCBI lineage: Eukaryota > Viridiplantae > Streptophyta > Magnoliopsida > Asterales > Asteraceae > Helianthus > Helianthus annuus. The sequence goes on along the minus strand of NC_035448.2, from coordinate 17,376,766 downwards.
TAACGAGCCTACTTAAGCCCATTTTGCGACTGACCTCGAGTCGCAGACCCATCCCTAGATCTATTATTATTGTAATTATATAGCTTTTATACTGATAGTGTAGGGAAAATTCAAATGAAGTTTTCAATCCCACATCAATTAGTCCAAAACCAATTAAACCTATACAAACCGAAAATTTCAAATGAATTTTTAGTCTAATTTTATTTTCGCTTTTTAACCAAAAACGAAACCGACCTTTGAAAAAAAAATGAAAACCAAACTTATGGTTAACTGAAACCAAATGGTAATACAAAAAGGCTAACCAAATGTCCGGTCATGGTTTTGATTATGGCTCACAACGAAACCGATCTGTGCACATCCCTAAATACTTAAATGTTGTGCTTCCCTCCACATCACGCAAGCACCCCACCAACGATGAAAGTACAAGATAATTTGTTGTTCAAGGCTTTGTAAACGAGTATCCTATTGCAAATTACAACTCCCGCCGCATCGCGCGGGTAAATGGCTAGTATATATATATATATATAGGGTGGAGTTATTGTAAAAAAGACCAAAAGTGTGAGAAAGGTAAGAAAGAATCTCAACCATTAGATTAAAATTAATTGAAAAGGGTAGGATTGTAAATGCATTAACAAATTTAAATATGGTAATCCTTGATTTAAGGATTTGGAGAGAGAAAATCCTGGATTTAAGGACTTATAACCGTCCATAAAAATAACACCATTCAGAGTATGTTCATACATGGTGTTTTAAAATATAACACCATTCAGAAAATATAACACCATTCAGCACAAAAATAACACCATTCAGCACAAAAATAACACCATTCAGCAGTAAATAAAAAAACACCATTCAGTACAAGAATATAACACCATTCAGCAGTAAAATAAAAAAAACACTATTCAGTACAAAAATAACACAATTCAGTACAAAAATAACACCATTTAGTAAAAAATAACACCATTCAGTACAAGAATATAACACCATTCAGTAAAAAATAACACCATTCAGTACAAGAATAACACCATTCAGTATAACACCATTCAGTACAAAATAACACAATTCGATACAAAAATAACACCATTCGGTACAAAAAAACACCATTCACATACACACGGTAAACATATGTTGTAATGGAACCCATACATCGTGTCGTCGTGGAAATCGAAAGACAACCCATCCTACGTTGAATCGCCGGGACATAAAACGCATTAACAACTCACCTATATCTCTCTGATCCGAAACAAACCGATCAAAAACGAGATGCTCGCCGGTTCCTTCCTTGCACAGCATCAACGATTCTGATAGTTAGTGACGATTGTTTCCTTGCTCGCCGGTTCCTTACTTGCACAGCGATTCTGACAGCGTCAACGAGCACAGCGTCAACGATTCTGACAGCGTCAACGAGCACAGCGTCAAAAACGAGATGCTCGCCGATTCCTTCCTTGCTCGCCGGTTCCTTCCTTGCTCGCCGGTTCCTTCCTTGCACAGCGTCAACGATTCTGACAGGCTAGTGCAGCGGCAATCTCCATGATGAAAACGAAAAGTGGAATTTGTGGAGAGAGAGAGATATTGTAGGGATTTTGATTGACAGTTTCTATTTTTGAATGTGTATAAAGACTTTATTGCCCCTAGAATTTACAATTCAGTCTAAAAAATAAACCAAATTTTACAATTTGGTCCCTATTAATCTCAACCATTAGATCAAAGATCTAATGGTGTAGATTCTTTCTTACCCTTCTCACAGTTTTAGTCTTTTTTACAGGATCCTAACTCTATATATATATATATATATATATATATATATATATATATATATATATATATGGGAACGCTAAAATAAAAACCACCTCCAGTTGTAAGAACAGAGAAAACCACTTTCTAGCCATTAGATCAACAAGATGGATGGATGAAATTAAAAATAACTAAAATTAATATTAAATACATTTTGTCTTATTATGTCTTAAATATTTTAATCAAAAACAATTTTTTTTTGTCTTTTTGTCTTTATTATTTTTTTATTACTTTTTTGTATTATTAAATTAGTTTTTATTTTTTAAACAAAATTTTTTATTAAAAGCATTTTTAAATTCAGACATTTTTAACAAAACAATTTTTTTTGCACGCCGGTTTTTGCGTGCCGTTTTTACGCCCGGCTTTTTCACGCATCGTTTTTTAACGCGTCGTTTTTGCACACCGTTTTTTACACTCGGCTTTTTCAAACGTCGTTTTTTTAACGTGCCGTTTTTTATGACCCTTTTTTGGCGGCGTTTTTTGCCGAGTATTCACGTCCCGTGTTTAGGCACGGTTTTATCACACGGTTTTATACGTTTTACAATTTACGTAGAAAAAGTTTTACGTTTTACATTAAAAAGTTTTTACATAAAAGTTTACGTTTTACGTTAAAAAGTTTACGTTTTACGTGAAAAAGTTTACGTTTTACATTTTACGTGAAAAACTTTACGTTTTACGTTTTACGTTAAACTTTTTTGTATTATTATATTAGTTTTTATTTTTTAAACATAATTTTTTTTATTAAAAGCATTTTTAAATGCAGATTTTTTTTTTAAAAAAATTAAACTTTTTACGTTTTACGTTCAAATTTTTATGTTTTACGTAAAACTTTTTACATTTTACGTTAAACTTTTTACGTTTTACTTTTCACGTTTTACGTTAAACTTTTTACGTTTTTTCGTTTTACGTTAAACTTTTTACGTTTTACGCTTTACGTTAAACTTTTTACGTTTTACGTTAAAAACTTTACGTTTCACGTTTTAAGTTAAAAAGTTTACAGAACCTTTTCTTCCAACTAACGACAATTTACATAAAACAACGGAAAACAAGATCAATTCTCAAACCCGCAATATCAAAAACACAAATGGTTGGGCATCCAGGATCAATTCTATAGCAAATATAATCCCTTTCAAATTTCAAAAAACTAGTTTGCTAACAACAAGCAAATCCACAATGCATAACTGATGTGCACAAAATGCAACATATAAATTACATCAATTGTGGCATAAAACTAACCCTTTTTAGTACTAATGTTGGAAAAGGTGTGTTTTTGTCTTCCTTTTGTATTTTCAGGATTAAATGAGCTCAAATAAACAAAAGAAGCAAAAAGGCAGCTAAATCTAACATCAATACAAGAAAAGGAACAAACGTGGCAAGCCCGACCCCCCGACAACATCTTCCTAAGCAAAACAAAGAAAACAGAAGGCTGAACACGCCCCGTGCTCAGTGAGCACGAGGGCGTGCCCAAGTGTCAGCAGAAAAGACAAAGTTGTAGAAGCTTCTATCGCCCACCATGGGGCCGTGCTCAGCGGACACGGGGCCGTGGTCAACTGTAAGATTCGCAGAATCTAGGCAAATCTTGATAGTACAGATACTCTTCTGCACACGGGGTCGTGCTCAGCGGACACGGGGGCGTGGTCAACAAATGCAGACAAACTGCAATTAATGAAGAAAGAGAGAAGGATGGACACGGGGCCGTGCCCAATGGACACGGGGCCGTGCCCGAGCTTCTATTCAGCCTATAAATAGGAGTGCTTGGATCACTTGCAACTCATCCCTTGGCACACCACCTCTCTCACACTTCACCCACCACCCACCACCATCACAAAACTATCATCCACCACCATCATCCATTGTCCATCATAGAGTGTGTGAGTCGTCTCGGGATCCAAGATTGATCATAAGAGTTCTTGACAATCAAAGGCCATGTTTGCCTAAGTCTCTTACATCACTTGGTGAAGACAAGTTTTTAGTGTAATACTTTTTATTTCTAATCTTTTCGCACTTTTTATTTGGTTATGTATTAATGACTTTAATAACTAGTTTTCTATGTTGAAGGTGATTCTTCCTTATCGTTTGTCTGTGGTGTCTTGGCATTATTTTACTGTCCACATAAAATAAAAGATTTTCACCATTCATATCTCCACGGTCTATATGGAGATATGTTGGCTACCTGGTCGGGGGTTAAGGGAACGGTTTAGTAAGAGTCTTGCCATTGTTCAGTGTATAGATCCTGCAAAGAACCTGGGTCAAATTTACTAGGACCTCCTTCAATACCCACCGGTATTGGATGGCGGGGGTCCAAACTCTCTGATCCCCTCATAAGTTAAACTACTATTAAAACTTTAACCCGGCTACTTAGGACTGTATCCCTGCTGACTCAGACTACTTAGCCGAGGGTAACGTCACCTTCAAAAGAGGAGCCTACCACATTATGCATTAATAACTTAATTAATTATCTTTCAATAATCCGACCCTTTAGGATTGTATCCTTGCTGACTCAAACTACTGGGTTGAGGGTAACGTCACCTTCAAAAGAGGGGCCTACTACAATAACTAAGATAATCTCTTAAAATGTGCAAAAGTGCGGTAATAATCAAAGGTTACACTAACACACGAGTCGGATCCAAGTGATTCATCTTGTCTATCTGTTTTATTTTTATTTTATTTTTCAGCATTTTAGTTAGTTTTATTTTTCTAGTTTAAAAACCTTTTTCTAACTTTTTGATTTGATTAGACGTTGAGAATAACCGGTACTAAAAGCTCTTGTGTCCTTGGACAACCTCGGTATCTTACCAACACTATACTACGTCCACGATGGGTGCACTTGCCCATATTTGTGTTTAGTGTTAGTAAATATCATGTTTTATAAATTTAAAAGTTGGCTAAAAAGTGTAATAGGGCTTAAAATATACACCTAAATTATATTACACCTACGCACATCAAGTTTTTTGCGCCGTCGCCGGGGGCAAAAGGATTTTAAGAAAGCTTAAAATCGACGGCCTAATCAGTTTTTCAAAACTTTTTCAAAACGCTCGCACATTTTTCTGCATTTTAGTTTAGTTTACATTTACAGTAGCCTGAACACGGGGCCGTGTTCACTGAACACGGGGCCGTGCTACATATTTTTCTTAAAACACCCAGATACAGAGTCTGAACACGGGGTCGTGCTCACTGAACACGCCCCCGTGCTCAACAAGACCAGTAACTTTTATTCAAACGCCCAGATACAGATCCTGAACACGGGGCCGTGTCCAGCCTCTGTTTCCGTTTTTATTTTTGTTTTCTGGTCCTGAAACTCTGTTGTGGTCTGCTGAGGGATTCTTATGGATCAATACTCAGGAGGCTACAACTACACCTATGAGGAGGATGATTATAGGAGAGACTATTGCACTAATTGTGGTAACCCGCACTCGGTTCAATATTACAACTCATCTCAACCATCCACTTCGTACACCTATTATGAGGAGTCCAGGTACGAGCCATTGACTTCATACACATCCTATGAAGACCAAAGGCATGAACCTTCTCCATCATATTCATATTTTGATGAACCAAGGTATGAGCCTTCGTACTCATACTTTGAGGAACCAAGATATGAGCCACCACCTTCATACTCTTATTATGAGGAACCATGGCGTGAACAAACCACCTCATATGAGTACTATGAAGAACAAAATTATGACCCTTATCCATCATATACTTACAATGAAGAACAATGGTGCGAACCATCTACTTCATATGAGTACTATGAGGAACCAAGGATCGAACAACCGGATTCAAGCTTTGAGGATCCCGATCCTTTATCTATCACCGAAGTAACCGAAAAGATACTAGGACACCTTAAAACTATTGAACGTTACATAAAAGAGTCTCGCGCAAGGGAAGAGGAGTCCCGCGCAAGAGAAGAATTAACTTGTAATAATAACGAAGAAATAGTTGAAGAGGTAAAAATGGAAGAACAAATAAGTGAGAAACCGACACATGAGTTAAACAACGAAAAAGGTGAGTCCGTCAACGTTAACATCCAAGAAGAGTCTAATTTTAAAGAAATTAATCTCTTGTCACCTTCTTTTGAAAATCATTGTTTAGTACCCACTCATGCTAAGTTTTTAAAAGAGTTAAGCACTAGCACCAAAATTGACGAAATGGTAAGTATTAAGTTAACTAATGATCAAACTTCACTAATAAAAGAAGACCCTTTTGAAATCAACATTACACCGGTTCCATGTTTTTTTCAAAATTCATTTATTAGTAATGTCACAATTGATAAAGATCTTTGTGTTAACATAATGCCTAACTATATTTTTGAAAAATTAAGTATTAGTGATTTTTCTCCACTTCAAATACCCATTTTTCTATTCAATCGGAAAATAATAAAATCAATCGGTATAGTTGAGGATGTCTTGGTTCAAACAAATCAATAGGTAATCCCAACCGATTTTGTCATCCTTGATGACGCTCCTCTAGTATTGGGACGACCTTTTTTAAAAACTCATGAAGCTTTGAAAAACCTGAAGTACAACAACCTACCTATTAGGGGCATTCAAAATGAGCATAGATCTTGAGAGCTCAATGAAATATCCTTTTGGCAATAATGACCCCCTAATTGAAGATGAAGATGAACCACCCGATACAAGTGAAAAGATGGACCACTTTGTTGAAGAAGAGGTCGCCATAGAACAAACTTTTAAAGTTCTTGATCAAAATGAGCAACCAAATAAGGAGTCTCCTAAAGACCCACCTCTTGAGCTCAAAGAACTTCCGAAAGGTTTGGAATATGCTTTTCTAGACAATGATGGTAAATCACCTGTAATTATTTCGTCTAACTTAAGTAGTATAGAAAAAGAAAAATTGATTAAACTTTTGAAAAAACACAAAAATACGATCGCTTGGAAGCTTGAAGATATTAAAGGAATAAGTCCTTTGATGTGTGTAAAATACAACATATAAATCACATCAATTAAGGCATAAAACTAACCCTTTTTAAGTACTAATGTTGGAAAAAGAGTGTTTTTGTCTTTCTTTTGTATTTTCAGGATGAAATGAGCTCAAATTCACAAAAGAAGCAAAAAGACAACTAATTCTAGCATAAATACAAGAAAAGGAATAAAAGTAGACTGCCCGGACCCTCAACGGCATCCTCCAAGGCAAAGAAGAGAAAGCAGAAGTCTGAACACGCCCCGTGCTCAGCCAGCACGGGGCCGTGCCCAAGAAGCAGCATAAAAGACAAACTTATAGAAGCTTCCATTGCCCACCACGGGGCCGTGTCCAGCGGGCACGGGGGCGTGGTGAAAGTACAGCAGGCGTACTAATTGTAATTGCGAATTACAATTAATGAGGAGAGAGAGTGTCAGACGGGCACGGGGGCGTGTCCAGCGGACACGGGGCCGTGCCCAGCCTTCTGTTCAGCCTATAAATAGGAGTGGTTGGTTTCATTCCATCTCATCCCTTGGCACACCACCTCTCTCACACTTCATCCACCACCCACCACCACCATAACACCATCATCCACCACCATCATCCATTGTCCATCGTAGAGTGTGTGAGTCGTCTCGGGATCCAAGATTGATCGTTAGAGTTCTTGACAATCAAGGCCTTGTTTGCCTAAGTCTCTTACATCACTTGGTGAAGACAAGTGTTTAGTATAATACTTTTTATTTTTAATCTTTTGCACTTTTTATTTGGTTTTGTATTAATGACTTTAATAACTAGTTGCTTATGTTGAAGGTGATCTTTCCTTATCGTTTGTCCGTGGTGTCTTGGCATTATTTTACTGTCTATATAAAATAAAAGATTTTCACCATTCATATCTCCACGGTCTATATGGAGGTATGTTGGCTACCTGGTCGGGGGTTAAGGGAACGGTTTGGTAAAGGTCTTGCCCTTGTTCAGCGTTTAGAGGTCCTGCTTGGGACCTGGGTCAAATTTAGTAGGATCTCCTTCAATGCCCATAGGTATTGGATGGCGGGGATCCAAACTCTTTGACCCCCTCATAAGTTAACTACTATTAATACTATAACCCGGCTATTTAGGACTGTATCCCTGCTGACTCAGACTACTTAGCCGAGGGTAACGTCACCGCCGAAAGCGGGGCCTACCACAATTTGCATTAATAACTTAATTCATTATCTTTCAATAATCCGACCCTTTAGGATTGTATCCTTGCTGACTCAAACTACTGGGTTGAGGGTAACGTCGCCTTCAAAAGAGGGGCCTACTACAATAACTAAGATAATCTCTTAAACAAGTGCAAAAGTGCGAACATAATCAAAGGTTATACTAATACACGTGTCGGATCCAAGTGATTTATCTTGTCTATCTGTTTTTATTTTATTTTTCAGCATTTAGTTAGTTTTTATTTTCTTAGTTAAAAACATTTTTCTCATTTTTTTGATTTGATTAGACGTTAACCGGTATTAAAAGCTCTTGTGTCCTTGGACGACCTCGGTATCTTACCAACACTATACTACGTCCACGATGGGTGCACTTGCCCATATGTGTGTTTAGTGTTAGTAAATATCGTGTTTTATAAATTTAAAACTTGGCTAAAACTGTAAAATGGGCTTAAATATACATCAAAAATATAACACACTTCACGCACATCAAGTTTTTGGCGCCGCTGCCGGGGACACAAGGATTTTAAGAAAGTTAGGAATCAACGGCCTAATCATATTTTTATTTTTCTTTTTAATTTTTAGGATTTTTCTTAGTTTTTCAGCTTCTGCAGAGCTCAGCACGGGGCCGTGCCTGCTGAACACGCCCCCGTGCTCAATCATTGGAACTGGCAATCCTGTTTTAAGTCAGACAGTAAGCTGAACACGGGGCCGTGTCCACTCAACACGCCCCCGTGCCCAAGATTCTCTTACTGAAAACAGAACCGTTAGATCCCGGCGGTTGGTAATTTCTGACACAAACATGGGTGATAGTAATTCTTTTTACTTTCGGCACTCTTATGGTATGTGGTGTCGATTATGTGGAGGCGAACATGAAGAATTAAAATGTTATTTTCTAAATTATAGGCCCCACTATATAGACCCACCGATTCCTTATAACCTTAAGAGGGGCGAAAGTAAAAATAAGCACTATCTCTCCCTCGAATGCGCCCAGCCAGATATTCTAGGGGTAATGCTACTTGACGAGTTATTTCAACTAGAAGAACTAATTCTCAATTGGTCAAAAGAACTTAGGAAGGATTTTATTGATCCGCCCCAAGATGATGACCATGAGGAAATGTTGGAACCGCATTCCGACAACCTCGTTGCTCCCGAAAATACCTTCATACCTAGAAAAGACTTGGACGATAGTCGTCCCTGTGCCGATTGTGCCGTGAAGGACTCCCCATCGACTTCGTTCGATGCATACATAGACCTGAGCGATTCGGCATACACCTTCTTTAACGAGAGCCCGGAAAAGGGTTGGACTTGTCCACCTAGAGTGAAAATAGGAATTACCCTCACCGATAACCTCTTGCGTTCTCGCCTTAGTATAGGACAATTAAGGTATCTTAGGCACTTTGGGGTTGTTCCAACAAATCAAGAGCCACCCGATAACAGATAAGTCCCATAAAAGAGACTAGACAACTTCATAAAAAAATAAAGTCCACTCGACGCGGGGCCGTGCCCGGCCAACACGCCCCCGTGTTCACCAAAAGATTCCCTTCTGATCAGAACGTCAGAATACGGACAAACTGTGTCAGAATTTCATCTGCACACGGGGCCGTGTCCAGCAAACACGGGGCCGTGTCCAGAAGGCTGTCGTTTTCTATAAATGCAGCCAAGAATTCTGCACATTTGGACCAACTTGGGATAGAGATTTGAAGGAATCTTCTCTCAAACAATCCTAGGTAAGTCTAAAAGAAGGTTCCAACAACCCATCTTGTCCTTTCCTCTTCTAGACATTTCCTTCTTTTTTTTCATCTTTCTCCAAGAACTACCATCAAAAGTTTGAATTCTTCAACCTTTGTGGTAGGAAACAATGAGTTTTGTTCATGGAATCTTGGTAAAAACATGTTGTGTAACATTGTTTAAAGTTATTTATGACCAAAAAGCCTACATAAATTCAGAAAATAACTTAAAAGCCCAAGATTCCTTGCTTCAAAATTCTGCAGAAAGATGAACACGGGGCCGTGCTCAATGAGCACGGGGCCATGTCCAGAAACTGTTTCATCACATAAACCGTTTTTTGGTTTATTTTTCGTAGAATGGCGAGTGAAAACAGCGAAACATCATCCGTTCATTCCTCAAACAGCCGAAGGGGAAGAAGGCCCTCCGTTGAAGCTACGCTTGTGCACTATGTGATAGCATTGAGGGAAGCTCTCGACGAAATGACGTCAGTAGAGGAGGTCCTAATTGACCGTATTAACGATCTTACGGTGGGACTCGAAAGTAGCTTCCAAGAGATTAACCTTTTGCACCAAAGGTTAAACATTCTTGTAGCACATCCAATGGAACCAGTCCTTCCACAACATGACTGGAACTTGGCACTCGGGGTTAACAACCCTACCGGGTGGGAAGACTTTCCCGCGGAACCTCCCATGGAACACCCACAAGAAATTCCAGCGGAAATCGAAACTCCTCAAACTAATGCAAATGAGCCCTCTTTTCTCCTTCCAAGGGAGGTGGAGGAGTGGCTCGCCGACATATGAGGAGGACCACGCCCGGAAGAAGGAGTTTCTAAAAGCCTTATCTAACCAAGATTAGTAGCTTCTTGGAAATTTTGCTAATTAAAATAAAACATAGGGCTAGAACTCCATGGTTTAATATTTATGTATTTTCATCTTTAGTTTTACGTAATGTCTCTCTATGTTTGCAATGATATGATGGTTTCTAAGATTGATGGTTATTAATAAATAAAACACGCTCATGGTGGTAATGGATGAAAAAGGAAACGAGAAAAATGGCCCCATGCACAAAGAACAGAGCAACCCGACACAAATCTCCATCACAGAAGGCTCAACACGGGCCGTGCCCAACCAACACGGCCCCGTGCTGAGCCACCTGCAGAAAAACGCCCAGTTCAGGTAACTGGACACGGGCCGTGTTCAGCGGACACACCCCCGTGTCCAGGCTTCTGTCTTATTTCTTTAATTTCTGTTACTGGCACCTGACCACGGGGCCGTGCCCGGTCACCACGGGGCCGTGTCCAGGATGCCAGTAACATAAATCTTTGCTTTTTAACCCACTTTTACACATTCTAATCAACCGAAAATCTTATTTTTGGGATACATTGAGGACAATGTGTAATTTAAGTGTGGGGGGGATGCTAAAACCTTGAATTTTGCAAATCCTAATTACAAGCCTTACACAAAACTCTATTGGAACCGCTAAACACCCCATTTTTTTTTTCAAAAACTTTTCGTTTTTTTTATTTGTCTTGGTTTAATTTGGGAATAACAAGTTCTAAAAAGGTTATATTTTTACAAATTTACAACCGATAGCGTCGTGATAACAAAGAACCAACATAAGAAAATTACGAAACGACATAACAAGTCTAGTTAAAAATTCGATTATATATACTTGATCGCATTAAAAACCCATTCCCACAAAAGTGAGTTTTGAGCCTTTATTGAGCATACAAATATACATCTTTAGACTAAATGCTCATTTTTCGTTTCTTGTGTGAATAGCCGCTTGGTTCTTACAACTCTAGAACTTGCCACGACGATACATTCCCGGTCCTTACCAACTTAAACCCAAGTAAGTAAGTGATGGAGGCATTAGGACTAACCATATTTTTCTTTCTACACCATTATTTTTCATTTTTTTACCACCTACCCAAAATCCCCCTAGTTAGCCCCTTTGAGCCTAAACCTTTCATTTCATTACCCTAAAACCCTTTTTACCCACAAAAAAAAAACCCTTTTTTATTTTTCACCCTTTATTTTAGTAACAAGCTCGGTTTTTTCGTAAGCTCGCTATTTTATGTGACTTAAAATATATATATATATATATATATATATATATATATGATGAAGTCAAGAACAAACAAAAGCTATATAAAAAGCTTGTTTGGAGAAATACTTCAAAATAAAAAGTCACTAAAAACAAGGTGTGTCACGAAAACCGACGCTTTTTACGATTTTCGCCCTTTTACTAACCACTAACCCAACCACCCACCTTTAACCCAAGCCTAACCCTTCACCCAAAAAGTCCTCTTGATATTTACAAAGGTAAAAAGTTAAAAAAGAGGAGGATTGATTGCTTGGCAAGCCTATGGAAGGCGTAAGTTCCATGCCGCTCTCGAGTGATTCACTAAAAAAATTACACCTTCGGCCGAGTGTTGAGTGATCTCCCGTGAGGTATGTGAACTTGTATATAAATGGAATTTTAATAAGGCATGCTATGCCCGAATAAGTAATTTATCTTGTGAAACGTTCTAAATAAATCATAACGAATAGGATTGTAAATAAATAAAAATAAAACTTACAAAGATCTTGGATTCCCGACACTCTATGACAAGCCAAAAAAACTTTCTCTTCTACCTATTCCATTTCGGAGTGTAAGCCACATTTAAAGAGTTTTGCTTGAGGACAAGCAAAAGTTCAAGTGTAGGGGTATTTGATGTGTGTAAAATACAACATATAAATCACATCAATTAAGGCATAAAACTAACCCTTTTTAAGTACTAATGTTGGAAAAAGAGTGTTTTTGTCTTTCTTTTGTATTTTCAGGATGAAATGAGCTCAAATTCACAAAAGAAGCAAAAAGACAACTAATTCTAGCATAAATACAAGAAAAGGAATAAAAGTAGACTGCCCGGACCCTCAACGGCATCCTCCAAGGCAAAGAAGAGAAAGAAGAAGTCTGAACACGCCCCGTGCTCAGCCAGCACGGGGCCGTGCCCAAGAAGCAGCATAAAAGACAAACTTATAGAAGCTTCCATCGCCCACCACGGGGCCGTGTCCAGCGGGCACGGGGGCGTGGCGAAAGTACAGCAGGCGCATTAATTGTAATTGCGAATTACAATTAATGAGGAGAGAGAGTGTCAGACGGGCACGGGGGCGTGTCCAGCGGACACGGGGCCGTGCCCAGCCTTCTGTTCAGCCTATAAATAGGAGTGGTTGGTTTCATTCCATCTCATCCCTTGGCACACCACCTCTCTCACACTTCATCCACCACCCACCACCACCATAACACCATCATCCACCACCATCATCCATTGTCCATCGTAGAGTGTGTGAGTCGTCTCGGGATCCAAGATTGATCGTAAGAGTTCTTGACAATCAAGGCCATGTTTGCCTAAGTCTCTTACATCACTTGGTGAAGACAAGTGTTTAGTATAATACTTTTTATTTTTAATCTTTTGCACTTTTTATTTGGTTTTGTATTAATGACTTTAATAACTAGTTGCTTATGTTGAAGGTGATCTTTCCTTATCGTTTGTCCGTGGTGTCTTGGCATTATTTTACTGTCTATATAAAATAAAAGATTTTCACCATTCATATCTCCACGGTCTATATGGAGGTATGTTGGCTACCTGGTCGGGGGTTAAGGGAACGGTTTGGTAAAGGTCTTGCCCTTGTTCAGCGTTTAGAGGTCCTGCTTGGGACCTGGGTCAAATTTAGTAGGATCTCCTTCAATGCCCATAGGTATTGGATGGCGGGGATCCAAACTCTTTGACCCCCTCATAAGTTAACTACTATTAATACTATAACCCGGCTATTTAGGACTGTATCCCTGCTGACTCAGACTACTTAGCCGAGCGTAATGTCACCGCCGAAAGCGGGGCCTACCACAATTTGCATTAATAACTTAATTCATTATCTTTCAATAATCCGACCCTTTAGGATTGTATCCTTGCTGACTCAAACTACTGGGTTGAGGGTAACGTCGCCCTCAAAAGAGGGGCCTACTACAATAACTAAGATAATCTCTTAAGCAAGTGCAAAAGTGCGAACATAATCAAAGGTTATACTAATACACGTGTCGGATCCAAGTGATTCATCTTGTCTATCTGTTTTTATTTTATTTTTCAGCATTTAGTTAGTTTTTATTTTCTTAGTTAAAAACATTTTTCTCATTTTTTTGATATGATTAGACGTTGAGGATAAACCGGTATTAAAAGCTCTTGTGTCCTTGGACGACCTCGGTATCTTACCAACACTATACTACGTCCACGATGGGTGCACTTGCCCATATGTGTGTTTAGTGTTAGTAAATATCGTGTTTTATAAATTTAAAACTTGGATAAAAGTGTAAAAGGGGCTTAAATATACATCAAAAATATAACACACTTCACGCACATCATCCTTCCATGTGCACGCACAAAATTTTAATGAATGATGACTACAAATCGGTAATTCAACCACAACGAAGAGTAAATCCAAATGTCCAAGAAGTGGTTAAAAAGGAAGACACCAAATTACTTGACGCCGGACTTATTTATCCTATCTCTGATAGTCCTTGGGTAAGTCCCGTTCAACTAGTTCCAAAGAAAGGAGGTATGACGGTAATAGCTAATGAAAAAAATGAATTAATACCAACGAGAACCGTCACAGGATGGAGAGTATGTATAGACTATAGACGGTTAAATGAAGCAACAAGGAAAGATCACTTTCCTTTTCCCTTTATTGACCAAATGTTAGAAAGATTATCCGGTCATAAATTATATTGTTTCTTGGATGGTTTTTCAGATTACTTTCAAATCCCGATAGCACCCGAAGACCAAGAAAAGACAACATTCACATGTCCCTATGGAACTTTTGCTTATCGATGCATGCCATTCGGTCTATGTAATGCCCCCGCAACATTCCAACGTTGCATGGTGGCCATCTTCCATGACATGATAGAAAAGACAATGGAAGTCTTCATGGACGACTTTTCTATCTTTGGAGATTCATACGACCAATGCCTCGATAACCTCGAACGAATGCTATCCCGATGTGAGGAAACTAACCTCGCCCTTAATTGGGAAAAATGCCATTTCATGGTAACGGAGGGAATAGTACTCGGTCACAGGATCTCAAGCGAAGGAATGGAAGTTGATCGAGCCAAAATAGACACTATTTCTCGATTCCTCCACCATCCTCCGTTAGAGCAATCAGAAATTTCTTAGGGCATGCCGGATTCTATAGACGGTTTATCAAGGACTTTGCAAAAATTTCAAGACCTCTAACAAAATTACTTGAAAAAGATGCTCCTTTCATCTTTGACAAGGATTGCAATCAAGCATTTCTGACCCTCAAGGAAATGCTAGTCAATGCACCTATCATGATAGCGCCTGATTAGATACTACCTTTCGAAATCATGTGTGATGCAAGTGACTTTGCAGTTGGAGCAGTCTTGGGACAAAGAAAAGAAAAGCATTTTCACCCAATTTATTATGCTAGTAAAACACTTAATGATGCACAAGAAAATTACACAACTGAAAAAGAGTTACTAGCTGTGGTATTTGCTTTTGATAAATTTCGTTCTTATCTTGTTCTTTCTAAAACAATAGTCTATACAGATCATGCAGCCATTCGATACCTTTTCAAGAAACAGGATGCTAAACCCCGTTTGGTTCGGTGGATTCTACTCCTCCAAGAATTTGATATTGAAATCAAAGACAAAAGAGGAGCAGAAAACACCGCAGCAGATCATCTTTCACGCCTAGAGGACCCAGCTTTGGAGGCAACCAAGGACGAGCAAATCAACGAAAAATTTCCAACGGAGTCCCTGGAAATGGTGGAATATAGACAAGAACCATGGTATGCCGACTATGCTAACTACTTAGCTAGCGGTATAGTCGCCAAAGGATGGCCACATCACCAAAGAAAAAAATTCTTTGCTGATGCAAAGCATTACTTTTGGGAAGATCCTTATCTTTTCAAGATGTGTGCCGACCAACTCATCCGACGGTGCTTACATGGTAGTGAAGCAAGAAGAATTCTCCGCCATTGTCATGAAGGTCCATACGGAGGACATCATGGTGCCGCTAGTACCGCACGAAAGGTATTTAATTCAGGATTCTAGTGGCCTTCCATTTACAAAGACGCCCAAAGTCTTGTCAAGACATGTGACGCCTGCCAAAGATCAGGTAATATTTCTTCCAAAAACGAAATGCCACAAAATGGCATTCTTGTTTGTGAAATTTTTGATGTGTGGGGACTCGACTTCATGGGACCTTTCCCACCGTCGAAAGGAAACAAATATATACTTGTGGCGGTCGATTACTTGTCTAAATGGGCCGAGGCTGAGGCACTTCCAACAAATGATGGAAGAGTTATGGTAAGATTTCTGAAAAAATTTTCTCTCGTTTTGGAACACCTAAAGCATTAATAAGTGATAGAGGTACCCATTGTTGTAATCATCAACTTGAAAAAATCTTAACAAGATATGGGGTCTATCACCGGGTCTCAACAGCATATCACCCTCAAACAAATGGACAAGCCGAAGTGACTAATAGAGGTTTAAAACGAATACTTGAAAAACCGCAGGGTTAAATAAAAAGGAATTGGCTGATAAATTAGATGACGCTTTATGGGCTTTTCGAACCTCTTATAAAACAACAATAGGTACAACCCCATATAAGCTTGTCTATGGAAAAAGTTGTCACTTGCCGGTAGAAATAGCTCACAAAGCCTACTGGGCAATTAAAAATGTAAACTTAGATTTAGAATTCGCAGGTAAAAATCGATTTTGTCAATTAAATGAATTAGACGAATTAAGGAATTTTGCATACTCTAACTCTGAAATTTATAAGGAAAGAATGAAAAATTTGCATGATAAACATATTAAACCTAATGAATTTCGAGTAGGGGATCAAGTTCTTTTGTTTAATTCACGACTTCGATTATTTCCTGGAAAATTAAAGTCTAGGTGGTCAGGACCTTTTTCTATCACCCATATTTTCCCACACGGTGCAGTAGAAATTAAATCTCGAAATGGAATTCCATTCAAAGTCAATGGCCAACGGCTGAAACTCTACCAAGGATTCATTGAGGATGAGGAAGAATAAATCTCGCTTCAAACGGTCGAAGAGTAAAAGCATCAACATCATACCTGGTAAGTTAAGAACAAGCGGATAAACATCGAAACCGGTAAGTCTTCTAACCAAGTTTTGGGAAAACAGGGCACTCACACGAGCACTAAAAAAAACTTTGCTCGGCACGGGGCCGTGTCCACGCAACTGTCAGGATAAAACCCCTTTTCAAAACAGTTTCTTCATTTCAACACGCCTCATTTCCCCACAAAACGCTCTGGTTCAAGCGATTTTCCGAATAAATTCGATGTCTCCTCTCACTCTAACAACATCAAGGTATGATTCTATCACCATTAGTAGTTAGATTAGTTACTTGCATGTAGTTAAAACATCAAAAATTTGGGGAAAAATCTAGGGTTTCTTAAAGTTCATCCGGATCGAACCTCAAATTTTTGCATAAATCTGTTAGCAATAGTTTAGATTAGGGTTATGGGAAGTAAACCCACTTATATTGTTCATAGATTTGCCCGATTACTCACAAAAACCCCAAACCCTTGTTTTTGAACCGAAAAAGATAAAATTGAAAGGGTAAACGGTTTGTTTTGAGAAAAACGGCACTTGGGGTTTCATTTTCGGGGGAAACCGCACCTACTTGACCAAAAATTTTCAACTTTTCGGGACCGGGTCGAAAAATGAAAATTTTGAGTAACAGACGCCTGGACACGGGGTCGTGCCCGCTGAGCACGGGGCCGTGTCCAGCCTACTGTTTTCAGTTTTCTCCGAAAATTTCACCGTTTCATGCTAACTTTTTGGTGTATTCTTTCAGATGTCGAAGAAATTCACAAGGTTCAACGCAAGTGAGCTCGATGCCAAGGCAAGATATGATTCACTTCGAACAAGACCGGAAGAATACGCAAGACAAGTGTGTTCGGATCTTTTGGGATTAGTAAACCAATGGGACCGCTTCAACAATCTAGTCACCGGGCCGCTGAGAGTCGCCCTCACTACTCGCCTTCGTTCGGTTCCCGAATACACTTTGGAATTCTATAGCACATTTGTGTTCAACTCAAGGAGAACCTCATGTGCACCAGGAACACCTATAACTTGGCCAGCAACACATACAACCGGGTCGGAGCCATTGAGAAAAACATCTTCGATATTCAAGATGACATCGGAAGCATCCGGAAGTACATGGCGGGGCACGGAGGAGGAGGTGATGATAAGGATGAGGACATGGACTAGGCGGGTGGAGTAGGAGCAGGAGCAGCTGGTAGAAGATCCCACAGGTTAACCCCCTTTTTCTATCGAACAATTTCCGGCCTGCGTGCCGAGTGTTAAACAATTTACTTTCCCTTTAACTCTTTTTATTTTCTGCTTTTGTTTTTATTTTTAACTTTGTGGTTTGGATGTTGAACTTGGTAATCTAGGATGTTTGCTATGGTTTGGTGTGGTGTTTATTGATAAAAACAGGTACATATGAGGCTTAGAGTACTAAATATTAGTACTACTAAAGCCGGGACAAGAAAACCGAAGCCAGAAACCTGTTTTTCACCATTGCAGATTGTCTACACGGGGTCGTGTCCGGCCGACACGCCCCCGTGCCCACCTCCCAGATCTGCTGTTTGTTTAAATTCTGCAGATTTTTTCTAGACACGGGGTCGTGCCCAGCCAACACGCCCATGTATCCACCTTCTGTAAGTTCTCGTTACTGGCACTCTGAACACGTGGCCGTGTTCACCCGACACGGGGCCGTGTCCAGACCACCAGTAACACAAATCTTTGCTTTTTCACACCTTTTTACACATTCGATTAACCTAAAAACTTATTTTTGGGACACATTGAGGACAATGTGTAAATTAAGTGTGGGGGGGGGGGGATGCTAAAACTTTGAATCTTGCAAGTCCTAATCAACAAGCCTTACACAAAACTCATTGGAACCGCTAATCACCCCAAATTTTTTCAAAAAAAAAATTCATTTTTTTACCTGTCTAGGTTTAAGTTGGTAATTTCAAAATTCTAAAAAGGTTATATTTTTACAAATTTACAACTGATAGCGTCGTGATAAAAAGAACCAACATAAGAAAATTATGAAACGGCATGACAAACTTAGTTAAAATATGATTATATATACTTGATCACATAAAAACCCATTCCTACAAAAGTGAGTTTTGAGCCTTTATCGAGCATACAAATACATATCTTTAAACTAAATGCTCATTTTTCGTTTCTTGTATGAATAGCCGCTTGGTTCTTACAACTCTAGAACTTGCCACGACGATACATTCCCAGTCCTTACCAACTTAAACCCGATTAAGTAAATGATGGAGGCATTAGGACTAACCCTTTTTATTTCTACACCATTATTTTTCTTTTTTTTTTTTACCACCTATCCAAAATCCCCCTAGTTAACTCCTTTGAGCCTAAACCTTTTCGTTTCTTAACCCAATTCAAACACCCTTTTACCCACCTAAACCTTTTTCCTTTTAAACCCTTTATTTTTAGTAACAAGCTCGGTTTTTCTTATGACTTGAAAAAAAAAATATGAGGATGAAGCCAAAGAAATAAACAAACAAGTCTATCAAAAACAACTTTGTTTGAAAGAAATGCTTCATCAAAATAAAAAGTTTTGAAAAATATCGAGTCTTACGAAACCGACGCTTTTTATGCTTTTCGCCCTTTTACTAACCACTAACCCAACCACCCACCATTAGCCCAAGCCTAACTCTTCACCCAAAAAGTCCTCTTGATATTTACAAAGGTGTATAGTTAAAAAGGAGGAGGATTGATTGCTTGGCAAGCTTATGGTAGGAGTAAGTTCCATGCCGCTCTCGAGTGATTCACTAAAAATACACCTTCGGCCGAGTGTTGAGTGATCCCCCGTGAGGTATGTGAACTTGTATATAAATGGAATTTTAAAAAAAGGCATGTTATGCCCTAATAAGTAATTTATCTTATGAAACGTTTTTAATAAATCATGACGAATAGGATTGTAAATAAATAAAAATAAAACTTAATAACGAATCTTGGAAATCCCGACACTCTATGACAAGCCCAAAAACCTTCTCTTCTACCCATTCCATTTGGGAGTGTAAAGCCACATTATAAAGAGTTTTGCTTGAGGACAAGAAAAGATTCAAGTGTGGGGGTATTTGATGTGTACAAAATGCAACATATAAATTACATCAATTGTGGCATAAAACTAACCCTTTTTAGTACTAATGTTGGAAAAAGTGTGTTTTTGTCTTCCTTTTGTATTTTCAGGATTAAATGAGCTCAAATAAACAAAAGAAGCAAAAATGCAGCTAAATCTAACATATGTACAAGAAAAGGAACAAACGTGGCATGCCCGGCCCCCCGACAGCATCTTCCCAAGCAAAACAAAGAAAACAGAAGGCTGAACACGCCCCGTGCTTAGTGAGCACGGGGGCGTGCCCAAGTGTCAGCAGAAAAGACAAAGTTGTAGAAGCTTCTATCGCCCACCACGGTTCCGTGCTCAGCGGACACGGGGTCGTGGTCAACTGTAAGATTCGCAGAATCCAGGCAAATCTTGATAGTACAGATACGCTTCTGCACACGGGGTCGTGCTCAGCGGACACAGGGGCGTGGTCAACTAATACAGACAAACTGCAATTAATGAAGAAAGAGAGATGGATGGACACGGGGCCGTGCCCGAGCTTCTGTTCAGCCTATAAATAGGAGTGCTTGGATCACTTGCAACTCATCCCTTGGCACACCACCTCTCTCACACTTCACCCACCACCCACCACCCACCACCATCACAACACCATCATCCACCACCATCATCCACCACCATCATCCATTGTCCATCATAGAGTGTGTGAGTCGTCTCGAGATCCAAGATTGATCGTAAGAGTTCTTGACAATCAAAGGCAATGTTTGCCTAAGTCTCTTACATCACTTGGTGAAGACAAGTTTTTAGTGTAATACTTTTTATTTCTAATCTTTTCGCACTTTTTATTTGGTTATGTATTAATGACTTTAATAACTAGTTTCTTATGTTGAAGGTGATTCTTCCTTATCGTTTGTCCGTGGTGTCTTGGCATTATTTTACTGTCAATATAAAATAAAAGATTTTCAACATTCATATCTCCACGGTCTATATGGAGATATGTTGGCTACCTGGTCGGGGGTTAAAGGAACGGTTTGGTAAGAGTCTTGCCATTGTTCAGTGTATAGATCCTGCAAAGGACCTGGGTCAAATTTAGTAGGACCTCCTTCAATACCCACCGGTATTGGATGGCGGGGGTCTAAACTCTTTGATCCCCTCATAAGTTAAACTACTATTAAAACTTTAACCCAGCTACTTAGGACTGTATCCCTGCTGACTCAGACTACTTAGCCGAGGGTGACGTCACCTTCAAAAGAGGAGCCTACCACATTATGCATTAATAACTTAATTAATTATCTTTCAACAATCTGACCCTTTAGGATTGTATCCTTGCTGACTCAAACTACTGGGTTGAGGGTAACGTCACCTTCAAAAGAGAGGCCTATTACAATAACTAAGATAATCTCTTAAAATGTGCAAAAGTGCGGAAATAATCAAAGGTTACACTAACACACGAGTCGGATCCAAGTGATTCATCTTGTCTATCTGTTTTATTTTTATTTTATTTTTCAGCATTTTAGTTAGTTTTATTTTTCTAGTTTAAAAACCTTTTTCTAACTTTTTGATTTGATTAGACGTTGAGGATAAACCGGTACTAAAAGCTCTTGTGTCCTTGGACGACCTCGGTATCTTACCAACACTATACTACGTCCACGATGGGTGCACTTGCCCATATGTGTGTTTAGTGTTAGTAAATATCGTGCTTTATAAATTTAAAACTTAGCTAAAAAGTGTAAAAGGGCTTAAAATATACACCTAAATTATATTACACCTAACGCACATCAATAACAGACCATATAGAACCAATAACATAAAGTCATATACAATGTTTCTTTCAATAAAAAACTTCATGGGGCAATAACATCTTTCAAGTTACAACTTTCAACAAACAATTTCGACACAAAAACAACACAAAATAATAGCTAAAGGATTCGGTTCGAGCTCGGTTCATATAAAATATAAACTGTATAACACTAAAATCAGAATTTCCGCGTCGTTTAAATTTTTACCGGTTCTTGCGTTGACTAGTTGACATATCTGTTGACCGAGTTTAACTGAGTTGACTCGGGTTGACCGAGTTGTCTGTTTGACTGCCATTGAACAATGCTCGAAACTAAACCGAAATACGAGCCGAGACCTGAACCTGCTCGTTGACCTGCTTTGATCAAGACCTGAAACCGAGCCGAAACCCCGAACTGACCCGAGTTGCACCACGCCCGAGCCAAAACCAGACTAGAGCCAAACATGAATCGAAACCGAGTCTAAACCAGATTAGTTGTTCCTTTGTAACCCCAACTGCAACTGCCTGATGTCATCGACCCCGTAGCTCCGGTGGCCGTGCCGTCGTCGGCAACCACCATCAGACCTCATCACCAACATCGATCATTATCGTCCTCAGCTTCATCGTGTCGATTATTACCGGAATACTCCAACCCCGCCTGAAACAACATCAACCGGAGAAAGGAGAAAAAGAAAAGAATAAATAAAGAAAATATGAGATGAGACGGCTCACCGGAGACACCACCGCCACCGGAAAAAGGTGTCGGCAGGAGCTACCACCGCCGCGGTCCTCCATTAACATTATTAACATCATCATTGTCGTCATATTCATCATCAACATCATTTGTATCATCATCATCATCATCAACAATGGGAAAAAAGGCCGAAGCCGGCTCCTCCTTGTGGTTGCCGGACTGAAAACGAGAGGGGGAGAGAAGAAAAAGGGGTTGTGTGTGTGTTTGGTTCACAGGAGGAACCCGGTCACCGGAGATCGTCGTCGTCCACCTACCTCTGTCGTCTCTCTCTGTTCTCAGTCTCTCTGTCTGTCCTCATCGAGCCTCAGCCGCCACCATTGCCGGAGAAGGAGGGGGTACAAGGGGGTACGGGTGTTACTGGTGGTTGATGACGGACCAGAGAGCCGCCGGAATAGAAAACGGCTCCATCGGTCGCCGATTAGAAAGACGAGGGTCGGGGGTTGTCGGCTGCCTATTCATCGGAGGGTGAGGGAGGATCTTGAGGAAGAGAGAGTGGTGTTTGGGTAAGGGTTTGCAGGAGTGAGAGAGCAAGGAGGGGTTATATTTTTTAAGAGAGAGAAAGGTGAGAGATTTTAAAATATCTGGTGGTAATTAATGGAGAGAGAGAGTGATGTGCTTGTAGTGTAATATATTTTTAATGTATATTTTAAGCCCTTTTTACACTTTTAGCCAAGTTTTAAATTTATAAAACACGATATTTACTAACACTAAACACACATATGGGCAAGTGCACCCATCGTGGACGTAGTATAGTGTTGGTAAGATACCGAGGTCGTCCAAGGACACAAGAGCTTTTAGTACCGGTTTATCCTCAACGTCTAATCAAATCAAAAAGTTAGAAAAGGTTTTTAAACTAAGAAAATAAAAACTAACTAAATGCTGAAAAATAAAATAAAAATAAAAACAGATAGACAAGATGAATCACTTGGATCCGACTCGTGTATTAGTATAACCTTTGATTATTTTCGCACTTTTGCACTTGTTTAAGAGATTATCTTAGTTATTGTAGTAGGCCCCTCTTTTGAAGGCGACGTTACCCTCAACCCAGTAGTTTGAGTCAGCAAGGATACAATCCTAAAGGGTTGGATTATTGGAAGATAATGAATTAAGTTATTAATGCAAATTGTGGTAGGCCCCACTTTTGGCGGTGACGTTACCCTCGGCTAAGTAGTCTGAGTCAGCAGGGATACAGTCCTAAATAGCCGGGTTATAGTATTAATAGTAGTTAAATTATGAGGGGATCAAAGAGTTTGGATCCCCGCCATCCAATACCTATGGGCATTGAAGGAGATCCTACTAAATTTGACCCAGGTCCCTTGCAGGACCTCTAAACGCTGAACAAGGGCAAGACCCTTACCAAACCGTTCCCTTAACCCCCGACCAGGTAGCCAACATACCTCCATATAGACCGTGGAGATATGAATGGTGAAAATCTTTTATTTTATATAGATAGTAAAATAATGCCAAGACACCACGGACAAACGATAAGGAAAGATCACCTTCAACATAAGTAACTAGTTATTAAAGTCATTAATACAAAACCAAATAAAAAGTGCAAAAGATTAAAAATAAAAAGTATTATACTAAACACTTGTCTTCACCAAGTGATGTAAGAGACTTAGGCAACCATGGCCTTGATTGTCAAGAACTCTTACGATCAATCTTGGATCCCGAGACGACTCACACACTCTATGATGGACAATGGATGATGGTGGTGGATGATGGTGTTGTGATGGTGGTGGGTGGTGGATGAAGTGTGAGAGAGGTGGTGTGCCAAGGGATGAGTTGAAATGAAACCAAGCACTCCTATTTATAGGCTGAACAGAAGGCTGGGCACGGCCCCGTGTCCGCTGGACACGCCCCCGTGCCTGTCTGACACTCTCTCTCCTCATTAATTGTAATCCGCAATTACAATTAATGCGCCTGCTGTACTTTCACCACGCCCCCGTGTTCACTGGACACGGACCCGTGGTGGGCAGTAGAAGCTTCTATAGGTTTGTCTTTTCTGCTGCTTCTTGGGCACGGCCCCGTGCTGGCTGAGCACAGGGCGTGTTCAGTCTTCTGCCTTCTCTATTTTGCTTGGGAGGATGCCGTTGAGGGGTCGGGCAGTCCACTTATGTTCCTTTTCTTGTATTTATGTTAGATTCAGCTGTCTTTTTGCTTCTTTTGTGAATTTGAGCTCATTTCATCCTGAAAATACAAAAGGAAGGCAAAAACACTCTTTTTCCAACATTAGTACTTAAAAGGGGTTAGTTTTATGCCTCATTTGATGTAATTTATATGTTGCATTTTACACACATCAGAGAGAGAGAGAGAGAGAGAGAGAGAGTAGGTTTGACAAATGAGGTAAATGACCAAAATACCCTTTATGTTGGCATAATCTGATTGGTTGAGAGTGGTTCTCGCGTTTCTTACAATTGGAGGTGGTTTTCATTTTAGTGCTCCCCTATATATATATATATATATATATATATATATATATATATATATATATATATATATATATATATATATATATATATATATATAGGAACGGGATCAGGAGAAAACGCTCAAAAGTCTGAGAATGGTGAGAACGCAACCTGGCCCAACACGTGTCACGCGGCATAGAGAAGGGCGGAGGGGCTTTTTTGTCCTTTTATCTTCTGCTTTTCCAGATCCGCTTTTCCCAATATTGTTTTATTTTTGGGGTTTAAGATTTTTGGCGTTAACCAAATTCAATAATTAATGGCGTTTAATGGTATCATTGTATTACATTTTGCCATTTATGGCGTTTTTCAAATCGTATGCCACTGGAACCCCGGGGGGGTCAGGAAATCTATCTGAATGGCGTTTTTTTAAGGCGTTTTAAACAAGATGGCCCATTGTTCTATTATTTTTTATATACATTTTGACGTTTGTGGTATCTTGGCGTTTTACAATTGTAAAATTATATTACAACCACAGGGGAAAAAATAGAAGCGAAGAATATAAATTAAAAATCCTAATCGGATCTCTCTTCACAATTTTCACTGTCATCAGTCTCTCTCTTCTTTAATAGTACAAGAACTGTCACTAAATATATGGCGTTTTATGTAAAACTTAACAAACCCATCGGTTTGATTATTTTGTCTGCTCGTTTGTTGAAGTGGCTTTTTGTGGATGTTTGGGTACATAGATCTATGACGTGTGGGTGGGTTT
Organism: Helianthus annuus; assembly: GCF_002127325.2. NCBI lineage: Eukaryota > Viridiplantae > Streptophyta > Magnoliopsida > Asterales > Asteraceae > Helianthus > Helianthus annuus. The sequence goes on along the minus strand of NC_035448.2, from coordinate 17,351,224 downwards.
TTCGTTTTTTCTTCATCTTGATCTTCATCTTTATAACCATCCCACTCTTTAGTGTCATTGATCTCTTTTCCTCATCCAAGCCTTATTCAAGAACAAAGAACACAAAATGACATTCGATTGTCATCAATATCTTTTTCTTGAAGATTTGTCCATCTCATGTAGCAAAATCTTTCTGAGTTAATCCTCTCACCTAACAATCCATTTAGTGAAACTTCACGAAGAACAATACTGAATATCCAAGAAAGCATATTAGCCATCTTTGATTTTTTTAGCTTTTTGGCGTTTCACAGTGAGTGGTATTTAGTAGTATTTGGCGTTTGTTTTTTTGTTTGATTAAATGGAGGTTGCTGAGAGTTATTATTTTAAAGGATTTCTTTTGGCGGCGTAGGTTAGGCAGTGCATTATTATAATAAACTATTCGTCGTTTCAGTTACTGTTTGTAATTATTGTTTTTGATAAGCTTTTTTCTCTGAAGTCTGTAAGACATCACGTCTTTCAAGTTTGGCGTTTTAGATTCTAATATAATAAATTTTCCGTCTCTTCGTTTTTACTGTTTTGTAGTTACTGTTTCTAGTTATATTTTCAAGTTTGGTTGTCTGTCGTTTTTATTATATATGGCGTTTTATTATATAACAATCAACTGAAAAAGAAAATTAAAAAAAAGAATATATAAACAATTGATCTTCCAAATCTTCACTGTCACGAGTCTCTTTCTTCTTTTTTGAATCAGCTTAACTGGCTGGTTTGACTTTCGTATGATTCATTTTGTTTTTTTTTTTTTTGTTTTTCAGGTAGTTTTTTTTTGTGGCTGTTTGGAAGCACAAAGTCTGACATCAGCATCTTTTTCTTGAAGATTTGTCCATCCCATGCAGCAAAATGTTATTGAGCTTACACCCTCCAGCCAACAATCTTGAATTTTTCCAATGAAAGATGTTTGATTTTTTAATTTTGGCGTTTTACCAATAAAAAGAACGCCACTAAATAAAAGCACCTTGAACCTCAAAATTTGATCATGCTAAAATCAATAATGTTTTGCTGTATGAGATGGACAACATTGTTAATCCTCGGTTAAGAAAGATAACTGACAATGTTGTCCACCCCATATAGCTAAACTTTATTGACAACAAACCTCAATAATGTTTTTGTATGTTTTGGCGTTATAAATTGGATGGAAGTTGAGGATAAGTCAATAAGATTTTACTCAATGAAATGGACAATATCCCCACTTAAGGATTTCGTCCATTACATTGAGCGAAAGCTTTACAGACAACTAAACTGAATTTCAAATAAACGTTTTGGTTTAGAAGATATTTGATGTTTGGGTTTTTTTGGCATTTCTAAGACGAATGGTATATATTAAATATGGCGTTTAGGGTTTTGTATGTGTTTTTAATTGAAGGTCTGAGATGTTGTATATATAGGATTTTTGACGGTTTTTTTAGGCGGGATTTTATTATAATTAAGTCTGGCGTTTTATATCTAATGGCGTTTTTAGTTAGAATGGTGTGTGCTATTTGTTTTGGCGTTTTATTTCATGAGATGGCGTTTTGTGTGGAGAAGTCAAAAGACCCTTTTACCCTTAATGAAGCGCGTCCACGTAATAAAATTGATGTTATTTACGAAAACGCCAGCGCGCCAATCTAGTCCATAGATTGTTTTGATCGGACAATCCATAAGCGTTATCACCGTTCTCACACTTTCTACCGTTTTCTCTAAATCCTGACCCTATATATATATATATATATATATATATATATATATATATATATATAGGGTGGGAGTTCGCTACAAGATCTATTTTTCCTACAAAGTGTAAAAAGTCACCATAATGTTAACTATAAAACACACTCAAAACCCACAAATAACATCGTGGAGGTTATTAAAACACAATATTTGTGGTTTTTGTTTTGTGTTTTGGATGATAAGGCTTTGATTATCGAATGATTAACATTAGTGTGTTTTATCTTGATTATCATGTTGTGTTTTATATTCATAGTTCTACAATGGTGTGTTTAAAGTTTTTATGGACTGTTAGAGTTCTAATATAGTGTTTTAGTAATATTCACTCTGTTATTTGTGGGTTTTAAGTGTGTTTTATGGTTGAAATTGTGGTGTGTTATGACTTTGTACACTTTTTAGGAAAAAACGACTTTGTAGCTGAACCCCACCCTATATATATATAAATGCAATTGCATAGTCATTCCAAAAACCAAATTAATTAAAACTTTTATCGTACCAAGGTGTATTCATAAAACAAATTTTTCTCTGATTTTATAATCCAAAAATATAAATGTGGAAGCATTGATTCTTGGCCTATCTTCGGTTCGCTACACAGCTTGATCATCATCTGTTTTCCTTGGTAAGCAACCTGGGTCACAAAAACATCGAAATATCAATTATAGCATGTTTAAAACATGTCTATACGAACCCATATACCAAAACAAATGAAACAAACATTTTGTCAAATAACCCGCCGTAAGTTACGGCACTCTGCCGTAGCTTACGACAGATGTTGTCCATTTTCAACAGCAGGCTCTTGTCGTAGCTTACCGCAAGCTGGGGCTGCAAATTCCCAGCAATGCCCTTTTTAAGTAAAAACTTTGTATCTTCTCCAATACTCATCCCTTATGCTTCAAACTTGTTTCTAAATGACCGTAAAATATTTGCTTATGTAATTAACCCAAAATCCTTAACCCGGATTCATAACTTTTATAAGTTACGTATCAATTACTCGATTTGTGCTTTGTGCTCATGATTATTTGACTCATTTCAAGATTTGAGCACTAAGCTTAAATCTCGCACATTCTTTCTATACCTCATATTTCCACACTAAGATTTCCGTTTATCTTCCAGCACAACTTTATTTGTGATGGATTGTTATATTAAAATCATTATATTCTGATTTTACCCTCCGATTTGACAATTTACAAAAATGACCCGTTATGAGGCACTAAGCCAAAAAGGCTTACGCCTCCCACTTTTATGCTACCGGAGAGGTCTAACCAATTATTAAACTCATTTTTAATCTACCCTTAGGGCAAGTTTTCCCGATTCATCATCCGAGGGCGTTATAGTCAAATTTTAGCCTTTTTTACCACCAGAGAAACTTTAAATGTTTAGATTAAAACTAGCGAGCAATTTTAACTCGTTGTCCCATCTAAATTTGTTATGTCCCTAAGAACATAAGAATTTCCAATCATTTAGTGTTTTTAAAACTCATTTAGTCTTATTTTCGCATCGTGGACATGTCATTGGCTCTAATGGCTGTTTTACCCAAGTACTAAATATACATCACTTGAGATTATCTAGTGTCCACCCTTGACTTAACCAACTCTAGTCGGACCATAAGCCTTCACCAACAGTTTGTTCTATTACGCATACCTGGCACGGGTCAAAGCAATGACCCATTTACAATACCTTGCAAATTATTTTTCACTAGTCACGCATTACTTGCCCGTATAATAAGCTTACCTGTAAGTATGACACTTAACATTAACACGCGTTAAATTCTATGCTCAAATGGTGATATCATCACCATTTGACCCGTGTGACCCGTTCGGTCTTTTAACCATTATTGGTTTATTCTTTAGAAAACTACACAAGTCCCTATATCGTTTAAATCACTAACATATGATTTACTTACGATATCACATATTTGACCCATTATGACCTACATCATCGGGTGTCCTTTTTACAATCATTAGTTTAATCATTAATGTATGATTTACTTGCCTTTTTACTCGCTCGACCCATTCTGGTTTGCGTCCGCAAATGTTTATACCAAAAACTTATTTTTACTCACTCAACTCATTTTGGTTTCCGTTAGCAAGTGTTTTATATCAAAAACTAGATTTTTACTTGGTCGACCCATTTTGGTTCATGTCAGCAAGTGTTTTATATATCAAACTATATTTTTACTTGCTCGACCAGCAAGTGTTTTATATCAAAACTTCATTTTACTCATTTGACCCGTTTTGATTTACACCTTAGGGTCCAAATTCTAAAATTTCTTTGTTCAATCACCAATTCGTGATCTAACATAATCTTATCTATTTTGATCCGTTTGATCTTCACCATGGGTCTCGACTTTAACAAGTCATGTTTATTTCCATCTATTTCATATTTCTTAATTAGTGATTCTATTATAGGAGGTGTAAGTTTTACTTAACTTGCGTTCGTTTGAGCTTCCTCGCACCTTTGATCCATTTGATTCATTCCTTTCCAATCTCCCACCTAGCTTGTCAAGTGTCAAACTATTACATAATATCCACAAGATGGTTATATTAGTCATCATACACCAAGACCACTACCTTATGGACTTTTATACTATCTTTTTCATCCAAATATATAACAGGTTAGTTTGACTTTTAAAAGTCAAACTGCCAAATGATATATGCAAATGCATTAATAAGTTCAATAAACTCATTTAAGCATTTTATCATACACTTGGTTGGCACCGTTTTTAGGCTATCATATTAGCTAACTTTATCATACAAAATTGTCTTATTTCTTCCCATTTAACAAATTCATATAATTAACAACATCAAGTTAACATAAACTTTCAAGCATCATAAACTAATTCATCAAACTATGACACTAGAAATTGGGGTTTTCATCTCTTATGCAAAAACTCATTTCACCATATAATTAGACATTCATCCGAACACCTAAATTATTCAAATTCTTCATACATTCTTGTATACATGATGATTTCAAACACATTTCAACATCAATTTCATTATATCATACAAAACTCATTTCATGTCAAGTATGAACATATACTTAAACTTCTAAATTTTCAAGTATTTACACCTACAAACTAGTATGATGCTTATGAACCATACAAAATCAATTTCATCATATCATCAAAACCCAATTAACATACAAATTCATCATACACAAATTCATCACATACCTTGTGATTTGTAGGTTTAGATGATGAAAAACCCTTGATCATGCAAGGATTTAGCTCTAATTTCACCGTTAAGTCCTGAGATATCTTTGTTTTAGGTTAAGGGAGGTTGTATCCCTCTCCACCTCTTCATACGACATATACACACACAAGTATGTGTGTGTGTGTGTTTTATTTTTTATCCTTTTATATTTTCAACTTTTAAGAGTGTTCCATTTAGCCCCTCCATGTTTTATTGTCTAATTTCAAGTCACAACCTTTCATCTTTTTAAATAAACAAGTATACTAACTAAGTTAAATATTTTTAGTTGTATACATCTTGTCACTTATCAAAGGAACATATTAATTGACTTTATCAAGGTCGAGGTGTTACAACCCGACTTAGATTAAGTCCCGATAACCCGGGCCTTTTTATAAACTTTATTTACTAAAAAGTATTTGTTCACTTTTTACTTAACATTAAATTTATTTAATTAAATCCTAATGTTTACCGGGTTAACTTTTACCCGTAATGGTATTTTACCCACTCATCACAATTAACTTGGTTTAATTACCAAACTCGTTTTTGGGGTGTTACAGAAAGCTTGGAGGAAGTTTGCTGACATGAGAAGTTACTTTAAGTGTCAAAATAGAGGTCATGTCGTGAGAGATTGTCTGATCAAAGTTAAGAAGGAATTGTCAGATGAATTGAAGAAGATTCAAAGAGAAGAAAAGTCAAATAACAAGAAAGTAAAACTATCATGAGGATAGAAGGACAGATTGAGAAAAAAGAAAAAGAAGGCTTAAGATTGTTTGGGGAAATATTGCCTTCTAAAAATTTTTCTGATACTATTTTTGAAGAATCGTTTGTTTATTGACGTGTGTACATGACAATCAAGGATTTGATCTAAAGTGGTTGTACTTGCTGAAGATTGAAGAAGAAAACCTACTTGTTTGAGAATTCAAACACAAACAAAATGATTTTTTATTCATGTTCACATTCGAAAATTTGTTGTCAGATTAGTATGGATAATTGTTATTTTGTTTAAATTTCTGTTTTGACTTTAGGATTTTTCAAAAACAAAAATTGAAGGGGAAATATAAATTATAGAAAATTCAAAAACATTTGAAAAAGACAAAAATCCAAAAACAATAGATATTTCAAAATGTCAAAAACATGGAAAATTTAAAAATGGGTTTACTGTTGCGAAAAAGAAAAAATGATAGTACATCAGTAGACTGTTGAGTACATTCTAAACAATGTGTTGCTAAATTAGTTTGACAGTTTCACAGTATGATGTGTTGGTAGACTCTGCATACACTAAAATCATGGTGAAAATGATATAAACTAGCTAATTCTAGTGGGAACAAACTTGAAGTATAGTGTTTCACTTTGTACTTCTTGATTGTGTGACTGCTTAGTAATTGTTGATTGCAATTTTAACGTAAAACTGGTTTGTATGTGAAGTTTCACTACTTACCAAAGATGTATAAGTGAGACGCTCTGTCCCGGTATGGAACTTAATCCTACTATATGTTTGACAAGTAATCAAACCTCCTCCTTTTTGACATAATCTTTGTAAATATCAAGGGGACTTTAAAAATGGTAGGTTTTGGTTAGGGGTAGGGTAAAATTATTTGAAAAGTGGCTAAATGCGTAAAATGTTAGTTTTCTTTTGAAAATATTATTTATTTGTGACTTAGATATAACTAAAGGCTTATAAGCAATAAGTTTGCTTATTTTATCTCAAGCAACTAAAGATATTTTTTTATAGAATAAATATTCACAAGATAGTTGAGTCACATATTTTTGTGTGTTTCAAAAGGACCGAATTTTACTAAAATAAAGGGGTGTGAAAATAAAAAGGTTTTAGGCTCAAAAGGGTTAACTAGGAGATTTTTGTTTTTGGTGGGGAGATAAAAAGAAAAAATAAAGTTGAAGTGAAAAGGTGGTTCATAGTCATAATGGCTCAATCATTTACTTACTTGATTAGTCGGTAAGGACCAGGAGTGTATTGTCTTGTCAAGTTCTAGATTAGTAAGAACCGTACGGGCTATTCACACAAGAAATGAAAAGTGAGCATTTAGTAAAAATATGATATTGAATGCTCGGTAAAGGCTCAAAACTCACAATTTGTGGCAAAGGGTAAATGTGTGAAAATGTATATACAATCAAATTTTAAAAAGATTGTCATGTCTTTTTTTTTAATTAAATAACACAAAATTCTAGATTATTTTTTACTTTTTTTGACAGCAAATTTATTTTATTCATCACCAAACGTATTTACAAGGGATTGATAGATAACCAGCAAGTAACCAGCCCAACCCTTACAACATCACCCATTTGTTCCTCTACCCCAAACAAGTGCTGAATAATAAAACTACAACTCGAAACGCAACCACTTCGCCTAGTCCATGTCGTGTCTCCTTGCTCAATGCTTTACCAACATGAAAGTTACAGCTTGTAATTCACCGAAATTTGGTCTATGGACACTCGATTTCCGGAAAACACAAGTCCATTTCGAGCTTTCCAAATCTCCCAGCAGAGAACCAAGAAAATTAATTGTACATACCTTTTTTTGTGAGTTTCTATATCTTCAGTTTGCTGAAGAAGATCCTTAACGGTTGACAGCTGCCCAATAGGGATTCTTCACCAAGCCTTGACTAGAATATAGAACCAAGAAAATTAGTTGTACGTACCTTTTTTTGCTAGTCTATATATCTTCAGTTTGTTGAAGAAGATCCTTGACGGTTGACAGCTGCCCCATAGGGATTCTACACCAAGCCTTGATTAGAATATATTTTACTTTATTTAACGGCCAACTAAATCACCAGATAAGCATCTTTGGCCAACCAAATCACCGGATAATCATCCTGGGATGCCCTCAATCGAGCAAATACATCCCCTCCCCCATAACGGTCAGGGTTGGATGCATACTCGAGCCACCAAGCCACCAGTTCCGGGGAAAACCCGCCCGCTCGAAGGCGCACTGCGGTAAAACCCGGTTCGGCTCGGTTTCGAACTAGCAACCTTTAGAGAGGACTAGCTCTAAACTTCATTGACAACACCAATATCTTTCAAAGTGATGCTAGTGGAAGTTGAACTTGGGATCTCAAGGAGAGAAACCAAGTGACTAACCACTAGACCAACTTGTAAGGACTAGATTATTTTTTACTAATTGTTAAAAAACAAATTATATAGATAAATGAAAAATTACTTTTTTACTATTTTTTCGATTACGGTTTATCTGTCTCTTGTAAGCGCCGGTGCCTAACTAATGCCTAAATTGGTTGGTGTACGCTTTGATCTTAAGCTTTCGCGAGTTATAAAATTCGGTTTTATTGTTCGTTAAAAAAAAATTAAAATTTTCAAAGATGTGCATGTGTGTGGGGTGATGAAATATACATCTAGAAGCAACAACTATAGGTGAACCGAACCACCTTATAATCAATTTCACGCTTAATTGATTAGGTGTGACATGACATCCAAAAGTCATAGTCTTAAAATCAATATAAATATATGTTCCAGAAGAAAAATATTCGTCCATCAATTCAAAGTAGTTTACCCGTCAAGGCGCAAGCAAAAGTTGAAATTCAACATCTTATATACATATGCATATATAACACCCAATTTGCAACAAAACCCAAAGATATATCGGTGAGATCGAAATGGAAGGAAATCACAACGATCGTAGAAGTCAGTACGTGTGGGACGATGAGTCTGATGCGAAGCAGGTGCACGTTTATCCAGCACAGGTCAACCGCAGCAGGATCAGAGATGGGTTGGACAAGACGAAAGCGGTGGCTGCAACCGGGTTCAAGAAGATCAAACAAGGATCGACGGTAGGATTCCATTGGATCAAACATAAGTACCAGAAAACCACCCATAAACAATCCTATTATTAAGAGTATATATACTACGTAAAAGTGGTGCATATATATTTTTGTTTTTGTGTTTTCAGAATGATGTTTTGTGTAAATCTAAATAGTTTGGAAATTTTGTTTGTTAATAAAAATGTAATATGATTGTGGTATTTTATTTGTTAAGTCATTTTATTTAGTAAAGCAAAACATCATGGGGGTGTAGCTCATATGGTAGAGCGCTCGCTTCGCATGCGAGAGGCACGGGGTTCGATTCCCCGCACCTCCAATTTTACAACTTTTTATTCGCAGGTGGTTTTTATAGTCGCACATAGATAAACCAAAATGATAGCTTTGGTACAAAGTTAAACGTGCAATAATAGTGTGTTTAGTTATGTATGTAATTGGATTACATTAGGGGTGTGTACGGTTCGGTTATTAGCCGTAATCGTAACCGAAGTCATCGTTTAATCGGTTCAGTTATGTTTAAATACATAAAATTGAGATATAAATAAATGAAATGAATGCATGAATAGATGTTTAAGTAACCGAAGTCATCGGTTAATCGGTTCGGTTAATTTGTCGGTTTTCGGTTAATTTGTAGGTTTTCGGTTAATTTGTCGGTTTTCGGTTAATCCGGTTAATTTGTCGGTTTTCGGTTCGGTTAATTTTCGGTTAATAACCAATTCAAACAAGGGCTAATTTTTTTGCTTAGAAATATATGTAATGGAGGTAAATATATGTAATGGAGGTACAAATACATGAAATGGATATATAAATAAATGAAATGGAGGTATAAATGCATGAATAGATGTTTAAATACATAAAATTGAGATATAAATAAATGAAATGAAGATATAAATAAATGAAATGAACGCATAAATAAATGAGATAGAGGTATTATTACATGAAATGGAAGTATAAAACATGAAATAGATGAGATAGAGGTATAAAAGTTAGAAATATATAAAGAAATAAATGATTCGGTTCGGTTCGGTTAATTTCGGTTAACCAATGGTAAAAAAAAGTATCCGTTAACCGACTTTTGGTTAATTCGGTTTCGGTTAATTCGGTTTCGGTTAATTTCGGTTCGATTTTATCAGCTTTCGGTTCGGTTTCGGTTAACGGTTCGGTTATTGCACACCCCTAGATTACATAGAGGGTACCATACACTTAGCTACCATCTAGATGTGATAATTACATAGCTAGTTTACCCATGGCATTATAGTCTAGTGGTATCTTGGTGGTGGGATAAGGCTTATGACCATTAGGTCACGTGTTCGATTCTCACAAAGGGGGTTTTCCCAGATTTATTGGGTTTTTCTCCTGAATTGGTGTATAGGCATTATTGCCTAGTGGAGATGGATATGATCGGGTGGTTCTGCTGGTGGCACGATGATACTCCAGTGGTCCGTCAGTGATCCAAATTTGCCGTTCAAAAAAAAAATTACATAGCTAGTTTAATAGTACGCCTTCGTCTATCGCCTCAACACTAAGGACCTCGCCGCATTGAAAAGTCTGGTGCTTTTTTTAATCATCTTCAAGATGAATTGGTCAATTAGCAAATGACACCTGATGAATTAACTTCTCTCACTAAGACTATGCGTTATTGGGGGTTTCGTTTAGAAAAAAAAAAAAAAAAAAAAAAAACGTCACAGTGCGTCACGTAGGCACACTTTTTTTTACACTTTTCATACCACCAAAGGGGTGTAGTGGAGGGGCTTCGTTGATGATTGTATGTCTAGATATGATTGGGTGAGCATATTGTTTAATATTAGAAGTACGTACCCCATGGAAACAAAAAAAAAAACACGTTGAAACATTGATAAAAAATGATCACATCGCAATGACATAGCCGGCATTTATAACACATCAAGCCTACATGACGGTCATTTTTTTTACCTTTTGGTGCAAACCACTATGCATAGTATAATTGATCATAAGATTTTGTTAGATGTTGAAATTGTGTCCCTTCGAGTTGACGAGGTTTCAAGTCTTGTTCTGGGCAAAATAACGAAAATATTAGAGTATATTTTGGCCTTTGGGTAGTTTGAGTTTTCTGTTTAAAAAAAAAGTAATATGACATTGTTTCAAGCGCAATCAATGCTATTGACCTATCACCATTAAACAAATTGAATTAGCAATTTAATAATCTATTTGAATCTTTTAGTTTACGTGCACGCTTGATCACACTTATAAAATAATGATATAACTGCACATATGGTTATATATTATGCGATGCCAATAGGATTTAGATTCTAACTTTTCAAAACTACATGCAAGACTTCATCATAAATGCACTTATAATACAATTGCATTTTACTAATTAGTATCTTTTTCATTAATCCATGGCATTATAGTCTACTGACATTTTGAAAGTAAGATAAGGCTTAGGGACCATAAGGTTTTGGGTTCGGATTTTTCTCATATATATTTGGGTTTTCTCCAAAATTGGTGTATAAGCATTTTGTCTAGTGGAGATGGATATGATCTGGTGGTTTCGCTGGTGGCATGATAATACTCTAGTGGTCCGTCAGTGATCCAAATTTGTCGTTAAAAAAGTATCTTTTTCATTTAAAATTAAAGCAAAAACTGTACAACTATTTCTGGGTATTTGATGATTTTATTATTAGTAAGAGGATTATTGGTGATCCAAATTTGCCGTTGAAAAAAAAAGTTATCTTTTTCATTTAAAATTAAAGCAAGAACTATACAACTATTTTTGGGTATTTGGTGTTTTATTATTAGTAAGAGGGTTATTGGTTATTTTACAAGAAGATAACAGACTTTAGTGGGTGAGAATGACCAAATATGTTGTTCAGTCTGCGGACCACATCTGCAGACATCTGTAGCAGAAGAGGTGGACCAAAACTCTGCAGTCTGCAAAAAAAAGTATTTGTTTTTTAACTTCTGCAAACTGCTTATTTTATCTTGTATTTATTTATTTCTTTTTTAAAACATGGTAACTTAACTAATAAAATAATTAAATTCATCGATAAAAGAAATAAACAGATCATTCTCGTCATTCATGTTCCACCATCTAAAAATCTTCTAGCCCTAATTTCTCTGTAACTACAAGATCTAGCACCAATTCACACCATATAAGGTCTCTGTAACTCTGTAAGTACTGAATTAACACAAATCTCTTCTTCCTGGTGCAAATTGGAAAACAAAGAGATCCAAATCAACAAACATGGAGACGGTAATTCCATCACCATCAACCGATGACACGTCAGCAACACTGGCGGAACTGCTGCCATTAGCATCTGTTTCTCAACAACCGTACGTCTCTGAACTCCTTTCCTTCACTCTCGATCGCCTCCACAAGGAACCGGAGCTCCTCCGCGTCGATGCAGACATAATTCGACGTCAGATGCAGGAAGTTGCCGTCAATAACTACCGTGCTTTCATTTCCATTGTCGATGCTTTGGTTTCCATCCGCAATGAAGTCTCATCCATCGATAAACACCTCGGATCGTTGGGATATCGTTCTTCAACAGCTCCATTTCAATTATATTTATATATTCATAGGTTTGTATATGTATTTGTTATGTGTGTGTTTTTGTGATAAGAGGTTTGAAGAGTTTAGAAGTGGAAGGTCCATGTCTGTTTTGGGAAGAGGACGCGCAGACCTTTTTAAATGAAATCTCTTCTGAAAAACAAACAATCTGCAAAATAAAAGGTTTGCGCCTGCTCTGCGCCGCGCAGACAAAAGAGGCCAGGAAACTCTTCTTGGAAAAAACAAACGGCACCTAAGTAAACAAAAGAGACGATGGATGTAATATTTGAAATTTTATGACCAAAACCGTAATAATTTAACCTTACCACTTGGAACATTTATATAACTAGTTATAAATTTATTTGTTTTGTTTAGAATCCAACTTTTAAAAACACACATTTTAAATAAAAGGTTATCGTCCATTCATTACAGGGACCAAACATTTTTATTAAAGACTAAACTTTCGTTTTGCTCCCTGTGATTTTGTCGTTGTAACGGTTTTGGCCCAATCATTTAAAACGACCACTTTCCTCCAATAGTTTACTATGTTTTTCTCATTTTGCTCCCCACCTCTAACTCCATCCAAGTTGTTTGTTAACTGAAAGGGTATTTTGGTAACTTCAAGTATAAAAGTAAGGGTAGTTTAGTAATATTATATATAAAGATCTAATAACTTATTAGTATTCAAAAATCAAAATTCACATACATGGCTAGGGGTGTTCAAAATTATCCATATCCGAAAATCCAATCCGAAATATCCGATATCCGAATCGAAATATCCAAAAATTCGGATATCAGAAACTCGGATATCCGAATTTTCGGATTCGGATTCAGACAGTGATTTTAAAAATTTTTGGATATTTTGGATATCCGAAAATTTAATTTTTATTTTTTTCGGATATCCGAATATCCGAAAATATCCGAAGTATCCGAAAACTTATATTCGGATATCCGAAACTATCCGAAATATCCGGTTCCGAATATCAAAAAATAATAAAAATAAAAATTAAATAAAAAATTGGATATTCGGATATCCGATTCACTATCCGATCGTATATCCGGAATTTCGGATACAGATTTGGATAGTGAAATCTAGTATCCGAAAATTTTGGATATCCGGTTTTGAGCACCCCTATACATGGTTGTAAATCTGTAATATACAGACACTCTCTTCTCTCTCTCTCTCTCTCTCTCTCTCTCTCTACATAATCTATCTCTTTCTTCCCCATCACCAACCACCACCACCCACCACCGATCACCACCCCACCTCCTACAACCACCATCACAGGAACCCACCTCCTACGACCACTCATCCCCCACCAAATCTAAAAACCCCCAAAATTAGGGTTTTCAACTCAGATCTAAAATACTATGGCAAGCAACAGAAGTAAAGAACTCATATGACGGCGACGAAGGTAGTCTGGAAACTCAGATCTAAAATACTATAGCTTCATCTTCAATCTTCAAACTGGAACATAAATCGGTTCAGATCTGAAAAGGGATAAGTGGCGGCGGCTAGGGTTTCCACGCGAACCACGTTGATAATTGAATCTGACCCGTTTTGTTTTCATGTTTTCCTAATTTAAAGGAGCTGTGTTCGGTGAATTGTAAGGTAGGTTTTGATTTGCCTGTGTTGGAAGTGACTGGGTTTCAGTTGTTGAGTAGCCGGATGAGGAGCAGATGGTTAGTGGGGTGGTGGGCGGTGTCGACATGTGGTGGTTAGCGGTGGTCGGTAGGTGATGGTGCAGGATGGTGGTTGTTGGTCGGGAGGTTGTTGATGGTGAGGCTGATTGATTGAGGAGAGAGAGCATGTAGAGAGAGAAAATAGAGAGAGATAGAGTGTATGTTTTATATATGTATTATTATATATAATAATAAAAAATAAAAAATATGGGAAAAAACTAAAATGCCCCTCATGTGAGGGGCATGTGACTGTTTTTAACGTTGCAAATGGATGTCGTTTGAGGTGTGGAGTAAAATAGAGATAAGTTAAATAGATCAAGGAGTAAAATGACTATTTTAAAATGATTGAGGCAAAACCGTTAAAAAAACCAAATCACATAAAGTAGAACGAAAGTTTACTCTTTAATAAATTTGATCCAAGCGTGAGCATTATGGACTTGAAAACCACAATCAAAATTTAAACACACAATAATAATCATTCGTATAATTTTTTTCCGGCAATTAACCTACTCCTAAAATACTCCAATACTTCCCTCTTACAAAATTTTAGTACTTAGGGGTTGTTTGTTTAGCTCTTAATGGGGCTCTTAATGGTTCAGATCTCTTACTGGCCGGTTCACCACTTAATGGTTCAGATTGTTTGTTTCGTGAGCAGATGTCTGAATGGTTCAGACATTTGCCTCTAAATAGTTAAGCATTATACTAAGTCTGAATGATTAACACCTATAATATAAATTTGTCAGACATTTGCCTCTGAACAATTGAAAATTATATTGACTCTTAATATTCAGACCTCTTACTTTTTTTTTTGAAATGTAAACTTCATTAGAGAAACACCACCCTAGAAACTGGGGGGCACCAAAAACGCAACAAAATTATATAATTACAAATTTACAACAGTTTTCCCACGATAGACTCTTAAACTTCGTTCTATTCTTAACCCAAAGAAACCCCTACGATTTCACCTCACTAATAACCTTCTCTATTCTAAAAGTGCAATTCCTGAACCTCGCTTCATTTCTCGCCTTCCAAAGACTCCAACACGCAATGATTATCACACCTTGGAATATAAGATTCTCCGGCTCCTTTAAACCACACGTCACATGAGACTCCAACAGATCTTGAAAGGAAAACGCAAAGATTTGCGGGACACGACACCACTTACTAATATAGTTCCACACAACATTGGCCGCAAGGCATCCCGTAAAAAGATGACTCACCTCGTCTTCTCCTTCGTTGCAAAAACCACAGGTTGAGTTCTGAATGTTAATATTTCTTCTCCGCAATGCTTCAACTGTAGGAATCCTGTTAAGGACCGCACGCCAGGCGAATATATTACACTTTGCGGGAACCCACTTACACCACTTGAAAGTCGATCCGAACCTCGACCCCCTACCCTTCAGAATAGATCTTTTAACAGCAGCAACGCTGAAATCCTCCACTCCTTCCCCAAGCCAAATCCATTTGTCCGAACTATCCGACACCGCAACCGAATCCAGAAACCTGTGCAACTGCTGCAGATCCTCCGGTTCAGCTCCTTGGTCAGGAGGTCTCTTCCACTGCAAAAGAAAACTCTCCTGGCCCGAACCATTGGTTAATCTCTCGCCTATTCTGCATTTTTTATCAGATTCGATAAGAAATAAACTCGGGAACAGATCTTTCAGCGGCTCGATGGCAGCCCAAGGGTCCAGCCAGAAGGATATAGAATCTCCCCTACCCGGGACCCCCTTGAAGAAACTTCGCAACGGTAAGTCTCCCACCTTCGATCTAGCAATCCATTTTACGATTTTACTCCAGGGACTTCCCCAATTGTTTTTAGACGGAAGGAAATCCCAATTACGAACCCCACTATGAATCGCTGATACAACTTTCCTCCATAAACTTTTTTCATCAGTCTTGTACCGCCAACACCATTTAGAGAGAAGCGCCAAATTAATATCTTTAAGCTTACTTAAACCGATGCTACCACAATCTTTTGGAGTGGAAACACTATGCCATGCCACCAGTGAATTTTTTTTCCTCACTAGAATTCCCCCATAGAAACCTTATCATACATTCTAGATCGTTAATTACTTTACAAGATGCCTTGTAGACCTCTTACTAGTTATCCCTTAATAATTCAAAAGTTGTCAATGTTGTATCAGTTCTGTTAAACATAAGGGAAAACATGTAAATAATACCTGTTAGAGCAGACAGGCCAGCAGAGAATCCAGTCAGAGATGCAGCCATTGAGTTCGACATACTTGTCAGGATGATCTGGTTCCTCCTTAGGGTGTAAGATTATGATGGTGATGAAACCGAAACAAGTGAAGGTTTTGGTTGGGAGAGAGAGCCGATTGGGATGTTATGAGGGTTGGTTGATTCACTAAATTGTGTAATTGTCTAACCCTTAAACTCTCTAATAATCTCCTTATATATACACCCAAGAGGAAACCCAATTAGTTAATAAGGGTAATATGGTCCATCAACAATTACCAACTAATTATTAATAGGTTATTATTATATTTTGATCTAATATAATATAAATGATTATAATGGCTAAAAGATTAAATATTATATTAATAATATATTTAATCTCACATTCTCCCACTTAGCCGAGTAATCATTTATCATGAGTATTAGATGAGCCTGGCCAGGAGTTAACACTCATTTTAGCCTTAAACCAAGAACTATAGCATAGAAATACAGCCGTTGAATCATCATTCGACTCAGGACCCCCATTAATCATACTATATCCTCAATTTAAAACCTAATAGTTATGATCAAAATACTTATAAGCCCTTTAGCGTCTGATTTGTATTTATATTTGTCTATATGTCATTACACCGGCAGAACATATGTTAGAGACATACAAAATCAAACTGAGGAAATTTTATTAATTAAAACATAAGCTAGTACAATATGCCATTAAATAAGGTCTTTAGTAAGTCCCATATTCGATACATGTTCTTCGAAAACTTTAGGTGGGAGACCTTTAGTCATCGGATCCGCAAGCATATCTTTAGTACTAATATACTCAATACAAAGATTATTTTCCTCAACTCGTTCACGTACGAACAAATATTTTGTATCGAGATATAAACCAGCTCCAGTCGAACTGTTACTGTTCGAGAAACTAACGGCAGCTGAGTTATCACAGTAAAGCTTCAATGGTCTAGAAATGGAATTAACGATTTTGAGTCCAGTGATCAGATTTCTAAGCAACATTCCATGACAGGTTGCATTGTAAACAGCAATGTATTCTGCCATCATTGTGGAAGTTGTAGTTAACTATTGTTTATGACTCTTCCATGAGATAGGTCCGCCTGCTAACATAAAGATGTAGCCCGAAATGGATTTCTTGTCATCTTTGCATTTGGCAAAGTCAGAATCAGAATAACCTACCACTTCTAAGTGATCACTTCTTCTATAAGTCAGTTTATAGTCTTTCATCCCTTGCAGATATCTAAGGACCTTCTTTGCTGCTTTCCACTGATCTAGACCAGGATTAGTCTGATAACGGCCTAGCATTCTAGCAATATAAGCGATATCTGGGCGAGTACAGACTTGAGCATACGTCAGGCTCCCGACTACTGACGCGTAAGGTATCTGGCTCATTTGCTTCTTTTCAACCTCTGTTGTCGGACACTGGAATGAACCGAAAATGTCTCCCTTAACTACTGGAGCGACGGAGGGTTTGCACTGTTGCATGTTGTAACGTATAAGGACACGATCTATGTAAGTCTTCTGAGACAATCCTAAGATCCCTTTGTGTCTATCTCGATGAATTTCGAAGTTATGCGAGAGTAAACGCTTCGACTCATGCAACATGTCTAAACTATTACTTGCCAATAGAATATCATCTACGTAAAGGACAAGTATAGTAAAGTTACTCCCACTCATCTTGAGGTAGGTGCATTGATCCACTTGATTCTTCATAAAACCTTGCCTCTTCATGACTTCATCAAACTTGAGGTACCATTGACGTGATGCTTGTTTTAACCCGTAAATGGATTTCTTCAACTTACAGACTAGATGCTCCTGACCTTCAGGTTTAAAGCCTTCAGGTTGTTTCATGTAAACATCTTCGTCTAAGTCTCCGTTAAGGAAAGCAGTTTTGACGTCCATCTGATGCAGCTCCAAATCAAAATGAGCTACTAGGGCCATGACGATCCTTAATGAATCTTTACGAGAGACAGGTGAAAACGTCTCTTGATAGTCAATTCCCTCTTTCTCAGTGTAGCCCTTTGCAACCAATCTCGCTTTGTAGCGTTCAACGTTCCCATTCGGATCCAGTTTTGTTTTGAACACCCATTTACAACCTACAGGTTTGACATCGCTGGGTAATTCTACCAAATCCCAAACGTCATTTTTCTTCATGGATTCAAGCTCATCAATCATCGCTTTATTCCATTCAGAAGACTGATCACTGCTAATGGCTTCATTATAAGAGATAGGATCATTGAGCTTTCCGGCATCCATTTCAGTCAGGTAGGTAACATAATCATCCCAATTAGTAGGCCTTCTTTGCCTAGATGACCTCCTGAGTTGATTATCGGGTTCAGCGTTGTCTTGATTTTGAGCGTTTGATGTGCCTTCGTTATGAGGTATAATGGGTTCTGATTGTGGAGATGGAGTTTGTGCAGTGGCTTCAGGTGCAGTTGCATGGGGTACAAGAGGAGTAAACGAAGTATGGTAAGCGACGAGTCTCCCCCCCCCCGCGTCTTGTACTTCTTGCAATTCTTCGTAAGGGTTGGTACTGCTCCCACTGACCTTGAAATCCTCCAGGAATGCAGCACGCTTGGTTTCAACAATACGGGTGACATGGGAAGGACAATAGAAACGATAACCCTTCGAATGATCAGGATACCCGATAAAGAAACAGGTAACTGTTTTAGGGTCAAGTTTCCTTAGGAAAGGATTATAGAGTTTTGCTTCAGCAATGCAGCCCCATACTTTCATATATTTAAGACTCGGTTTCCTTCCTGTCCAAAGTTCATAAGGAGTTTTAGGGACAGACATAGAAGGAACTCTATTGAGTATATGAACAGCTGCTTTTAGCGCTTTAGTCCAGAGGAATAATGGTAAATTAGTGTTGGCTAACATACTGCGCACCATGTTCATAAGGGTACGATTTCTTCGTTCAGCGACACCGTTCTGCTGAGGTGTACCAGGAATGGTGTATTGGTTCACAATCCCCTAGCCCTTACAAAACTCATAAAATAGACCAGGAGCTTGACCCACATCAGTATGTCTTCCATAATATTCACCGCCTCTGTCTGATCTCACAACTTTAATCTGACGATCTAATTGCTTTTCAACTTCAGCTTTATAATCTTTAAAAGTTGTAAGAGATTCAGACTTTTCCTTAATAAGATACAAGTACATGTAACGAGAATAATCATCAATGAAAGTGATAAATGAAGTATGTCCTGTTATGCCAGCGATTTGGTAAGGACCACTAATGTCAGTATGAATGAGTTCTAATAAATTAGAGCTCCTAGTGGCACCTTTCTTATTCGCTGATGTCATTTCGCCTTTAAGACATTTGACACATGTTCCAAAATCAGTGAAATCGAGAGGAGGTAAGACTTCATCCTTTACGAGACGACTTAATCGTTCTCTTGAGATGTGGCCTAAACGTTGATGCCACAACATGGATGAAGTCTCTAAGTCTCGAATTTGTTTCATCTTTGTGAGTGATTCATTAATATTATATGACAACAAAGATTTGGAAAAATTATCATCTAGTTCTAATCTATAGAGACCACCATCCAGAATGCCAGTACCATAAACAACGGAATCATAGAGAATAGAGAGTTTGCGATGACCATGAGAAACGACAAAACCGTCCATGTCTAACTTTGGTCCTGATACAAGGTTCCGAGTTACCTCAGGAACATATAACGTATCATAAAGTTTAATACATAAACCAGTTTTTAAAAATAATTGTAATGTTCCTATGGCCTTCACTTCTAATTCCCGATCATCCCCAACTTTAAGTGTTCTTTGGTTTCTTCCCAGCTTCCGGATTGAAAGGAATCCCTGAGTAGAGTTAGTTACATGAACCATAGAACCAGAATCAAACCACCAAGAATTAGCAGGAACATTTAAATTAAAGGACTCAAGTATCATGAAAAAATCGTTACCTTTCTTAGCCAGCCACTCCTTGAAATCAGGGCATTCCTTTTGCTTATGTCCTGTTTTCTTACAGAACTTGCAATAGGGTTTGCCTAAGGAGCTCTTAGAACTGGAAGGTGCACTTGTATTAGGATTGGGCTTTTGGACTTTGGAAGCATCCTTTCCTTGATGATTGTGCTTCCTCTTCTTAGAGTTGGAGGTTGTGAAGTTAGCAACATCAGTAGTGCGATCCATCTTCATACGCTCTTCCTCCTGCACGCACATAGCGACCAGCTCACTCATCGTCCATTTGTCCTTCTGAGTGTTGTAATTGATCTTGAATGCTTCATAGGACGAAGGAAGCGAAGTGATGATGAAATGAACAAGAAAACCATCACTGATTTCTATCTCTAGCCCTTTCAGCTTATTGGCCATGTCATGCATCATCATGATGTGCTCGCGAATGCCGCTCCTCCCATCATACTTAGTTGTCACCAGCTTGAGGATAAGAGTGCCAGCGTGTGCTTTTGATGTTCCTTTGAATTGAGCCTCCACAGAAGCCAGGTAGGTTTTAGCATCTTCAAAATCAGGAATGGCGCCTCTGATAGCATTGTGAATGGATTGCTTCATGAACATGAGAGACATGCGGTTACATCTAGTCCATTTTTCATGAACTATCTGATCAGCAGCAGTACTTTGAGTGGTAAGGTCCGCTGGCTTATTCTCTCTAAGAGCATAATCGAAGTCTAGCAATCCTAGAGTAAGCATGAGGGCATCCTTCCATTCAGCAAAGTTATCACCAGTCAAATGTGGAATCTCGCAATTGGGTGCTGATAGTGGAAATAAGATGAGCAAGTTATGATACTAAGAAAGAAGTCCTAATGTGATCTAAGGGCATGTTATACTAAGGCAGGCATAAATAATGACCATTTTAGTTATGAAGCTGTGATAATGTCTATTACCAACATCAAAATAATAGACTTAGTTAAAAAATTCTACTTAAACGAAGACAAATCAGCTTTGGCCAGAAGTGTAATCATTTAAGTATGTGTGCAAAGTAATCGTGACAAATCAGCTTTGGCCAGAAATGAGACAGTCACTTTAGTTATGCACTTGTCAAGCATGCTAAACATAAATGAATTAAATCAGCTTTGGCCAGAATTAAGACATTTCACGTTTGTAATGCATACTCAACATAACTTTTATAATACTTGAACAATAAATAGATGTATTAAATCAGCTTTGGCCAGAATTAATACATCAGAAGCTCATTCAAGTTAAGCTATTTTGGTTTTGTAAAAAAGTATCTGATTCTGATTAGTTAATTAAGTGTTAACAAAACCAAGTATTTAATAGCAAACCACCTGTTAGCGCGGATCGAGTGAGGTCTTGAGTGAGGTCTCGACTGAATTATGAGATCTCGAGTGAGGTCTCGAGTTAGGTCTCGACTGAATTATGAGATCTCGAGTGAGTTATGAGGTCTCGAGTCGCAACCTTGGTCTCGAGTTGTGAAGGTTATGGTCTCGAGTCGCAACCTTAGTCTCGAGTTGTGAATGTTATGGTCTCGAGTCGCAACCTTATGGTCTCGAGTCGAGAGCTTTGTCTCGAGTTGTAGACTTTTAAGCCCTTATGATTTCGAGTCGAGACCTTGTGGTCTCGAGTCGAGATCTGTTGGTCTCGAGTTGTGAAGATTTAAGGACCTGATGATTTCGAGTCGAGACCTTATGGTCTCGAGTCGAGACCTTATGGTCTCGAGTCGAGACTGATGGTCTCGAGTCGTAATCTGATGGTCTCGAGCCCACTGTTAATAGCTGTTTATTGTGATAATAACTGAAAACTCAAAGTTTTAGGGATTGTGGGATAATGTTTCCTGTTTTATTGCTGATCTAAATTATCAAAAGATTTCAAAAATAATAACTGAAAATCTATTAACAGTTTTCGGAAACTTTAATAGATAAAATTAAGATCAAAACAGTAAAAACACCCACTAATCCAAATTATATTCCAAAATTTAAGGAATTTTCGAGTTTACTTAGAACAAGTGATGAACCCTAAAAAATAAAAAAACATAATTCTGGAAATCCGAAACCTGAATTTTAATGGTTTTGTAATGGATTTCGTAACAACAAGTTTAACCCTTTATGATTTCGAGTCAAATATTTAAACATTCTTCCGAAAAACAGTGACTTCGGCACATGGTACTCGAAATCAGCCGAGACATTTAAAAGGCTTTAAAATTTCGTTTTCCAGATTTTTGATCCCAGAATAATGGATACGAAAACAGAACTGATTTATCAACATATGCTCTGATACCACATGTTGCATCAGTTCTGTTAAACATAAGGGAAAACATGTAAATAATACCTGTTACAGCAGACAGGCCAGCAGAGAATCCAGTCAGAGATGCAGCCATTGAGTTCGACATACTTGTCAGGATGATCTGGTTCCTCCTTAGGGTGTAAGATTATGATGGTGATGAAACCGAAACAAGGGAACGTTTCGGTTGGGAGAGAGAGCCGATTGGGATGTTATGAGGGTTGGTTGATTCACTAAATTTGTAACATCCCAAAACCCGAATGTTTATAATTGCCATGTGTTCTTATATGACTTAGCACGAAATGTAATAACTAGGTTATTAAACCTAGTTAAATGCTTGGTTAAAACAACTAAGAATATGAAATTGGGCGAATTATGAATAAGTGACAATCATGAGGGGTTGATATG
This sequence comes from Helianthus annuus, assembly GCF_002127325.2. NCBI lineage: Eukaryota > Viridiplantae > Streptophyta > Magnoliopsida > Asterales > Asteraceae > Helianthus > Helianthus annuus. Next base: position 17,328,467 of record NC_035448.2, on the reverse strand, counting down.
TAATAAATGGAAAGTTAAAATATAAAATAAAAATTAAAACCCTAATATCACTGTGACAACCCTCACAAAACCAGGTATCCGTACGACTTAATTAACTATTAATTGTTGCCTAATTACTGTGCTTAACTGAGGTTTATGATAAACTGCTACTTGATTTTTGATACTTGTACATATCTGCATCATACTTTGATTTTTCCGTCACTACATTATTTAATTACTGAACTTTAGTGACAAACATGATGCACAAAAGCACAGTAGCATTTGAACGGATAACCTATTGAACATGCTGATATAGCCAGCATCAGGCAAACACTGCCTCTAAAGGCCTGTATGAGCCAGAAATATTTTACTACACCCATAGTGTGTATAGAGATACAAGGGTTGTATAATTGCGTCTCTAGGAATAAGATATAGAGATTGGATGTGCCTAAAACGTATTCTAAGCACAAGACACAGCACTTTTATCTACATACTAGCTTCTAGCTAATTAATAAAGTGCCAAAACATGAGGAATTATTCCTGACACCTTGCAGAATAAATTGTGTCGCTAAAAATATTATTTACGACGCTTAAAGGATTACTTAAGCACTTTAACGGATTACTATCTGACCGAACAACCGGACTATACCCGGAACATAAAAATATTGCCAGAAATATTATTGGTATTTTTCTGAGCCAGTTAGGGTCCCTGATTACCCTAACACCCGCTTTATAACGCATTAAACAACTAACGGGGTTAATCCCTAAAGTTAACCGACTTAACCAAACTGAACACTAACTGTACGATCAAGATCCAACCGGGTGACCCCACCCCCCTTAGGGCCGGTTTGGTCCCTTTGGAACTAGGGGAGTACACTTTTTATTATTTTATTTGGGTTCGTGGATATCTAGACGACTTGAAACCGTTGGACGATGATCTCACTTTTCTCTATAAATACACACACTCACACATAGAGATCACATCCACCCAACTTCACTCTCTCTCTTGCTCCCTCTCCCCCTCTCGGCCGTGAACCACCACACCCAACCATCCATCTTTCGGTTCTCGTCTTGACATTCCAAGTGCACACAAGTGTCGGGGATCACGTACGAGGAAGCTAGAAGCAAACGGAAGTTGGAGGACCACGTGCATTTGCTTTTATCCACGCCATTTCCGACTAGATTCTTCCCTAGCCCCGAGCTAGAGGTATAACATTTAAAACTTGTTCTTGAACGTATCTAAAGTGGTTAAAAGGATTTTTAACGGTTAAAAGTCGGTAACCCATCTTTTGAATCTAAAACGTCTACAAAAAACTCGAATATTGTTGGTTAAAAGCATATAACGCGTGTAAAAGTCGTAGTATTCGAATATGTTGGTTGTAGAGACCCGATCTACGATGTGGTGGCTCTTATCATCGTTTAACCCGACTTTGTTAAGATCCCGAATCTTGACATACACTTGTTTCTTTTGTACAAGGGTTAAAAGGTGAAACTCCACCACACGAGAAACATGAACTTGTGTAAAAGTGTTTTGACATGTAAAATAGTATTTAAAACGAGCCGATCTACGTATGTACAAGTGGTATATTCGTAGAACCAAGTGTCGAGAAAATCATGTTTTTATATAAGTTGGATAACATGTTTACAAAGGTGATTTTTATAAACTACAAGTGTATGAACACTTGTGAAACGAAAGGTCCGACAAAATAACAATTTTTATAAAAATTGTCGGGAAGTTGTAAAGAGTGATTTGTTCCAAAAACGGGGTTTTTGCAAGACTAAACTATTATATACATAGATCCACTAAATATAACGAGATCTACACAATAGTTTTAGAAAAATTACAAGTTCATGTAATAATGTGATTTTACATACTAGTCTACAAGTTTGAAGTATTGAAACCTGTTTAATGTGTTGGAAATTGATTTGGTTGATTTGAAGAATTGTTGAAATAATTTTGTAAAAGAAAATGATACGCTTGAAAGCGTGGCCACCTCCAGTTACAGGGGAAACTCTGGCGAAATTTTCTAAAATATAACACTTAGAATTATTTACAAGTGTTAGACTACTTTTGACATGTTTTCAAACTATATTTCGCCATGACTTTATCACAAATATTCGGAGGTGGGATTTTTCACAAAACTAAACGTGGTAAATATTTGTTCGATAAATATGATTTTTCACCACACTGTTTATTATTATTTTGTGAAAATATATAAATATTATTTTTAGAGTAAAAATAATATTTACTAACTTTGTCGAACCCAAAATAATACCAACGCTTACACGACAAACATATAAGTTACAATGGTAATTACTATTACCACTTAATCGCCAAAACGTAACTTACGCTTTATACGGAAATATTCATAAACGCATATGTTGTCAACGTATTATTTTGGAAAGTATTATGTAAAGAGAAAATATATTATTTTTGAGAAAAATAATTATATTTTGGAATGAGTAATAAAATATATTAAGTGAGACTTAATAATACAAATGCACATGTATTAATTCCCCCATCCTTGGGAAGGAGATTTACTACCAAATATGTACAAGGAACAGTTGTCTAACTGTTTCCCGAAAATTAAACTATAAAGCTAAGGCACGGCCATCCGTCTAATAGAATTAGCACATGTAGGTCGTTGCGCAGCAGTTGGATATTTGGATTACTTGGTATTGTGACGCACTCACTGTGAGTTCATGTCCCCCTTTTCTCTTAACTGTTTTCAGTTTTATAAACTGCGGGGGTGAAATACATGTTACTATGATTATGAATATGTTTATACACGGTATGGTTAGCGTAATGAGGTTTGTTACTCAGATCATGTGAGTGGGTAGGCACAACTTGAAGCCATTAATCCTCGTAGTAGGACCGAGGGACAGGAGCGGTAGATCTATCTGGGTGTAGCGAGCCCAGCCCCAGGTCCAGCATAACGGACCTCGGGGTGACTTAGTGCCCGACGCATAAATCCGCTAGGTTTGAGTCATCCCTACTTGCACTTCACACATATCAATGGCCTTGCAAACCATTGGTGATCTCTTTTTCCTTACTTGCTACATACCAGGTTTTTGATAAAGATAAAGGTTTGTTTACTCACTTTCGCATGAACTCGCTCAACATTATTGTTGATTTTTCAACTTACATGTATTTCAGGAAATTAACGATCTGGCGCGGTATGGCTTGTTTTCCGCTGCATTAGGCCCAAGGTCATCCAGGGTTCGAGACTTGTGACTCTTTCCTGGACAAGTCACAGTCCCTGAACCATGTTATTTTAAGTTTGCATTTGTAATGTTTAGACAAGTTATGGTTGTTGGGTGTTAACCCATTAAGACAATGTTTCATATTTTCAATGGATGATCTTGCATATTTTTAATTCATATAGCTTGTTATGATTAAGCTATGGTATTAAGAAGTTACACCAAAATTAACCACGCTTCCGCAAAGCCAGGGTGTGACAGCTTGGTATCAGAGCTCTGATCATAGCGAACTAGGATTCCTTCTTGAGTCTAGACTATGATCACTAGGGCTCTCACGAAAACATTTTTCTGCATACCACTTAAGTCCAGATCCAAAACCTTTTTATAAACAAATGTTGAGCATATTTTATTTATTATTTTTAGGCTCAGTCTGGGAGGCTGAGGCTCGGTCTGGGAGACTGAGGCTCGGTCTGGGAGGCCGAGGCTCGATCTAATGGATCGAGGTAGTTGTCTAGTGGGACTAGGGAGTCAGTCTGGGAGGCTGGGAGAATTTGCTAGTGGGACTAGGGAGTCAGTCTGGGAGGCTGGGAAAGTTGGCTAGTGGGACTAGGAAGGACAGTCTGGGAGGCTGGGAGGCTAGTGGGACTAGGTGGATTATGTGATTATTATTTGGTAGCTTATGTGATTACCTGATTTACTGATTATTTGTGCATACTTGTGATTGTGTTACAGACACATGGATACATCAGGCACCGGAGACTCAGATACTACTGGACCTCTACCCATAGTGTCGGATGACATTGTGTCATCGGAGCATGAGGTGCATACCTCAGACTACACGAGCACGGATGATGATGACTTCCAGCCGTTCGCTCTACCCGACGGCATTGATGAGCATGCTGATGACTCCTTGCCCTTCGCTTTACCCGAGGGTGCCTATGAGCCTATTGATGGCGATCCTGCTGAGTATCTTCCCCTTGTTGTGATTCCAGCTCCGATTCCTCTTGCTTCTTACCCAGCACACGAGCTATTACCAGACGCCGAGGCTGACGGCGACATTGATCTCTACGAGGACGAGCCTTTTGAGGACGAGGTTCCTGATGCAGCCCCTTTACCCGCTGGCGGTCTCTTGATGATCGCTGGTGCCCTAGCTGGAGACTCGCCCGTCCACTCACCAGTCCCAGACTCCTTTGAGTCTGTGGCATCTGCTCCGTCTCACGAGGTGAGCACTCAGCATTTTGTTCATGACTCGGACCCCGATCAAGCATCTTCTGCCGCCCCCATTCCGAGCTTTGTGTTCGAGCACGACGATATTGAGGATTCCGATCCCGTTTTTCCTCCAGGATTTGATCCTGACCGCGATATTGAGTATATTCCTATGGACCAGCATATGGAGGACCCTGTTGATCCTGCTGATCCTATCGACCCCATTGATCCAGAGTTTGATTTTGACATGGCTTTTGACGACCCGGAGCCTGCCGTGGCCCCAGAGCAGGCAGCTGCTTTCGATCCTGTACATGAGCATGACTTGGTACATGCTGACGTTCCTGTTGAGCCTGTTTTGGCTGACCCGCCAGTTGGCGATCTTCCCATTGATGATGTCCCTTTGTTAGTTGCTGATCATGCTGTTGATCCTTTTGTTGACCCACCTTTGATTGCTGACGTCCCTGTTGACCATCATATTGATCATGTTGATCCTGTCATTGCTCCTTTTGATCCTGTACCCATTGAGCCTGAGCACGCTCTATTTGCAGAGCATATGGATCCACCCGATGAGGAGGCTCAGCACGGTTGGATACCGGCTGACGAGGATGTTCCACCGCTTCCACCACATCACACTGAGGCACCTCATACTGATTTTTCGTTTCAGATCCCACCGTTTGTACCTCCAGCAGGGCCTGGAGAGGGCTCTTCAGCCCACCCTTTTGGGCACATACCGATGCCTATGCCTTTCATGCCTCAGATGACACCTGTTCCATCTTCTGTTCATGTAGCACCATTCGATCCCACCAGCATGCCACTGCTTTGGTCATCTTCCTCACCGATGCCACCTACTGATCCATATCATCCATTCCATATGGGACATACCATTGAGGACGTCTTGATGTCCTTTGTCCATCAGCATGATTCCCATACACAGCGACTCCAGGAGCTCGAGAGAGCTCAGTTATCACTAGGTCCATATCTTGGTCAGACATCTTCATCTTTTCAGCCTTTTCGATCATTACCTCCTGACTATGCTGCCCGACTTACGACCTTGGAGCAGCAGATTGCATCTGTTATTCGCACTCAGCAGGCGATGGAGGAGGATTGGCTTCATTTACGCCGCTTACTTTACGCTCACTTTCCCCCTCCTCCACCCCCATCCGCATAGGGCTCATTGGTACCATAGTGGTAGGCGATGGTGAGACGACCGCGATTGTGACTGCACAGCCTTTTGGAGACCATCTGACGATACTGATTTTTGTTGATATTTGTTGATGTACTGGATGTATGTGACACTGATGTGATATTGTTTTTGGCGGGGGTGATGTAGCCCCTATTTGATTTGTGATTGTATGATACAGTGACGTACTGATACCCTTACCACATTATGGTCTCGATATATATAACAATCGCCGTATTCTCACCATATCTGATTCACTTGATTGCTTATTTATGTTTTGTGACATGGGATGTTGGGACATGGGATGTTGTATGTATGATATTTGCAACATGGGATGTTGGGACATGGGATGTTGTATGTATGATATTTGCAACGTGGGATGTTGGGACATGGGATGTTGTATGTATGATATTTGCAACATGGGATGTTGGGACATGGGATGTTGTATGTATGATATTTGTGACATGGGATGTTGGGACATGGGATGTTGTGTGTGATATATAGATAACATGAGATGTTATATGCTATTACTATTACTATATAGCTTTATTATGGCCTGACCAACGTACACATCTTTAGAAGATGGCACCAAGACGTCAACCGCAGCCGATGCCCACTACTCCTGAAGAACTACAGCAGGTTATTGCTGCCGCCATTGCTCAATATGCTGCCTCGCAAGGAGGACCAAGCGGAAGTAGCTCGAACATCAACGGCAACCAAAATCCTCCTCATGGTAACCCTAAGTCATTAAGACATACCATGGCCTAAATGGATTCCTTTAGCAGATGCTAATGCCGTTCCTATGATGTAATGTATGTGCAGGGTGCACCTACAAACAATTCTTGGACTGTAAGCCCATAAATTTCGACGGCACAGGTGGTGCTGTTGCTTTCGTCCGCTGGGCAGAGAAGACCGAGTCCGTACTTCGCATGAGCAAGTGCGCTGTGGATCAGCAAGTCACTTACATCTCAGGGCTATTTGTGGATGGAGCCCTATCCTGGTGGAATCTACAGGTCCAGACCCTTGGCGAAGCCGCAGCTTACGCACTGACCTGGACAGAGTTGAAAGAGCTTATGCGCAAGAAGTACTGTTCTCGCGCGGAAATTCAGAGGTTAGAGACCGAATTCTGGCACCTTAAGATGGAAGGTTCCAAGATAGCTGAGTATGTCCAGAGGTTCCACGATTTGTCGCACGTGGTACCCTACATGGTTACACCGGAGTTCAAGAGGATTGAACGCTTCATTTGGGGATTGGCCCCTCAAATAATCAGCATGGTGACTTCTTCCAAACCTGCAACCATCACAGAAGCCATTGATCTGAGTGTGGCTCTCACCGAAGAGGCGATTCGGTTGAACAAGTTTGATGGGGTTGAGCCCAAGAAGAAGGAGACTCATGTGGAGTCATCTGGTGGTAATAAGCGAAAGTTTTCGAGTTTCAAGCAGAGCACCGGGATGGTGGTTAAGAAGGGAGAATCGAGTGCGCCAGCTCAGGATTCAGCTGGTGGTAGAAAGAAAGGGAAGGGATACATGGGTGCACATCCCAAGTGCAACTCATGCCAAAAACATCACTCTGGTCGTTGCAGCCTGAGAGTTTGTGAATCATGTGGGAAGACTGGTCATACGAAGGATTTCTGTTGGGCTAATGCTGGCCGGGGAGGCCAAGGAGGAAATGGGAATAGGAACAACCGTGGTGGTGCTGGGAACCGCCCACAAGGAAATCAGGGAGGTGATGGAAACCGTGTTAATAATGCTAACCAAGCGGGCGCCCTGAATCGGAACCAGGGAAACCATCAAGTTGGAAACAATGGTGGAAACGGGCAGAGGCCCGGATGTTTTAATTGTGGAGATCAAGGGCATTTCAAGAAGAATTGCCCAGAGTTAAACCAGGCACGCGGAAGAGTGTTTAACATGGAAGCCAGGGAAGCGCGCCAGGATCCCAACGTTGTCACTGGTACGTTCCCTGTAAACCAACGCTATGCATCCGTTTTGTTTGATACTGGTGCCGATTATAGCTTCGTATCGTTAGAATTTAGAAACATGCTTGGTTTAGCCGCTAGTAAGCTAGATATTCCATACTCGATCGAATTAGCAAATGGAAAGTTAGTAGAAGCTAACGAAGTGATTCGAGGTTGCGTAATCGAGTTGGGAGAGCGTGAGTTTGCTCTCGATCTACTACCAGTCCAGTTGGGAAGCTTCGACGTGGTAGTAGGGATGGATTGGTTATCGAGTAACAAGGCAGAGATAGTTTGTCACGAGAAGATTATTCGTATCCCGACCAATGATGGTGAGACCATTGTTGTTCATAGGGAGAAGCGTGAGACGCCGTTAAGGATGATTAGCTGCTTGAAAGCAAGGAAGTGTTTGAAGAAAGGATGTGTTGCTTTTCTAGCACACATTGTGGATAAGAAGGCTGCTGAGCCGAAGATCGAAGACATCCCTGTCGTGAGGGAATACCCAGAAGTCTTTCCAGAAGACTTGCCTGGCTTGCCACCTCAAAGGCAAGTGGAGTTTCGCATCGACTTAGTTCCAGGCGCCGCGCCTGTGGCTAAGGCACCTTACAGACTCGCTCCGTCTGAGATGCAAGAACTGTCGACACAACTTCAAGAGTTGTTAGACAAGGGTTTTATCCGACCAAGCTTCTCGCCTTGGGGAGCTCCAGTTTTGTTTGTAAAGAAGAAGGACGGTAGTTTTCGGATGTGCATTGACTATAGAGAGTTGAACAAGCTGACGATCAAGAATAGGTATCCTCTGCCAAGAATCGATGATCTGTTCGACCAACTTCAAGGTTCAAGCTTCTATTCAAAAATCGATCTTCGATCTGGATACCATCAGTTACGGATACAGGAGGAGAGTATCCCGAAGACAGCCTTCAGAACTCGATATGGACACTACGAGTTTCTCGTTATGCTGTTTGGTTTGACAAACGCACCTGCAGTGTTCATGGATTTGATGAACCGAGTTTGTAAGCCATACTTGGATAAGTTCGTGATTGTATTCATCGACGACATTTTGATTTATTCGAAGACAAAGGCTGAGCACGAGCAGCATCTTAGAGCTATTCTGGAGCTGCTGAGGAAGGAACAGTTGTACGCCAAATTCTCTAAGTGTGAGTTTTGGCTAAGAGAAGTGCAATTCCTTGGACACGTGGTGAATGGAGATGGAATCCACGTGGATCCAACCAAGATCGAGGCGATCAAAGATTGGGAAACGCCAAAGACGCCAACCGAGATTCGGCAATTCTTGGGTTTGGCTGGCTATTATCGAAGGTTCATCGAGAACTTTTCAAAGATCGCTCAACCGTTAACGCTCCTCACGCAAAAGGATAAGAAGTTTGATTGGGGAATCAAACAGGATGAGGCGTTTCAGATACTGAAGGATAAGCTTTGTAACACGCCAATCTTAGCTCTACCAGAAGGCACTAATGATTTTGTGGTATACTGCGACGCATCGCGTCAAGGATTGGGTTGTGTGTTGATGCAACGCCAAAAGGTTATTGCCTACGCGTCACGCCAACTGAAAGTGCACGAAAAGAACTATACCACGCATGATTTGGAGCTAGGCGCAGTGGTTTTTGCTTTGAAGATCTAGAGGCACTACCTTTACGGTACAAAGTGCACAATCTTCACAGATCACAAGAGCCTCCAGCATATATTCAATCAGAAGGAGTTGAATATGAGGCAAAGGCGATGGGTCGAGTTGTTGAACGATTACGACTGCGAGATCAAGTATCATCCAGGGAAGGCGAATGTGGTCGCTGATGCCCTAAGTCGTAAAGAGAGAATCAAGCCCATAAGGGTTAGGGCTATGGAGATGATAATTCAGACCGACCTTTCCTCACGCGTTCGTGCAGCACAGAAGGAAGCTCTCAAGGAGGGAAACCTTGAGGAAGAATATCTCCGTGGGATGGAGAAGATTTTGATGCCAAACAGGGAAGGAACATTGTGTTTTGGGAAAAGGATTTGGGTTCCTCTGTTTGGTGGTTTAAGAGAGGTTATCTTTGAAGAAGCTCACAAGTCACGGTACTCTATCCACCCTGGAGCGGATAAGATGTACCAAGATCTTAAAGATTATTACTGGTGGCCTAGGATGAAAGGCGATGTTGCTATGTACGTGAGCAAATGTTTAACTTGCGCCAAAGTTAAGGCGGAATACCAGAAGCCTTCGGGACTCCTGCAGCAACCAAAAATTCCCCAGTGGAAGTGGGAAGAAATCTCCATGGATTTTATTACGAAGTTGCCAAGGACGCCAAGAGGCCATGACACTATCTGGGTGATAGTGGATCGCTTAACAAAGTCAGCACACTTCTTGCCTATCCGCGAGAAGGATAACACAAGCAAATTGGCTGAAATCTACATGAGAGAGATTGTTACACGCCATGGAGTACCTCTCTCGATTATTTCTGATAGAGATGGGAGGTTCGTATCGAGGATATGGCAGTCCTTCCAGGAAGCTTTTGGCTCAAAGCTGAATATGAGCACAGCTTTTCACCCGCAGACCGACGGTCAAAGCGAGCGGACGATTCAGACATTGGAGGACATGCTGAGAGCATGTGTGATGGATTTAGGCGGTAGCTGGGATAAGCATTTACCCCTGGTTGAATTTTCATACAACAACAGCTACCACACCAGTATTGGTGCCGCGCCATTCGAAGCGTTATATGGGCGCAAGTGCAGGTCGCCGCTCTGTTGGTCTGACGCAGGTGATAGACAATTGGTAGGTCCCGATGTAGTACAGGAAACTACAGATAAGATCGCGTAAATCCGAGATCGCATTAGTGCGGCTCGTGACCGTCAGAAGACCTACGTAGATCTGAAAAGGAAACCTCAGGAGTTTGAGGTTGGGGATATGGTTTTGTTAAAGGTATCACCCTGGAAAGGTGTAGCACGCTTTGGGAAGCGTGGGAAGTTGAATCCGCGCTACATTGGTCCTTTCAAGGTTTTGGAAAGAATTGGGACCGTAGCATACAAGTTGGATCTACCTGCCGAACTAAATAATGTTCACGATACATTTCATGTATCCAATCTGAAGAGAAGTCCAACCCAAGTTAACGTTGCCATTCTGATGACACGCTCCACTTCGTTGAAGAACCTGTCGAGGTCACGGATTGGAAAGTTAACAAGACCCGCCGGAGCAGTGTCAAGCTCGTCAAAGTTCGCTGGAATGCTAGACATGGTCCTGAGTTCACCTGGGAGCGTGAAGACCGAATGAAAGAGAAATACCCCCACTTATTTCCTAAGAACCCTGCTTCTACAAGCAGAATTTAAAATTTCGGGACGAAATTTATTTAACGGGGGGAGAATGTGACAACCCTCACAAAACCAGGTATCCGTATGACTTAATTAACTATTAATTGTTGCCTAATTACTGTGCTTAACTGAGGTTTATGATAAACTGCTACTTGATTTTTGATACTTGTACATATCTGCATCATACTTTGATTTTTCCGTCACTACATTATTTAATTACTGAACTTTAGTGACAAACATGATGCACAAAAGCACAGTAGCATTTGAACGGATAACCTATTGAACATGCTGATATAGCCAGCATCAGGCAAACACTGCCTCTAAAGGCCTGTATGAGCCAGAAATATTTTACTACACCCATAGTGTGTATAGAGATACAAGGGTTGTATAATTGCGTCTCTAGGAATAAGATATAGAGATTGGATGTGCCTAAAACGTATTCTAAGCACAAGACACAGCACTTTTATCTACATACTAGCTTCTAGCTAATTAATAAAGTGCCAAAACATGAGGAATTATTCCTGACACCTTGCAGAATAAATTGTGTCGCTAAAAATATTATTTACGACGCTTAAAGGATTACTTAAGCACTTTAACGGATTACTATCCGACTGAACAACCGGACTATACCCGGAACATAAAAATATTGCCAGAAATATTATTGGTATTTTTCTGAGCCAGTTAGGGTCCCTGATTACCCTAACACCCGCTTTATAACGCATTAAACAACTAACGGGGTTAATCCCTAAAGTTAACCGACTTAACCAAACTGAACACTAACTGTACGATCAAGATCCAACCGGGTGACCCCACCCCCCTTAGGGCCGGTTTGGTCCCTTTGGAACTAGGGGAGTACACTTTTTATTATTTTATTTGGGTTCGTGGATATCTAGACGACTTGAAACCGTTGGACGATGATCTCACTTTTCTCTATAAATACACACACTCACACATAGAGATCACATCCACCCAACTTCACTCTCTCTCTTGCTCCCTCTCCCCCTCTCGGCCGTGAACCACCACACCCAACCATCCATCTTTCGGTTCTCGTCTTGACATTCCAAGTGCACACAAGTGTCGGGGATCACGTACGAGGAAGCTAGAAGCAAACGGAAGTCGGAGGACCACGTGCATTTGCTTTTATCCACGCCATTTCCGACTAGATTCTTCCCTAGCCCCGAGCTAGAGGTATAACATTTAAAACTTGTTCTTGAACGTATCTAAAGTGGTTAAAAGGATTTTTAACGGTTAAAAGTCGGTAACCCATCTTTTGAATCTAAAACGTCTACAAAAAACTCGAATATTGTTGGTTAAAAGCATATAACGCGTGTAAAAGTCGTAGTATTCGAATATGTTGGTTGTAGAGACCCGATCTACGATGTGGTGGCTCTTATCATCGTTTAACCCGACTTTGTTAAGATCCCGAATCTTGACATACACTTGTTTCTTTTGTACAAGGGTTAAAAGGTGAAACTCCACCACACGAGAAACATGAACTTGTGTAAAAGTGTTTTGACATGTAAAATAGTATTTAAAACGAGCCGATCTACGTATGTACAAGTGGTATATTCGTAGAACCAAGTGTCGAGAAAATCATGTTTTTATATAAGTTGGATAACATGTTTACAAAGGTGATTTTTATAAACTACAAGTGTATGAACACTTGTGAAACGAAAGGTCCGACAATATAACAATTTTTATAAAAATTGTCGGGAAGTTGTAAAGAGTGATTTGTTCCAAAAACGGGGTTTTTGCAAGACTAAACTATTATATACATAGATCCACTAAATATAACGAGATCTACACAATAGTTTTAGAAAAATTACAAGTTCATGTAATAATGTGATTTTACATACTAGTCTACAAGTTTGAAGTATTGAAACCTGTTTAATGTGTTGGAAATTGATTTGGTTGATTTGAAGAATTGTTGAAATGATTTTGTAAAAGAAAATGATACGCTTGAAAGCGTGGCCACCTCCAGTTACAGGGGAAACTCTGGCGAAATTTTCTAAAATATAACACTTAGAATTATTTACAAGTGTTAGACTACTTTTGACATGTTTTCAAACTATATTTCGCCATGACTTTATCACAAATATTCGGAGGTGGGATTTTTCACAAAACTAAACGTGGTAAATATTTATTCGATAAATATGATTTTTCACCACACTGTTTATTATTATTTTGTGAAAATATATAAATATTATTTTTAGAGTAAAAATAATATTTACTAACTTTGTCGAACCCAAAATAATACCAACGCTTACACGACAAACATATAAGTTACAATGGTAATTACTATTACCACTTAATCGCCAAAACGTAACTTACGCTTTATACGGAAATATTCATAAACGCATATGTTGTCAACGTATTATTTTGGAAAGTATTATGTAAAGAGAAAATATATTATTTTTGAGAAAAATAATTATATTTTGGAATGAGTAATAAAATATATTAAGTGAGACTTAATAATACAAATGCACATGTATTAATTCCCCCATCCTTGGGAAGGAGATTTACTACCAAATATGTACAAGGAACAGTTGTCTAACTGTTTCCCGAAAATTAAACTATAAAGCTAAGGCACGGCCATCCGTCTAATAGAATTAGCACATGTAGGTCGTTGCGCAGCAGTTGGATATTTGGATTACTTGGTATTGTGACGCACTCACTGTGAGTTCATGTCCCCCTTTTCTCTTAACTGTTTTCAGTTTTATAAACTACGGGGGTGAAATACATGTTACTATGATTATGAATATGTTTATACACGGTATGGTTAGCGTAAGGAGGTTTGTTACTCAGATCATGTGAGTGGGTAGGCACAACTTGAGGCCATTAATCCTCGTAGTAGGACCGAGGGACAGGAGCGGTAGATCTATCTGGGTGTAGCGAGCCCAGCCCCAGGTCCAGCATAACGGACCTCGGGGTGACTTAGTGCCCGACGCATAAATCCGCTAGGTTTGAGTCATCCCTACTTGCACTTCACACATATCAATGGCCTTGCAAACCATTGGTGATCTCTTTTTCCTTATTTGCTACATACCAGGTTTTTGATAAAGATAAAGGTTTGTTTACTCACTTTCGCATGAACTCGCTCAACATTATTGTTGATTTTTCAACTTACATGTATTTCAGGAAATTAACGATCTGGCGCGGTATGGCTTGTTTTCCGCTGCATTAGGCCCGAGGTCATCCAGGGTTCGAGACTTGTGACTCTTTCCTGGACAAGTCACAGTCCCTGAACCATGTTATTTTAAGTTTGCATTTGTAATGTTTAGACAAGTTATGGTTGTTGGGTGTTAACCCATTAAGACAATGTTTCATATTTTCAATGGATGATCTTGCATATTTTTAATTCATATAGCTTGTTATGATTAAGCTATGGTATTAAGAAGTCACACCAAAATTAACCACGCTTCCGCAAAGCCAGGGTGTGACAATCACACACCTGGGCGTGTGTGTCGATCAGAGCAGGAGAAGAAAAAGGGAAAACCCCTAATTATCACAAATTCAGCAAATTAAAGCCCTAGATGTGATTTTGAGTCCATGCATGTCTCGATTTTCTGATCATCTATGCATTCTTGAACACAAGGTAAGTAGAATTTTGGCGTTTGATGACTTTGAACATGATGGGTGTTCATAAATCCATGAACTTTTGGGAAGTTAGTATGAATAAAGATTAGAAAACACCAATATAACATGATTGATGCTTGAATTTGACTAATTTAATAGTGAATATGAAAACCCACTTGAAAGTGTCATGATGAGAAGGATTATGTAGAAGTTCTATGTTAATTAGTTTAATGATCAAGTATGATAGTGTTCATGATAAGGATTGTTAGTTAGAAACAAATTAAAATGAAGGTTGCATAGAAAATTTATGAAATTTGGTGTTCATGATGGTGTTGATATGTAAGGGTTATATTATGTTATGATGCTTGTACATTATGCTTAATTAGTTGTATGCATGCCAAGTGTTTGTTAAAATGCTTGAATCATTAGCTAATGCACACATACATTCACACATGTGTAGTTTCAATGTGGTTCATGTTCTATGTAAGAAATTGTGAGAATTATTGTATCATATGGTCTCTAACATGTTTATGATGCTTAGCATAAATTGTGAACATGAATTGATGATGTAAAGTCGAGTTTTAGTTCATAATTCCAAAGATTTACAAAGCTGATTGGAAGTAATTATTGTTGCGCACCTGTTTTGAAAAATTCGTATAAAATCAACCGTAGCTCGGTTTAAGGCATATGATATATGGTTGGAAAGCTATCAGAGCATATTACATTTTTCATGTGAACATATTGAGCTAATTCAGATCGTATAGAGGCAAAAATGGGTCGAGAACAGCTGCTGTACAGAAAGTGCAGCAGTGAAAAGAATGCGTATGGTGAACTCAACATGAATGATTGTCCATATACCCGTTGCCTAAACACTATATGTTGTTTTGGATGAATTATTAGGATTGTTAAGGTGTGATTAAAGTGTCTATATGAATGAAAATGGATCGTGCAAGTATTTTCTTAAATGGGTCGAACGGGTTGACCATATAGTCAATAATCTAGTAGAAAAGTATGTGGATTATTATCAATCTATTTGAATGGCATGTATAACCACGAGGTATAGTCTAATGATTAAAGGAATGAACTTGTTTCCATCAAGGTGTAGCAAGGCTTGGAAGACAACATGGAAAACAAATGGAAATGGTGACGACTTTCTTACGGGCTAAGGTAAGTGATCTCGATTCACTTATTAGTATGTATATAGAATTTTGATATTTATGAATGTGGGGAAATCATGTATGGTTGTGTAATAAAAGAGAGAATTAAGATAAGTAATTCTTTTTGTTAGACGAAGGTAGTTACCTAAGATGAAGGTAAATTGGTGGGATTAAACGGGTCGAATAAATGTGCATAGGTAATGAAGCAATATGTAATTCGTAAAGACTAAGGACCCGGGGTAATGTTCTTAGTCAATTATGAAAGGAATTGTTTTACGGATGTTTGGGAACAAGTTTCAAATGTAACGGATGCGAAACGAGCAAGTTATGCAAATTTTAATATTAAAATGGGATGCTGAACTGGGCTTCACCGTAGCTTACGGTGCCCACCGTAAGCTACGGTGGGAGCTGGGGCCCTACTTCTGCCGTAAGGCAGTTTACAACTGCCGTAGGACTTTTGGGGGCCACCGTAAGCTACGGTAGCCACCGTAGCTTACGGTGGAGGTTTATTGCATATGTATAGTTTACGAATTTCTTTGTTTTTCCTTCGATTTCGGACCCCGTAAACCCATTCCAAGCCTCATTAAGCATACATAATGTTCCTCAACCCTACCAAATGGCTTGGTGAGCTACGGGTGAGCATGGATCTCATTCTTAAGATCCAAAACCATCCGAAAGATATTTTAAAAGTGTTTATGATGTGTGAGTAAGAACGGGGTATGTGAGCGAGTATGCGGGGTAATGAATTAAGTACGTGGGTATGCATGTATATATAGATTTCACTTCATTCCAAGGGCTTAAGCTTATAAGTAATCATAAATAGGAGTGAGTATGTATATGAGTTTGTTCGTACGTGTATTTTTATATGGAGGTTCGTAATTAGGATATGTCAGTAAGCCATAAGGAATTATGTATGTGGTTTGTAAGAGCTAGTATGTATGTATGAATGTAATTAAGTATTTTATAAGTATGTATGTAAGTATGATGTGTGTGTGTAGTATGTGACCGACAGTGCACATACGGATGTGTGTAGGTACGATGTAGTATTAATTGTACATGAGGGAATGGGGCTTGTATATGTGTGTACATAGCCTTAATATGTTTGAGCACTAAGTTACTAATCATGTGCCTTGAGAATGTAATGAGATTGCAGGTATGCTATGGTAGTCCATCGTGAAGTTTTGAGGAACTGAATGCAAGATTGTACTCGGAAGGATAATCAAAAAGTCTGGCACACGTAGAAAGATTGCGGCGTGATCAATTAATTATGTATGATAGATTATGAATGTAGATTATCAAATTTTAATGACGTGCACGTTGTGGTGAATGTAGGTTACACGGTCTATCGTCGGTATAAAGTATTGGAGGATTGAAGATCGAGTCAAGGGCAAGAATTGTACGGGAAGAGTAGTCACATAGCTCAAACGCGTATATGTAATTGATGTGAAAATTCATAACGAACGATGTAAACCCTTTAATTGACTTTAAATATTTCTAGTAACGAACCCCAAGTATGATACATGACTAAGATAGAAAGAAATTTTTAAAGGCCCAAGTTTTCCGCTGCGTCATATTAAGGTATTACGTTTTAGGGCGTTACAAAATTGTGTAATTGTCTAACCCTTAAACTCTCTAATAATCTCCTTATATATACATCAAAGAGGAAACTCAATTAGTTAATAAAGATAATATGGTCTATCAACAATTATCAATTAATTATTAATAGGTTATTATTATATTTTAATCTAATATAATATAAATGATTATAATGGCTAAAAAAATAAATATTATATTAATAATATATTTAATCTCACAGTCAAAACAACCAAGTCTCATGAATAGCGAGGAAACAACTTTACCACCAAACTACGTGATATCTACCATTTTATTATTTTATTAATATAATCTAAAGTGGCATAACTTTAAGAAAAAATAACTTATAGTATAAGTTTGTTTCATTTATGTACCTCGTGATTGTCAATTTTATAATAAATAAAAAACTATTAAAGCATTAGTGGCTTGTTAAATGTTGAAGTGTGATTGCTAGAAAAACATTATTACATATTTATATCATCCAAAAGATACTAAGTTTTATAAAAGCTGTTAAAACTTAAAGAGTGTCGGCACCCTGATTGGCCAACTTCAACTTCAACTTCAATTCTCTCTCAACATCTTGCTGATCACATTTCAACACACCGTCACACTCACACTTCCAGATCTTGCTATTCGAATTCAATATAATCTCATTCAGATTGTGGAAACTGCAATCAATAACAGTTACCCTCATAGATCTACACACACAGGATGGGGTTAATGAGTTCAGATGATAGGGCTGTTGCTGTGATCATGGTCGGTGGTCCCACAAAAGGTAGTAGTTCTTAGTTCATTTTTAAGTGGGTGTTTGGCATTCCTTCTCAAAACTAACTTATTAACTTATATAAGTCAAAAGTGAGAAGTTAGAAATTCTAACTTCTCAAAAATGACTTCTCAAGGCATAAAATCCTTCAAAATAAGCTAACCCAAACACTCAACAAATAACTTATTAACTTTTATAAGTCAATAAGTCATAAGTTGCTCCAAAATAAGCTAACCCAAACACCCCCTAAGTAACTTCAGTTGCTATCATAACTTCATCATATCAATTGCTTTCTCAATTTTCATGATCAATAATAATCAGATTAGATAGTTGTTCAATTTTACTTGATAATAATACATGCTGTTTTTGTCTGTTTTTTGGATGTAAATTTAGGGGTGTTAAACGGGTCATGCTTGCGGGTTGGTGAGTTCAACCCGACCACGACCCGAACCCGAACCCGAAAATCTTATCATACATATGAACTCGAACCCGAATCCGAAAATCGTATCATACATATGAACCTGAACACACGACCTGAATTTTCGCGGGTCAACCTGAAGACGACCCACTCAATGCGAAAGTTTTATTTTTTAATTTTTTTCGGCAAATTAATATAGGGAAATTAAAATTTACTAAGAAACAGAAATGGATATTTATATCAATTTCTTTTTTTAAGTTATAATTTTGATATAAAATACGGACCCGGTTTAATTTATGACATAAAATGTATCGTAAAAAGTATAGGATAACATAAAGGAGTTAAACGGGCAACCCACGCCAACATGACTGGGTTGATCTGAACTCGACCCGTTTAGCTAAAGGAGTTCACGGGTTCAACCTAAAACTGACCCGAACCCATTTAGACTAAACCTAAACCCGTGAATTTTATGTTAGGTTCGTGTCGTGTTTTCGGAATTTCAGGTCGCGTCAGAAATTCACACCCGTAGATGTAATGTTGTTATAGCAGACTCTATAATCTGAATTTACTACTGGTTTGATTATTAGAGAGAATAGATTGGTTAGGTTTATTGTAATAATATTTACCGACTAGGAGATGTGATTTGATTTGATTTGATTTTTTTATCGTTTATTAATTATTTATAGTTGATCCATAAAGTAATACATAATACGTTACGGGTTTTCATTATTGTATATTTTTTAGGTACCCGGTTCAGGCCGTTGTCGCTGAATATTCCAAAGCCACTTTTCCCACTGGCAGGACAACCAATGGTTCATCATCCAATCTCTGCGTGTAAAAGGGTATGCTCTATGTATTAATGTTAGCGGAGTTTATTATCTATTACAGTTTTTATTATTAATTAATTTGTCGTTTATTTTAAGGTTCTTTTTTTGTCTATGGGTTGAGCATTATGATAGTTATTGACGTTTTATCATTTTATATAATGGTTCGCTTTATCATTATCTGGGTAGGGATAGTGTACATTAATCCAGAAGTGTGAGAAGTGTATCATAACACTATATATAACACTATATAACACCATATAACGCTATGTAACACCATATAATACTATATAAGACTATATAACAATGTATAACACTATACATCTATCATAGACATGCTATCAGACAAAATATAGTGTTATATCTGTTATATAGTGTTATATAGTGTTATATAGTGTTACATAGTGTTATATGGTGTTATATGATGTTACATAGTGTTATACGGTGTTTATATGGTGTTATATATAGTGTTATAATACACTTCTCACACTTCTATTAATGTACAGGATCCTCTACCATCATTATCTTTTTCGTTGTATTCAACACTGTAAAAAAAAATATTGACAGGTGCATTTTTTTCAGCTCTTTTGAATACTTTTACCAAACAGAACACCCAAAAAATTAATTTACTTATTGTTCATATGAATCATGATCACAAAATATAATGTTCTTATGCATAATTCTTTCTGTTATAGATACCAAACTTAGCACAGATCTATCTCGTTGGTTTCTACGAGCAGCGTGAATTCGCCTTATATGTATCTTCCATCTCTAACGAGTTAAAAGTGCCAGTCAAGTAACTTCCGAATCTCTTTCTTACTTATGGTTTTCTATTCAGAAGGGGATGGCGGCGCAGTTTGTTGCCCGTCTACCTGCTATCCTTATGTAATTTGCCCTGTTGATTGGAATGAAAATGAATTTTCTCAAAAAAAAAAATGTTACTGAATTTTCCTTTGTATCATTCTACAAATAGATACTTGAAAGAGGACAAGCCACACGGGTCTGCTGGTGGTCTATACAAATTCAGAGATCTGATCATGGAAGATAATCCGGTTTAACCTTCACCTTCACCTTCTCGTTCTTGATTTACTGCATTAACATGAATAACTTAACAAAGTGATTATGTTAATATGGTACTGTTTTCTTTTTCCTCACAGTCACACATCTTCTTGCTAAACTGTGATGTTTGCTGCAGTTTCCCATTACCTGAGATGCTCGGTAACTAACTAGACTCGTTCTTAAATGTTGACGATGACTATTAAATTTCTAAATGACCTGTGCTAATATAAATATACACATTTATATTGTTTAGATGCTCATAAAAGATACGGTGGGATGGGAACGATCCTTGTAATTAAGGTTCGTATAGTTTATATATATATATATTATAACGCAAATGTATGTCATCTGATCTGGCCATATTTTTCTTACTTGGTGGTGTTGTGTGCTGTTTTGTTGTATAGGTTTCCCCTGAATCAGCAGACCAATTTGGTGAGCTGGTAGCTGATCCCGATACCAACGAATTGCTGCATTATACCGAGAAACCTGAAACTTTTGTATGTTCTTGAGTAAAGTCAACCACTTGCATCAAATTATCACTCTATTCGTCTAATATTTATCTGATCTACAGGTTAGTGACCGAATAAATTGTGGTGTTTATGTATTTACACCAGAGATTTTTACCGCCATTCAAGGTGTTTCCGCACAGCGAAAAGATAGAGGTCAGTTTATATGTTTTTTCCACAATTTGTAATATTTGCATCACTTCCTTAACACAGATATCATCATTTTTTTATGTAATTGTAATATTGTATTAAATTAAATTCCACATGGATGTAACTTGTTTTATTGTAGTATCATGCAACCTTAAATCCGTCTTCTTTGATTCTTATACAGCTAATCTAAGACGTCTATCAAGCTTCGAAGCCCTACAGTCGGAATCAGCAACAAGGTAACTTCCCTATTTTTGAATTAACGACACAATTGACTATGTAAAACTTGTTATTTTTTTTATTTATTTTTTTTGAAAATTGATAACAATGTTTGTTCCAATATTCTGTCCTGATACAAGTACGTTTCGTCGGACAGGAGTCTTCCTGCTGATTTTGTAAGATTGGATCAAGATATATTATCACCGTTTGCAGGAAAGAAGCAGTTGTACACATATGAAACTATGGATTTTTGGGAACAAATAAAAACACCTGGGTAAGCACAACGCATCAAAAATATTTTATTTTAGTCATAACTCATAGCGGTCCACAATGACGTGATTATTATTTGTTCATATTTATACAGAATGTCCTTAAAATGCTCTGGCTTGTATCTTTCTCTATTTCGGCACATCTCGCCTCACCTTTTGAACCAAGGGGATGGTACAAAGAGTGCCACCGTAATTGGTGATGTTTATATTCACCCGTCTGCAAAAGTTCATCCAACTGCAAAGGTAATCGGGTCCTCCCCTTTACCGGTTCAAAATAAGTTCGCGTTCAAATACGTTAAATCGTTTTTTCCATGTAGAAGTTGCATTTGGATTAATATAGCAGCCTCTATTGAATATGCTACGTTCTTTGGTATATTGATCTCTAAAATTGCACAGATTGGTCCAAACGTATCCATATCTGTGAATGCACGTATAGGAGCTGGCGCACGACTGATCAATTGTATCATTCTCGATGATGTTGAAATCAAGGTACAGGATTATATGTCAAGATAATGATACAGAATTTACAGTTTAGCACTTGCCGGTGGAATTGTAGCTTAATACCGTTATTCGGTTGTCTCAGGAAAACGCAGTGGTGATTCATTCGATTCTTGGCTGGAAATGTTCGATTGGGCGGTGGTCACGTGTCCAGGCTGAAGGAGATCACAAGGCAAAACTTGGAGTCACAATTCTTGGTAAGCTATCGTTAACCTTTCGAAAAAGTTATGATAAGTTGGTTAGAGGTGGCAGGTCAAGCGGGTTGGGTAACAAGTCAAAACGGGTTTGGATCATAAAAATATGTGTGGGTCAAATATGTTACAAAAATAATCTCAAACATTGTTTGATCATAAACTTATGAATAGATGTTTGACTGGTTCGCCCAGTTTAATTTAGCTCATTTTTTGCGTGTGACCCATAAATTAAATACTTATCGCATTGTCTCGTTTCTAAAATTAAGGTGAAGCTGTTAATGTTGAAGATGAAGTGGTGGTGATTAACTGCATTGTCCTTCCTAACAAGACTCTTAATGTTAGTGTTCAACAAGAAATTATCTTATAAGAAAGAAAGATTCGACATCATTTCACATGGTCGAAACCTTAATCGCATTTGTGGTCTCATCTATTCATCTTGTTCAAACAAATAATGTACTGTCTCCAGGCTCCTTCTTCTCGTTCCCGCTTGTAATAGCATAATGAAGTTAGTATGGAGTTCTTATTCTTTATATAGCGTGTAACTTTGATCATAAAGTGAGCGTTTGTATTATTTCGTAGATCTTGCATCTTGAATCTTTGTTAGGATCCCGACCTTTGTACTAACACAAATAATCCATGTTTCGATATCATTGAATATCAAAAGCATTACGACCTCACATACTCACAGTGTCGGACTCTCGATTTTTTTATTGTGCGTTTATTCTTCAAAAGACGTGGGTCACTCAATAGTCACATATGGATATTACACATAAAACGAGTATCACATACTATATGACTCAAAAAAGTCATTCGGCATCACGTGACACGGGGCTTGTTAGCTAATGACATACATGTCTTCCCTTACCTGAATAAGATCTTGTATACATTGGGCCTCAACCCAATGTACCCTTGGCCCATTCAAGAATTAAGTCATTAACCGTTTTTATCGAGTATTCGAGTTTCATATTAGAAAGATTATGGAAGCTCATTCATCTTTTGTTATGTAAATTAAGTGTGATAATTTTTTAATTCATCTACAATATTATAGAAAGATCTTTATGAAGTATAACATCTACTTTTGCAAATTCACAAACTATATTTATAACTTTCATAAGACTTGATGATAACACTATCAGTCTATGGTATGCAGGAATGAGAGGCGAAATGGAATTGATCATTACGAGAGAATGAAGAAAAGGGTGTTTGGTTAATCAGTGGAATGGAATCATCCATTCCATAAGACATTCTATTCCCTCAAAATCATTTCATCCACCCCCATATTTTTTTTCATTTCATCCTCTCTTCTACCATTCATCAACACCACAACCCACCACCTTTGCCACCACCCACCACCAACGCCATCACCTCCTCCACCTGCAACCCGTCACCGCCTCCGCTACCACCCCGACAACCACCACCGTCGCCGTCGCCACCCACCACCGTTGCCACCCACTGCCGCCACCAACCACCACTGCCGCCAACGCCACCCGCCGTCACTGCCCACCACCGCCACCACCAACCACCGCCGCCGCCACCAACCACCACCGACGATCGCCGCCACCACCTATAACCACCCACAATCACTACCACCGACCACCACCACTCACCGTTGATTTTATTTCTTCGTTTTTCTTGCCTACTAAACAATACATTATAATTCATTCTATTCCCACATGTAACCAAACAAGACATGGAATGGTAATGATCCATTGCATTTCCTCGTCTATTCCATTACCTCGTCTATTCCATTCTTTTATCCATTTTATTACCCCATACCAAACAAACGATAGAAAGATTCATTAGATAGATTATATAAGTTAGTTTATAACTTGAGACATAAACCTTAACTTATATATTCTATCTGATATCAAAAAATATAAACATCTTTTGTAAACGTAGCATCGCGACTATAATCAATGGCAAATGAGAATAAGTAGTGTCCTTGTCCATGGCATTATAGCCTAATGGCATCTTGAAGGTGGGATAAGGCTTAGCGACCATTAGGTCCTAGATTCGATTCTCACAAGAGTGTTTTTCCCAGATTTATTAGGTTTCCTCCTGAATTGGTGTATAGGTATTACTGTCTAGTGGAAATGGATATGATCGGGTAGTTCCGTTGATGGCACGATGATACTCTAGTGGACCGTCAATGATCCAAATTTTCCGTTCACAGCAGCAACAACAACAACAACAACAAGTAGCGTCCTTGGTATTTCTAACTTTTTTTTTGTTTTGATTGCACAACTAATAAATTCATTAGTTAGTTTTGTATATTGTGTTGAAGGATGATTTTGATGTCATTATGTTTGATTCTTTGAATATGTTTCTACCTTAATATTGAAATATCAATAACCATTTCTATTATTGATAAACCAAATTAGTATGTTTTTACCTTACAAGAGATTTTATAAATTATTTATATTTACCAAGACATTTTCATCAAAGACATGTGTAAAAACAAAGGAACACATGTCATGTGATGTGTCTCACTTGTCACAACACACTAAATCGAAGCAACATAAATAGACCCAACCAACCTTCACCATCATCATCATTCAAAATAAATAGAAATTATATATAAGTTGAAAAGGAACAATCAATGCAATGCCATAATTGAGATGTTTGTTATTATGAAATAAATAAACTTTATATGCATAAATTGGTTATATCAATGTGTATACATTGTTGAGATAAAATGACAAAAAAGAAGTCAAAATTCGGTCAATAAACAATAGTGAAACATATGATATAAATGTTTTAAACGGCATTAGTAACATGAGAACAAATGGCCAAAAGAAAAAGCTTAGTATGTGTATATGGAGAAGTGGTTATTCATTAATGATTATAACTTTTCATTGTACCAAGTATTATAATTCTTTCAATAAAGTTCGAGATAATAACAAAAGCGGGTATTTTAAAAGATTTTAAAGTTTAATGTGAATACTAAAAGTTATTATAATAAATACTTTACAGATTTTAAACTAAAATTATTAATAATTCATAATATGGTGTATGAACACACATATTTAAGCAAGCCCAAGAAAGCCAACCTCAAACGACAAACATACAAATTAATCATGATAAACAAGTGAGATTGATCTTAGCTTAAAATTTTCTATTAGTTCTTCACACTCGAGTTCGATTTTGAAACTGGTGCTTGATTGAACTGGAGTCATTTTTGAAGCTTCGAGTTTTAAGACGACGTTGAAACTGAGTTTAGCATTATAATGAGTCGACTCAGCTTGATTATATCCTACTTCTGATGATGTCATAGAAATTTCATTCAACTTTTTTAGGATTCAAAAAGGCATGCATCAAGCTTAAATACTTGATCTCAAAACAAAAGTGAGTATGTATTCATAGATAAATAAAGAGATGGTCCCAATAGACAATAGCAGGGTGATTAGGAATTTATGGATAGCGTGTTTGTTGAACAAACTTTGTTCCCACAACTCATCGGATCTCATATCACTACCGAATGACATTCCCATTCAACCCCACACATTATTTCTACTTTGATTTTATAATTAAATAGAATCTAACTTATAACTTATAATAAAAGACTCCAAATAATGCCACATAGCATTCTCTTCTTCAACCTCCTAAGCTTTATTTATAATTATTTAATAAATTTATTTTAATATTATTATTTTATTAATAACTAATATATAAATATCATCTATTTTATCCTTATCTTTATCTAAGATTAATAAATAACTTCAAGTTTGCAATTTAGACCCTTTGTTTTTTACTTTAAATCCAAAGTTTTTCATCTTTTGCTATTTAATCTCAACTCTTTTTATTTTTATTTTCCGGTGTTGGTGGTCACTGACAGTGGTATAGCATTGGTACTACTTGACACAGTTTTACAACAACCGCTGAAATGCAGGGGCTTAATACTAGTATAAAATAACGCAAAAGATCAAATACACATACCTTTAACGTATACGAACTGAAGGTTTTAATGAAAAAACACGGTGACATTTTGATAATAATTTACTTGTAGAGTAATTATCAAAATTACCCTACAAATGATCTTATAGGGTCTTGCAGGGTAATTTTATAAAATGATCTTTTAGGATAATTTTAATCTTTGTAGTGTAATGTTGTAGAGTATCATAATTACTCTAAAAAGATCTTTTAACGTAATTTTGATCTTGTAGTGTAATTTTGTAGAGTATCTTCCCTATAATATAAAGGAGCAAGACTATTTAATTGGTAAATTACTAAATTAAAATGCTAGTAAAGTGCAATTTGCGTCGCTGAGGTAAGTAGCTGACGTCAGCTCGCGTCTCCCAAATGAAAATTTTGCTACATGAGTCCCTGTTGCTTGAAATTCGCTACACTCTGAGTCCTTTCGTTAAGAATCTGTTAGTTTGACCGTTAAGTTAAGGGTATTTTGGTAATCTTACCATATTAAAATTAAAAAAAAAAACGAACAAACCCTAATTACTAATCTTTTTTTGGGTAAAGGGTTACCCCGGTAAATTTTATAAATAATCAATCAGAACAAAGCATGTGCCTAACATAGCACACGCAACTAGACTTGGCCTACCAAGACTAGGACATCAAGAGAAAACAAAACCAGAAACAAACATTCAGACATCAAGACACATAGCCCAAAACACAACCAAAACAAACAATTGCTACTAAAGATAAACTCTAAACATCTTCCTTAGCCTGGGTCTTCATCCGATGCCCTACAAAGGATCTGCCACTTTATAAGTGTTCTTTGATAATCAACATCACCCCTAAACTCGAAGCCCATTAATCGAAGTCGAACAGTGCTTTTGATTTTCTCGGTCACCTGCTTAGCCGTACACTCGGTAGTCGTGAACAACCGATTATTCCGCTCTTGCCATATGAAGTAAGACATCGCCGCTATCACTAGTTTACACATAATGTGTTTCATACTCTTGGAATCCGAATTATGCTCCATCCAATCCGAAATAGAGTTCCACAAGTCGTTAACGTTATCCAAATCTACCAGCATCTTCATGTTTGACCAGACTTGTGAAGCAAAACTACACACGAAGAATAGATGATCTCTAGAATCCGTACCGTGCTTACAAAGGGGGCAACACATGAGTCTTCGGTTTGTTTCACTGCCCGCTTCCCAAACTGCCAACCGATCTTGAGTCTTAAGCTTGTTTTTTATCACCAACCATAAATGAAAGGAGTGTCTCGGGATACATTGACTAAACCAAATCATGCTAGCCCACTTAACAGGAGTGTCATGTGTCCGTAAAGAGTGCCACACTTCCAAGGAGCTAAAGTGATGATCATGACCCTCCAAATCCTTCCAAACCATTCGATCCACTAACTGGGAATTCTGTTGGTTAGCAGTTAACCCAATCAGAACCGGGTAAATATCATACCATGCTTGGGGCCATTTCCATTGCCATTCTCGTCAAGTAACTCGGCCACCGTAGTTTGAAGATTAAAACCCGCGTTTGCGATATGTCTTGGCGTTATAAAGGACCTGAGAGGACTCACATGACACCAATTATCACTCCACGCGTTAGTTTGCATTCCACTCCGAATAATGCTCCAAAAAAATGGCCGAACAGCATCCCGAATAGATAAAATCTTCCTCCAACCCCAAGTCATACTACCTTTACACTGGACATCCCGAAAATTCTGATTCTTCAGTTTATGAGTATAGATCCACTGTACCCATAGAGAGTTTCTTTTCGAGAGAATACTCCAAATATGATTAGTGATAAGGGCCCTGTTGACATCCGCAATTCGCCTAATACCCAAACCACCCTCCACTTTAGGCAGGCATATTTCATTCCACGCCACCTTAGCTTTAACTCTCCCATTATTGCCCGCATTCCAAAGAAAACGACACATACGCTTTTCTAACTCATTGGTCACTCGGGCCGGGATAATGAAAACCGACGCCCAATAAATATGCATGGCTGAAAGAACAGAGTTTATGAGCTACAACCTACCTGCAAAAGATAGAGTCTTTGTCATCCAGTTATCGATTTTCTTCTCCATTCGATCCACCAATCACCTTCATATTTGATAATTTGTAGCCATATCAAATATCTTCATCTTCGTCATATTTCAAAACGGTAATCTTCATCCCTTTATCCCCCCATCTTGTTCTTTATCTTTATCCCTTATAAACCACTTCAAGTTTTTTGTCATTCCACCTATGTGCGACAAGTTGACAAGGCTTAATCCATTTTCGTCTTCTTTAGGGTAGTGTTTGGTATGCAGGAATGAGAGGTGGAATGGAATGGATGATCACGAGGGAATGAAGAAGATGGTGTTTGGTTGGTCAATGGAATGGAATCATCCATTCCAAAAGGCATTCCATTCCCTCAAAATCATTCCTTCCACCCCCCATGTTTTTTTTCCATTCCATCCCCTCTTGCACCATTCATCAACAACACCACAACCCACCACCTTCGGCATAACCCACCACCACCACCACCCATCACCGACGCCATCGCCGCCACCCGCCACCACCTCACCCCGACAACCATCGCAGCCGCCGCCACCCACTCGCCACCGTTATCACCCACAGCTGCGACCAACCGCCAACGCCACTCGCCGCCGCCGCCCAGCACCATCGTCGACGCCACCACCGCCACCAACCACCACCTCTACTGCCACCCACCACCAACGGCCACCTTGCCGCCACCACCACTCGTCATCACCGCCACTCGCCGCCGCCGCCACCACCGCCCATCGCCGCCGCCGACACCAACCATCGCCACCTATAACCACCCACAATCATTATCACCGACCACCACCACCACCACTCACCGCTGATTTTATTACTCTGTTTTTCTTGCCTACCAAATAATACACAATAATAATCCATTCCATTCACACATGGTAACCAAACAAGACATGGAATGGTAATGATCCATTGCATTCCCTCGTCCATTCCATTACCTCATCCATTCCATTCCTTTGTTCATTCCATTACCTCATACCAAACAGACCCTAGTTGTTCCAACCATATACTTTCGAGCATCGATATCTCATTCATTTTAACTTCATTTTAAACGTTGTTTGATTTGTTGTGATCCTCTCACATGATATGGTAGAACACACACCCACAAATCAATACTTGTATAGCACATAAATAAATATATTTATATATGTCCAAAATCAATCAGTGAAAACCCTATTTTCACTAACCTTTTTTCCAACGTTATATTTAAATGAGTAAATTACGTTTTTGGTCCCTGTGGTTATGTCAGTTTTACTATATTAGCTCAAAATAAGAATTTTTAACGTATCTGCCCCCATGGTCCCTATATCTAACCATTTTGGCTCCTAATTCTAACCAAACCCTAACTCTGGTTAACTTCTTGGTCACATGGGTTGCAGATGATGGGTAAAATTGTAGTTTACCCATCATGTGCAACCCATGTGACCAAGAAGTTAACCAGAGTTGGGGTTTGGTTAGAATTGGGGGCCAAAATAGTTAGATATAGGGACCATGGAGGCAGATACGTTAAAAATTCTTATTTTGGGCTAATATTGTAAAACTGACATAACCACAGGGGCCAAAAACGTAATTTACTCTATTTAAATATAGCAATGCATTTTACATAATTTGGTTACTAATTATAATATTTATTTATAACTAATTTTCTATTCAGTTTTTACTTCTTAAATTTAAAGATAAATATTTGATAGTTTAAACTACTAACCCGTCACTAATTTAATCTATATATATTAATAAATGAGATGATTTGGGCCATTTGTCTTTTAATGGTGGAGCTATTTTGCTTATGTGGCATGTTATGGTGGAGTAGAGGGTGATTTTGGGAGGGAAGACACAATATTAGATGTGTTGAGAATTGGACATGGGATCCGAATTATAATCGGGTCAGAGTTAATGGATCCTTTATATTTCTATTTTTCTCATTCTTCTTTCACACGCTTGCTTTTTACTCATCCACAAACCCTAGAAAACAAAGCTGCAACTCTCTCTCTCCCTCTTATCGCCACCGCCAAGATCCTCCATCAGTTCCACAAGATCACAAGATGATGACATTTCCTTCTGATTGAAGCATCTACGATCCAGACAATACAATCCATCGGGTATGTAAACCTAGAAGGTATTCTAATCCGGATTTGAGAGTAATTAGGGTTTTCTAAAACTGGTGGCTTCTTCTCTTTCCTTTAATCAGAAACCATAAATCAATCGACGCCGCCACCACAATAATTCGGTTCTTAATCAACCTCCAAAGACGCCATTTCATCTCTGCGTTGGATTCCCAATTGTGTTTCATTGATCCATCGGTATGTTTCTCAAATCCCTAAGTATTATTCCATCGCCTTCATACATAATCTCTTTTTTCTTCGATTAATTTAGAATTATTGTTGAAATCGGTTAGTTCAATGTAAGATTCAGGTTTATTTATTAAATGCAGATGATAATTTAGTCAAAATTGGTATTTTTTCTAATTGAATTGGCTTGTCACATTTCATTGTAATTTTGTATTTGTGGGTTGCAGTTTGCTCATAGGAAATGTTTTCAGAAATGCTGCAATAAGAAAGGGGATATAACCTGTGAGATTTGCAATCAGGTTTGGCCTTTTTTGGTCCAGAATTTTAATAATTTGGTTATTTTTTTATTGAAATGCTATTGAATTTGACATGTTTCATAGATTTATTCACCGGATTACGCTCTTCCACCAGCTAGAACCAATCCAGATGTCATGACTATTGATATCAGGTGAAGTTGCTACAAAGATTTGGCGAAAAAATTATTCTTCGTTTTTTTAAATCTTTCTGCACAAGGTTTACTGTTTTTGATTCTCATTTTATTTTTAAGCATGCATGGGGCCCGCAAATCGATTCCGGGATGCTCACTCTTGGATTTTGCTTCTGAGAATCAGTTTCTTGAACCGGATTACGAAGATTACGGTGTAGGAAGTAATAACAACAATGCGTACCCCCGGTTTATGGCTCTTATTGTAAGTGAAAAACAAGTCTCATGTCACAAATTTTATTAAAGGTCATATAAACTTATTATTATTTGCTTAAATTAAATTAAATGTCAGTTGATGTTAATATTGTTGATACGTCAAGCTTTGCTGGTCATAAGAGACCTCGGGATGCTGCCAGAATCATCAAAATTCTTTAACGTAAGTTTTTATTGTTGGGTGACTTATAGTTTGCAATCATTGACTTCTCTACATGAATATTTCTATTGTGCCTGAATGAAACCTAATTTCGTTTCACATGTTTATATGTGAAGAAATATAATAATCGAGAACGATATCGGGTTCGAGATTGAGGACAGGTGCGGTCGAGTTGGAGCAAATGGAGGATTCATAGTATATTCATAGTTAAGTTGGGTTTGTTCGTCCCTGATCACACTTATACCCCCTTATTTTTAACAATTAAATAACCATCCCTCTATTGTTGGTTATCATAACACTTATCAAGTTTACATTATTCATTATTATTTGTAGAAGACGTTGAGAAAGGATGCGAAGCTTTGCAAACTGCGAGAAAATTATTAGCAAATCAGGGTTGTTTTCAACTAATGAGACCAAGGAAGAAACCAGCACTACAAATCTCAAGTATATTCTGGTAAATGTTATTCATTTATGTAGATCTTTGACTGTTCTTTTTCTTTATCCTAAAATATATTGTTTTAGTGTTAGAAACAGATTCATATATATGATTTTGATTTTGGGAACAGGTCCCAATTTATCTTGCTGAATTGACTGAGAAAACTGGACACAATGACGACATGATATAGATTCTGAAGGCTTTACAATCTAAGTTGAAGGTGTTGTTCATTATGGTTTATTTGTGTTTAGATTATGTTTTTTTACAAA
Organism: Helianthus annuus; assembly: GCF_002127325.2. NCBI lineage: Eukaryota > Viridiplantae > Streptophyta > Magnoliopsida > Asterales > Asteraceae > Helianthus > Helianthus annuus. Next base: position 17,296,606 of record NC_035448.2, on the reverse strand, counting down.
TCAGTTCAAATTAGGGTCTTTTTTTGTTTAGATTTGTTACATCGATTTGTTCCTCCTTCTTCATCGTTTAATGATTCAGACTGGTCTTTGTTTCTTGATTGTTAGTCAAATGTATACTTGATTTTTCTTTACAGATTCAACGATGGCGGACACTTGCGGGAGATATTTTTGTTTTTTGGACAACCTGTAAATGGCAATGTACTCTCCACCCGTTTGTAAGTACCAGCTTCTCTTCTCGAACGATACATGTATTGTTATTATTCGAATTTGATGATAACAAAATCTATGAATTAGTTTCAATGTTGATTATTTTTATTGTGCCTGAATGAAACCTAATTTCATATCACATGTTTATATGTGAAGAAATATAATAATCGAGAACGAGATCGGGTTCGAGATCAAGGACATGTGCGGTCGAGTTGGAGTAAATGGAGGATTCATAGTATATTCATAGTTAAGTTAGGTTAGTTCGTCCCTGATCACACTTATACGCCCTTATTTTTAACAATTAAATAACCATCCCTCTATTGTTGGTTATCATAACACTTATCAAGTTTACATTATTCATTATTATTTGTAGAAGACGTTGAGAAAGGATGCGAAGCTTTGCAAACTAAGAGAAAATAGTTAGCAAATCAGGGTTGTTTTCAATTAATGAGACTAAGGAAGAAACTAGCACTACAAATCTCAATTATATTCCGGTAAATGTTATTCATTTATGTAGATCTTTGACTGTTCTTTTTCTTTATCCTAAAATATATTTTTTTTACTGTTAGAAAAAGATTCATATATAGGATTTTGATTTGGGGAACATGTCCCAATTTATCTTGCTGAATTGACTGAGAAAACTGGACACAATGATGACATGATATAGATTCTGAAGACTTTACAATCTGAGTTGAAGGTGCTGTTCATTATCAAATTAATGTATAACTTTTTTAACATAATGTGCCTAACTTTGAAAATCTAGAATCTCGCAAAGAGTATAACGGGTGAAAAGGTTGGGGTTTGTAATTATTACCATTGAATGGTAATATTCTTTTTTTATTATTATTATTTTTTAACAATTAAAACATTATATAGGATTTGGGATGTGTTTTAACTTTGAAGTTTAGCATTGTAGAAATGATTATGGAACAAACAAACATATTATTTTGTGGTTTAGTAGCACAATATGTATTCTTACATTATTTGTTGTTCCACGGTTTCTTGATACTTTCGTACGGGATAAACTGGACACATAAGTGGAAAATGATTATTGAGTAATGACTGAAATGTAAAATGTTTTGACAAAACCTGTTTCATGGAGCAGAAGTCTCATGTTTTTACTAATAGAAGTGCATTTATTGTAGATATCAGTATTGACTGTGATGAAAGATTCACAATGACTTGATCTACTAAAGAAAATTGCTGGTAGTCGAGATTATGAAGAGGTTCGTCACAGAAGCTGAAAACCCATGCAAAATAGGTATATTAATTGTTGAATTGTTTTTTTTTTTCATATTGGAAATGTTATTATATTATTTTAATGATAATAACATGAATGAAGATAAAGTGTATAGTTTAACACTTACAATACTTTCAGGAGAGATTAAGAGAGCTAGATGAATAAAAAGAAGAGTTGAAGATGTATCAACAATTTGACATGCATATAGTCTCTAGAGTACACCATATATGATAAGAGATTGAATGATGCATGTTGGGAATTGGAGGATATCTTGAATGTGTTTCCCCTGCTTATTAAGAACCGTGCAAAAATCTATTAGAACCAAAAGGGCTTGCTTTTGTTTTTGCGTGATTAGGTTCCTAAACTTCATTTAGCATCATTTAATCCCCTTTTTAAGCTAAATGAATAGGTACCTGTCTCAATTAATTTAAGCATGATTGTAAGGATCAGTTGATTTATTGGATTTGGAAGACATTTCTTAGTTCTACTATAATAGCTATTTGGTATGATTGGCATCATTAAACGTGGCGCTTATTTATAAAAGTAGATAAAACAATTATTTACGAACTTTTTTATGACAGGTCATAACAAATCATAATGTTCTAACTCTTTAAATGTTATATGTAAATCATTTGATAATGACCTGGAAGTCATCTCAGCTCGGAACATGGTTTTGAGTCCTTTCATTGTTAGTGGTTTGGAAGATAGAATTTGAGAGCCTTTGTGTCAAGTACTTTTTAATAGGTATAGTTTGACTTTGGGATTTAATATTGACCCATAACTGTGATGAAGAAAGTTATAAACTTTTCTTTTCTTATCTCTGTATGACTTTAGTTAATTGTTGTTGATATACATATTGGGAGTTAATTATATTGAATCTGTAGGACTTAAGTATGTATTTGGGTTTTTAAGTTATGATCTTGCTGGTATGTAAGGAGACATGTATTTAAAAAGAGTTGTATTTGCCTTATATAGTCAAATAAGTTAGGTTTAGAAGCTAAAGTTATATAATATAACTTTCGTTTCTTTACTCTCCAGTTGGTTACATATTACTTAACTAGATATGTTTTGTGCTTTAATGGCGATTATGGGAGGCTATTTTGTAATACCAGAATAATATCTATTTTTTTTATATTGCTAATAGGCTTTAGTTATTGTATGGCGTTTTAGAAACTCAAGAACTTAAGGCCTTAGCTATATTCGACAGCAGAATATTGTGAAAAACCTTATCTGCATAGTGATCGAAAACAGATGTAAGACTGTCTTACTAACTGCCTATCACATTAGCAGCTTAGTATCATGGTCAGTTGTAGATTTGTGAGTAATTTACTTTTCAATCCATCATACTTAGCTTTTTCAATGTAAAGAACTATTGTTCTTGCGAAAAAGCCAAAACAACCTTAGATTTTGTCAGAACCGCAAGTACTTTTGCACGAATTGTCCACTATTTCTTATTCTTGCAAACTACAGTGCTTCTTTGGTCTTTTGGAGGATTGATGGTTGTTACTTGGCATTAACAAACCAAATTAAATGGTTTAGAGTTCCATCTCCATTGATGGATATAGAGAAAGAATAGTTTAGGATAGGGTTCATTTGTTTTGCATTACGTGTATTGAATGTCAACATATCCACATCAAGGATAGGTTCATTCGTTTTGCATTTGTTTTGCATGATTGGAGTTGCAACTGATACTATGGGTCATAGTGAATATTTTACCAACTCTATTCTAAAATTTAAAGCTTAATTCTTTTACGATGTCCCACAAACAAGTTTCCCTTTTAAGCAAAGTTTCAATATAGGCTGGCTTGGCTAACGCTTCTTGATCATCCATTTGTTGCATGTTCTCTTGACGTTTGAGGCTACGATACTTATCTTCTCTTATTCAGTTCTAAGTCAGATACCATTTGATTCAGAAGTAAATGGCGGAGCTTGGGAAGAAGATCGGGCGTCTAAGAGTTTTTTTTAAGGAAATAATGCAATGGTTGCTGGAACTGATGTTTGGTGTTGGTTCTACTCTTCTTATTTTGGTGGCTCATAAAGGACCTCTTACCCTTTTAAAGGTATGTGTTAATTATGATGGTAGGTATGTTATTGTTCTTTCATCATAGGTATGTTATTGTTCTTTCCCTCTTTGTTTTTATTATTAATCCGTTTTCTAACGTGTATTGCATATCATCAAGAAGAAATTCTTTGTGTTTTTAATTCTTCCACTCCGAGGTGAGTTATGTTGATTCGTTGAGATTAGGGTTTATTTTTGTTTGGATTACGTTTTATTTTTACAAAGAAGTTTAGATTAGGGTTTTTTTTGTTCAGTTTTGTTACATCGATTTGTTCAAATTAGGCTTTCTCTTTGTTAAATTATGCTCATCGATTTGATTTTTTTCAAATTAGGATTTCTTCATTTCGGATTAGGTTTTTTAGTTTTTCTTTTGTTTTTCTTCACATACTTTTTTAATTATTTGATAAGATGGGTGTTGGGAAGAAGTTTGATTGGAAGGCCGTACTCACCACTTATTACGTGAACGGGCCGGACTCACCGCCTTAGAATTAAGTTTTATATCTCATCAATGTGTTTTGTATTTTATTTGTTCACAAGGTTAAGTGTTCTACATCCGTTTCTTTGCAGATAAGAATGTGTTTTGTATTTTATTTGTTCATAAGGTTAAGTGTTCTACATCCATTTCTTTGCAGATAAGACATGGAAATTGCACATGACACGGTTAGTGGCAACATGACATATATCAAGTTTTTGTAATCAATCTACTAATTTTAGTATACAGCTACAATCATATACAAATTTTAATTACCACGATTAGGAAATGGAGCGTGCAATAGTCGATGGCAATAGGGTTGAGACAAGACATATAATCATAACAACCATCGGTCATGTAAATGTTAACTAACATAGGTATAGGATTTTCAATAGAAAGATAGAGTAAATGCTAAAATTAGTAGATTCTTCAAGCGTTTGAAATCAACAACATTATTTGGTAGGAAAACAAATCTAAATTGAAGTTGTAATATAGGAATCTATAAAAGAATGTTGACGATTGTGTTAGATCAAATATTTGAAACACAGCAGCTGGTTGTTTACGTTAAAAGCATAACTTTTACACATGTGGTACTGAATGAAAGGGATGAAATTGCAAGCCATTGCTCCGGACAAGGTGAACCGGCTTTCTTCTATCTTTGTTTTTTAATTATTTAAGATAAATTTAGTTTAGGATTTCACAATTTCATGTTGAATTGATTGATATGTGGGTAACTGGAAAGGCCCTCATATTAGATGAAATTATTAATTATGTCTGGCCCTTTCAAATTAATAAAGTTGAGGTGTATGTGTATTTATTTTGTTTAATTATATTAGTTGGAGAAGATAAACTTACTTAGCTATTGTTTAATACATGAATTTCAGGTTCTTTCCACAAAACTTGCATCTGTCAATCTTATGGTGTATGATTTTGGAGTGGATTTGGATGCATTCAAGATTAAACCTAATGAGGTACCATGTTGGTTAATAGGCAGTGAGCATGGTTAGTAGTTGGATTACACCCGTATAACATTATTTTTAATTATATGCAATACATTTTTCATTCATTTACTTTTTATTCGTTAGTTCATAGCTGAATCACTAATCATGAATGTGTTTTTTTTATCTTCTTCGTTTTTGTGAATAGTCATGAATGGATTCAACCCGTGTAACTCGAGTTTCTAACTTGATCTCCTCTTTGGCATCATAGTAATTGGTATTGATACTAGCGTTGTACATAAACATAGCATATTTTTGTTTTTTTATTATTTTTATAATTTTTATAAAGTGCTATCAGCTAATTAGTTAAAAGTTGAGAGTGGTGTGCTACAAATCGAAAGTTGAGAGTGTTATCGACCAATTGATAAAAGTTTAGTTTATTTAAACCTAATATCTCTTTTAAAAATGTATTTAAATTTGTGTTTGATAAAATTTAAATGGTCCAACCCGCGAAGTTCGCGGGTGATAACCTAGTAATGTACATATCAAACATGTTGTAACATTCATTGTCCGCTTCGTTTAATACGATTTTATATATTTATGCTATACTAGGTTATCACCCGCGAACTTCGCGGGTAGAAACATTAACTTTATATTAATCGAACTATGTCATTAAATAAAATAAAAATACATGTTTTCGAACATAATTTTTTTTATAATTGTTTTGAATTGAAAGTTGTAGTCATTGGGTTGCGAGTAAGGTCAGAAACTTCGGGCAAGAACCAGAGGCAGAAACTTGCCTCATTGAATGACCCAAGAAACAAAAAAAAAACTTTTATTTTTTATAATAAAATATACGCATGGAGTTGTTCGAACCTACAAAACAAACTCATTTAATTAAATTTAGAAATTAATTAAAAGTTTACATAAGAAAATATAAACAACAAAAACTTTATTCATTAAATATACATTATATATTTTTTTAACAATCATGACCAATCGAAATATAACAAACTAATAACATGGATATTAATATAATGTTGATTGTTCCCATTTTCAAATAATCACTTGTTTATTAAAAAAAATCCATTAACTTTGAAGGCATTAAACTGTCTTGCTAATGGTATTCATTCATACCTAATACGATACGCTAATCAATAAATAAAACACACACACTAAAAAACCATTCAAATAATAATGTTGAGTAAATCATTCAAAACTCTATCCAAATGTATGCCATTTAGTACTCAAAGGTAACAAAACACACAACAAAGTGAAACCATCATGCTGCCTCCTGCAATTGAGGTGCCTACATAAAGATGTACTGCAGAAAACATAGATTAAACTAATCGCTCTTAACACGATACATTTTTCGTATAAAATGAGCGAAACTTAATCTTCCAAGTACCTCAAATGGTTTGCCGGATCGTTCAAAATCCAGTATGTTTAGAGCAACTTCACAGCTCTATGAAACAATCGGCTCTGGATATTTCGAGAATTCCTCAAGTAGAGATATACACTGGTCATCTACAAAAATGGTTTATTAAGGTCAAAAACATAAAGTTTTTCATAAAAGTGTCCCGAGTCAACCCAACAGAGCCGTTTTGACCCTAAAAACCATATTTGACTACCTACCCAACATAGTCCATTTTCCACCAAATGTTATTAAAAAGTATAGTAGATTTTAGAAGCATGGTTACCTTATATTTTTGGTTTTAAAAAATGTGGCAACTCTCTCTCTCTCATTTTCTTTGTGTTAAATTGTTTTTTTCCCTTTTCCTTTCAGTATATAATTCAGTTTATAACAACCTCTCATTTTTTATACTTAAATGTGAATCTAATAAGTTCTGTTCAAACTTATTTGTCTACAATCAACAAAATCTCATATAACCAGCAATTTCATGCGCAATCAAAGGTGTCGCAATCAAACACAGACATCAATAAATCTACACACTTTCTCAAAACATAATCTCTAACATCACTAACCTGTATCAATAATTCAAAACCCTAACTAATGTGTTGTGCACTCACTAATATCTGCTACACACGTCTCACTTATTCATCTTCACAACTTCAAACACATCTTATCTAATACCTTATGCCAATCAAGAAAATCTCATATATCAATCAGCAATACAATGCATAATCAAAGACCTCACAATCAATTTCAAACATCAATCAATATACAAAATTTCTCAAGACACAAAGTCTAATATCACTAACCTGATGCGCTACTGCTCAATAATGTGTCGGTGCCATGAAAAACTTCATAACCCTAACTAATGTGTTAACTTGCCAAGGCTCAAGGTTGTATCTTATTCCAATGTTGTTTGTCTGATGCATCGTCACAAATCTAACAACCGAGTCAATCAAACTATTAGCTAAAAAATTAAAATAATGATTGAGTTCAAAATTTAAAATTTAAAATTTAAAATCTGAAAATCAAATCACTAATATCTAATCTCGTAAATCAAGCAAACTTATTAGGAAAATCTAACCTTGCCAAGCAAAACCAACCGATATGGTACCAATTTCCAGCCATAGCAAGCATATCTCTGTCCAACATAGTTGCAGCCAAAAACTCCGGACCATCCAAAAACTCCGGACCATCCAAAATAAAAACACATAAACCTTGAATATTACTCAATTTATGACTACTATCCCATAAAACAAAACTTTGTCAACAAATTATACTAACTTATGCAATGGTAAACCATAAAAATAACAAATTAATTTAGATGATTAGCCTTGCAGAAAACCCAAATCGGGAAAGTTTACCTGAATTGTTAACGAAAAAAATCAGGCTCAGATTGGGTTACTCAAGCGGATATTAATCACTGGATGAGGAAAAGAATATACATCAGTTAATCGAATAGAGATCAATTTCCCATAAAATCCTATTCAAGATATATAGATATATAAATATATAGATATAGATAAAAAATGTGCAAGATATACCTTTCCTTCAACTTCTCATAGGATCCCATTCAAGAGTTCCTTGTAAGGGAAGGAGTCTGAAAGAAGTTTATCACCAAAAATTACAAAACACAGTTTGAATTAGATATGCAACTCGAGTACAAAAACAATAGTCGAAGACTCGAAGCATTCCTAAAATTACAAATAATATAGTCAAAGCATCTCATAAAAAAACATCAAGATTTCAAAGCATTCAAAATTTAAAATCAAACACAATAATGGTTTACTTCAAAATTTAAATTTAAAATAATGCTTGGCTTCAAAAATTAAAATTTAAAATCTGAAAATCAAATCACTAATATCCAATCCCATAAATCAAGCAAACTTATTTAAAAGTCTAACCTTTCAAATTTAAATTCAATTTACAGATTCGAAATTTAAAATCAAACATATTAATGGCAAACTTTCAAATTTAAATTTAAAATAATAACTGACTTCGAAATTGAAAATTAAAATCAAGCACAAAAATGGTTTACTTCAAATTTAAATTTAAAATGATGATTGACTTCAAAATTTAAAATTTAAAATCAAGCACAACAATGTTGTTTCCAGCCATAGCAAGCATATCTCTGTCCAACATAGTTGCAGCAAAAAACCCCAAACCATCCAAAATAAACACCTAATGAATCAAAATAAAAACACATAAACCTTGAATATTACTCAATTTATGACTACTATCCCCCAAAACAAAACTTTGTCAACAAATTATACTAACTTATGCAATGGTAAACCATAAAAATAACAAATTAATTTAGATGATTAGCCTTGCAGAAAACCCAAATCGGGAAAGTTTACCTGAATCGTTAACGAAAAAAATCACACTCAGATTGGGTTACCCAAGCGGATATTAATCACTGGATTAAGAACGGGTATCAAACATAAGAGCACACATGAGTTGATTAACGGAACAAAATGGTGAGGAGAAAAATATACATCAGTGAATCGAATAGAGATCAATTTCCCATAGGATCCCATTTAAGATATATATATATATAGATATATAGATACAGATAAAGAACGGTGCAAGATATACCTTTCCTTCAACTTCTCATAGGATCTCATTCAAGAGTTCCTTGTAGGGGAAGGAGTCTGAAAGAAGCTCTTCACCTAAAAATACAAAACACAATTTGAATTAGATATGCAACTCGAATACAAAAATAATAGTCGAAGACTCGAAGCATCCCTAAAATTACAAATAATATAGTCAAAGCATCTCATAAAAATCATCAAGATTTCAAAGCATTCAAAATTTAAATTCAAACACAATAATGGTTTACTTCAAAATTTAAATTTAAAATAATGATTGACTTGAAAATGTAAAATTTAAAATCTAAAAATCAAATCACTAATATCCAATCCCGTAAATCAAGCAAACTTATTAGGAAAGTCTAACCTTTCAAATTTAAATTCAATTTACAGATTCGAAATTTAAAATGAAACACATTAATAGAAAACTTTCAAATTTAAATTTAAAATAATAATTGACTTCGAAATTAAAAATCTAAAATCAAACACAATAATGGTTTACTTCAAAATTTAAATTTAAAATAATGATTGACTTCAAAATTTAAAATTTAAAAATCAAATCACTAAGGAAACATACGAAAAATATAGGATCATATTCCTCAATCACCTTTAACAACGAATGAGAGATGTTTTTAGGATCCATAACTACAAAGTAAGTAACCACTGTTTTAAAAAATATATAATGGTAATCTATTTATAGAAACAAAGTCTATTTACAGAAACCGAATCATAATTCCGAATACAAAAATCTTCTTTGACAACAATAATCTGTTTATAGAAACAAAAACAACTTTAAAAATGAAATTAAAGGCATCTTTAAAGAATTAACAACTAACTAAATACAAAAATTATAACTAAATGACTCACGATAAATCATCATCAATAATTTTAAGACATTAACATATGGAAGTTTTTCTCCCCACAATAAGGTTGCAAAATCATACGGTATTTCCTATCAATCGAAACAAAAAAAAAACATATAAGTTGCAATAACTTATTGTGTGCACAAAACTGAAAACTTAAGAAACATACCAAAAATATAGAATCATAGTCCCCAATCAACATTAATAACGAAGGAGCGTTATTTTCATGATCCATAACTGCAATGGAAGTAACCACTGTTTTAAAAAAATATAACGGTAATCTATTTATAGAAACAAAGTCTATTTACATAAACCGAATCATAATTTCGAATACAAAAATCATCTTTAACAAAACTAATCTATTTATAGAAACAAAAACAGCTTTAAAAAGAAATTAAGGATATCTTTAAAGAATTAACAATAAACTAAATACAAAATTATAACTAAATACAAAAAATTATAACTCACAAAACAAACCATAAGAACTTCAAAAGATAATCACATAAAATTTCAAATTAACACCTAAAGAAAAAATAAAAAAGAAAGACTATACATATCAAAAAACAAACAACAACAACAAAACTGAACTAACCTGTTTTTGGTCGACGAACAATTCGAAAAATATAGGATCATAGTCCTCAATCAACTTTAATAACGAATGAGCGTTGTTTTCATGATCCATAACTGCAAAGGAAGTAAACACTATTTTAAAAAAATATAACGGTAATCTATTTATAGAAACAAAGTCTATTTACTTCAAAATTTAAATTTAAAATAATGATTGACTTCAAAATTTAAAATTTAAAATCTGAAAATCAAATCATTAATATCTAATCCCGTAAATCAAGCAAACTTATTAGGAAAGTCTAACCTTTCAAATTTAAATTCTATTTACAGATTCGAAATTTAAAATGAAACACATTAATAGAAAACTTTCAAATTTAGATTTAAAATTATAATTGACTTCATAATTGTAAATTTAAAATCAAACACAATAAAGGTTTACTTCAAAATTTAAATTTAAAATAATGATTGACTTGAAAATTTAAAATTTAAAAATCAAATCACTAAGGAAACATACGAAAAATATAGGATCATATTCCTCAGTCACCTTTAACAACGAATGAGAGATGTTTTTAGGATCCATAACTGCAAAGTAAGTAACCACTGTTTTAAAAACTATATAATGGTAATCTATTTATAGAAACAAAGTCTATTTACAGAAACCGAATCATAATTCCAAATACAAAAATCATCTTTAACAACAGTTATCTGTTTATAGAAACAAAAACAACTTTAAAAATGAAATTAAATGCATCTTTAAAGAATTAACAACTAACTAAATACAAAAATTATAACTAAATGACTCACGATAAATCATCATCAATAATTTTAAGACATTGACATATGGAAGTATTTCTCCCCACAATAAGGTTGCAAAATCATACGGTATTTCCTATCAATCGAAACAAAAAAAAACATATAAGTTGCAATAACTTATTGTGTGCACAAAACTGAAAACTTAAGAAACATACCAAAAATATAGGATCATAGTCCCCAATCAACTTTAACAACGAATGAGCGTTGTTTTCATGATCCATAACTGCAATGGAAGTAACCACTGTTTTAAAAAAATATAACGGTAATCTATTTATAGAAACAAAGTCTATTTACATAAACCGAATCATAATTTCGAATACAAAAATCATCTTTAACAACACTAATCTATTTATAGAAACAAAAACAACTTTAAAAAGAAATTAAAGACATCTTTAAAGAATTAACAATTAACTAAATACAAAAATTATAACTAAATACAAAAAATTATAACTCACAAAACAAACCATAAGAACTTCAAAAGATAATCACATAAAATTTCAAATTAACACCTAAAGAAAAAAATAAAAACGAAAGACTATACATATCAAAAAACAAACAACAACAACAAAACTGAACTAACCTGTTTTTGGTCGACGAACAATTCGAAAAATATAGGATCATAGTCCTCAATCAACTTTAACAACGAAGGAGCGTTGTTTTCATGATCCATAACTGCAAATGAAGTAACCACTGTTTTAAAAAAATATAACGGTAATCTATTTATAGAAACAAAGTCTATTACTTCAAAATTTAAATTTAAAATATTGATTGACTTCAAAATTTAAAATTTAAAATCTGAAAATCAAATCATTAATATCCAATCCCGTAAATCAAGCAAACTTATTAGGAAAGTCTAACCTTTCAAATTTAAATTCAATTTACAGATTCGAAATTTAAAATCAAACACATTAATGGAAAACTTTCAAATTTAGATTTAAAATAATAATTGACTTCGTAATTGTAAATTTAAAATCAAACAAAATAATGGTTTACTTCAAAATTTAAATTTAAAATAATGATTGATTTCAAAATTTAAAATTTAAAAATCAAATCACTAAGGAAACATACCAAAAATATAGGATCATATTCCTCAATCAACTTTAACAACGAATGAGAGTTGTTTTTAGGATCCATAACTGCAAAGGAAGTACCATTGTTTTAAAAAATATATAATGGTAATATATTTATAGAAACAAAGTCTATTTAAAGAAACCGAATCATAACTCCGAATACAAAAATCATCTTTAACAACAGTAATCTGTTTATAGAAACAAAAACAACTTTAAAAATGAAATTAAAGGCAACTTTAAAGAATTAACAACTAACTTAATACAAAAATTATAACTAAATAACTCACGATAAATCATCATCAATAATTTTAAGACATTGACATATGGAAGTTGTTCTCCCCACAATAAGGTTGCAAAATCATACGGTATTTCCTATCAATCGAAACAAAAAAAAAAACATATAAGTTGCAATAACTTATTGTGTACAAAACTGAAAACTTAAGAAACATACCAAAAATATAGGATCATAGTCCCCAATCAACTTTAACAACGAAGGAGCATTGTTTTCATGATCCATAACTGCAATGGAAGTAACCACTATTTTAAAAAAATATAACGGTAATCTATTTATAGAAACAAAGTCTATTTACATAAACCGAATCATAATTTCGAATACAAAAATCATCTTTAACAACACTAATCTATTTATAGAAACAAAAACAACTTTAAAAAGAAATTAAAGACATCTTTAAAGAATTAACAATTAACTAAATACAAAAATTATAACTAAATACAAAAAATTATAACTCACAAAACAAACCATAAGAACTTCAAAAGATAATCACATAAAATTTCAAATTAACACCTAAAGAAAAAAATAAAAAAAAGACTATACATATAAAAAAAAAAAAAACAAACAACAACAACAAAACTGAACTAACCTGTTTTTGGTCGACGAACAATTCGAAAAATATAGGATCATAGTCCTCAATCAACTTTAACAACGAAGGAGCGTTGTTTTCATGATTCATAACTGCAATGGAAGTAACAATTGTTTAAAAAAATATAACGGTAATCTATTTATAGAAACAAAGTCTATTTACAGAAACCGAATCATAATTTCGAATACAAAAATCATCTTTAACAACACTAATCTATTTATAGAAACAAAAACAGATTTAAAAAGAAATTAAAGACATATTTAAAGAATTAAAAACTAATTAAATTCAAAAATTATAACTAAATACAAAAATTATAACTCACAAAACAAACCATAAGAACTTCAAAAGATAATCACATAAAATTTCAAATTAACGCCTAAAGACAAAAATAAAAAAGAAAGACTATACATATCAAAAAACAAACAACACCAACAAAACTGAACTAACCTGTTTTGGTCGACGAACAATTCGAGTCCAATTGTCACAAAAGATTGAGGGTTTACCATGAGAAAAACAAACCATAAAACATTCAGAACATATGTTATTAATTTTTGAAAAAAATACGGAACAGAAAGGATAAAATCAAACCTACACAAACTTAAAAAAAAAAGAAAACAACTATAACATTTAACTAACCTCTGTTGTTTCACGAATGATCGGAGTCCGATTTTATCCAAGATTTAGGGTTCCACATGAAAAACAAAATCAACAAAAATCAGTAACTTTGATAAATGTAGATGATGATAATAAAACCTCTGATCTTGATTTTGTTTGCAAATAAACAAAAAGATAAATGTTCAATCGCTTGATTAAAGATACACAATAGATAAACAACAAATTAAAACAACATACTTTCAATTTTTATGATCAGATCTACAAAATTTAGGACAAAGAAGAAGTTAATAGCATTCGACACAATCTTTATAAAATCAAGTTTCTATAGAATTGAATAACATAAATAAAGCAGATTTAGGATCGATTGTGTAGATTAATCGTAAAACAAAGAAATCAGAAACAATAAAATCAAAAACATAGAAACATACCTTTGATTGGTTAATAGGATTGATTTGTGTGAAGAAGATGATGTTGCAGAGGTTTGGCTATGGTTTAGAATTGAGGATCTTGGTGGTGGTGATAGGAGAGAGGATGCAACTTAGTTTTTTAGGGTTTGTAAAGTGTGTGCAAGAAGAATGAGAAAAAAAAAGGAAATATATACTATGACCCGAATTCAAAAAACCCGACCCAACTCAATTCGGATCCCGTCTTTTTTCCTTGGAATCGTGATTGTACAAAGCAAATTGGGATTTCCCTCCTAAACCAAATTGCCACATCAGCCTAGATGGCCAAAGACAAAGGACACATAGCCCAAATCCATCTCATTTATATATATATATATATATATATATATATATATATATATAGATTATTATGTTACCTAAATGGAGACTTATCATGAGCTCTTTGTTATCGAATTACTTACTCTAACCTAAAACACCTTTGATTTTGAAGCTTAATCTAATCCACAACCAATACGTTGATACTCTTATGCTAATATTTTTGCTCAGACATTCTTCATACGCTCGACACTTTTCTATATTAAATTGAGAAACAATATCTCATGTATTATTAATTAATTATATATGTAAAATCCGAAAAATAGAATAATAAAATAAATAAATTTTGTGGCATCTTTATCTTTGGGAGGATTTGATTTGGTAGATCAGGTGTACGATCTCCAATATCCACCCAACTTCGGTAGATCTTTCTTGGCAAGTGGACCCCACCACCGCCACTGTATCATATTATTTTAAGTTTTAACAAAATTTAATAAGATTAAATCTCGTCCTTATTGGTATAATACATATTTTAACGTTACAAAAGCATATATTCTATTTTAATTGTTGATTATTTAAGGTGTTTATGGTTAAAGTACTATAATTATGCATGTATTTTTTACTTGTATGTTATTCCTTCCTTTATAAATAAAAGAAATCACGTGACAAGATATTAATAACCTTTTATCTTTTTTTATTTTTCTTAATGTTGAGAAATATCATAAAAAAAGGTAACATAGATGATGCACTTGTTTTGGTCAAAAATTACCAAAGCAATTAAGTGATCAAATTAGTTAAGGGAGGTAGTGTGCTAAGAATGTGTATCGAAAATATGCTAATTTAGTTGTTTGTAAAAACAGTTTTCAGGATACGATTCAGGATATTGAGCTGTATCTACAATCAAACAATGAGCAAAAAGGTAAAAGGTGACACGGGATGTACGAGGAAAGCCCTTGATCAATCTAAATCGCCGGCACAAAATCTCGGGAGCTGACAATCGCAGCTGCCTTGTTCTTCTTATTACTTCAAATACCAGGATACAGTGCAGGATATGATGCAGATCAACTAAGTGTTACAATGCGATTTGAATACAAGTGTAAGTGTATTGTGAGTGTTTGCAGCTAGAGAGCTAGAGAGTTCGAGAGATTGTGTGTCCTTACCTGATCCGATCAATCCTATTTATAGTAAAACAAAACTAACTAACTAGCCTACAAATCCGGGATATAACGAATATTCCCTTTGTGAACGTTGTAGTCCACGTCTTCTGGCTTCAACATTCATATTCCAACAGATTTGCCCGAGTCTTTGGGAGAAGAAGTCCACTTGAACGTTATAGACTTGCACCATTAACCTGCACGTGGATTAATTAGTCACTATCAGGATACTATATCAGGATGTTACCAATATCCTGATCCGGTACCCTGATCATAACAAAAGAAACACGGTCAGAATATTATTCAGGATGTATAAGCGGAAAATCACCCATAACAATTGTCCCCAAAATATATCTGTTGGTATACCAATTCCAACGGATATATTTTAAAACTTATCTCGTGAATCGAGGTTATTAAGTTGAAACGACGGTTGAGATGACATTGTGCAACTTCCAACGTGGTTTACACTCAATGGCTATCTATTACGCCCCTATATCTTCTCTCTTTCTGTTTGAAAACCAAATATCTTCAACAGAATCTCCAGGTAATCATTCACTCTTCCTTTCTTGCTAATCTCTTCATTCTACTCCCAATGGCCACTAGAACCCGTTCTCATACTAGTGAATCGACGGAGACCTTCGTCCAACAAAACCTTCTCAAGAACCCCGAGAAAGAAATCTATGCCTTCGATAATGCAGATATCGCAGCGTTGAGAGCCTCCGGCGCCTTTCCAGATAGTGTGGTTATCAGACCATTCGATCGATCAGTTCGATCGGACGTTTCGTCTGTCGATTGGGTCTGTTTTCCGGCATATCCTTTCTCGCTAGGCCTTCAGTATCCTTTCCCCGAATTCATGATGCAATTTTTTCGAATCACCGGTCTTTGCTTCGCCCAAACAATACCCATGGTTTGGAGGGTACTAATCGTACTTAACCAAATCAAAAACTTTCACTTTCCTGACCTCTGCATCGAGGATATTCCGATCGCCTATCGTCTCCGATCACATGGTTCTAGCCGGTTTTTACTCTTTTCTACTTCTAGTAAACCCCTCATCCTCAAGGCTACCAAGAATGAGGATGGATGGCAAAGGAAGTTCTTCTTCGTTAAGCGAGATTCCATCTATGAGGGTGTTAGCCTCTCGATGGAGTGGTTAACCACCGGTAGGGTTTAGGGTTTTTGGAATATCCCTAAATACATCTTGAGCCTATATCCTGTGCTGATACTCTTTTATTTGGCCCTTATGCAATGAACTTCAGAGAAGTAGCCCCTCCTACTGAAGAATCTGAAAGGAGAATCGAAGCGATTTACCGGTTACCGGAAGGTGATAGGAGCTTTTCCACACATCTCCCAAGTTCCAGTCAATATTCATCGTCTGACATGTCTGGTAAGGATTATTCTGCAAATGATTGATTAGCTTAATATAATGAAAGAGTAGAAAATATTTAGAACTTCTCCTTTTATGCAGCACCAGCCAAAATCCCAGAAGTTTTTGACCTTGAGGAGTTGGACGGTTACTCTGATCCTGTCCTGGTCAAAAAAGAGCCAAGTCCCAAACCTATTACTTCATCCAAGCCCACCAGCTCGAAATCCACCGCCATTCCCAAGCCTTCACCAGCTACTAAGCCCCGGGCCTCTAGTTCCCATAAGAGGAAAGAGACTGATTCGCCTGCCGCTCCCGAAACATTTCCCTACGAGAACCATGGGTTTGTCGAGGCAAGCGGGTTCATGACTTTTTTTCTCAACCAGGTATAGATTCTTATCCCGTATTCTGCATATATATGTCAAACCAATATCTTGGTTAATATACAATAATACCTGCGTTTTTTGTTGTATGGCCTCGAACGTTTAGTTCACTTGTACGAAGAATCCTGCGGGCTCAACAAGATGCTCGAGTCCAAATTGAAGAAAGCCGAGGTCACTATTTCTGACCAAGGTATGATCGCCGCTGCTAAATCTCAACATTACGAGGACAAGTTCAAAGCTATGACCCAGGAACACCAAGCTGCTATCAAGAAAGTTACTCACGAAGCCCAAGCCCATCTTGACGCTGCCTAGGCCCAACATGAACAGGATATGGCCTCTTACCGGGAAGGACTTAAGAGCTCCGTCGTCATCTCCCTTCTTCAGGCTAGGCTAAAAATGGCTTACGAAGCCAAGGCCCTGGGCTTCGAATGCCCTTCTTGGAATGTCGACGCCTGGGAGACAAAGCTAAGAGGTCTTGGCGGTAATCCTGTGGAGCATCCTGCTAAATCTGTAGTTGAGGGGTCTTCCAAGGCGACTGAAAAGCTAATTGACGCTGGTGGCGAGGCTGAGAAGGATGTTCGAGGTAATCCTGAACCGGGTGCTGGTGAAGACGTGATGGATGAAGAGGGTGTTGCCCCTTGAATGCAACGAAGTGGGCGATGATGGATATTGTCGCCGAGGCCGGAGCCCACTTTTTAAAATTGGTGGTTTATGATTGTTTGAACAATTTCCCTTTCCTGTCTTTTAAACAATTTACTTTCCTGCACTAAAACAATATGGTGACCAAAGGTGGAGGGATCCTGAGTTTCAGGATGAAGCCCTTGGTCATCAGTTAGTATCGTTTATTTTGAACAATATAACAGTTGGAGGCGGATGGGTCTCGGTTTGAGACGAAACCTTCAACTCTTAAGTGAATATGGTAGAAAACTAACTGTGCTTTTGGTGGATGGGTCTCAGTTTGAGATGAAACCAAAAGCACAATCTTTTGATATGTTAATAATATAACCTTTTATGACCTTATCTGTCATTGTCCTTTTTCAATTCTTGTTATACATTGCTTAGTTTGAATACAATTTCAATGTTCCAAACTTAGTGTAATATTTCGAATGTCCTAACCAAACATCATGAAAATATCTTGATCAGGATACTCGCAAATATCCTATTAAGACTTTTGTCAAATAGGGTTTTTATAACTCAAACAACTTAGATAAAGTTTTCAAAGAAAAATGATAGTTCACTTTTATTTTACAAAGCTCGTTTTGATAATAGTGTTTCACTCAAATATAGTTTCAATTTTTCAATCTAATTACCATGCCTTAAACATTCTGAGCAAATTCCCTGAAATATATCTTGAAAATATATCCTGAAATATATCCTACGGATATATCCTGAAAATATATCCTGAGAATATATCTTGATCATAATATCTTCAATCTAAGTATTATACTCATAAATGTTTTAATCAAGCTTTTGTCAAATATAGTTCCAGAAATTTAAACAATTTAGATAAGGCAAAAAGGAAATATCATACCAGATACGGAGTATAACCCTATCCTCAGACTTCAATCTTTTTGCAACTTCTCTATCGGAGATGTCCCCGGTCTGGGACACTTAGTGAACTAAGCCCAAGCTTGATCCCCTGAATTCTTCACAATGCCTTAGTAAGAATGTCCCATGTGCATTATGTTTTCGAATACTTAGAAATTTTCTGGACTTCAATTGCAACGGTTTGTATAATTTTTGTGTTACAGGGGATAAACCCTAAAATATCCTGGAGATAAATCCTTAGTGTTTTGGTCAAAAATCACACTAGGATAATGCAACCAAACTCCAAGTTACGGGGAATGATGCTTGAAATGAAGAACTATGATAAGGATCACTATGATATAAATTGCACGAACAACACAAGGATTTATACGAGGAAAAAGCCCTTGATCAATGAATGATCTCCGGCATAAAAAACCTCGGGTGATGGAAACTACCGATCACCAAGCTCAAATAAATCAATTAAAGTTTACAACTTCGGATAGTGACGAGCTAAGTACAAGGATCACTATGCTTAAACGTGTAAAAGTGTAAGAAATGCTAAGTGTTTGCCAAGAGCTTTGTGACTGCAATTGTACGAGAGTGTGTGTAAGCAAAAATGGCTAAGTGTTCTAATTTTAGCTCGTCACCCCTTTAAATATGAAAGCTAAACTAAGCTAACTAACTGCCCGACTTTCATGCCATTCTCCCACGTTCTCCACAACGTCCATTTTCATTCAAATGAGTGCGAGATACCCGGGGAATATTCTATAGTAACGTTGCCAAGACCAAGTCAAGCTCAATACTCCTGCAAAATAATACGAAATACAAACAGCCAATCGTTAGTATGAGGATCCTTAAGGTGATCCATGATCCTGATCCTGAAGCTCTTCCGAGGATCACTATTGTCACGGCCCCCGACCCGGTTTGACCCGTTTCAGGAGCCGCGGGACAGGAACCCCGTGGTACTTTAATTTAGGCGACAGCGGAAGTCTTTTCAAAACAGGATCTTTCAATAATTCAAACTGCTCGTTAGGGATAAATTCCCGAAAATTACAATACTGTGATTTCTCAAGGAAATCTATATTTTCAAAACATGTTTATTTATTTATTTACATTGAGCCACTTTTCTAAGCTGGGAGTGCTACACGGCACTTTTCTTTGCTCACATCATATCACCTGAAACATGTTTGAAAAAGGTTTTGTCAGCAGGGAAATACTGAGTGAATCATTCAGTTTACTGAAAACGACACATTTGTTATAATCTACAGTATTAAGGGGAATTACAATGTTTCTGATATCAAACCAACTACCCACAGTATTTGTCACTCGACCATCCATTGGCTAGCCCATTTTTCCAATGGTGTCTGTGACTATGGTCAGATCACCCCTTGGCCACCCGTTTGTCCAAGTGTGACGGGAAATAAGTAATGTATACAAAACCCCACATACCGGCTGTACTTTGGTGATTACATAGACTTAATCCCTGTAATTATAACTTTGGAAAATAATTTGGAGTTTTGTAAAACAGTTGATTAAAAAGAGAATGACTCACATTGCAGATTTTACGAGCAGAGTATAAGCTTTACTGATTAGCCTTTTAACCTAATTTAAATAACAATGCACACACAAACGGGATTAGTAACTAATTCAGCAGTTACGTCAATTCACGAGATTAAACCCTCACAACTATTATCAAGTGCGATACTTAACAATTCAATGGATTCACAACGAATGACAGAGCATAGTCCGAATTCGAACAGCACTCAAACATTCAAGTCGAAATCACAATGAATAACAAAGTACAAGCTCAATTTGAGCAGCACTCGGACAATCGTTGGATAGTTATAATCGATCGGACGTTGAATCGTATAGCGATCGAGTTATTACCCTGATTGCGGCAGCACCTCGTGATCGTGTGTGTTTAATTGTGATATAACAGTGATAATTCGACGTCTACAGAAGCTATTCACGTCGTTCCAAGTCCCCTATTCAAGTCCCAAGGTCGGCTATTTATAGCCAAAATTTGGCCTCGCTTATGGACCGTAAGCCTGATCCCTTACGGTCCGTAAGGGATACCTATAAATCCTAGACTTGCCATGCACGAGAGTAGCTTGCATGAATCAATGGAATTGGCCAATCAGCTTTAAGCAACGAAATTTTTAGATAATTATCAACTAGGGTTTACCCCCCTCGAGTTTTAGGGGCCCTGATCCTGATTCTGATTGTTCTGAAAATTTTAGGGCTAGTGCAGAATTAATTGGGTGTCTCAATTAGGGTTTCCTTATTAACTAATTATCGTCCTAATTATTGATTTTAGTGGCAGTTGTTACAACTATCTGTCACAGAAGTAAGGATCACTCGTCAGGATAATAAGTAAGGATCACTAATTGTTAGAAAATCCTCCCCTAACAATTGCCCCCAAAATATAAGGAGTGTAATGTAAAAGTAACGAATTATGTTTTCTTGATCTTATCTGTAACAAACTTAACGGATTTATAGCTGTTAATTTCTAACTAGCCGTTGTGTCGTGACGTCACAGAAGTGACATTCCTGCAAAATCATGATTATAAATAGAGATAGAGATATGATCGAATGCATTTAAATTCAAAGCTACTCCCTTTATAACCGTATTCAGAAGATCAACCAGGTATTCTCCCCTTCATCTTCTCTCTTTGCTTGCTCTGTTTTTCTTTCTTTTTCCATCATTTTGTCAAAAATGTTGCTCCGGAACTCCCCTGCTAAGGATCATCAGAAGAACAGCCCGCTAAAAAGCCAAGGAATCATTGAAGATTCCATAAAGGAACGATGCTGCTTCACCGATCCACAGATTGACAGGATACGCTACTGTTTCCCAGCGAACACGGTTTTCAAATCCTTTAACCCCAACGCTCTCAGCGATCACATCTCTGATAACTGGGTTGCATTCCCTGTTACCCCATTCACCATAGGTTACACGTATCCTTTCCCAGCTTTCACCCAATCCTTCTTTTCCCTGACCGGCATATCCTACATCCAAGCTATGCTGATGATCTGGAGGGTCTTATATACCCTTGAAAGGATCATCGAGCAGGAGGGGATAGATCTAGGTATGGCTGAGTTAGGAGAACTGTATGACCTGACCACCTTTGGTTCCCATCGGTATTTATTCAAACGAAAACCTGGGGAGGAGCATCCAATCTTCAAGGCCACCAAGAATGACACCAACTGGAAGCGGCACTTCTTCTTTGTGAGGAGAGATTCTATCCCAGATGGGAAGGATCTACCCAAGACGTGGGCTACCTATGGTAGGATGAAGGATCCTGGGGAGGATCACCAGAGAACCTTTCTTTTGATATAAGGATCACTGACTTTTTATTGTTCTTTTGTTGTACAGCTATCTCCGTTGCACATCTCAGACTGACTCCGGCTGCTAAAGAGAGACTCTTGGCTTTCAAGAGACTGGACCCTGAAACAAGAACTTTCAAGTCTACCACCCAAGATTCTCAGGAAGTATCCTCTAGTTCTGTCACGATGTCAAGTAAGTATCCTTGTTTAAAGATTCAAATAAATAATGAAATATAAGTGAAATTAAGATACTTATCTTGTTTTGGTTGTGTAGGTGCCGGAAAGTCCACCAAGTCAGCTTCGAAGTTCAGCATCACCGATCTCACCAATGTCAAATCCTCGAGGAAGAAGACTCCTGCCAGCCCAACTGCTTCAATCCCCAAGGCACCCCTCAGGGGGAAGGGAGGCAAGAAGAGAAAGGCCTCCGAAGCTGAGGATTTGCAAGGCCTTCCCTTGATCCGCCAACAGTTCATGGACTACTTCAATGAGGTAAGGATCACTGTCCCTGCTTGTACATCCTGCTTGTATGAGGATCGCTTGGTTCTGACAATATCCTTCGTCTTCCTTGCAGAAATTTGCTGAGATAGAGACCTATGTTGGCCACGTCGAGGATCAAGATAGCAAGATTGCTGATCTTCAACAGGTTGCTGTGCTGAAAGACCTCAAGATAGCCGATCTTCAGAAGGATCTCCAGGCCACCAAGAATGATGCTGCCAAGATGCTGATCAACTTTGACTATGAGAAGCACGAGATCACCCAGGATGCTAAGGTCTCCCCTGCCATAGCAATGTACAAGATCCAACTGCAAATGGCCATGGAAGCTCAGGATCCTGCTTTTGACAAAAGCACCTGGGACGTGGAGGGTTGGAAAGCAAGGCTAGCTGAACTGGAGGACGATGAAGAGGCTGAGGAGATCTTGACACTTGAGGTTGGTGGCAGTGGCAAGGATCAGGGTGGTGAGGCAAGTGGAGCTGGTGGTGAGGATGCAGCGAAGGTCTAGGCTGCAGGATTGGGCAATGATGGAAATTTCGAGACTTAGCCGGAGCCCAATTTTTTTTTGTTTAGTGGTTGTTTGTTTTGAACAATTTGATGGTTTGTACTGAACAATAGTTTTTAGGATTAAGGATCTAGGATCCTTCAGACAATAGGTAGGATTGCATATGGTGGAGGGATCCTCTGTTTGGGGGATGAAACCATTGTGATCTTGCTGTTTTTACTTTCCTGCACAACTTTAAACCTATGATGATGGACACCCTTTACCTACCCCAGCGGACGGGCCACGTATTGCTGGTAGATGCTTGGGGTAGGTAATTTTGACAACCTTGGAAGGGTTAGTCTTTTTGTTAATAAATAAAACTTTAACTTTTTGTGGCTTATCCTGTGTTGTTATCCTTTAAGTTCCTTTAATTTTTAATTGTCTTGATGTACACTTATCAAGTAAGCAATTTTGAATAAGTCAGATTGAAAACATTTAGGATATGATCCATGATCAAATATCCTATATTTGAAAAATCCCAAAAAGTAGTAAATATTTTGAAGATCATAAGTTCAGTTGTCAAAGCATAAGGGTTATTCAAATAAACAATGAATAGAATAGAAATAGTCAAGGATCATACCTGAGGACCCAAGTTAGGATCCTAACCATAATCAGGATAACTATAAGATAAACCTTAGAGAGAAATAAGGATCAAGGATCCTTAGTTGTTTAACTTCAAAGACCTGAAATAGAGCATAACTTGGGACTAAGCCAATATAAGATAAGAGTTAGCAACTGGGGACAAACCCAAGGATAACTGGGGACAAGCCCAAGGATAACTGGGGACAAGCCCAAGGATCGTATGTAAACTGGAGTATGGCCCTAACTGGCGACTATCCAAACTTAGTGACATGATAATGCCAAAACCTTAGCTAACGTGAAAACGTTAGGAACCTTAGGAACGGATGTATGGTACGTCTACCAGGATCAGCCCCTAAAGCGAGTACTGGTCCCAATGCCTTGAACTATACCAGGATCATCATGCGCTACAGGCGAAACTGGGGTCAAGCCCAAATAACTGGGGTTAAACCCAAAGATCTGAATTGCTTCTGTAGATAATCAACATTATGCTAAGGATACCTGAACTTTCAAAACTCAAAGTCTTGTGAGAGAAGGATAAAGGACACATGATCCTTATCCTTGTATGAGAAAATTAATAAAGGAAATAGTTCAAGATTAGGACATTACCAGAGTAAGGATCGTTGAAGCTTCAAGGATCCTTCAAGGATACCCCTAATGTAAGGATCATATGCTTTCAGAGGATCCTACTCACATAAAATACTTCTTCAAATGGACAGCATTCCAAGCCCTTGGTAACAAATCACCTTCCATGGTCAGCAATCTATATGCCCCTTTTCCTGCTTCAGCTTCAATCAAATAAGGGCCTTCCCATTTTGGTGCCAACTTTCCATCAGCCGGATTGGTGGTATTCTGGAATGCTTTCTTCAATACCATATCTCCAATTTGAAACTTCCTTATCCTGACATTTTTGTTGTAAGCACCAGCCATTTTCTGTTGATAACTAGCCATCCTTATCCTAGCCAAATCCCTGATTTCCTCGATATTATCCAAGTCTTGAGCTAGGTTCTCATCATTTTCCTCAGGATCACGGGTACTTGTTCTAGCAGTTGGAACCACCATTTCTGTTGGGATCACAGATTCAGCCCCAAATACCAAAGAGAATGGTGTTTGACCAGTAGCATTCTTGGGGGTTGTCCTATCAGCCCAAAGCACATAAGGTAATTCTTCTGCCCATTTCCCTTTCTTGGATCCAAGTTTCTTCTTCAAATTGTTGATGATGATCTTGTTGGATGATTCTGCTTGACCATTAGCTTATGGGTGGACTGGTGTTGATGTTATCATCTTAATCCCCCAGCTGTCACAAAAGTTAGTGGTTCTGCCCCCAATAAATTGGGAACCATTATCACATATAATTTCAGAAGGAATGCCAAATCTAGTTATAATATTTCTTTTAATAAAGGATATAACTTCCTTTTCTCTGACTTGGGCAAAAGCTTCAGCCTCTATCCACTTGGAGAAATAATCAGTCATAGCAAGCATGAACACTTTTCCACCAGGTGCCTTAGGGAGCTTACCAACTATATCCATACCCCATCTCATAAATGGCCAAGAGGAGGATATAGGATGTAGAAATTCAGCCGGCTGATGAAGGATATTGCTGTGTCTCTGACAAGGATCACACTTCTTAGCATACTCCACAACATCCCTTTTCATAGTTGGCCAGTAGTATCCTGTCCTTAAGATCCTTGAGAACAATGCTCTGCCCCCAGTGTGGTTTCCACAATCTCCTTCATGGAAATCTTTTAAAACTTCTTGAACTTCAGGATCCTCGATGCATCTTAAATATGGTCCTGCAAGAGATCGCTTATACAACATATTATTTAAGATTGTGAATTAAGATACCTTAATTTTGAAAGCCCTAGGGTTTTCTCCCATAGGAATCTCTCCGTGTTGTAAGTATCTCATGATTGGTGAGATCCATGATCCTGATCCTGGAAAAGATTGAGTATCCTCACTAGGGATAATCGCAGAATCCTCTCCTATTTCCATCGCCACATGATCCTCAATGGCAGGAGCCAGGATATGGATAATGGGAATGCTTATATCCTCCGGGACCTTCAAAGATGATCCTAAATTAGCCAGTGCATCAGCTTCTGTATTTTCTTCCCTTGGTACCTGTGTCAAACTAAAGGAAACAAAAGAGAGTGCCAATTCTTTGACTATCTCTAAATACTTGGTTAGCTTTTCACCTTTAACAACATAGGATCCATTAAAGTGATTTGTAATTAACAATGAATCTACATGTACCTCAAGATACCTGATTCCCATATGCTTAGCAATTTGCAAACCAGCAATCAAGGCTTCATATTCAGCCTCATTGTTAGTGGTTTGGAACTCACAAGCTATGGAGTGGGGTATTATGTCCCCCTATGGCGATTTTAGTAGTATACCAAGCCCTGTGCCTTTGACATTTGAGGATCCATCAGTATGGAGTATCCAAGGATCCTTGGTCTCTTCCAGCTGCTGGACTTCTAACTTGGCTTCCTTTTGTAAATCACTACTGAAATCAGCCACAAAGTCGGCCAATGCTTGGGATTTGATGGCTGTTCTAGGCTCATATCTTATATCATAGGCACTAAGCTTCACTGCCCACTTAGCCATCCTTCCCGACATCTCTGGTTTCCTGAGGACATTCTTGATTGGAAAATTAGTTTTAACGACAATAACATGAGTTTCAAAATAATGTCTCAACTTAGTAGATGCCATGATTAATGCAAGAATAAGCTTTTCAAGGCGTAAATACCTGGATTCAGCATCAAGTAAACTTTTACTTACATAATAGACAGGATGTTGTGTACCTTCATGATCCTTAACAAGGACTGCACTTAATGCTTTTGAGGATACCACAAGATATAAGGATAACACATCTCCTTTTTCTGGTTTCATCAAGGCTGGGGCTGAGGATAGGTATTCTTTGAGAGCTCGTAAAGCACTTTCATGCTTCTCAGTCCACTCGAATTTCTTGTTCTTCCTTAGGATATCATAGAATTCTTTGCACTTCTCCGAGGATTTGGATATAAATCTGTTCAAAGCTGCTATCCTGCCTGTCAGCCTTTGCACATCCTTAGCATTGGCTAGAGATTTGATGTTCACCAAGGCTTTGATTTGTTCCGGGCTAGCTTCAATGCCTCTCTTGGTCACCATATATCCTAAGAATTTACCTGCTTTAACACCAAAGTGACATTTTGAAGGATTAAGTTTCATGTTATATCTGTCAAGGATATCAAATGCTTCCTCCAAGTCTCTTAGGTGATCCTCAGCTTTTATGGACTTTACCACCATATCATCTATGTAAACCTCCATAGTTTGTCCAATCTGATCCTTGAACATCATATTCACCAGCCTTTGATATGTTGCACCTGCATTCCTTAATCCAAACGGCATAGCAATATAACAATATATACCGGTTGGGGTCATAAAAGCCGTATCCTCTTGGTCAGATGGTTCCATCTGAATTTGTTGGAATCCAGATGAAGCATCCATAAAAGTCAACACTTCATGACCCGCCGTTGCATCCACCATGGAGTCAATGTGGGGTAATGGGAAAGGATCCTTGGGACATGCCTTATTTAGATCAGTGAAATCGACACATACCCTCCACTTTCCATTTTTCTTTTGAACAACAACCACATTGGCCAGCCATCTTGGATACTTCACCTCTCTAATCATACCTGCTCGGAGCAATCTTTCTTCCTCTTCCTGGATAATGGCATTTCTTTCTGGTGCAAACTTCCTCCTTTTTTGATGGATTGGTTTGAATGACCTGTCAATGCCAAGTTTATGAGTGATAATATCCTTAGATATACCTGTTATATCCTCATGTTTCCATGCAAAGGTAGTCTTCCTTCTTTTGAGGAAGGATACAAGGTCTTCTTTCGTCTTGCCAAGGATCCCTGACCCGACATAGATTTTGGATTCAGGATCATCAGGATCCATGAGGATTTCTACCACATCCTGCTCTCTTGCCTCCAAGACATCCCTTGGAGAATACTTTGATTGCTATTGATCCCTTGATTTTGAGGCTGGTTTCATTGATGAAGTATAACAATCCTTAGCCTCCTGCTGATCACTATCGATCTTGACTATTCCCCAAGGGCTAGGGAGCTTCACACATTGATGGTAGGTAGATGGGACTACCTTCATATCGTGTATCCAGGGCCTGCCAAGGATAACATTACAACAAGATAAACAGTCAATAACACAAAATTTTTGATAATTATGTAATCCTTTGACATAAATTGGGAGTTTGATGTCCCCCAGGGTGTTCTTGGTATGATATCTGACTCAGGGATACCCATTTTCTTCAGAACATCTAGCTGGATAATGTTCACTGAGCTTCCTCCGTCAATAAGGATCCTGCGGACAAAATGGTTAGAAATAAAAAGAGTAATAACTAAACCATCGTGATGAGGATCCTGGATGTCAACACGATCATCCTCATCAAAGGTTATGACTTTTCCCTCAGAGACACTTGATGTTCGAACAGGTCTTTCTCCATTATCCATTTTAGCTTCCTTTGCATGCCTTTTAGCTGCTGAGAAGGATGTACCACATGTTAGGGCTGGATTTTTATGACCTATGATCCTTACTTGGTATCCTAACAAGTGATCCTTGTTTCTTTGGCAGATAGTGATCCTCAGAAGAGCTCCAGGATCAGGATCATGGATCATCCTAAGGATCCTCATACTAACGATTGTTCTCTTTGGATTTAATGTTGTTTTGCAGGAATTACGAGTTGGACCAGGTCTTAGCAACGTAAACAAGGAATCTGTCATGCTAATTTCGCACATACATAATCAAAGATGGACGTTATGGAGAATATGGAAACTCAGCACAATTCAAGGGCAATTAATTAGGCTAAATTTACTTCTATTCCTAAAGGGGTAACGAGCTAGTAGTTAGGTGATTTGCCTAAAATACAACCACGCGCACTTCTATAAATTGCACTCTTCAGCATTTGGAAGACACAACACATTTCTCACACGCTTTAGCATACGATACTATAGTGATCCTTGTACCTAGCTCGTTATCATCCGAAGTTGTAAACATTATTTGTTATATTGAAGTTTGGTGATCGGTAGTTTCCATCACCCGAGGTTTTTTATGCCGGAGATCATTCATTGATCAAGGGCTTTTTCCTCGTATAAATCCTTGTGTCGCTTGTGCAATTTTCATTATAGTGATCCTTATCTCTGCTCATCATACCAAGCATCATTCCCCGTTTACAAAGAGTTTGGTTGCATTATCCTTGTGTGATTTTTGACCAAAACAGTTTGGCGCCCACCGTGGGGCAATTGGTGCTTCATTCATAAGAAAATTTTTCTGTTGGTGATCATTCCGGAAGTGTTGCATGGCTTCATCGTTGAAGAATACTTCCACAACGATGTCTGCAGTCAATTCATCTAATGGCATTCCACCTTTGCCTCCACTACCAGCTGGATCTCAGAAAAATGCTGAGAAGAGACCAACTCCTATCTTCTCTAAACCTTCATCTTCTGCTCTAACTTCTTCTGCTCCCAGTACTAGTGATATATTTACTTTGATTTTGCAGATGAGGGATCGTATGCAGCAGCAGGATGAAACTAACGACAGGATCCTCAAGGAAATCGGAGATCTCAAAAGGCAAAAGAAAACGACAGAGGATCATTCCCCACTCATGCCCAAATCTTTGAATTTTGATACTCCGATGATTACTTCTCAGCCATCAGAGGCCCCAGACATTCAACATATGGGTGGATTAAGAGGAGTGCATTTCGGCCCAGCAGCAGTGACTCAGGCATCAGGATCATATTTCCAACCGGCAGGATCCTATACTCAGCATATGGGATCCTTCATGAACTCAGGATCCTCCTTCGTTCCAGAATCATCCCAGGTCCAAGGATCCTCCTTCGTTCCAGGATCATCCCAGGTTCAAGGATCCTCCTTCGTTCCAGGATCATCCCATGTTCAGGGATCCCTTCAGATACCAGGATCCTTGAAGAATTTGCAAACAGGAAGTCCAGATGTCCATCAAGGAGATTTTATTCCGATGCAGACCATTGCTTCCACTGGTCCCTCCATCATCCCAGAATCCCAGCAATATGGATTCACATCCAATGTTCCTAACTTGAACCCGATGGGAGGTAACACTTTTAATAATTCTCATACCACTAACCATGGATTCATGCAGGATACAGGTATCAACCATGCTATGGCCAGAGAACTGCAGAAACTGAAGGATATGATATCAAGTGTTCCAGGGGTAGTCAAATCTATCCCGGAAATTGCAGATGGAAGCCATAAGGTATCTCGTTTTGCACCACCAATTTGTGATGCTGAGATACCCAAAAGATTCCATATCCCTACTATGAAGCTGTATGATGGTACGACGGATCCTGAGGAACACATAGCACAATACAGGGAAAGGATGGAGATCAATCCAATTCCAGAAAGGTTAAAGGAAGCATGTCTGTGCAAGGGATTTGGATCCACTCTTACTGGATCAGCTCTTAAATGGCTGCTAAGTCTTCCCCCTTACTCTATTACTTTGTTTGCTAATTTAGTCAACTTATTCAATAATCAATTTTCTTGTAGTAGAAAATTTGAACGATTGACTAGCGATTTATACAGGATAACTCAGGGTCATAATGAATCATTAAGGGATTATATAACCAAATTTAGTAAAGAATCCTTGGATATTCCTAACTTGGATGTGGCCACAGCTGTTGAGGCCTTCAAGATGGGATTGCTTAAGGATTCATTGTTCTATGATGATCTTGTTATGACACCATGCAGGAACCTAGACGAAGTAAGAACTCGGGCACTCAGGTTCATCCGGCTAGAGGATGACAAAAGGATCCAGGAGAGACAAGTAGGATCCTCAAAACAAGAAAAGCAAGGATCCTCTTTCAAAAGCAACAAATTCAAATCCTATAACAGAACTGACAACCAGAATGTGCATGCTGTTGACCAAGAAGAGGATGATGAAGATTATCCTCCGATTTCTGAATACTGTTTTTCCGTTGATAACCATGAACTAATCCTTGCAATGCAGAATCTAGGAGAAAAGGCCAGATGGCCCAGAAAAAATGACAAACCAGCCGCAGCTAAAGATAAATCAGAGTGGTGTGCATACCATGAGGATTTTGGGCATTTGATAGAGGAATGCATCGCATTACGAAAGGAAATTGGATATCTGCTGAGCAAGGGGCATTTCAAAGAATTGTTGGGAAGAAAAAAGCAAAGGACTCAGGATCCTGAAAGGATCCCTGAAAGAGCTCCAGCTCCTCCGGCAGATGCACAAGTGATCAACTTTATTTCTGGAGGATCAGACATCTGTGGTACATCCTTCTCAGCAGCTAAAAGGCATGCAAAGGAAGCTAAAATGGATAACGGAGTAAGACTTATACGAACATCAAGTGTCTCGGAAGGAAAAGTGATAACCTTTGATGAGGTTGATCGAGTTGACATCCAGGATCCTCATCATGATAGTTTAGTTATTACTCTCTTTATTTCTAACCACTTTGTCCGCAGGATCCTTATTGACGGAGGAAGCTCAGTAAACATTATCCAGCTTGACGTTCTGAAGAAAATGGGTATCCCTGAATCAGATATCACACCAAGATCCTCCGTGCTTGTAGGATTTAGTGGCGAAACTAAGAAAACCCTGGGGGACATCAAACTCCCAATTTATGTGGAAGGATTACATAATTATCAAAAATTTTGTGTTATTGACTATTTGTCTTGTTGTAATGTTATCCTTGGCAGGCCCTGGATACACGATATGAAGGCAGTCCCATCCACCTACCATCAGTGTGTGAAGCTCCCTTGCCCATGGGGAATAATCAAGATCGATAGTGATCAACAGGAGGCTAAGGATTGTTACACCTCATCAATGAAACCAGCCTCGAAATCAAGGGAGCAATAGCAATTAAAGTATCCTCCAAGGGGTATCTTGGAGGCAAGAGAGCAAGATGTGGACGAAATCTTCTTGGATCCTGATGATCCTGAATCCAAAATCTACATCGGATCAGGGATCGTTGATAAAATGAAAGAAGACATAGTATCCTTCCTCAAAAGAAGAAACTCTACCTTTGCATGGAAACATGAGGACCTGACAGGTATATCTAAGGATATTATCACTCATAAACTTGGCATTGACAGGTCAGTTAAACCAATCCATCAAAAAAGGAGGAAGTTTGCACCAGAAAGAAATGCCATTATCCAGGAAGAGGTAGAAAGATTACTACGAGCAGGTATGATCAGAGAAGTGAAGTATCCAAAATGGCTGGCCAATGTGGTTGTTGTTCAAAAGAAAAATGGAAAGTGGAGGGTATGTGTCGATTTCACTGATTTGAATAAGGCATATCCCAAGGATCCTTTCCCATTACCCCACATTGACTCCATGATGGATGCAACGGCGGGTCATGAACTGTTAACCTTTATGGATGCATCATCTGGATTCCAACAAATTCAGATGGAACCATCTGACCAAGAGGATACGGCCTTTATGACCCCCAACCGGTTTATATTGTTATATTGCTATGCCTTTTGGATTAAGAAATGCAGGTGCAACATATCAAGGGCTGGTGAATATGATGTTCAAAGATCAAATTGGACAAACTATGGAAGTGTACATAGACGATATGGTGGTGAAATCCAAAAAAGCTGAGGATCACCTAAGGGACTTGGAGGAAGCATTTGATATCCTTGATAATTATAACATGAAGCTTAATCCTTCAAAATGTCACTTTGGTGTTAAGCAGGTAAATTCTTAGGATATATGGTAACCCAGAGGGGAATTGAAGCAAGCCCGGAACAAATCAAAGCATTGGTGAATATCAAATCCCCTGCCAACGCTAAGGATGTGCAAAGGCTAACAGGCAGGATAGCAGCTCTAAACAGATTCATATCCAAATCCTCAGAAAAGTGTAAAGAATTCTATGATATCCTAAGAAAGAACAAGAAATTCGAATGGACTGAAAAGCATGAGAATGCTTTACAAGCCCTAAAAGAATACATGTCCTCAGCCCCAGCATTGATGAAACCAGAAAAAGGAGATGTGTTATCCTTATACCTTGCGGTATCCTCAAAAGCAGTAAGTGCAGTCCTTGTTAAGGATCATGAAGGTACACAATATCCTGTCTATTATGTAAGTAAGAGTTTACTTGATGCTGAATCCAGGTATTCACACCTTGAAAAACTTATTCTTGCACTGATTATGGCATCTACTAAACTAAGACATTATTTTGAAACCCATGTTATTGTTGTTAGAACTAATTTTCCAATTAAGAATGTCCTCAGGAAACCAGAGATATCCGGAAGAATGGCAAAGTGGGCAGTAAAGCTTAGTGCCCATGATATAAGATATGAGCCTAGAACAGCCATCAAATCCCAAGCATTAGCAGACTTTGTGGCTGATTTCAGTAGTGATTTACAAAAGGAAGCCGAATTGGAAGTCCAGCAGCTGGATGAAACCAAGGACCCTTGGATACTACATACTGACGGATCCTCAAATGTTAAAGGCACGGGGCCACTAATAATGAGGCTGAATATGAAGCCTTAATCGCTGGTTTGCAAATTGCTAAGCATATGGGGATCAGGTATCTTGAGGTATACGTGGATTCATTGTTAATCACTAATCACTTTAATGGATCCTATGCTGTTAAAGGTGAAAAACTAACCAAATATTTAGAGATAGTCAAAGAATTGGCACTCTCCTTTGTTTCCTTCAGTTTGACACAGGTACCAAGGGAGGAAAATACAGAAGCTGATGTATTGGCCAATCTAGGATCATCTTTGAAGATCCCAGAGGATATAAGTATCCCCATCATCCATATCCTGGCTCCTGCTATTGAAAATCAGGTGGCCATGGAAATAGAAGAAGATACTGCAATGATCCCTAGTGAGCATACTCAATCTTGTTCAGGATCATGGATCTCACCAATCATGAGATACTTACAACACGGGGAGATTCCTATGGGAGAAAATCCTAGGGCTTTCAGAATTAAGGTATCTCAATTCACAATCTTAAATAATATGCTGTATAAGCGATCTCTTGCAGGACCATATTTGAGATGTATCGAGGATCCTGAAGTTCAAGAAGTTTTAAAAGACTTCCATGAAGGAGATTATGGAAACCACACTGGGGGCAGGGCATTGTTCTCAAGGATCTTAAGGACAGGATACTACTGGCTAACTATGAAAATGGATGCTGTGGAGTATGCTAAGAAGTGTGATCCTTGTCAAAGACACAGCAATATCCTTCATCAGCCGGCTGAATTTCTACATCCTATACCATCCTCTTGGCCATTCATGAGATGGGGGATGGATATAGTTGGCAAGCTCCCTAAAGCACCTGGTGGGAAAGTGTTCATGCTTGCCATGACTGACTACTTCTCCAAGTGGATAGAGGCTGAAGCTTTTGCCCAAGTCAGAGAAAAGGAAGTTATATCCTTTATTAAGAGAAACATTATAACTAGATTTGGCATTCCTTCTGAAATTGTATGTGATAATGGTTCCCAATTTATTGGGAGCAGGACTACTAACTTTTGTGACAGTTGGGGGATTAAGATGATAACATCAACACCAGTCAACCCACAAGCCAATGGTCAAGCAGAATCATCCAACAAGATCATCATCAACAATCTGAAGAAGAAACTTGGATCCAAGAAGGGGAAATGGGCAGAGGAATTGCCTTATGTGCTTTGGGCTGATAGGACAACCCCCAAGAATGCTACTGGTCAAACACCCTTCTCTTTGGTGTTTGGGCCAGAATCAGTGATCCCAACAGAAATGGTGGTTCCAACTGCTAGAACAAGTACCCGTGATCCTGAGGAGAATGATGCAAACCTGGATCAAGACTTGGATACTATTGAAGAAATCAGGGATCTGGCTAGGATAAGGATGGCTAGCTACCAACAAAGAATGGCTGGTGCTTACAACAAAAATGTCAGGATAAGGAAATTCCAAGTTGGGGATATGGTATTGAGAAAAGCATTCCAAAATACCACCAATCCTGCTGATGGGAAATTGGCACCAAAATGGGAAGGCCCTTATTTGATTGAAGCCGAAGCAGGAAAGGGGGCATATAGATTGCTTACCATGGAAGGTAATCTGTTACCAAGAGCCTGGAATGCTGTCCACTTGAAAAAATATTTCATGTGAGCAGGATCCTTCTGGCATGAATGATCCTTACATTGGAAGTATCCTTCAAGGATCCCTGAAGCATCAATGATCCTTACTCTGGTAATGTCCTAAGCTTGAACTCTTATTTACATATCTTCTTATTTAAGGATAAGGATCATGTATCCTTCATCCTTCTCTCACGAGATTTTGAGTTCTGATAAGTCCAGGTATCCTAAGCATAATGTCGACAATCTTCAGAGGCAACTCAGATCCTTGGGTTCAACCCCAGTTATTTGGGCTTGTCCCCAGTTATCCTTGGGCTTGTCCCCAGTTTTTGCCTGTAGCGCACGATGATCCTGATATAGTTCACGTCTTTGGGACCAGTACTCGCTTTAGGGGCTGATAACCCCATCGTACTGGCTATACCTAGGGTCCTTCGTATAATGGTAGACGTACCATACATCCGTTCCTAAGGTTTCTAACGTTTTCACGTTAGCTAAGGTTTTGGCATTTTCATGTCACTAAGTTTGGATAGTCGCCAGTGAGGGCCATACTCCAGTTTACATACGATCCTTGGGCTTGTCCCCAGTTATCCTTCGGGCTTGTCCCCAGTTACCCTTCGGGCTTGTCCCCAGTGATCCTTTGGGCTTGTCCCCAGTTACTAACTTATCTATGATATTGGCTTATGTCACACCCCCAAAATCCACCTGCGGAGTATCACTGCTTGGGAGCGTGACTGACCAGGATCAAGCCACCAATCATATAGAACAATATATATATATATATATATAGTAAAAGTATTTGCCATTAAACCAAACCAATTCTATATGAAAAGTGTTCCAAAACATAAGTAAGTTATCACTGTTTAGCGGAAGCGTATAAATAAAACCCATCACAATAAAGTATCAAATGTCATATGTGTTTAACAAGACAATCACGATCCAAGCCCACAACGACCAGCTCCTCCCTGTGCAAGCTCCATGTATCTAACGACCTGCAAGGCATGTAACAGAGGATCAACAACTAGTTGAGCGAGTTCACAGAAAGTAAATGTGTAATAGTAAGTTTGTTTGTAACATGTGGCTCTACTGGGCCGATAGTATGTTCTATTGGTGGGGGCTTCCCATGTTGTATAACCACTAGACTATTCGTAATCATAAATGTTCTTCACAACCGAGAACAGTAGTACGTACAAGCTTTACGTAGGTTTACGTAAGTATCCTTCACAACCGAGGATAGTAGTAAGTATAAATACACGTAGGTTTTACGTGAGTATCCTTCACAACCGAGGATAGTAGTAAGTATAAGTATACGTAGATTTTACGTAGGGGTCCTGCACAACCGAGGACAGTAAGAAGCATATGCATATGTGAGCTTTACGCATGTGTCCTGCACAACCGAGGAGAGTAAGTAGTATAAGCATACGTAGGTTTACGTATGTGTCCTGCACAACCGAGGACAGTAAGTAGTATAAGCATACGTAGGTTTACGTATGTGTCCTGCACAACCGAGGACGCTGGTATGGTAGTCTAGTGGTAATGTCAGTATGAATCTAGTCAATCTCATTCCTTCAATCCCATTCCCAAGCCCTTGGGAATCCCATGGCTTAGTAAGGGTGTGAACTCACCTTGGTTTGCTCGGTATGTTATGTTATGTGTTCACAAGTAATCAGTCAAGTCCTATTGCATGCATGTGTAATAAATCAGTTCATGTTCGTAATGATACGCATGCAATCTATGTCATAACATGTACTTAAGCCGTTATCACGTATCACGTAAGCAGATAAACAAAGTCGTGCAGTTCATGTTTCATGTAGGTGTCATTTACAGTCCGCACTATCATGGTTGTTCATATTGTACTTGACAGAGTTAACATACGTAACGAAAGTGATAAATTAACAGAGTTAGTAAGTTAACAACATTCACAACCCATTAGGGTTTCATGCTTAACAGAGTTAAACCAGAACCATCATACTAAACAGAGTTTACAACTTAACAGGGTTGCATATGTACTTTCACAGAGTTAACATAACATTAGGATTGATATCAAACTGTGTTTGTTGAATGAACAGGGTCAGGCATATAAATATTACAACATCAGACTAGGCATACTTTCCAAAGGTCGGACCGTTACATGTTACACAAGAATTGGACATAACCCTTAACATTTAAAAGTCGGATATAAGCTTACACACTTAAAAAGTCGGACATGGGGGTTTTGGGAGTTAAAAATCGGACCAAGGAGGCAAGGCCACAAAGTCGGACCATGTGGGGATAAAACTCGGACTAGGGGAAGGCCCTTATCAAAATTCGGACCAAGTGAGGGGGTTTAAAGCTCGGACAGGGGTGTCCCCCCCCCCTTTTAAAACTCGGACCACCTCCTTAACATTAAAAGTCGGACATACTTTACCCCACTTAGAACTTCGGACAAGGTTAATAGTTAGGAAACTCGGACCTTGATCACTTTAAAGGTCGGACACAATCTTGAGGGTTAAAAGTCGGACCCTATTGCACCAATACAAAGATCGGATCACTTAACAACATAATAATGGTCGGACCTTTTACATAATCAGAATTCGGACTAAAGTATATATCAAAACTCGGATCACACAACTCATGAAACTCAGACGATAACATTCATTCACAAAACTCTGAGCAACAATTCAATCATTTGTTCCTTGCATCATAACAGTTACGCTTTATACCTTTCAACAGTTACGTTCTTGGCTTCAAAACCCTAATTTCATACATTCT
Source organism: Helianthus annuus (assembly GCF_002127325.2). NCBI lineage: Eukaryota > Viridiplantae > Streptophyta > Magnoliopsida > Asterales > Asteraceae > Helianthus > Helianthus annuus. Next base: position 17,258,935 of record NC_035448.2, on the reverse strand, counting down.
CATTGTGCAGAATCAAAATCAATCATCAACAGTTTAAACATATCGTACATCTAATCATCATGCAATTGATTTCATAATAATCTTATTCATTTCTCAATAAATCAGGCTCAATCAATAAGCATGGAATATCAAATGAGAACTAGGGTTTAGCATGAATGAATCAATCAACAATTAACAAAAACCAATGATTAACGATTACCTTGAATGATTCTAGAGGGAATGTGGAAACAAAAGTGATGAATGTCTTGCCAATGATTTGGTGATGATTGCCAGAGAATGTGAACTACGTGCTTGAATTTTTGTGAGTATCATTAGTGAACAAGAGATTAGGGTTAAGTATAATTTAGGTTTCACTAATTACTCTATACTACCCTAAGTAATATATTTTACACAAGGACACCATCTCACAACAATTTCACAGTTTCACCACCAAGTTTATATATTTGTCAAGTCTTTCAATATTTAACAAACAATCATGCACAATCACACAATACCATTCATTACATCAAAGCGTATACAAATCCATAGCAACTAATTGTGCAAATAAACAACTAAACAATAAATGAACGTGCAATAAATGCGAAATAGAAATCTTGGGAATTCGAGTTGTCACATTATCCCCAACTTAAAAGAAATTTCGTCCCGAAATTTGGTACGCACTCACTGAGGAAGCTAGGTAAACTGTATTGTTCACTGGTTTTCCTGGGGTGTCACATCATCCCCCCGTTGATTTGGAATTTCGTCCCGAAATTCCGCAGTAGTAGCTTCAGTCTCAGTAGTGGTTGCATTGGTTCCGAATAACTGGGGGTACTTTTCTTTCATTTGGTCTTCGCGTTCCCAGGTGTATTCTGGGCCACGTCGGGAGTTCCAACGAACTCGAACAAGAGGGATTCTCTTGTGTTTGAGGACCTTAACATCCCGGTCCATGATTTCAACTGGCTCCCCGACGAACTGCAACCGCTCGTCGATAGTGAGTTCCTTAAAAGGAACTATGAGGGTCTCATCTGACAGGCACTTCTTCAGATTCGACACGTGAAATACATTGTGAACTGCACCAAGTTCAGCTGGTAGATTTAGCTTGTAGGCCACTTTGCCTATTTTCTCTATGATCTCGAACGGTCCGACATACCGCGGATTTAGTTTGCCCCTTTTGCCAAAACGAACCACACCCTTCCAGGGTGAGACTTTAAGTAAAACCCGGTCCCCGACCTGAAATTCCAAAGGCTTCCTACGCTTGTCCGCGTAGGCTTTCTGACGGTCGCGTGCGGCCGCCATGCGTTGTCGTATCTGTGAAATCTTTTCCGTGGCGTCCACTACAATCTCTGGACCCGTGATCTGACTATCCTCCATCTCTACCCAACAGAGAGGTGACCGGCATTTACGTCCATACAATGCCTCGAATGGAGCGGCTTGTATGCTGGTATGATAACTGTTATTATACGAAAACTCCACTAAAGGGAGATGCTTTTCCCAGCCGTTGCCGAAATCAATGGCACATGCCCGAAGCATGTCTTCAAGAGTCTGGATCGTTCGCTCAGACTGCCCATCCGTCTGAGGATGATACGCTGTGCTCATGTCTAACCGTGAGCCGAAAGATTTGTGCATCGCTTGCCATAGCTCTGACGTGAATCGTGCATCCCGATCCGAAATAATAGAGGTTGGCACTCCGTGCCTCGAAACAACTTCTTTCAAGTAGACGTCTGCTAAGGTAGAGAACTTATCTGTTTCCTTAATAGCCAGGAAATGAGCAGACTTTGTGAGTCGATCTACGATCACCCAGATAGTATCATTCCCACGCTGGGATCTAGGCAGGCCAGTAACAAAATCCATGGAAATTTCTTCCCATTTCCACTGTGGTATCCTGGGTTGTTGCAGTAGGCCCGCTGGTTTCTGATACTCCACTTTGACTTTTGCACATGTCAAACACTTGCCGACGTAAGTCGCGATGTGGGCTTTCATGCTAGGCCACCAATATGTAGTTCTGATGTCGTGATACATTTTATCCGAACCTGGATGTACCGAGTAGCGAGACTTATGAGCTTCATCCATCACAAGTTCTCGTAAACCGCCGAATAGTGGTACCCAAATACGCCCTGTTACATAGTAGGCGCCGTCTTCCTTTTGTTCCATTCGTTGCCTTGAGCCGCGTAAGGCTTCAGCTTTGACGTTTTCAGGCTTTAATGCTTCCATCTGAGCAGTTCGTATCTGTGCGGGAAGACTGGACTGAATAGTGAGCTGCAAAGCTCGTACGCGTCTAGGTAGAGTGTCTTTCCGGCTGAGAGCGTCAGCCACAACATTGGCCTTGCCTGGATGGTACTTGATGGCGCATTCGTAATCATTAAGTAACTCGACCCATCGTCGTTGACGCATGTTCAATTCCTTCTGCTTGAAGATATGCTCGAGACTCCTGTGATCGGTGTAAATTGTGCACTTGGTACCGTACAGGTAGTGTCGCCATATCTTAAGCGCGAAAACAACAGCTCCCAGCTCTAAATCGTGCGTCGTGTAGTTCCGTTCATGAACCTTGAGTTGACGAGAGGCGTAGGCAATAACTTTATCCCGCTGCATCAATACACAACCAAGCCCCTGTATCGATGCGTCACAATAGACGACAAAATCATCCGTGCCCTCTGGCAATGAGAGAATAGGTGCGCTGCATAGTCTATCCTTCAGGTACTGAAAGGCAGTTTCTTGTGTATTACCCCAACGATAGGTAACACCTTTCTGTGTCAACATAGTGAGCGGCTGTGCAATCTTGGAGAAGTCTTTGATGAATCGTCTGTAGTACCCCGCCAAACCCAAGAATTGGCGTATTTCCGTCGGTGTACGCGGTGCAGGCCAGTTCCTGATCGAATCTACTTTGGATGGATCGACATGAATCCCATCCCTGTTCACCACATGGCCTAAGAAGTGGACTTCACGAAGCCAGAAGTCGCATTTTGAAAACTTTGCGTACAGTTGTTCCTTTCGAAGAAGTTCCAAGATAAGACGTAAGTGCTGCTCGTGTTCCTCCTGACTCTTGGAGTAGATCAGAATGTCGTCATGAAGACAATGACAAACTTGTCAAGATAGGGTTTGCACACCCTGTTCATAAGATCCATGAAGACTGCAGGCGCGTTCGTAAGCCCGAATGGCATGACTAGAAACTCGTAGTGACCGTAGCGAGTTCTAAATGCTGTCTTGGAGACGTCCTCATCCCGGACTCTCAGCTGATGGTAACCTGACCTTAGATCAATCTTGGAGTAGTAACTCGACCCTTGCAACTGGTCGAATAAGTCGTCAATACGAGGAAGAGGATAGCGGTTCTTCACTGTGACCTTGTTCAGTTCGCGGTAATCAATGCACATCCTGAAAGTGCCATCCTTCTTTTTCACGAATAGTACTGGAGCTCCCCAAGGCGAAGAGCTCGGACGAATGAAGCCCTTATCCAAGAGCTCTTGTAGTTGCTTTGACAGTTCCTCCAGTTCAGTTGGAGCTAAACGATACGGTGCGCGAGCTATAGGTGCTGCTCCTGGAGCTAGCTCGACTTGAAACTCGACTTGACGATGAGGCGATAGACCTGGTAAATCTTCAGGGAACACTTGAGGAAATTCGCGTACAACTGGAATATCCTCTATTCTTTTCTCTCTCAATGATGCGTCAGTAACAAGTGCTAACATAGCAGTGTGGCCCTTTTCGCAAACACTTCTGGGCCTTAAGGAAGGTGATGATGCCCACTACAGCACCACTCTTGTCGCCTTGAACTTCGAGAGGTTCTTGACCAGAACAGGGAATACAAACAATCTTCTCTTTGCATAGGATATCCGCTTGCTGTTGGGATAACCAATCCATCCCAATGACGATGTCGAAACTATCCAAGACTAGGGAATGAGGTTGATGGAGAATGTCTGACCAACTAAGACGAGGTTACAACCCTTGACTACCAGAAGATTGCTGACCAGTGCTCTGATAGTCATCAATCTTTCGCTGCCGTGCCTGAGACTGAACTGAAGTTGAACCCTTGCTGAAGGTTCCATCCCACCTTCTCTTGTTGTCACTGGGAATAGCAGAAGTAGTAGTAGTAGCACCAATGCGTCTAGGCAGCTTGTTCTGTTCCACTGCCTGATCTGTGAAGCGATGAGCAAGACGCTGAATGTCTTGGATATTGTCGAGGTTAGCCGATGTAGCATGGCTCTGAATCTCTGAGGCTAGACCCTTGAGGTACAATTCGATACGCTTGCTTGGAGGGTCCACCATGGTTGGACACAAGATGGCCAGTTCGTTCGACCGTTTCGTATAAGCTTCAATCTCTGACCCCGTCATCTTCAAATGATAAAGCTCCACTTCCAACTTGTTGATGTCATCGCGTGTGCAGTATTCTCGTTTGATCAGTTCCTTGAAATCTTCCCAAGGTGTGGCGTTAGCAACTGCCAACCCTAGGATCTGTACTTGCGCGTTCCACCAAGTTAGCGCTATTCCTTCGAGAGTGCCAGTGGCGTACTTCACCCGGCGTGCCTCAGGGCATTCACATATTTCGAGTACTGACTCGAGCCTCTCAAACCAATGGAGTAGTCCCACTGCTCCTTCCGTGCCACTGAACGTGCTTGGTCGACAGTCCATGAAGTTCTTGAATGTGCAGGCAGGTTGCTGTGCGTTCTGACCCGTTGCACGAGAAAGATAGGTCAAGGTTAAGCGCGAGAGTTGGGTCACGAGAGTAGGAACTAACATCCTAGGATAGGTTTGGAATAGCAGGTTATACCTCCTGCTCGTGCGGCTGCAAGCGCCGTAGCAACTTGTTCGTGAATGAGAGCCGTCAACTGGGCTTGAGTCATGTTAACACGTCTAGACATGATCTTCATAGCAAATGTAACGTAAGTGAGAGGGGTTCGCGAGTAGTGCGATGACAGAAGAGTGTAAGCACGTAGGTGTTCTCAAGCAATAACAACTAGTGAGTAATGTAATCTAAGCATACCACGAGCAAAGTTCTATGCAGTTCTAGCAAGCAGGTAATAAACATAAACCTTATTACCTAGGATGTTGAGTCTTGCACGTGGAGCGAAGCGTCGTTGTGGATCGTTGAGAGCACTGTTCAGGTTATAGTTTGGTTTTAATAAAAACGTTTTCCCCATATTAAAACCAAGTTCTCTATAACCAATGGCTCTGATACCAATCTGTCACACCCCCAAAATCCACCTGCGGAGTATCACCGCTTGGGAGCGTGACTGACCAGGATCAAGCCACCAATCATATAGAACAATATATATATATAGTAAAAGTATTTGCCATTAAACCAAACCAATTCTATATGAAAAGTGTTCCAAAACATAAGTAAGTTATCACTGTTTAGCGGAAGCGTATAAATAAAACCCATCACAATAAAGTATCAAATGTCATATGTGTTTAACAAGACAATCACGATCCAAGCCCACAACAACCAGCTCCTCCCTGTGCAAGCTCCATGTATCTAACGACCTGCAAGGCATGTAACAGAGGATCAACAACTAGTTGAGCGAGTTCACAGAAAGTAAATGTGTAATAGTAAGTTTGTTTGTAACATGTGGCTCTACTGGGCCGATAGTATGTTCTATTGGTGGGGGCTTCCCATGTTATATAACCACTAGACTATTCGTAATCATAAGTGTTCTTCACAACCGAGAACAGTAGTACGTACAAGCTTTACGTAGGTTTACGTAAGTATCCTTCACAACCGAGGATAGTAGTAAGTATAAATACACGTAGGTTTTACGTGAGTATCCTTCACAACCGAGGATAGTAGTAAGTATAAGTATACGTAGATTTTACGTAGGGGTCCTGCACAACCGAGGACAGTAAGAAGCATATGCATATGTGAGCTTTACGCATGTGTCCTGCACAACCAAGGACAGTAAGTAGTATAAGCATACGTAGGTTTACGTATGTGTCCTGCACAACCGAGGACAGTAAGTAGTATAAGCATACGTAGGTTTACGTATGTGTCCTGCACAACCGAGGACAGTAAGTAGTATAAGCATACGTAGGTTTACGTATGTGTCCTGCACAACCGAGGACGCTGGTATGGTAGTCTAGTGGTAGTGTCAGTATGAATCTAGTCAATCTCATTCCTTCAATCCCATTCCCAAGCCCTTGGGAATCCCATGCCTTAGTAAGGGTGTGAACTCACCTTGGTTTGCTCGGTATGTTATGTTATGTGTTCACAAGTAATCAGTCAAGTCCTATTGCATGCATGTGTAATAAATCAGTTCATGTTCGTAATGATACGCATGCAATCTATGTCATAACATGTACTTAAGCCGTTATCACGTATCACGTAAGCAGATAAACAAAGTCGTGCAGTTCATGTTTCATGTAGGTGTCATTTACAGTCCGCACTATCATGGTTGTTCATATTGTACTTGACAGAGTTAACATACGTAACGAAAGTGATAAATTAACAGAGTTAGTAAGTTAACAACATTCACAACCCATTAGGGTTTCATGCTTAACAGAGTTAAACCAGAACCATCATACTAAACAGAGTTTACAACTTAACAGGGTTGCATATGTACTTTCACAGAGTTAACATAACATTAGGATTGATATCAAACTGTGTTTGTTGAATGAACAGGGTCAGGCATATAAATATTACAACATCAGACTAGGCATACTTTCCAAAGGTCGGACCGTTACATGTTACACAAGAATTGGACATAACCCTTAACATTTAAAAGTCGGATACAAGCTTACACACTTAAAAAGTCGGACATGGGGGTTTTGGGAGTTAAAACTCGGACCAAGGAGGCAAGGCCACAAAGTCGGACCATGTGGGGATAAAACTCGGACTAGGGGAAGGCCCTTATCAAAATTCGGACCAAGTGAGGGGGTTTAAAGCTCGGACAGGGGTGTCCCCCCCCCTTTTAAAACTCGGACCACCTCCATAACATTAAAAGTCGGACATACTTTACCCCACTTAGAACTTCGGACAAGGTTAATAGTTAGGAAACTCGGACCTTGATCACTTTAAAGGTCGGACACAATCTTGAGGGTTAAAAGTCGGACCCTATTGCACCAATACAAAGATCGGATCACTTAACAACATAATAATGGTCGGACCTTTTACATAATCAGAATTCGGACTAAAGTATATATCAAAACTCGGATCACACAACTCATGAAACTCAGACGATAACATTCATTCACAAAACTCTGAGCAACAATTCAATCATTTGTTCCTTGCATCATAACAGTTACGCTTTATACCTTTCAACAGTTACGTTCTTGGCTTCAAAACCCTAATTTCATACATTCTCATTGTGCAGAATCAAAATCAATCATCAACAGTTTAAACATATCGTACATCTAATCATCATGCAATTGATTTCATAATAATCTTATTCATTTCTCAATAAATCAGGCTCAATCAATAAGCAGGGAATATCAAATGAGAACTAGGGTTTAGCATGAATGAATCAATCAACAATTAACAAAAACCAATGATTAACGATTACCTTGAATGATTCTAGAGGGAATGTGGAAACAAAAGTGATGAATGTCTTGCCAATGATTTGGTGATGATTGCCAGAGAATGTGAACTACGTGCTTGAATTTTTGTGAGTATCATTAGTGAACAAGAGATTAGGGTTAAGTATAATTTAGGTTTCACTAATTACTCTATACTACCCTAAGTATTATATTTTACACAAGGACACCATCTCACAACAATTTCACAGTTTCACCACCAAGTTTATATATTTGTCAAGTCTTTCAATATTTAACAAACAGTCATGCACAATCACACAATACCATTCATTACATCAAAGCGTATACAAATCCATAGCAACTAATTGTGCAAATAAACAACTAAACAATAAATGAACGTGCAATAAATGCGAAATAGAAATCTTGGGAATTCAAGTTGTCACAGCTTAGTTCCAAGTTATATTCTATTTTTCAGGTTTTCAAAGTTAAAAAATTAAGGATCCTTAATCCTTATTATCCATTAAAGTTTTACTTATGGTTATCCTGATTAAAGGTTAGGATCCTAACTTGGATCCTCAGGTATGATCCTTGACTATTTTTAATTTCATTCATTATTCATTTGAACAACCCTTAGACCTTGACAACGGAACCTATAATCCTTAACATGAACTACTTTTTGGAAGATTTCAACTATAGGATACTTGATCCTGGATCGTATCCTAAATTTCTTAAACATAATTTGCTTAACTTTTCTTACTCAGACAAGCATAAATCAAAACAATTGAAAGAATAAAAGATATACAAGGATAACATCACAGGATAAGTCAAAAGTTAAAAGTTTTATTTATTAAATATTTAACCCTTTCAAAAAGTTGTCAAAATTGCCAACCCACGTTTCTACCAGCAAAACGTGGCCCGTCCACATGGGTTGGCAAAGGGTGTCCATTGTTTGTGCGGTCATTGCACGCAGGAAATTAAAAGGCGGCAGAATCACAATGGCTTCATCCCCCAAACAGAGGATCCCTCCACCATTTGTAATCCTACCTATTGTCTGAAGGATCCTGGATCCTCAACCCTAAACTATTGTTCGAATTACAGACCATAATTGTTTAAAAAAAAACATCAACAACCACCAAACAAAAAATTGGGCTCCGGCTATGTCTAGAAGTTTCCTTCATCGCCCAATCCTGCAGCTCAATCCTTCGCTGCACCATCACCACCAGCTCCACTTGCCTCTCCAGCATGATCTTTGCCAGCGCCTCCACCCTCAAGCATCGGGATCTCCTCAGCTTCTTCATCATCCTCCAACTCTGCCAGCCTCGCCTTCCAACCCTCTACATCCCATGTGCTCTTGTCAAAGGCAGGATCCTGAGCCTCCATAGCCATCTGCAGCTGGATCTTATACATGGTTATTGCAGCAGAGACCTTGGCATCCTGGGTGATCTCATGCTTCTCATAGTCAAAATTGATCATCTTGGCAGCATCATCCTTGGTGGCCCGGAGCTCCTTCTGAAGGTCAGCTATCTTAAGATCCTTCAGCACACCCATTTGTTGAAGGTCAGCAATCTGGCGGTCTTGATCCTCGACGTGGCCAACATATGTTTCTATCTCAGCAAATTTCTGCAAGGAAAACAAGGCGTAACATCAGAAACAAGCGATCCTCAAAACTATCAGGATACACAAACAGGGGCAGTGATCCTTACCTCGTTAAAGTAGTCCAGAAACTGTTGGCGGAGCAGGGGCAGACCTTGCAAATCCTCAGAGGCCTTTCTCTTCTTGCTTCCTTTACCCCTGATAGGTGCTTTAGGGGCTGAAGCAGTTGGGCTAGCAGCAGGAGTCTTCTTCTTTGCGGATTTGACATTGGTAAGATCATCGATGCCGAACTTCGAAGCAGACTTAGAGGATTTTCCAGCACCTACACAACCAAAACAAGATAAGTATCTTAATATTATTTGAATCTCATTATATAAATACTCCTTAAATAAGGATACTTACTTGACATTGTGACAGAGGCAGAGGATACTTCCTGAGAATCCTGGGTGGTAACCTGGAAAGTTCTTGTTTCAGGATCAAGCTTCTTAAAGGCCAGGAGCCTCTCTTTTGCAGCAGGTGTCAACTTCAGATGTGAAACGGAGATAGCTGCACAACAAGAAAATAACAGAAAATCAGTGATCCTTATCCTGAGGAACAAGTTCTATGGTGATCCTTCTAGGATCCTACCATGGGTGACCCACTTCTTGGGCAAATCCTCCCCATTAGGGATGGTATCTCTCTTTACAAAAAAGAACCGCCGCTTCTAGTTCATGTCATTTTTGGTAACTTTGAGAACAGGATGCTCTTCTCCGGTCTTTCGTTTGAACAAATATCGGTGGGATCCAAAAGTTGTGAGATCATACATCTCAGCTAACTCTGCCATGCCAAGGTCTATCCCTTCTTGTTCGATGATCCTTTCAAGGGTGTATAAAACCCTCCAGATCATCGGCATAGCCTGGATATAGAAGATGCCGGTAAGGGAGAAAAAAGACTCGGTGAACTGAGGGAAAGGATATGAGTATCCTATCATGAAAGGAGTGACCGGGAAAGCTACCCAAGTCTCAGAGATATAATCGCTCAAAGCGGTAGGGTTGAAAGACTTGAAAAGGGTTTCCGCCGGGAAGCAATGACGGATTTTATCGATTTGAGGGTCGGTAAAGCAACACCTCTCGGTGGGGGAATCCTTGATGATCCCTTGACCCTTCAAGGGGCTGCTCTTCTTAGGATCCTTACAGGGAGAGTTCCGGAGCAACATCTTTTGCAGAACGATGGAAAAAGAAAAGAAAAACAGAGTAAGCAAGAGAGAAGGAGAAGGGGAATACCTGTTCAATCCTCTGATCGCGGTTATAAAGGGAAGAGTTCTTGAATTTAAATGCAAACGATCCTATCCCTATTTCTATTTATAATGATGATTTGTGCAGGGCTGTCATCTCCATGACGTCAGATCGCAACGGATAGTTCATTCTTAACGGCTATATATCCGTTGAGTTAGTTATAGAAAAGATTCGGCAAAATATAACTCGTTAATATTACATAATTACTCCTTATATTTTGGGGGCAATTGTTAGGGCTGGATTTTTATGACCTATGATCCTTACTTGGTATCCTAACAAGTGATCCTTGTTTCTTTGGCAGATAGTGATCCTCAGAAGAGCTCCAGGATCAGGATCATGGATCATCCTAAGGATCCTCATACTAACGATTGTTCTCTTTGGATTCAATGTTGTTTTGCAGGAATTACGAGTTGGACCAGGTCTTAGCAACGTAAACAAAGAATCTGTCACGCTAATTTCGCACATACATAATCAAAGATGGACGTTATGGAGAATATGGAAACTCAGCACAATTCAAGGGCAATTAATTAGGCTAAATTTACTTCTATTCCTAAAGGGGTAACAAGCTAGTAGTTAGGTGATTTGCCTAAAATACAACCACGCGCACTTGTATAAATTGCACTCTTCAGCTTTTGGAAGACACAACACATTTCTCACACGCTTTAGCATACGATACTATAGTGATCCTTGTACCTAGCTCGTTATCATCCGAAGTTGTAAACATTATTTGTTATATTGAAGTTTGGTGATCGGTAGTTTCCATCACCCGAGGTTTTTTATGCCGGAGATCATTCATTGATCAAGGGCTTTTTCCTCGTATAAATCCTTGTGTCGCTTGTGCAATTTTCATTATAGTGATCCTTATCTCTGCTCATCATACCAAGCATCATTCCCCGTTTACAAAGAGTTTGGTTGCATTATCCTTTTGTGATTTTTGACCAAAACACCACAGATGTCTGATCCCCCAGAAATAAAGTTTATCACTTGTGCATCTGCCGGAGAGGCTGGAGCTTTCTCAGGGATCCTTTCAGGATCCTGGGTCCTTGACTTTTTTCTACCCAGCAATTCTTTTAAATGCCCCTTGCTCAATAGATATCCAATTTCCTTTCTCAATGCGATGCATTCTTCTGTTAAATGCCCAAATTCCTCATGGTATGCACACCACTTTGATTTGTCTTTGGTTGCAGGCGGTCTGTCATTTTTTCTAGGCCATCTGGCTTTATCTTTTTAGATTCTGCATCGCAAGGATTAGTTCATTGTTATCAACGGAAAAACAATATTCAGAAATTGGAGGATAATCCTCGTCATCATCTTCTTGATCAACAGCATGCACGTTCTGATTGTCAGATCTGTTATAGGATTTGAATTTGTTGCTCTTGTACGAGGATCCTTGCTTTTCTTGTTTTGAAGATCCTGCTAATCTCTCCTGGATCCTCTTGTCATCCTCTAGCCGGATGAACCTGAGTGCTCGGGTTCTTACCTCATCTAGGTTCCTGCATGGTGTCATAACAAGATCATCATAGAACAATGAATCCCTAAGCAATCCCATTTTGAAGGCCTCAACAGCTGTGGCTATATCCAAGTTGGGAATGTCTAAGGATTCTTTACTAAATTTGGTTATGTAATCCCTTAATGATTCATTATGACCCTGAGTTATCCTATATAAATCACTAGTTAATCGTTCAAATTTTCTACTACAAGAAAACTGATTATTGAATAAGTTAACTAGATTAGCAAATGAGGTAATAGAGTAAGGGGGAAGACTTAGCAGCCACTTGAGAGCTGATCCAGTACGAGTGGATCCAAATCCCTTGCATAGGCATGCTTCCTTTAACCATTCTGGAATTGGATTGATCTCCATCCTCTCCCTGTATTGTGCTATGTGTTCCTCAGGATCCGTCGAACCATCATACAGCTTCATAGTTGGAACATGGAACCTTTTGGGTATCTCAGCATCACAGATGGGTGGTGCAAAACGAGATATATTATGGCTTCCATCTGCAATCTCCGGGATAGGTTTGACCACTCCTGGAACACTTTTTATCATATCCTTCAGTTTTTGCAACTCTCTGGCCATAGCATGGTTGATACCTGCATCCTGCATGAATCCATGGTTAGTGGTAAGAGAATTATTGAAAGTGTTACCTCCCATTGGGTTCAAGTTAGGAACACTGGATGTGAATCCATGTTGCTGGGACTCTGGGATGATGGAAGGACCAGTGGAAGCAATGGTCTGCATTGGAATAAAGTCTCCCTGATGGACATCAGAACTTCCTGTTTGCAAACTCCTCAAGGATCCTGGCATCTGGAAGGATCCCTGAAACTGGGATGATCCTGGAACAAAGGAGGATTCTTGAACCTGGGATGATCCTGGAACAAAGGAGGATCCTTGAACCTGGGATGATCCTGGAACAAAGGAGGATCCTTGAACCTGGGATGATCCTGGAACAAAGGAGGATCCTTGAACCTGGGATGATCCTGGAACAAAGGAGGATCCTTGAACCTGCTGCGCTCCTGAGTAGGCTCCTGAACTCATGAAGGATCCCATATGCTGAGGATAGGATCCTGCTGGTTGGAAATATGAACCTGATGCCTGAGTCATTACTGTCGATCCGTAGTGCACTCCTTTTGGTCCACCCACATACTGAACATCTGGAATCACCGATGGCTGAGAAGTAATCACCGGAGTATCAAAATTCAAAGATCTGGGCACCAGTGGGGAATGATCCTCTGCCACTTTCTTTTGTTTCTTAAGATCTCTGATTTCTTTGAGGATCCTGTCATTGGTCTTGTCCTGTTGCTGTATATGTTCCTTCATTTGCAAAATCAAAGTAAACATGTCACTAGTATTGGGAGTGTAAGGAGCAGAAGAAGTTGGAGGTTTAGAGAATATGGGAGTTGGTTTCTTCTCAGCATTTTTCTGAGATCCAGCAGGCGGTGGAGGCAAAGGTGGGATGCCCTGAGACGAATTGACGACAGAAATTGCCGTAGAGGTATTCTTCACTGATGAAGCCATGTATTCGTATGCAATGAACCGGAATGATCACCAACAGAAAACTTTCTTATAAATGAAGCACCAATTGCCCCACGGTGGGCGCCAAACTGTTTTGGTCAAAAATCACACTAGGATAATGCAACCAAACTCCAAGTTACGGGGAATGATGCTTGAAATGAAGAACTATGATAAGGATCACTATGATATAAATTGCACGAACAACACAAGGATTTATACGAGGAAAAAGCCCTTGATCAATGAATGATCTCCGGCATAAAAAACCTCGGGTGATGGAAACTACCGATCACCAAGCTCAAATAAATCAATTAAAGTCTACAACTTTGGATAGTGACGAGCTAAGTACAAGGATCACTATGCTTAAACGTGTAAAAGTGTAAGAAATGCTAAGTGTTTGCCAAGAGCTTTATGACTGCAATTGTACGAGAGTGTGTGTAAGCAAAAATGGCTAAGTGGTCTAATTTTAGCTCGTCACCCCTTTAAATATGAAAGCTAAACTAAGCTAACTAACTGCCCGACTTTCATGCCATTCTCCCACGTTCTCCACAACGTCCATTTTCGTTCAAATGAGTGCGAGATACCCGGGGAATATTCTATAGTAATGTTGCCAAGACCAAGTCAAGCTCAATACTCCTGCAAAATAATACGAAATACAAACAGCCAATCGTTAGTATGAGGATCCTTAAGGTGATCCATGATCCTGATCCTGAAGCTCTTCTGAGGATCACTATCTGTCACAGAAGTAAGGATCACTCGTCAGGATAATAAGTAAGGATCACTAATTGTTAGAAAATCCTCCCCTAACACTTAGTATTCTGGGGATAAACCCATAGGTATTCTGGGGAAAATCCCAAGTTTTCATGCGCTACAGGCGGGAGTGTATAAACTCCAAGACTTAGAAAGGCGAAAACCTTTAAACCTTAGAGAGTATGAAAATACCCTTTCGCGAGAGAGGGTGATCAATCCTCATATACCTTTAGGATCCAGGATATAGCCAACAATAACGAAATTGTCAGCCACTTTTACATGGACTGGTCCCGCTATCTTGAACTATCCCTTGATAACTTGCGCTCCAGGCGGGGTGTGTAAACCTAATTCGAGAGAAAGGTGAATACCTTTAAACATGTGAAGGGATCAGGATCCCTTAAACGTGAGAGAGGGGGCCAATCCTCTAATCTTTCGAATTATCCTGAGTGTATATCCTGGAGTTATATCCCGAAGCATATTCTGCTAAACAACCTTAAACTAAGGTGGGTGTTAGGTTGGCTAACACCCCTCCGATGCTTAAGTCAGTACTGGGTTTAAATAAAATAGAATCATATTTAAAAGAGATAGAATTCATACCATCCTGAGTTAGAAATTAAATTCTGAACTCACTTGAAATAGGCTTTGAGATGTATAGCATTCCATGATCTTGGCAATATATCCCCCTACATATTCTTTAGCCGGTATGCTCCTTTTACGGATTCCGATTCAATCTCATAAGGTCCTTCCCACTTAGGAGCTAACTTTCCATCAGCAGGATTAGTAGTATTCTGAAAAGCTTTCCTTAATACCCAATCTCCAACTTGAAACCTTCTAGTCCTTATATTCCTGTTATATGCTCTAGATATCCTCTGTTGATATGCTGTCATCCTTAGCTTTGCCGCATCTCTTGTCTCATCAATAGTATCCAATTCTTGGCATAGGGCTTCAGGATTCTGCTCAGGATCCCGGAAGTTGGATCTTGCTGTAGGTATTACCATCTCCGTCGGTGTTTTGGTCAAAAATCACTTAAAGATAATGCAACCAAACTTTATGTAAACGGGGAATGATGCTTGGTATGATGAACAAAGTGAAGGATCACTCAAATGTAAAATGCACAAGTGACACAAGGATTTATACGAGGAAAAAGCCCTTGATCAATGATCTCCGGCATAAAAAACCTCGGGTGATGGAAACTACCGATCACCAAACTTCAATATAACAAATAATGGTTACAACTTCGGATGGTAACGAGCTAAGTACAAGGATCACTATAGTATCATGTGTCAAAGCGTGTGAGAAGTGTGTTGTGTCTTTCGAATGTTCAAGAGTGCCTTTTATACAAGTGTGTGTGGTTCTATTTTAGGCAAATCACCTAACTACTAGCTCGTTACCCCTTTAGAAATAGAAGTAAATTTAGCCTAAATAATCGCCCTTGAATTGTGCTGAGTTTCCATATTCTTCATAACGTCCATCTTTGATTATGCATGTGCAAAATTAGCGTGATAGATTCCTTGTTTACGTTGCTAAGACCAAGTCCAACCAGTAATTCCTGCAAAACAACATTTAATCCAAAGAGAACAATCGTTAGTGTGAGGATCCTTAGGATGATCCGTGATCCTGATCCTGGAGCTCCTCTGAGGATCACTATCTGCCAAAGAAGTAAGGATCACTTGTTAGGATCACATGTAAGGATCATAGGTCATAAAAATCCAGCCCTAACAATTGCCCCCAAAATATAAGGAGTATTTATGTAATATAAACGAGTTATATTTTGCTGAATCTTATCTCTAACTAACTCAACGGATATATAGCCGTTAAGAATGAACTATCCGTTGCGATCTGACGTCATGGAGATGACAGCCCTGCACAAATCATCATTATAAATAGAAATAGGGATAGGATCGTTCGCATTTAAATTCGAGAACTCTTCCCTTTATAACCGCGATCAGAGGATTGAACAGGTATTCCCCTTCTCCTTCTATCTTGCTTGCTCTGTTTTTCTTTTTCTTTCCATCGTCTTGAAAAAATGTTGCTCCGGAACTCCCCACATAAGGATCCTAAGAAGAACAGTCCCTTGAAGAGTCAAGGGATCATCAAGGATTCTCCCACTGAGAGGTGTTGTTTTACTGATCCTTACATCGACAAAATCCGTCATAGTTTTCCGGTGAACACCCTCTTTAAATCTTTTGACCCTACTGCTCTGAGCGATTATATTTCTGAGACTTGGGTAGCTTTCCCGGTCACTCATTTCTTGATAGGATATTCGTATCCTTTTCCCCAATTCACCCAATCTTTCTTCTCCCTTACCGGCATCAGCTATATCCAGGCTATGCCGATGATCTGGAGGGTGTTATACACCCTTGAAAGGATCATTGGGCAAGAGGGTATTGACCTTGGCATGGCGGAGTTGGCTGAGATGTATGATCTTACCACTTTCGGATCCTACCGATAATTGTTTAAGCGAAAAGCTGGAGAGGATCATCCTGTCTTCAAAGTTACCAAGAACGACATGAACTGGAAGCGACGGTTCTTTTTTGTTAGGAGAGATACCATCCCTGATGGGAAGGATTTGCCCAAGGAGTGGGCTACTCATGGTAGGATAGAGGATCCTGGAAGGATCACCGTAGGACCTATCTTTTAGCATAAGGATTACTGATGTTCCGTTATTTTTTGTACAGCTATCTCCATCTCTCATCTGAAGTTGACACCTGCTGCAAAAGAGAGACTTTTGGCCTTTAAGAAGCTTGATCCGGAGACAAGAACTTTCCAGGTTGCTACCCAGGATTCTCAAGAAATATCCTCTGCCTCTGTCACAATGTCAAGTAAGTATCCTCATTTAAAAAGTAATTCTATGTAGGATTTTCAAGTTTAATTAGAATACTTATCTTATTTTGGTTGTGTAGGTGCTGGAAAATCCTCTAAGTCTGCTTCAAAGTTCGGTATTGATGATCTTGCTAATGTCAAGTCTGCAAGGAAGAAGACTCCTGCTGCTAGCCCAACTGCTTCAGCCCCTAAAGCACCTATCAGGGGTAAAGGAAAGAAGAGGAAGGCCCCTGAGGATCTACAAGGTCTGCCCCTGCTCCGCCAACAGTTTCTGGACTACTTCAACGAGGTAAGGATCACTGTCCCTGTTTGTTATCCTGACAGTTTTGAGGATCACTTGTTTCTGACGTTATGCCTTGTTTTCCTTGCAGAAATTTGCTGAGATAGAGACTTATGTTGGCCACGTCGAGGATCAAGACCGCCAAATCGCTGACCTCCAACAAATGGGTGTGCTGAAGGATCTCAAGATTGCTGATCTTGAGAAGGAGCTCCGTGCCACCAAGGATAAAGCTGCCAGGATGCTGATCAATTTTGATTATGAGAAGCATGAGATCACCCAGGATGCCAAGGTCTCTGCAGCGATAACCATGTATAAGATCCAGCTGCAGATGGCTGCGGAGGCTCAGGATCCTGCCTTCGACAAGAGCACATGGGACGTTGAGGGCTGGAAGGCGAGGCTGGCAGAGTTGGAGGATGATGAAGAGGCTGAGGAGGTCCCGATGCTTGAGGGTGGTGATGCTGGCAAGGATCAGGGTGGAGAGGCAAGTGGAGCCGGTGGTGATGGTGCAGCGAAGGTTTGAGCTGCAGGATTGGGCGATGAAGGAAACTTCTAGACATAGCCGGAGCCCAATTTTTTTTTTGTTTGGTGGTGTTTTTAAACAATTATGGTCTGTAACTTTGGAACAATAGGTTTAGGGTTGAGGATCCAGGATCCTTCAGACAATAGGTAGGATTACACATGGTGGAGGGATCCTCTGTTTGGGGGATGAAGCCATTGTGATCCTGCCGCCTTTTAATTTCCTGCATGCTATGACCACACAAACAATGGACACCCTTTGCCAACCCATGTGGACGGGCCACGTTTTGCTGGTAGAAACGTGGGTTGGCAATTTTGACAACTTATGAAGGGTTTTAAACCCTTGTTAATAAAATAACTCTGATCTTTTTGGCTTATCTTGTGTTGTTATCCTTTTAATTTCCAATTGTTTTGATATATATTTGCCTGAGTGAGAAAGGTTAAGCAAATTATGTTTAAGAAATTTTAGGATATGATCCTGGATCAAATATCCTATAATCGAAAATTTTCAAAGTAGTTTATTTTAAGGATCATAGGTTCAGTTGTCAAAGTCTAAGGGTTATTCAAACAATTAATGAATGAAATTGAAAATAGTTGAGGATCATACCTGATGATCCAAGTTAGGATCCTAACCTTTAATCAGGATAACCATAAGTGAAACTTTAGTGGATAATAAGGATTAAGGATCCTTAATTGTTTAACTTTGAAAACCTGAAAAGTAGAACATAACTTGGGACTAAGCCAATATAAAAGATAAGTTAGTAACTGGGGACAAGCCCAAAGGATGACTGGGGACAAGCCCAAAGGATCACTGGGGACAAGCCCGAAGGATAACTGGGGACAAGCCCAAAGGATAACTGGGGACAAGCCCAAAGGATAACTGGGGACAAGCCCAAGGATCGTATGTAAACTGGAGTACGGCCCTCACTGGCGACTATCCAAACTTAGTGACATGAAAATGCCAAAACCTTAGCTAACGTGAAAACGTTAGAAACCTTAGGAACGGATGTATGGTACGTCTACCATTATACGTAGGATCCTAGGTATAGCCAGTACGATGAGGTTATCAGCCCCTAAAGCGAGTACTGGTCCCAAAGACGTGAACTATACCAGGATCATCGTGCGCTACAGGCGAAAACTGGGGACAAGCCCAAGGATAACTGGGGACAAGCCCAAGGATCTGAGTTGCTTCTGAAGATTGTTGACATTATGCTAAGGATACCTGGACTTATCAGAACTCAAAATCTCGTGAGAGAAGGATGAAGGATACATGATCCTTATCCTTAAATAAGAAAATATGTAAATAAGAGTTCGAGCTTAGGACATTACCAGAGTAAGGATCATTGATGCTTCAGGGATCCTTGAAGGGTACTTCCAATGTAAGGATCAATCATGCCAGAAGGATCCTGCTTCACATGAAATATTTCTTTAAGTGAACAGCATTCCAGGCTCTTGGTAACAAATTTCCTTCCATGGTTAGCAATCTATATGCCCCCTTTCCTGCTTCGGCTTCGATCAAATAAGGGCCTTCCCATTTTGGTGCCAGTTTCCCATCAGCAGGATTGGTGGTATTTTGGAATGCTTTTCTTAATACCATATCCCCAACTTGGAATTTCTTTATCCTGACATTTTTGTTGTAAGCATCAGCCATTCTTTGTTGGTAGCTAGCCATCCTTATCCTAGCCAGATCCCTGATTTCTTCAATAGTATCCAAGTCTTGAGCCAGGTTTGCATTATTTTCCTCAGGATCACGGGTACTTGTTCTAGCAGTTGGAACTTCCATCTCTGTTGGGATCACTGATTCTGCCCCAAACACCAAAGAGAAAGGTGTTTGACCAGTAGCATTCTTGGGAGTTGTCCTATCAGCCCAAAGCACATAAGGCAATTCCTCTGCCCATTTCCCCTTCTTGGATCCAAGTTTCTTCTTCAGATTGTTGATGATGATCTTGTTGGATGATTCTGCTTGACCATTAGCTTGTGGGTGGACTGGTGTTGATGTTATCATCTTAATCCCCCAACTGTCACAAAAGTTAGTAGTCCTGCTCCCAATAAATTGGGAACCATTATCACATACAATTTCAGAAGGAATGCCAAATCTAGTTATAATGTTTCTCTTAATAAAGGATATAACTTCCTTTTTTCTGATTTGGGCAAAAGCTTCAGCCTCTATCCACTTGGAGAAGTAGTCAGTCATGGCAAGCATGAATACCTTTCCACCAGGTGCCTTAGGGAGCCTGCCAACTATATCCATCCCCCATCTCATGAATGGCCAAGAGGATGGTATAGGATGTAGAAATTCAGCCGGCTGATGAAGGATATTGCTGTGTCTTTGACAAGGATCACACTTCTTAGCATACTCCACAGCATCCCTTTTCATAGTTGGCCAGTAGTATCCTGTCCTTAAGATCCTTGAGAACAATGCCCTGCCCCCAGTGTGGTTTCCACAATCTCCTTCATGGAAGTCTTTTAACACTTCTTGAACTTCAGGATCCTCGATACATCTTAAATATGGTCCTGCAAGAGATCGCTTATATAGCACATTATTTAAGATTGTGAATTGAGATACCTTAATCCTGAAAGCCCTAGGATTTTCTCCCATAGGAATCTCTCCGTGTTGTAAGTATCTCATGATTGGTGAGATCCATGATCCTCAACAAGATTGAGTATCCTCACTAGGGATCGTCGCAGAATCCTCTTCTATTTCCATGGCCACCTGATTTTCAATAGCGGGAGCCAGGATATGGATGATGGGGATACTTATATCCTCTGGGATCTTCAAAGATGATCCTAAGTTGGCCAATGCATCAGCTTCTGTATTTTCCTCCCTTGGTACCTGTGTTAAACTGAAAGAAACAAAGGAGAGTGCCAATTCTTTGACTATCTCTAAATATTTGGTTAGTTTTTCACCTTTAACAGCATAGGATCCATTAAAGTGATTAGTGATTAACAATGAGTCCACGTATACCTCAAGATACCTGATCCCCATATGTTTAGCAATTTGCAAACCAGCGATTAAGGCTTCATATTCAGCCTCATTGTTAGTTGCTTGGAACTCACAAGCTATGGAGTGGGGTATTATGTCCCCCTGTGGCGATTTTAGTAGTATGCCGAGCCCTGTGCCTTTGACATTTGAGGATCCATCAGTACGTAGTATCCAAGGATCCTTGGTCTCATCCAGCTGCTGGACCTCCAATTCGGCTTCTTTTTGTAGATCACTACTGAAATCAGCCACAAAGTCTGCTAATGCTTGAGATTTGATGGCTGTTCTAGGCTCATATCTTATATCATGGGCACTGAGCGTTACTGCCCATTTAGCCATCCTTCTGGACATCTCTGGTTTCCTGAGGACATTCTTAATTGGAAAATTAGTTCTAACAACAATAACATGGGTTTCAAAATAATGTCTTAGTTTAGTAGATGCCATAATTAATGCAAGAATAAGTTTTTCAAGGTGTGAATACCTGGATTCAGCATCAAGTAAACTCTTACTTACATAATAGACAGGATATTGTGTACCTTCATGATCCTTAACAAGGACTGCACTTACTGCTTTTGAGGATACCGCCAGATATAAGGATAACACGTCTCCTTTTTCTGGTTTCATCAATGCTGGAGCTGAGGACATGTATGCTTTGAGGGCTTGTAAAGCATTCTCATGCTTTTCAGTCCACTCAAATTTCTTGTTCTTCCTTAGGATATCATAGAATTCCTTACACCTTTCTGAGGATTTGGATATGAATCTGTTTAGAGCTGCTATCCTGCCTGTTAGCCTTTGCACATCCTTAGCGTTGGCGGGGGATTTGATATTCACCAATGCTTTGATTTGTTCCGGGCTTGCTTCAATGCCCCTCTGGGTTACCATATATCCTAAGAATTTTCCTGCTTTAACACCAAAGTGACATTTTTAAGGATTAAGCTTCATGTTATAATTATCAAGGATATCAAATGCTTCCTCCAAGTCCCTTAGGTGATCCTCAGCTTTCTTGGATTTTACGACCATATCGTCTATGTATACTTCCATAGTCTGTCCAATCTGATCTTTGAACATCATGTTTACCAGTCTTTGATATGTTGCACCTGCATTCCTTAATCCAAACGGCATAGCAATATAACAATATAAACCGGTTGGGGTCATAAAAGCCGTATCCTCTTGGTTAGATGGTTCCATCTGAATTTGTTGGAATCCAGATGATGCATCCATAAAGGTTAACAGTTCATGACTCGCCGTTGCATCCACCATGGAGTCAATGTGGGGTAATGGGAAAGGATCCTTGGGACATGCCTTATTCAAATCAGTGAAATCGACACATACCCTCCACTTTCCGTTTTTCTTTTGAACAACGACCACATTGGCTAGCCATTTTGGATACTTTACCTCTCTAATCATACCTGCTCGAAGTAATCTTTCTACTTCTTCCTGGATAATGGCATTTCTTTCCGGTGCAAACTTCCTCCTTTTTTGATGGATTGGTTTGATTGACCGGTCAATGCCAAGTTTATGAGTGATAATATCCTTAGATATACCTGTCATATCCTCGTGTTTCCATGCAAAGGTAGACTTTCTTCTTTTGAGGAGGTTACTATGTCTTCTTTCATCTTGCCAAGGATCCCTGATCCGATATAGATTTTGGACTCAGGATCATCAGGATCCAAGAGGATTTCGTCCACATCCTGCTCTCTTGCCTCCAAGACATCCCTTGGAGGATACTGTAATTGCTATTGCTCCCTTGGCTTCGAGGCTGGTTTCATTGACGAGGTGTAACAATCCTTAGCCTCCTGCTGATCACTGTCGATCTTGATTATTCCCCATGGGCTAGGGAGCTTCACACATTGATGGTAGGTGGATGGGACTGCCTTCATATCATGTATCCAGGGCCTGCCAAGGATAACATTACAACAAGACAAACAGTCAATAACACAAAATTTTTGATAATTATGTAATCCTTCCACATAAATTGGGAGTTTGATGTCCCCCAGGGTTTTCTTAGTTTCGCCACAAAATCCTAAATCCCATTTTCTTCAGAACATCGAGCTGGATAATGTTTACTGAGCTTCCTCCGTCAATAAGGATCCTGCGGACAAAATGGTTAGAAATAAAGAGAGTAATAACTAAACTATCATGATGAGGATCCTGGATGTTGATTCTATCATCCTCATCAAAGGTTATGATTTTTCCTTCCGAGACACTTGATGTTCGAATAGGTCTTTCTCCGTTATCCATTTTAGCTTCCTTTGCATGCCTTTTAGCTGCTGAGAAGGATGTACCACAGATGTCTGATCCTCCAGAAATAAAGTTTATCACTTGTGCATTTGCCGGAGGGGCTGGAGCTTTTTCAGGGATCCTTTCAGGATCTTGAGTCCTTTGCTTTTTTCTTCCCAACAACTCTTTCAAATGCCCCTTGCTCAGCAGATATCCAATTTCCTTTCGTAACGCGATGCATTCCTCAGTGAAATGCCCGAAATCCTCGTGGTATGCACACCACTTTGATTTGTCTTTGGTTGCGGCTGGTTTGTCGTTTTTTCTGGGCCATCTGGCTTTTTCTCCTAGATTCTGCATTGCAAGGATTAGTTCATGATTATCAACGGAAAAACAATATTCAGAAATCGGAGGATAATCCTCATCATCCTCTTCTTGGTCAACAGCATGCACGTTCTGGTTGTCGGTTCTATTGTAGGATTTGAATTTGTTGCTCTTGAAAGAGGATCCTTGCTTTTCTTGTTTTGAGGATCCTACTTGTCTCTCCTGGATCCTTTTGTCATCCTCTAGCCGGATGAACCTGAGTGCACGAGTTCTTACTTCATCTAGGTTCCTGCATGGTGTCATAACAAGATCATCATAGAACAATGAATCCCTAAGCAATCCCATTTTGAAGGCCTCAACAGCTGTGGCCATATCCAAGTTGGGAATGTCCAAGGATTCTTTACTGAATTTGGTTATATAATCCCTTAATGATTCATTATGACCCTGAGTTACCCTATATAAATCACTAGTCAATCTTTCAAATTTTCTACTACAAGAGAATTGATTATTGAATAAATTAACTAGATTAGCAAACGAGGTAATAGAGTAAGGGGGAAGACTTAGCAGCCATTTAAGAGCTGATCCAGTAAGAGTGGATCCAAATCCTTTGCATAGGCATGCTTCCTTTAATTTTTCTGGAATTGGATTGATCTCCATCCTCTCCCTGTATTGTGCTATGTGTTCCTCAGGATCCGTTGTACCATCATACAGCTTCATAGTAGGGATATGGAACCTTTTGGGTATCTCAGCATCACAAATTGGTGGTGCAAAACGAGATACCTTATGGCTTCCATCTGCAATTTCCGGGATAGGTTTGACTACCCCTGGAACACTTGATATCATATCCTTCAGTTTTTGTAGTTCTCTGGCCATAGCATGATTGATACCTGTATCCTGCATGAATCCATGGTTAGTGGTATAAGAATTATTAAAAGTGTTACCTCCCATCGGGTTCAAGTTAGGAACATTGGATGTGAATCCATATTGTTGGGATTCTGGGATGATGGATGGACCAGTGGAAGCAATGGTCTGCATTGGAATAAAATCTCCTTGATGGACATCTGGACTTCCTGTTTGCAAATTCTTCAAGGATCCTAGTATCTGAAGGGATCCCTGAATATGGGATGATCCTGGAACGAAGGAGGATCCTTGAACCTGGGATGATCCTGGAACGAAGGAGGATCCTTGAACCTGGGATGATCCCGGAACGAAGGAGGATCCTGAGTTCATGAAGGATCCCATATGCTGAGTATAGGATCCTGCCGGTTGGAAATATGATCGTGATGCCTGAGTCACTACTGCTGGGCCGAAATGCACTCCTCTTGATCCACACATGTGTTGAACGTCTGGAACCTCTGATGGCTGAGAAGTAATCATCGGAGTATCAAAATTCAAAGATTTGGGCATTAGTGGGGAATGATCCTCTGCCGTTTTCTTTTGCCTTTTGAGATCTCCGATTTCCTTGAGGATCCTGTCATTAGTTTCATCCTGCTGCTGCATACGATCCCTCATCTGCAAAATCAAAGTAAATATATCACTAGTACTGGGAATAGAAGAAGTTAGAGCAGAAGATGATGGTTTAGAGGAGATAGGAGTTGGTCTCTTCTCAGCATTTTTCTGAGATCCAGCTGGTGGTGGAGGCAAAGGTGGAATGCCATTAGATGAATTGACTGCAGACATCGCTGTGGAAGTATTCTTCAACGATGAAGCCATGCAACACTTCCGGAATGATCACCAACAGAAAATTTTCTTATGAATGAAGCACCAATTGCCCCACGGTGGGCGCCAAACTGTTTTGGTCAAAAATCACTTAAAGATAATGCAACCTAAATTTTATGTAAACGGGGAATGATGCTTGGTATGATGAACAAAGTGAAGGATCACTCAAATGTAAAATGCACAAGTGACACAAGGATTTATACGAGGAAAAAGCCCTTGATCAATGATCTCCGGCATAAAAAACCTCGGGTGATGGAAACTACCGATCACCAAACTTCAATATAACAAATAATGGTTACAACTTCGGATGGTAACGAGCTAAGTACAAGGATCACTACAGTATCGTGTGTCAAAGCGTGTGAGAAGTGTGTTGGGTCTTCCGAATGTTCAAGAGTGCCTTTTATACAAGTGTGTGTGGTTCTATTTTAGGCAAATCACCTAACTACTAGCTCGTTACCCCTTTAGAAATAGAAGTAAATTTAGCCTAAATAATCGCCCTTGAATTGTGCTGAGTTTCCATATTCTTCATAACGTCCATCTTTGATTATGCATGTGCAAAATTAGCGTGATAGATTCCTTGTTTACGTTGCTAAGACCAAGTCCAACCAGTAATTCCTGCAAAACAACATTTAATCCAAAGAGAACAATCGTTAGTGTGAGGATCCTTAGGATGATCCGTGATCCTGATCCTGGAGCTCCTCTGAGGATCACTATCTGCCAAAGAAGTAAGGATCACTTGTTAGGATCACATGTAAGGATCATAGGTCATAAAAATCCAGCCCTAACAGTCGGGATTACTGTTTCTGCTCCGAATACTAAGGAAAATGGGGTTTGTCCAGTTGCACCTTTCATTGTTGTCCTGTCGGCCCATAAAACAAAGGGTAATTCTTCTGCCCATCTTCCTTTCTTAGCTCCTAGTCTCTTCTTCAAATTGTTGACAATTATCTTGTTCGAGGATTCTGCTTGTCCGTTGGCTTGAGGATGCACTGGTGTGGATGTAATCATTTTAATTCCCCAACTCTTACAAAAATCGGTTGTCCTCTTACTAATAAACTGAGAGCCGTTGTCACAAATTATCTCAACTGGTAGTCCAAATCTAGTCAGGATATTCCTTTTTATGAAGGATACTACTTCTTGGTCTCTGACTTGAACAAATGCTTCAGCTTCAACCCATTTAGAGAAATAATCAGTCATTGCCAGCATAAAGACTTTACCTACTGGAGCCTTTGGCAATTTTCCTACTATATCCATTCCCCACTTCATGAATGGCCAAGGGGAAGCAATAGGGTATAGTGGTTCAGCAGGCTGATGTAATATATTACTGTGCCTTTGACATGCATCACATCTTCGAGCATATTCTGCAGCATCTTTCCTCATCGTCGGCCAATAGTATCTCGTTCTTAATACCTTTGAGAATAACGATCTGCCCCTAGTATGGTTACCACAATCCCCTTCGTGTATATCCTGAAGCACTTCTTTGGTTTCGGGATCCTCCAAGCACCTCAGGTATGGTCCTGCAAGAGATTTCTTATATAAAACATCATTTATAATAGTGAATTGTGATACCTTCATCCTAAAGGCTTTAGGATTGTCATCCTTTGGGATGTGTCCTTCCTTGAGATATCTCATGATTGGAGCTGTTCAGGACTTAGGATCCTCCTCGGGATACTCATCATCAGGATCCTGGATACTTACTACTTCCTTATCCTGAGATTTGAGAAGATCCATCCAAGGATACAGGACATGTAGTATTGGTATTTGTGTTCCCTCCGGTATCCTAACTGATGATCCTAGATTTTCCAAGGCATCTACTTCAGCATTATCCTCTCTTGGTACCTGTTGAAGTGTAAAAACATCGAAATATTCTGATAATTTTTTGAGAATTTCGAGATACTCGATTAACTTCTCACCTTTAACTGCATAGGTCCCATTAAAATGATTAGTAATTAACAAGGAATCAACAAATACTTGTAAACTTTTAACATTCATACTCCTGGCTAACTCTAATCCTGCAATCAAAGCTTCATATTTTGCTTCATTTTAAGGGGAAGGAAATTCACACCTAATAGCCTGGGGTAATATGTCCCCCTGTGGCGATTTTAGTAGTATACCCAATCCTACACCTCTCACGTTAGATGCACCATCGGTATATAATGTCCAGGATTCTAGATTTTCTCCTAGCTGTTGTACTTCTAGGTCTACTTCATTTTGAATATCACTACTGAAATCAGCCACAAAGTCAGCTAGAGCCTGAGACTTTATGGCATTTCTAGGTTCATATACTAGATCATAGGCACTTAATTTTACTGACCATTTAGCCATTCTTCCTGACATCTCAGGTTTCCTAAGCACATTTTTAACAGGATAATTTGTTTTAACATGAATCCTATGTGTCTCAAAATAATGTCTAAGCTTTGTCGATGCCATAACTAGGGCCAATATCAATTTTTCTATGTGTGAGTATCTAGTTTCAGCATCTAATAAACTTTTGCTAACATAATAGACAGGATACTGCTGACCTTCGTGATCCTTTACCAAGACAGCACTTACTGCGTTCCCTGATACTGCAAGATATAGGGATAATGGTTCACCATCCTCGGGTTTCATCAATAGTGGTGCAGTTGAAAGATATTGATTTAATTCCTGCAATGCTGCTTCATGCTTCTCTCCTCATTCGAACTTCTTATTCTTCTTCAGGATATCGTAGAATTCCTTGCATCTTTTCGAGGATCTTGATATAAACCTGTTTAATGCTGCTACTCGCCCCGTTAATCTTTATACATCTTTCATGTTTGAAGGTGACTTGATATCCAATATAGCTTTAATCTGTTCTGGGCTTGCTTCGATTCCCCTTTTAGTCACCATGTATCCTAGAAACTTTCCTACCCCCACTCCAAAATGGCATTTGGCAGAATTTAGTTTCATGTTGTACTGGTCCAGGATATCGAATGCTCCTTCAATATCCCGGAGATGATCCTCAGCCTTCTTAGATATTACCACCATATCATCAACGTATACCTCCACGGTGTCCCCCAGTTTGTCTTTAAACATCATGTTCACCAATCTGTGGTATGTTGCACCTGCATTTTTCAAACCAAAAGGCATAGCAGTATAACAATAAATACCTGTTGGTGTCATGAAAGCAGTATCCTCTTGGTCCGAAGGTTCCATTTGGATCTGCTGTAATCCTGAGGACGCATCCATGAAGGTTAACATCTCGTGACCGGCAGTAGCATCCACCATTGAGTCGATATGAGGTAGAGGAAATGGGTCTTTGGGACAAGCTTTGTTCAAGTCTGTGTAATCTACACAAACTCTCCATTTCCCATTTTTCTTTTGCACCACAACTACATTTGCTAGCCATTTGGGAAATTTCACTTCCCAAATCATCTTGCTCTTTAATAATCTTTCAACTTCTTCCTGAATGATTGTGTTTCGTTCTGGAGCAAACTTCCTTCGTTTCTGTTAGACAGGCTTGAAAGACCTACCAATTCCGAGCTTGTGAGTTATAATATCCTTGGAAATACCTGTCATATCCTCATGTTTCCATGTGAATGTTGACATCCTGCATTTCAAAAAGTTAGTCAATTGATTTTCAATATCCTGAGGGATATTGGTTCCTACGAGCACCGAGATATCTGGATTATCCTAATCCAGGATAATTTTCTTTACATCCTGCTCTGAAGCTTCCACGATATCCTAGGCTCGCATCTTTAATTGCTATGCTGCATTGAGCTTTGTTGAGGACTTCATCGAAGAAGAATAACACTCCTTAGCTTCTTGTTGATCACTTTCCACCTTGACTACCCACCAAGGGGTAGGGATCTTGATGCATTGATGATAGGTCGATGGCACAGCTTTCATATCATGGATCCATGGCCTACCCAATATAATATTGTAGCAGGATAAGGAGTCCATGACACAAAAGCGTTGCATTGAGTTGACCCCTTCAACATACACAGGCAACTTTATCTCTTCCACGGTATTCCTGGCTTCTTCACTGAACCCAACAAGCACAGTGGATTTCGAAGTAATATCCATCGGGGATACACTCATCCTCTTCAGTGTTTACAGCTGAATTATGTTGACGGAGCTGCCATTATCCACCAGTATCCTGCACAAAATGATTAGCAACATATAAAGTTATTACCAAAGCATCATGGTGAGGATCCTGGACAGTATCCCTGTCATCACTATCGATGTGATCACTTTATCAGTCGTGAGGGTTGACATCATGGTCGGCTTATCTCCACTTTCTGCCTTAGCCTCCTTCGCGTGTCTTTTTGCCGCAGAATATGATGTTCCGCAAATGTCGGATCCTCCTGAAATAAAGTTTATTATCTTGGCATCCGCAGGAGGTGATGCTGCTCGTTCACGATCCTTCTCAGTATCCTCACCCTTATTCTTCTTTCTTCCCAGGAGATCCTTCAGATATCCCTTGCTCAGGAAATAGCTTATTTCTTTCCCCAGAGCAATGCAATCCTCAGTAACATGTCCGAAATCCTCATGGAAGGCACACCACTTGGACTTATCCTTCCAATCAGCTTTCTGTTGGTTCTTCCTAGACCACCTTGCTTTGTCTCCTAAACCTTGCATAGCATACATCAGTTCAGGTATATTAACAGAAAAACAATATTCTGACAACTCAGGATACTCCTCAGGATCCTCGTCTTCAACAGCATTCACTTTCTTGCTGTCATTCCTGCCATATGGCTTAGAGCGATATGGTTTGTACGAGGATTCTGATTTCCTATTAGTTGACTCATAGGTTGTGGATGAATTCATCCTCTCTTGCATCTTTTTGTCATCCTCCAGTCGAATATATCTTAAAGCCCTGTTCCGAGCTTCATCCAGGTTCCTGCAGGGATTCATTACAAGATCCTGGTAAAATTGAGAATCTTTTTGCAATCCCATTTTGAAAGCCTGCACAGCTGTTGCAACATCTAGATGTAGGATATCAAGAGATTCCCTGCTAAACTTGTTCACATAATCTCTCAAGGATTCCTGAGGTCCTTGAGTTATCCTGTAGAGATCACCGGTTAGTTTTTCAAAACTTCGACTGCAAGAAAATTGACTAAATGAGCAAACGATGTAACTGAATGGGGAGGAACGTTTAAGAGCCATTTTAAGGATGATCCTGTTAAGGTAGAACCAAAACCCTTGCAGAGGCAAGCTTCCTTGAGATCCGGAGGGGTAGGGTTAATTTCCATCCTTTCCCTATATTGAGCAAGATGCTCTTAGGGATCCATAGTTCCATCGTAGAGCTTCATGTTGGAGGTTTGAAATCTTTTTGGGATTTCAGCATCACAAATAGGATATGCAAATCGGGATATCCTGTGGCTGTCTTGGGATACTTCTGGAATTGGCTGGACCACCCCAGGTACACTGGATATCATGTCCTTCAATTTTTGAAGTTCCCTAGAAAATGCTGATGTCATACCTGCATCCTGCAAAGATCCAAGACCATTAGTAGCAAGAGTATTATTATTATTAGATACGTTACCAATCTGAGGATTATGGCCATATCCTGAACTTCTCATAATTGACACCCTAACCGAAGAGGGTATCTCAGGAATATGACTTTGGGAATGGCTAGGCACAATATTCCCCCTGTTATCCTCAGTATATATTGCCGAACTGAAGTTCAAGGCTCTAGGCTGCAAGGGAGTGACAATATCCTCAACGGGCCTGCTTGAGCTGGATTTCAAGAGTTGTATCTCTCTCATCAGCATTTGGTTGGTCTCCTGCTGTTGCTTCATCTGATCATATATACTACCAAACAAAGTTAGAATTTTATCATTAGAGGCCAAAATAGGAGCAGAACCCTAAACATTCTGAGTGGGAATAACATCCCGAGCCACATGAATTTCAGTTTCTTGTGAAGAGGCTTGCGTTCTCGGAGGAGGTGGTGGAAGCACCGAACCAAGTGTTGCAGAGGTTGTAGCAGACACGGTAGAAGAGCTCATGTTTGATCTCGAGGCCATTGAAAATAGTGTAGCAAAAAGTTTTGAAAATAGAAAACCAAGTAATGATTTTGCAAAAGCTTTTAGTAGAAATAGCACCACTTGCTCCACGGTGGGCGCCAAATTGTTTTGGTCAAAAATTACCGAAGCAATTAAGTGATCAAATTAGTTAAGTGAGGTAGTGTGCTAAGAATGTGCATCGAAAATATGCTAATTTAGTTGTTTGTAAAAACAGTTTTCAGGATACGGCTCAGGATATTGAGTTGTATCTATAATCAAACAATGAGCAAAAAGGTAAAAGGTGACACGGGATGTACGAGGAAAGCCCTTGATCAATCTAGATCGCCGGCACAAAACCTTGGGAGCTGACAATCGTAGCCGCCTTGTTCTTCTTATTACTTCAAATACCAGGATACAGTGCAGGATATGATGCGGATCAACTAAGTGTTACAATGCGATTTGAATACAAGTGTAAGTGTATTGTGAGTGTTTGCAGCTAGAGAGCTAGAGAGTTCGAGAGATTGTGTGTCCTTACCTTATCTGATCAATCCTATTTATAGTAAAACAAAGCTAACTAACTAGCCTACAAATCCAGGATATAACGAATATTCCCTTTGTGAACATTGTAGTCCACGTATTCTGGCTTCAACGTTCATATTCCAACAGATTTGCCCGAGTCTTTGGGAGAAGAAGTCCACTTGAACGTTATAGACTTTCACCATTAACCTGCACGTGGATTAATTAGTCACTACCAGGATACTATATCAGGATGTTACCAATATCCTGATCCGGTACCCTGATCATAACAAAAGAAACACGGTCAGAATATTATTCAGGATATATAAGCGGAAAATCACCCATAAGAGTACTTATCAATAATAATATGAAATCATTGATCTTTAGAGGTTGCTTAGAACACCAAGATTTTATATATATTATTTTCTGAAAGACGTCAAGATGCTAGGTAAAACATACAAACCTAAAACATACAAGAAATTCAATCTAAGAATTATAGTTTCGTCCTACTTTTACCAAGTGTTTTGTCTTTATCTCCACGACTAGTTTATCCCGTGTTTTCTACGGTTGTGTATGTGGATAATTGTATTAACCAAAAGGTTTGTCATATATGTTTTATACCTCCACAACTTTGTTTGGCTGATTGAAGAATTCCTAAGACTTGGAATCACTCACATCCAAAAACGCTTAATCGTGGGGTTATCCTTTTATCCTTATTCAATACGCCCATGACATGTTTGTTGTAGTTAATATGGGTGTAAACAAGTTGGGTCGAGCCCGAGCTCAACTGGGCTCGAGCTCGGCTCGTCATGTTTTTATGAAGCTCGAGCTAGGATCCATTCGAGCCTATTTATTTGAACTCGAGCTCGGCACGCGAGTAAAACTCAAAGCTCGAGCTCGGCTCGAGCTATTTTAAGAACAACCTCAGACGAGCTGAAAACTCGGCTCGAGCTCGGTTCAATATCGCTTAAAGGAGCCAAAGCTCGAGCTCCTAAGTCGTTGCTAAAGTTATAGCGCTGATGAGCTTTCCATTCTTTTGAACCCCTCATGTCTTGTCCTAATCTGGAAAAGGAATATTTACCAATACCAAAATGTTCACCTTTTAGCTTTCACCACCCAGCAGTCCCAAAAAAGATGAATTATGGTTTCTTCTTATAATCCATAATGAGGGCAGTTTCGATCAATTGAGCGTGCTCCTCTAAGAGACAAATTTACTTTTGTCACGATATGGTTGAGCGCCACCCTCCAACCGAACAATTTCCATAATTTCCAAAAGACTCCATCAAGTGGTTTATTCACTTCATGAATCTTGTACCAAACCCGACAACTGTTAACTCCTCCTATTCCGTTCCTTTCCTTCTCCAAGAATCACACTTATTATTAAGATAAATATGTAAGGACTCGTGCGAAAATGTCCCAAAACGACCCGTAAGTAGAAACCTAGACCCCTAAAACCCTAATCCTTGTTGAAAATCAAGAAATTCAAAATTTATCACTCGCGGGCCGCGTAAGCCTTAAGGGAAGCTTACGCGGGGCGCGACAACTCGATGGTTCGACCGGATAAGCTTTAAGCCACGTGTCAGCCACGTGGCGGGCCTACGCGAGACACGCTATCCCTAGCCGTAGCTAGGGTGGCTCTCGCGGGCCGCGTAAGATGTTGCTAGAGTTTACGCGGGCCGCGACAAACTCAATTTTCTGCTATAAATAGGTCGTGCATGGGACTTGCTTCTGTGTTCGAAATTTTAGTTCAAAACGTCCATATTCTGCTTAAAAACGAGTGTTAACGTGTCGAGACGCTGCTACAATTATAGGGTATTAACTCGATCACTGCTATGATACAATGTCTGATTGATTTAAACCGATCCGATGGATGTTTAAGTTCTGCCCGAATTCGGGCTATACTTTGTCATTCGTCGTGAGGGTTTTGATTTCGTGAGTTTATCGTAAATGTTGTATTATGTTACTCACCTATTTCGTGTGCATTGTTATTAACTAGGTTACGAGGCTAAATCAGTAGGCAAAGTTCTGTCCAACTAAACTTACAATGTGAGTCATTCTCTTTTTATTAAAAGTGTTTTACAATACCTCAAATTATTTTCCACTTATATTTTACAGGGGGTAAGTCTTTGTTATCTTAAATTACTGGCAGTAAGTGGGGTATTGTGCACATTACTATTATCCTCTCTCGTTTAGGTGGACGAACCTAAACAGAGATAATCATCATTATTGGGTGAAAGGACCCAATAGTGGTATGACCATCGTCACCAGGGGGTGTCACAGGACCAGATAATTATAAGATAGCGGCAATTGTAATCGCTCTTAGTCCTGTAATTTATAACAATGTGTCGTTTTGTGCAAAATGAATGACTCGCCAGTATTTCCCCGCTGATAAAATCTTTTTAAACATGTTTCAGGTGATTTACTGTGAACCAGGAAAAGTGTCGCATCGCGCACCAGCTTGATGAATGTGGCTCAGTAAATAAAATAAATAAACATGTTTGTCCCAAAATGTGAAATAAAATAATTGGCATTTTCAGTTTAAAAGATCTTGTTAAAAATTTCCGCTGCCAAATAACACACCAATACCACGGGTTTCTGTCCCGCGGCTTCTGGACCGGGTGAATTCCGGGCCGGGGGCCGTGACAGAAAAATGTGGTATCAGAGCCACTTATTTAAGCAAATTAAGTATTTAGAAATACTTAATTTTTCAAATTGCTATTTTGTGATTCTTTGAAAATTTAATTTAATAAATAAAATTTTAACTTAAGTTTGTGTGTGTTTCTTCATATGTGCTAACAGCATGAATGAACTGTCGGAGGCACTCCGAAACTTTACTATCCATACCACCGATATGGATACCACAGGAAACCCATCTGGCTACCAGGCGGATACGGAGGAACCACTAACATTCCAGGCCCAGGCCCAGGAGAAACCAAAGCCGAAAAAGAGGAGGAGAATCTTGGACTGGAAACGTGGGCGTAGGAAGAAGCCAGCTGCACAGAAGGTTAAAAAGACTGAGGATCCGAAAGACAAAGGAAAAGGAAAGGAGGTCGGGGAAAGTTCAGGGCAAGCCCAGGAAATGCCACCATGAAAGGAGCTTGATCGCAAACTAGCGAATTGTGACCTCATCGGACCTGCCGATGAAAACCTCTTCAATTACCCCGCTGAATCACAACTTCCAGATAATTTGGAACCTGCTATTCCAGATCCTATTGTCAACCACCAACTTCTACCCGGAGAATTGGAGGAATGGTGGACAAGTGACTGGCAGTTTCAGAATTTCATGAATAACCCCAACGTCTATTTTCCCCAGTTTGACCCTGAGCCTGCACTAAACCCACCTATGAGCACGGAAAACCTGGCTGAACTCCGCCACTATGGCGATGAACTGGTGAATGCGGGAAATAGAATTCGGGAAGTGGGGGAGAAAATCACGTGGAAGTATGACGAGAGGGAGCGTCGTCTCTGAAAGGCCGGTTAACTGTGGTTGTGTGTCTAATAATAATAAAATAATAATAATAAATAATAAAAATATAATCATGTAAAATAACTCAAAATAAAACTTTGTAATATAACTGGTGTGTATCGATGCATACTAATATATAAAAATATAAAAGTCGCAAAGTCGACAATTTTGGCTATACGTGTTGACATGATTATGCGTGATTGCTCTATTGTGTTTGGTTGTTATAAATTTTGTGCCAACAATTTATATATATTGTTAATTATCAGATGGAACACGCCGTCAATGAATCAGTTAACGAAGTTAACCAATCTGAGCAAAACAATGAGGATCATTTTCTTAATAGGCAAGACATAGAAAATATCGTTGCCCAGGGAATAGCCAATGCTATCCCGGCAATCGTTGCTGCTGTTAAAAGCCCTATTGAACCTTCGCAAGCTAACCACAGCAAACGCACCCGTGATGATAATTTCAGTAACAGTATTAACGGAGGCGGCAACAATGATAATAATGTGGTTCAAGCCCCAATACTCAAGAAAATGAAAGTTGCAACACCTGGTTGCACTTATAAAGAATTTCTTGCCTGCAAACCCGTTGAATTTGCAGGCAATGAAGGGGCGACTGCTGCGCTGCGTTGGTTGCAAAAGACCGAGGCATTAATTAAAATAAGTAAATGCGCCAAGGAAGATAAGGTCATGTATACTTCTCACCTTTTCAAGGAAGAGGCATTAGAATGGTGGAATACGGTGTTGCAAGCCAAAGGAAGTGACATGGGTTATGCCATGAATTGGGAAGAATTTAAGCAATTAGTGGAAAGGAAATTCCCGAGTATGAAAAGGAACAAATGGCGAATAAATTCCTGAGCCACCGGATGGTAGATGTTGACTGCCGAGGGTATACTTCGAAATTGTTCGAATATGCCAGAATTGTACCAACTCTGGCTTCCCCAGAACCGGTACTTATTCCTCGCTATATTTGGGGTTTAATTAGCGAGATTCGTGATATCGTTAAAGCTGCGAGACCCCGCACAATTGATGATGCGGTGGAATTAGCCAACACCTTGACCGACGGACTGGTACGTACGCGAGAAGAAAACAGAAGGAAGGATTTGGCTTAGAAAATTTCCCAAGGATTCCGTGGGGGGAATACTAGTAGCAACTTCAAGAAAAAGAGAACGGGGCAATCCTCCACCCCGCCGTTTTGCAGTACCTGTAAAAGAAAGCATTTTGAGAAATGTAAAGGGTATTGCAATTTCTACAATAGACCGGGGCACCCAGAAGAAGAATGCAGGAGGAAGAAATCAACAATTTGCTACGACTGCGGAAAAATATGTAACACCCAAATAATTTTTATCATTACTATAACATTAAAGTAAGCATTTTATATGAGAAATGCCACTTAACAAAAACATTTACATTATAAGTATTTAAACATGTCTACAACATCCCAAAACATAGTTGATTGTGTTTACATAATCCATTTTTCTTTTTTTTTTATAAACAAAACAAATACAACTGCGGAAGCTTCATTGAGAGGTGTGTTCGGTTCTTGAATTCTTGCTTGATCGGCATCCGGAGTGAGACGAACATCACCTAATGTCAAAACCATGTTAAACATTAGTTTTGACAACAATATAACATGAATAAACAAGTTCTGGCATCATATAATTAGAAACAAAAATAAAATTTCAATTTTTGGTCTGTCGCGCCACGTGACAGACTTCTTGTTATCCTTCACGCCCCGCAAGCGCTCTCGCGTGTCGCGCCAGAACAAGTGTCTCCTGTCGCGTGCCGCGGGGGAACCCGTTTTCCAGCGGCTGCAGGTTGAATTCCTGCATTTCTGCCCAGCTCTGAATTTTCCATAATCTCAACTTTAAACTAGCGTAACTTTCTATCTAAGTGTCCGTTTTAAGTGATTCTTTTTCCTACGCGATCGTAATTTAATCCCCCATCATATGGAGTTAAAGTTAACATCTGAATTAATAAAATAATAGGCTTCGAGCCCTCGGCTTAAAATTCATTTTTTAAAGACTTTTGACCCGTTCAAGTTTTTAAACCACAAACTTGTTTCTAATTAACCAAAACACATGCTCCAATGCGTTTAACACAAATTCTTTACCTCAGGTTCATAATTCTTATGAATTACGCAACTAGTATGCAAGCTATGCGCATAGATCCGTTTTGACCCGTTTAGGGGATTTATGCAATTTAGTCTAGAACTACCTCTTTTCTTTTCACACTTCGCAATTTCCTATCTAGAGTATCTACCTATATTTCATAATCACCATACAAGTTCCTAAATAACCTATATGGATCGTTCGCCCAATTCACCCATTAAGGGCTTTTTTGTCAATTTTAGTCCTTCATTTTACGATGAAGGACTTTCGCTAGTAATTGACCAAAATATCACTTCTACTAAAACTCTATATATGCGTACCTGGCTCGGGTCATAGCATCGACCCGTTTACATACTTTTTGCTTTAATTTTTCTTCTAGTTAAAGCATCACAAACATATGTCATTTCCTGTGAACACAAAACTCAACAAGTAGTCGTCAGTTATAATTATCAAATGATATTAACTCACCATTTGACCCGTTTAGTCAACATAACCATTTATCAACGTATGATGGTATATTAATACCATCATGCCCCTTGAACCTATTCCGGTTCGCGCCATGAGTTCTTATTTCTTAAAAGACAATATTCTTAAATTGTTCGACCCGTTATAACTTTTACCAATGGTGTCTTTGTTTTGATCGCTATTATTTTAGTTATTTATTTGACACACTTGGTTGTCGAGTGAATTCCATCACTTCAATGACATACCAAACACAACCATTTTCGCTATATCAATATTGCACATATTTCAACTAATTATTTTGACTCGTTTTGTTGTCGAGTGAATTCCATCACCTTAATGACATACCAACGCAACCATTTTCGCTATATCAATATTACAAATATTTTAACTAAGCTTGTCTACATAATGTAACGGGATGACAAGTCGCGTACCTTAGATCTTCTCTTTATGCCGCGTATCGCTCCCGGCTTTATCACCCGCCTTTTCGCTCGAGTCGCCTATAGTGAACAACCCGGCTAATTATTAAATTACCACTTTAAGGCATCTATATCATCCAGTTTTGTCAAGAATCTTTGCATATGATTCTTTTCAAGTTTTATCATACTTCTATAGCTTCATGTTTTCACTTAGGCAATTTATCAAACACCTTGTGGGCATGATTTTCATACTTTCATCAATTTAGCTTCTAATTAATTTTTAACCAAGTTTTATTCACAACAATCAAACCCTTGGTCTAATATTCATGAACAATATCACTATCTTGCATCATAACATCAATTTTCTCGCAATTTAACATACTAAATCATGTGTTCATCACAATGATATAAAAACCAACTTACACATATCTGGGTGGTTATCAAATTCCTATTTTTCAATCTTAATTCATCAATTTTTCGACTAGGGTTTATTCATCGACATGGATTCATCCTAGTTTCACCTAAACATTAATCATGCAAGCTCTAATTTCGATTTCATAAGTTCATCAAGAATCTGAGATGGAATCAAATAATGAAATTTGACATACCTTGTGATCCCCTAGGCTTGGTGATCACTAATTTCGGCTTGGTTTTCCATTTAGACTTGATTTGCCCCATGAACTTGGTTGATTTTTGGTGACTTAGGGTTCAAAGGAGAACCCATCTCCTGCGTTCTGTATATGTATCGACCAAAACACACTTGTGTGTGTGTGTTTTTTTTTGGTATTTAAGTTATTTTTAATAATTCAGTTTCAAGCATGCCACTTTTAGCCCCTCTAGTTTCTAAAGTTATAGAAAGGGTTATTTATCAAGCTTTCCTTGTTGTTTTTAAGGTAGATAATTAACTAGGTTGATATTCCTAGTTACTTGGTGGGTTCGGGGAAGTTATAACCCGTTTTTATTTTAAGTCCCGTTAACTTGGGCCTTCTATATACTTGTTTTCTTCAACAGCTTTTATTCCCTTTTTATTTAATATTAGGTTTATTTATTTAATTTCTAATATTTACCGGGCTAATTTTACTATTAATGGTATTTTACCCGTTTATTTTTGGTTAATTTAATATAATTAACAAACCTGTTTTTGGGGTGTTACAAAATACTTCATTCTGCCAAGCTCTTAACCTACCCTTAACCAAACTTAGGCAGATTTATACGGTAGAAACAGCAGACGGTAATTCTGTTAATATAGATAAGGTTCTTCAAGAAGGGAAGATAGAACTTTCAGGCCACAAATTTTCTGCAAACCTGCTACCTATGAATTTAGCCGGATTCGATGTCGTGCTAGGAATGGATTGGTTGGTAGCCAACCATGCTCGAATCCTCGGTGATAAGAATTCCATAGAAATTCATACACCCGCAGGAGAAATAATTGTGATTACAGGAGATAAGCCACGTAAACCATTCAAGTTTATTTCAGTAATGAAAGTTGCTAGTTATGAACGAAAGCAAGGAATAGTGTACATGATTTCGGTAATCATTAACACCAAAAGTTAAGAACTTAAGGAAATTCCTGTAGTATCAGAATACTCGGATGTATTCCCAGAAGAACTACCAGGATTACCACCAGATAGGGAAGTAGAATTTAGAATTCATCTAATTCCTGGAACTACACCAATAGCTAAGGCACCTTATCGGTTAACACCCACCGAATGTTAGAACTGAAAAAGCAGTTAGATGAATTGCTAAGTAAAGGATTCATACAACCTAGTTCATCCCCTTGGGGAGCACCAGTGTTGTTTGTGAAAAGAAAGATGGTTCAATGAGAATGCGTATCGATTATAGGGAATTGAATAAGGTTACAATTAAGAATCGGTACCCATTACCTAGGATTGATGATCTTTTCGATCAACTTCATGGAGCTAGATATTTTTCTAAGATATTCTTGCGCTCCAGATACCATCAATTGAAGGTACAAGAAGAAGACATACCTAAAATCGCTTTCAGAACTAGATATGGTCACTATGAGTTTACAGTCATGCCATTTGGACTAACAAATGCTCCTGCAGTATTTATGGACATGATGAATAGAATCTGTAAACCGTATTTGGATAAATTCGTAATTGTCTTCATCGACGATATACTTATTTATTCCAAAAGTCAGGACGAGCATTGTGAACATCTACATGCACTCTTAACTTTGCTAAGAAAGGAAAAGCTTTACGCCAAATTCTCGAAGTGTGAATTTTGGCTACAGGAAGTGCAATTTTTGGGGCACATGGTGAATCACGAAGGTATTCACGTAGATCCTTTCAAGATAGAAGCTATAACCAAGTGGAAGGTCCCACAATCAGCTACCGAAGTTAGGAGTTTTCTAGGATTAGCTGGGTACTATAGACGCTTTATTAAGGACTTTTCAAAGATAGTCATGTCATTAACGAAGCTAACCTGTAAAATAGTTAAGTTTGAATGGGGACCTAAGCAAGAAGAGGCCTTTAAGATTTTAAAGCTAAGATTAACAAACGCCCCAATTCTTGCCTTGCCAGAAGGGACATAAGATTTTGAAGTTTATTGTGACGCTTCTAAGCTAGGATTAGGATGTGTGCTGATGCAACGCAAAAAGGTAATTACGTATGCCTTAAGGCAATTGAAATAGCACGAAGAAAATTATACGACTCATGACTTAGAATTAGGAGCCATAATTTTTGCCCTTAAGATTTGGAGACATTATCTATACGGAAGTAAGTTTACAGTATATACAGATCACAAGAGTTTAAGGTACATATTTGGTCAAAAATAATTAAACATGAGGCAAAGAAGATGGATGGAGATTCTAAGTGACTACGACTGTGATATTCAATATCACGAAGGAAAAGCAAACGTAGTCGCAGTTGCCCTAAGTCGTAAATATCATGAAAAACAAAGACGAGTTCGTGCTCTTAGATTAAATCTACAGTTAGATTTAATGGAACAACTTAAGAATATTCAAGAAACAGCAATCAAGGATGATGCTGAAGGAATGAAGGGATGAATAAAATAATTAGAGCAAG
This sequence comes from Helianthus annuus, assembly GCF_002127325.2. Lineage (NCBI taxonomy): Eukaryota > Viridiplantae > Streptophyta > Magnoliopsida > Asterales > Asteraceae > Helianthus > Helianthus annuus. Next base: position 17,218,029 of record NC_035448.2, on the reverse strand, counting down.
GGACTGATGGAATTTGGAAATTCCACAAGAAAAGAATTTGGATACCTAAGCAAGGAAATTTAAGAGATAAGATTTTGGAGGAAGCCCATAAATCTAGATATACCATACACCCTGGTAACAATAAGATGTACCAAGATTTAAGAAATAACTTCTGGTAGATAGGAATGAAAAAGGACATAGCTAGATATGTATCTAAGTGTCTAACTTGTTCGCAAGTTAAGGCAGAACACCAGAAACCTTCAGGTTTACTTCAACAATTAGAAATGCCAGTATGGAGATGGGAACTAATCACAATGGATTTTGTTACTAAGTTACCCAAAACCAGAAAAGGTAACGACGCGATTTGCGTAATTGTGGATCGATTAACCAAATCAGCTCATTTTCTGCCAATGAAGGAAACCTTTAGCATGGAAAGATTAGCAAAGTTATATGTAGACGAGGTAGTATCCTTACATGGAGTCCCATTCTCCATTGTATCGGATAGGGATAGTCGTTTCACTTCACATTTCTGGACAAGTTTCCAAGAAGCAATGGGGACCCGACTGAATTTAAGTACTGCATACCATCCCCAAACAGACGGACAGAGTGAAAGGACAATCCAAACCCTGGAAGGCATGCTCAGGGCATGTGTGATAGATTTTGGTGGAAATTGGGATAACCACCTACCCTTAACCGAATTCTTCTATAACAATAGTTATCATACAAGCATCGAAGCTGCCCCGTTCGAAGTACTGTATGGACGAAAGTGTAGAACTCCAGTTTGCTGGGCAGAAAAAGGAGAAAGTCAATTATCGGGTCCTGAGATTGTACAGGAAACCACTGACAAGATAACTCAAATCAAGGAAAGACTAAAGACAGCTCGAGATCGCCAGAAAAGTTATGCCGACAATCGACGTAAGCCGTTAGAATTTCAAGTCGGAGACAAGGTACTCTTAAAAGTTTTTCCTTGGAAAGGGGTAGTTCGGTTCGGTAAGAAAGGAAAGCTAAGTCCAAGGTACATAGGACCATTCCCAGTGATCCAGCGAATAGGACCAGTTGCCTATCGCTTACAACTACCAGAAGAGCTGGCTGGAGTACATGACGTATTTCATGTATCTAACCTCAAGAAATGTTTGTCTGACGAATCCCTGGTAGTACCTCTTCAAGATATAGAGGTAAATGAAAAACTGAAATTTGTTGAGAAACCGCTCCAAATAGAAGACAAAAAGGTCAAGTTTCTCAAGAACAAAAGACTAGTACTGGTCAAAGTAAAGTGGGATTCAAAAAGAGGACCTGAGTACACATGGGAACTGGAATCAGAAATGAAGCGAAAGTATCCTCACCTGTTCCAGTAAATCTCGAGGACGAGATTTTAAATAAGGTGGGGAGGATGTAAGGACTCACGCGAAAATGTCCCAAAACGACCCGTAAGTAGAAACCTGGACCCCTAAAACCCTAATCCTTGTTGAAAATCAAGAAATTCAAAATTTATGGGTCGCTCGCGGGCCGCGTAAGCCTTAAGGGAAGTTTACGCGGGGCGCGACAGCTCGATGGTTCGACCAGATAAGCTTTAGGCCACGTGTCAGCCACGTGGCGGGCCTACGCGTGACACGCTAGCCCTAGCCGTAGCTAGGGTGGCTCTCGCGGGCGCGTAAGATGTTGCTAGAGTTTACGCGGGCCGCGACAAACTCAATTTTCTGCTATAAATAGGTCGTGCATGGGACTTGCTTCTGTGTTCGAAATTTTAGTTCAGAACGTCCATATTCTGCTTAAAAACGAGTGTTAAGGTGTCGAGACGCTGCTACGATTACAGGGTATTAACTCGATCACTGCTACGATACAATGTTCGATTGATTGAAACCGATCCGATGGATGTTTAAGTGCTGCCCGAATTCAAGCAATACTTTATCATTCGTCGTGAGGGTTTTGATTTCGCGAGTTTATCGTAAATGTTGTATTAAGTTACTGACCTAGTTTCGTATGCGTTGTTATTAACTAGGTTACGAGGCTAACTCAGTAGGCAAAGTTCTGTCCAACTAAACTTACAATGTGAGTCATTCTCTTTTTATCAAAAGTGTTTTACAATACCTCAAATTATTTTCCAGTTATATTTTATAGGGGGTAAGTCTTTGTTATCTTAAATTACTGGCAGTAAGTGGGGTATTGTGCACATTACTATTATCCTCTCTCGTTAAGGTGGACGATCCTAAACAGAGATAATCATCATTATTGGGAGAAAGGACCCAATAGTGGTATGACCATCGTCACCAGGGGGTGTCACCGGACCAGATAATTATAAGATAGTGGCAATTGTAATCGCTCTTAGTATTGTAATTTATAACAATGTGTCGTTATGTGCAAAATGAATGACTCGCCAGTATTTCCCCGCTGATAAAATCTTTTTAAACATGTTTCAGGTGATTTACTGTGAACCAGGAAAAGTGTCGCATCGCGCACCAGCTTGATGAATGTGGTTCAGTAAATAAAATAAATAAACATGTTTTCGTAAACAGGGAATTTCCCCGAGAAATTTCCTTATTATAAATTATGGGGTTTGTTGCAAAATGTGAAATAAAATAATTGGGCATTTTCAGTTTAAAAGATCCTGTTAAAATTTCCGCTTCCAAATAACACACCAATACCACGGGTTTCTGTCCTGCGGCTTCTGGACCGGGTGAATTCCAGGCCGGGGGCCGTGACAAAATATTGCTTAACATTTGAGTTAACGACTCTAATTGAGATAGTTCGCTACACGGCTCCCTACTACAAACCCACCCCCAATCTGCTGAATCAGGTTCCGATTTGCACTCCACTATGTTGGCTCTTTTGTGGACAGCAAGTCTAAACAGTTCATCGAACTGTTCTTTCAAAGTCCCGTTCCCAGCCCAACAGTTCAGCTAAAAGAAAGTTCTTTTTTCGGAACCAACCAACGAAACAAGGTTTGATTGGATGGATAAATTCATTTTAGAAGAAACCTAATCCACCATCCTTATATCTCTCCAAATGCCTATGATTCGTTTATTAAAAGGAACCAAATCATACCCTTTTTCATGATATGAATGGTTGAAATGACTTGAACCCACAAAGTCGATGGATCCATTTTGTACATCCACCACCATTTGGAGATGAGCACAAGATTTAAGCTTCTAATGTCGCCTATTCCTAAACCGCCCTAACGTTTATGCCGAAGCATTTTATCCCACACTATCCATTTGATTTTTCTACCCCCATTATTGTATCCCCAAACAAAATTACTTATAATCTTTTCCAACGTTTTAATAACCCCTGTTGGAGCTTTAAAAAGAGAGTAGTAGTTTGGAAGAGCTCCAAGGACCACTTTGACCAACATCACCCTACTCGCCAAAGATAAGTTTTTCGCCTTCCATCCCGAAGGTTTGCTATTGAACTTGTCGATGATAGGCTTCTAATGTTTTATTCTCTTCATGTTGGCGCCTAGAGGAAGACCAAGGAAAGTAAAAGGAAATGTACCAAATTTGCAACGAATGCGACTCGTCATACTTTCCACCCCCTCTTCACTCACCTTGGACCCATAGATGCAACTCCTATTAAGGTTAACTTTGAGATCGGGACAAAGAATGAAGCATCTTAAAATACGGTTAATATCCAAGACATTTTGTTCGGACCATTCTCCTAAAAAAACACATCCTCCCCAACCGTTCTATTCAAGACCACCTTTAGGAAGCGATATGCCTTTAAACACATCTTCCCCAACCGCTCTATTCAAGACCACATTCAAGCTTCCAACATTATCATAAAGAGAAACGGAGAAATGGGGTCTCCTTGTGTAAGACCCTAATGAACTTGGAACTCCAACGAAGGAGATCCATTAACAAGGACCGATGATCTTCCCGATTGTAAACAAGCACTCATCCAATTTCTCCATAAGTTGGGAATGTCCATTCCACCAAGAATATCCAAAAAAAATCCATTCATCGAATCGTAAGCCTTTCGGAAGTCAACTTTAAACACTAAGTGTAACACCCCAAAAACGGGTTTGGTAATCAAACCACATTAATACTGAAAGACGGGTGAAATACCGTTAGTGGTAAAATTAACCCGGTGAATATTAGGACTTAAATAAATAATCCTAATGTTAATTAAAAAGCGAATAAAAGTTTTTAAGGGAAGAAAATGGATAAAAGGCCCGAGTTAACGGGACTTAAAACAAACCTAGTCGTAAACTTCCCAAACCCATTATGTAACTAGGAACATTTGACCCTACTTATGATGGTTGGTTTATTTCTATTAAGTGTTATAAGAAGGTTGAATAAAAGTTAAACTCGAGGGACTTAAGATGTAAAAATGGAAACTTGAGTCTAATATTAGAAAATTAGACATAAGTCACACACACTTAGTGTGTGTATGCGTATGAACGACAGGAGCAAGCTCCCATGGAGCCAACCCTAAATTCAACAAAATCTTCAAATTGGAGGATCAAACGAAGGCCAAATTCGGATTTGAATACATAGAAACGATCACCAAGTCAAGGGGATCGTAAAGTATGTCGAATTTCTAACATTCATGAAGTTGTGAAAATTAGTTAACTTTGCATGATGTGATCTATGCATGAATCGTAGAGGCTATGGCCGAATTAATGAAGTGTGATTGCTTAGGAACAAACCCTAAGTAGAAATTTGAAGTAAAATTGCTATGACTTGAATAATTTGATGATTTACCACACTTAGACAAGTGGCTTTTGATTATGTAGTGAAGATGATGATATACACATGTTTAAGATAATCATATTTGATAGTAGAAACAAGACACTTGAACAATTTGCAAGTTTGAGTATTTGATCATACATGATAGAGGTTGAATTTTATGTTAATCTTGGTAAAAATGACTAGTTATGAACTAGTTAGTAAATGTGTAAAATTATGCCCATTAGGTGTTTGTTAAAATGCCTAAATGAGAACTAAAGTGTTGAAATTCAAGTGAAACGCACATTTGAATAATATGGCGAATTATGTGAAACATGAAGCGATAAAAGTTCTAAACATCATGTTGATTTAGACTTAATTGTGTAAACCATGTGATCGAAAGTAGTTAACTTTTGATAAGTTAAGCTAACTAATAATGAAGTCGAATAGTAGCTTCGACATAGAAAATAAGTAAGGTGGAATAGTCGTGATTGTTAATGACTAATCTAACCACCTTGTAAATGTTGACAATAGTTTGACGCTTAACGAGCTAGGTGGAGGCTTGGAAAATGTAACACCTCGAAAATTTTCGTCCAATAATGTCTTGACACGTGTCATAAGGTTCCGGTATGTGAAAACAAACTTTAGAGGGACTAAAAGTGACAAACAGTGAAAACTATGGAACGTAAGGGTCCAAAGTGTCAACAATGGATAAATAGACTCTATGATAACCCAACATAATGTTTATAACCTTAAACGGGTGGTTCATGGATCATACGACGCGGAAATTGCACAAAAGTGAGGAATTGCAAACTATAGGGGCCAAAAGTGTCAACATGTTTAATTTATACCTCTGAGTGAACTTTTGGCAGACCCGAAGCTTTGAGAAGCTAAAATATACTCACTAGAATATGTGGTTAAAATTTCGTGAAGTTTCGTCAACGTATGAGAAAGTTATGGCCAAAACCGTACTTGAAGGACTAAAAGCGTCAACGTCGAATTTCATGGCTTTTTGGTTGAGCGCAAAGTTATCCGAGGACATTACCATGTAGGTAAATGTCCCAAGGTTCTTAAAAACCAAGATTTAGGGTTTACGAGTCAAGATATGAAGCCGAAACATCGCATACAAGTTCAGGGACCAAAGCTGCCAAGTTGGAAACTTGTTTGGCTAAACAGGAGGTCAGGCGACCCGCCTGGACTGACCCAGGCGGGCCGCGTGGGACTGCCAGTACCAAAAATTCGCGAAAATTGCAAATTAAGTCCGAATTTTGAGTTGCTACCAGCTGTGTCCACCTCCAAATGCTCCAATAATATGTCTTGCATGCCTATGGTAATAGTGAGCTACTTACAAACATCAGAAACCAGCTTTAAATCAGATTTCTCATCCATTTCTTGGGCACTTGCATTTGATCAAGAAGCTCTCAACTCTCAAGAACTCTCTCAAGCATTTCTGGAGCTAATCTGAACGTCAAGGCAACATCCTAGTGTTCACTAAGCATCTATAGGACCTTTGTAAGCTTCTAATTCAGTCCAAAATCCGTTCTTGCTTTGATTATTGCTAAAAGTCAAACTGATTGTTCATACACTTTGACTTTCTGATTAAACGAGATTTACTCAGTCATTTCTCGAATTGAAACCACATATATGTTGGTATTTATGTGGGAAACAAACCCTCAAAAGGGTATTATCTGAATCCCACTATATGCATGCTAATTGTCGAGTCAAACGTGTTTCTAAAAAGTCAACAGAAGTGATTTTTGCAAAAATAAGCTTGAATGGTAATGTAAATAACATGCAATCTGTTTGATTATCATAGATAGCTTTATAATGAATATAAGAATGTGTTTTACCACGATCAACTCGACAATCTATAGTATAAATACGAATCGGAACCGAAAGTCTTATAAAACGACTATTTCGTAGACTATCGATTCGGATTCGTACATGCATGTTTGAGATCTGTATTGGAGAGTATTTTTGACCATTTTTATTTTGGTAAAACTTTCTGGAATTTTTATTGTTTGAATCTATACTTAGCCGATTAAATTGCATGTTTCCGATTATGCTTAAAAGTTGACTATTTTGCCCTTTTTGATATAAAACGTGATTTTTGGAAAAGTGAAAGGGTAGAAATCTTTATTTCTAATATATAAACTTGCACCGAAAATTTCGGATCAGTTGGTGGTCCAGATTGTGAGTTATGGCCATTAGCGTAAAACTATATTATAAATTTACATAAACGGTCCTTTTCGCGTATAACCCATTTCTGGCCACGTTTTGATACGAAACTTTTTACCAACTGATGATATACATTATTGGGATTTTAGATGATTTTTATTTAATTTTTGGCTGATCGGATCTTAGATCGCCTAGTTAATTCGGTTTATGTCGGTTTTGACCGTTTAAGCCATAAAATGAGTTTTATGCATTCTTTTGACCCGAAACCTTTTCCTACTGATTTTATATGTTAAATAAACTATTTTGAGCCTTCTGGAAATATAAAAGTTTCAGCTTTCATATATAAACCCGGAAACGGTTCTAAATCGCATATTTAGCGTTTTAAGCGCATAGTAAGCGTTATACTTGTTTTAAACCTATAAGACTTATACCTACTGATGTAAATTTCATATTTTCATATAATAACAGTAAGTATAATATTTTGAACTCAGGTTTCCAGTTTTGGCAGTTTTAGCCCTTGTGAAATTACTAAAATACCCCTACGGTGCATAGTTTGGTTTTAAATGATAGATTTGATATATGGGTCATACCCTACTGTTATAACATGTTAAATGAAGTATATTTACTGTATAAACCAGACCCGAAACTCAGATTTCTAATTTGACTCTTTTATGATCTTTTAAATGACCAAAATGCCCTTCCAAGGCATAAATTGGGTTTAAAATTATTCCGGGCAATATAGAACATAACTTACTGATGTTATATCATATTTAAAGCATATTATATCAGGAAACTTGCATTTGACTCTTTTGGCTACCCGTAACGCCCTTTTTGCGTTCGGTTCGGTTTACGTAACTAGTTTTCGTAAATTGACCGAAACGGGTCAAACGATATCATTTTTATTTAAAAAATCCAGAATGTATTTAGTATGCCCATATTATACAAGTAATTAAACTTGTCGGGTCTAAATCACATTCTATCCGGTCTTCCGCTTAATCGTGCGTAAACCGTATCATCCTTAAAACTAACCGGTCAAAGCTTAAGCTTAAATAAAAGACCTGTTAGAAATCTAATAGGTTAATTATAAACCTTTGTTCCAGATTAGGAGGCCCAGTAAAAGCTACCACACTTACCGTTTGTGTTACATACTTGCTCAGGTAAATACATTTTGACTTATTTTCCCTATACGGGCTTGGGGTACGGTATTTAAAATACCGCTTGATCGGGCGCACAAGTCCTGCGCCTTATGGGTGTACAGTCTTGAATAGCTTGTGCGACTTCGTTAAACAGTCTTGTCTTACTTTAGGCTTTGGGGGTTTATTGACCGTGTCCCGGATATCCTTGGCATTATCTTACGAGATGGCCACGACCAGAGCACGGGGTGTAGGCGTACACTCGGCGTGTATAACTCTTTAATGTGGTGTGTCATTTAATCTTTAGCCCCGACAGTAGATCCCGGGCCACCAAAGATACGAGTGCATGTAAATCGTTCACAAGTTTATATTGTATAATTATCCCAAGTTAATAAAAATATTTATGCCTTGTGCATTTAAATCAATTTTCAATCATTTTCAAAATGAGTCAGTCGATTTGTATTTACCAGTGTAAACTGACGTATTTTTCCCAAAAGGTTAAGTGCAGGTACTATACGAAATAGGCTGGCTGTTTCCTAAGAGCGTCCACGATAGTCTCGCAAGCTCGGACGACAAATAACTGTTGAACAATTTTATCTTATTTTATTTGATCCGCCTGTGGATCCGTTTCAACTACTGTGATATTATTATTGCACTTTATTTAAAAGTTGAAATGTATCTATTCTGCTTCCGCTGTGCATTATTATATTGTGTTGATTGTCTATGACGATGCCAACTACGTCACTGTACCCCACACCGGGCCCACCGGTGACACGTGGGAATCGGGGTGTGACAGGTTGGTATCAGAGCCAACGCTGAGTGAATTAAACACTATCCTAATGTGTTTAATCTCAGTTACACAATTGCACATTCCTCGATTTTCGAGTCTAGACAAAGAACTTAGGAAATGTTCAACATTTCGTTTACTTTATTTTATTTTTATTATTAGCTTTGTCTTATATAGTTTGTTGTGCAACTTGTTTGATTTTTGACAGGATCATCATGCCGCCACGTATGCGAGGACGAGGAGGATTCGCTACATCTCACGACCATGAGGCAGGACCCTCACACAGGCGAGCCCCGTCAGCTACGCACAACACTGCAGCCAATGATCTTTGGGGATCATTCGCCGAGCCGGCTAGACACTCGGTGTCTATGAGCACTTCGCCATCACTACCCCAATCATTTGGACCCCACTCGGAGAATGGGCCCCATGGTTCCCATGGATCTTACATACCTCTTCACCAGTCGCCTCACCAATACCCAGCACCAGTTTACCAGGGTCTGTATAACCCTGATGCTTTTGTGGATGAGCCAGTGGGTCATAACCCACTAGGACCGGAGGACCACTTTCCTGGTGATCACGAGATGGAAATTGATGAAGACACGGGCCCTTCACTGCCACCGTCAGGTACCCCCAACCATCCCATCGAGATATCGGATGGGTCACCATTTAGGGGATCACCCTACAATGGTGTTGATAGCTTTCAGGAGAGGTTCCGGCAGCACGATTGGTATTACACCCCCAGCCGCCACAACTCTCCGATGCTCCAGTCTCGCCATGGTTCGCCGGTGCACTCGCAGCACCACTCTCAGCAGCAGTAGCTTCAGCAGCAGCCGCCTCTACAGCAGGACCTATCTGAGGCCCTATGGCGCGACGTGATCACTCCGTCGCCACCGCCACCACCAGTTTTACCTCCTCCGCCTCAGAGGCCAAGGAGGAATGCGCGTATGTCTACGCGCGGAGGGATTCGCATAGGCACCCCTCCACATGTTGGTAGCAGCCGCTACACGCCTCTTCACGAGGAGTCCGAGACGGGGGAGTCTCCACATCCCGTATCGGAGGTCACTTCAGTACCGATCCCGCCTCTGCCGCCGCAGAACTACGGAGAGCCGATTCCGGCTTACGCTAGCGCAGCCCAGTTTAACCCATTCGAGCAGGTTTTCCCTCAGGGTTACGATTACACTGGAGACCCTTATTGGCAAGCTGTAAACTACAGCTCACTCCCACCTAGTGGTCCATTTGGAGACACTTGGACTGCGGGGCAGTCTACTTTTGGTTACCCTCCGGGTTACCAGCAGCCACAGCCACCACAGCCGCAGCAGTACCAGCCACCGCCACCGGCGCCTATGATGTCGCCGCCGCAGGTTCAAGAAATCCTGCATGGGATTAACAGCATGCGACGTGAGTTGCAACACGAGATGCGAGCTGATCGCCGACGCAACAGTGGTATGTTCAAGAAGGTGTTTGACTTACTCAAGGGTAAGAGTAAGAAGGATCATTGAATCCTTTGATTGTTATCTCATTACTCATGTCCCTGCGTGGACATCTATTCCTGTACTCTACCCCTGCGTGGGTATATTTCCCTTATTCTACCCCTGCGAGGGTATGTTGTTCTGTTAACCCCTGCGTGGGTTTGTTTTATTTTATTTGTTGTTGTTGTTATTTGTTTAGCCCCTGCGCGGGCATGTTATTCATGTTATTTGAATTAAAGTCCCGTTTAGGGCAAAGATGTACTAGTACCTTATTTAAAATTTGAAATGGTTAATTTGAATTTCTTATTTTATTTATGTACATGAATTTAATATTTAAATAATGGAAAATATCAATTTTATTTGATTTGCCATCTTATAAGAATCTTAGTAAGGTATAACCTAGCTTGAATGCCTTATTAACAGGCCTGGCCATGATGGTAAAACCTGGTTGAAAAGATTCAACTCCCTGTTAACATCTGAAAACATGTTAACATTCCTGGCTAAGCGCGATCTATAGAATCACACAAGCCACCCTTTTTAATAAATTATCTACAGATTATATCTGTATACAAGTCTATTAATGACTTGATACCTACGGGTTATGACTATGTCATATAGTGACAGTTGTGGTTTATGACTCTCTGTCTAGAAAAGGATTATTTGTTTAATTATACAATTTATAATCCTGTAAAAATCTAAATTTATAATTTAGTAATTGTCCGTAGTGACTAGGCCTATGGTGCCAATATATGTAATTTCATTCCTTGATTGCTAATAAGAGCTTGAATGAAATTTATTAAATTAACTGCTAAGGTTCTTGATACCATGGTTAATAAATCGTCTAGAACGATAATACTGTTAGGTTCTAAATAGACCTTGTCCTTTATTGTAGCTTAAAGCTACAATGGCCAAATCGGAGGAGACCAACAGTCATTCTGGGGAACACTCAGATAATGCAAAGATTCACGTCACCGGTGCAGAGTTGCAAGCACTGATAGATAACGCTGTTGCCAAAGCTATGGATAGGCAATTCAGGGAATCTAGTGGTACTCGGAGTAGGACCCGAACAGAAACGCACGCAAAGCCCAAGACTCATTCTGAGGCTCATAGTAAGCCACCTTCAAAAAAGGATGAGCCGAAGAAGGATGAGGATGATAATCACTCCTCCAACCACAGCAGCATCCCAAAGCAAGAAGTTAAGATAAAGCATGATACGCACAGCAGGTCCTGTACGTACAAGTATTTCGTATCTTGCAAGCCCAGAGATTTCACTGGGGAAAAGGGAGCCGTCGATTGTATGACGTGGATTGACGAGATGGATACTGTGGTTGATATCAGCGGGTGTGCTGATAGGGATGTTGTGAAGTACGCGTCCCAGTCGTTCAAGGGAGACGCGTTAGCATGGTGGAAGTCGCTTCTACAAGCTACTGGAAAGACCGCTCTGTATAGCATGTCATGGGATCAGTTTGTAGCACTGATCAAGGAGAATTTCTGTCCGCAGCATGAGGTTGAAAGAATAGAATCGGATTTTGTGTCTCTAGTTATGAAGAACCTCGATTGTCAAGCGTATCTTACTACGTTCAACACTCTATCTCGGTTAGTGCCTTATCTGGTGACCCCGGAGCCGCGAAGGATTGCTCGATTTATTGGGGGTCTGGCACCGGAGATAAAGGCAAGCGTCAAGGCTTCAAGGCCTACTACATTTAGATCAGTAGCTGATCTATCCCTCTCCCTCACTCAAGATGTCGTTAGACTTAGAGCTATGAAGAGCTCGGAGGAAAACAAAAGGAAACGTGAGGATGACACCTCACGAAGATCGGAGAAACGACACAAGGGAAACAACGACCATAGGAAAGGGTCGGGGTTCAAGAAAGGAGATCAGTCGGGTGAAAAACCCAAATGCAAGGTTTGTAGGAGGCATCACTTTGGGAGATGCAGGCAGGAGTCTAAGTCCCAGTCTTTCGAGAAACGTTGTGGGATCTGCAAGTCCACAGATCATAAAGCTGTGGATTGCAAGAAAATGAAGGATGCAACCTGTTTTGGTTGCAACGAGAAAGGGCACATTCGGCCCAACTGCCCAAAGAATGCGAAGAAAACTGATGATGGGAAGAAGACTAATGCGAGAGTCTTCAGAATGGACGCCAAGGAGGCAGTTCTTGACGACAACATCATTACAGGTACGTTTCTTGTAAATGATGTTTTTGCTAGAGTCTTGTTTGATTCAGGAGCCGATAAGTCATTTGTAGATGATAAGTTTTGTAAATTGTTGAACCTTCCTGTTAAAACCTTAAGCGTGAAATATGAGGTGGAATTAGCCGATGGAACCATAGAAACCGCCTCGACTGTTTTAGATGGATGTGTTATATCCATTAGGAATCATTCTTTCCCGTTATCCTTGCTTCCCTTTAAGCTAGCTGGATTCGATATAGTGATAGGCATGGATTGGTTATCGAGTAACCAAGCCCAGATTCTGTGCAACAGAAAGCAAGTGATAGTGAAGACTCCGTCTGGTGAGTCACTCACTATTCAAGGAGATACCCAGCATGGATTGCCTGAGCAAGTGTCCATGCTCAAGGCATCCAGATGCATGCAGAAAGGATGTGTCATTTATATGGCACAAGTTACCATTGATGAGCCGAAGCCGAAGATTGAAGATATCCCTGTTATCTCGGAATATCCTGAGGTTTTCCCTGAAGAACTACCCGGTTTGCCACCGGATAGGCAAGTAGAGTTTCGGATAGACATCATTCCAGGCGCTGCACCTGTAGCAAGAGCACCATACAGATTGGCACCAACGGAGATGAAGGAGTTGAGGACACAGTTGGATGAGCTTTTAGCCAAAGGTTTTATTAGACCTAGCTCGTCCCCTTGGGGAGCGCCAATCTTGTTCGTTAAAAAGAAGGATGGATCGATGCGTCTGTGCATCGATTACCATGAGCTTAACAAGGTCACTATCAAGAATAGATATCCGTTACCCAGGATCGACGATCTGTTCGATCAGTTGCAAGGAGCAAGCTATTTCTCCAAGATTGACATAAGGTCAGGTTATCATTAGTTAAAGGTCAAGGATGAAGATGTGCACAAGACAGCGTTTAGGACTCGTTATGGACATTACGAGTTCCTAGTGATGCCTTTTGGGCTCACAAACGCACCAGCCGCGTTCATGGATCTCATGAATCGCGTCTGCAAACCCTATTTAGATAAGTTCGTTATCGTCTTTATTGACGACATCCTTATCTACTCGAAGAGCCAAGCTGACCATGAGAAACACCTTCGTTGTATTCTCAAACTTCTGCATCAAGAGAAGCTTTATGCCAAATTTTCGAAGTGTGAATTTTGGCTTCGAGAAGTCCAATTCCTTGGACATGTCGTAAGTGAGCGTGGTATCCAAGTAGATCCCGCTAAAGTAGAAGCAGTCATGAACTGGCAGGAGCCGAAGACTCCTACTGAGATTCGCAGTTTCCTTGGACTGGCAGGATACTATAGGCGTTTTATTGAGAACTTTTCAAGGATTGCTGCGCCCCTAACGTCGTTGACTCGTAAGAAGATTAAGTTTGATTGGGGCCCTAAGCAGCAGGAATCCTTCGATATCTTGAACAAGAAGTTGAGCAATGCGCCAGTGTTGACATTGCCTGATGGAATAGAGGAATTTGTGGTGTATTGTGACGCATCACATACGGGCATGGGTTGCGTACTCATGCAGAAAGGCAAAGTCATTGCCTACGCTTCTCGACAGCTAAAGGTGCACGAGAAGAACTACACCACCCACGACTTGGAATTGGGTGCAGTTGTGTTTGCTTTAAAGCTATGGAGACATTACTTGTATGGAACCAAGTGTATAATATATTCAGATCACAAGAGTCTTCAGCATCTGTTCAATCAGAAGGAATTGAACATGCGTCAAAGGCGATGGATGGAAACTTTAAATGATTATGACTGCGAGATAAGATACCATCCAGGCAAGGCAAATGTAGTTGCCGACGCCTTAAGCAGAAAGGAAAGGGTGAAACCGATCAAAATCAATGCCAAGCGCATTGAAATAAGAAATAATTTGAATGAAAGGGTGTTAGCTGCACAGAAGGAAGCTGTGCTGGAAGCTAACTATCCTGCGGAAAAGTTAGGAGTAACTGAGGAGCAGTTATCCTACGACAAGGATGGAATGCTACGACTAAACGGACGAATATGGGTTCCAGTCTATGGAGGACTTCGGGATGTTATCCTCCAGGAAGCCCACAGCTCTAAATATTCCGTTCATCCTGGAGCTGATAAGATGTACCAGGATCTGAAAGCAAACTACTGGTGGATTGGTTTGAAAAAGTCAGTAGCTGAGCATGTAGCTAAATGTTTGACTTGTGCGCAAGTCAAAGCTGAGCATCAGAAGCCGTCAGGTTTGCTTCAGCAACCGGAAATTCCCAAATGGAAATGGGAAATGGTGACAATGGATTTCATCACCAAGTTGCCAAAGACGAAAAAGGGAAATGATACCATATGGGTCATAGTAGACAGACTGACTAAGTCAGCTCATTTTCTACCCATCAAGGAGACGTATAGCTCAGATATGTTAGCCCAATTATACGTCGATAAGATCGTAGCGCTACATGGTATACCTATATCTATTATCTCTGATAGAGATACTAGATATACGTCACATTTTTGGAAGAGTTTCCAACAATCGTTGGGCACTCGTTTGAATTTTAGTACGGCTTATCATCCTCAGACTGATGGTCAGAGCGAGCGTACTATTCAAACTTTGGAAGACATGCTTCGTGCATGTGCGATCGATTTGGGTGGTAGTTGGGATAAGAACCTACCACTAATCGAATTCTCCTACAACAATAGCTACCATTCCAGCATAAAGGTTGCGCCTTTTGAGGCCCTATACGGTAGAAAATGTAGATCGCCCATTTGTTGGGCCGAAGTTGGAGAAGTCCAACTGTCAGGACCAGATATCGTCTTTGAGATGACAGACAAGATCGTTCAGATTCGCGATCGTCTGAAAGCTGCCAGGGATAGGCAGAAAAGTTATGCGGATCCTAAGCGCAAAGATTTTCACTTTGATGTAGGTGAAAAAGTATTGCTTAAAGTATCACCCTGGAAGGGTGTGATGCGATTTGGAAAGAAAGGCAAGCTAAGCCCGAGATATATAGGACCTTTCGAGATTATCGAACGTGTCGGGTCAGTCGCTTATAAGTTAAACTTGCCTGAAGAGCTTAGTGCTATTCATAATGTGTTCCACATCTGTAATTTGAAGAAGTGTTTCGCTGACGAATCACTGGTTATACCGCATACAGATATACACATAGACGAGAGTCTGAAGTTCGTGGAAAAAACCTTTGTCGATTGAGGATCGACAGGTGAAAAAGCTTCGAAGGAAGCACATACCTATTGTAAAGGTCAAATGGGATGCCCGTATAGGTCCCGAATATACGTGGGAAGTGGAATCCACGATGCAAGAAAAATACCCTCATTTGTTTCAGTAAATCTCGAGGTCGAGATTTCTTTTAAGGGGGTGAGGATGTAACACCTCGAAAAATTTCGTCCAATAATGTCTTGACACGTGTCATAAGGTTCCGGTATGTGAAAACAAACTTTAGAGGGACTAAAAGTGACAAACAGTGAAAACTATGGAACGTAAGGGTCCAAAGTGTCAACAATGGATAAATAGACTCTATGATAACCCTACATAATGTTTATAACCTTAAACGGGTGGTTCATGGATCATACGACGCGGAAATTGCACAAAAGTGAGGAATTGCAAACTATAGGGGCCAAAAGTGTCAACATGTTTAATTTATACCTCTGAGTGAACTTTTGGCAGACCCGAAGCTTTGAGAAGCTAAAATATACTCACTAGAATATGTGGTTAAAATTTCGTGAAGTTTCGTCAACGTATGAGAAAGTTATGGCCAAAACCGTACTTGAAGGACTAAAAGCGTCAACGTCGAATTTCATGGCTTTTCGGTTGAGCGCAAAGTTATCCGAGGACATTACCATGTAGGTAAATGTCCCAAGGTTCTTAAAAACCAAGATTTAGGGTTTACGAGTCAAGATATGAAGCCGAAACATCGCATACAAGTTCAGGGACCAAAGCTGCCAAGTTGGAAACTTGTTTGGCTGAACAGGAGGTCAGGCGACCCGCCTGGACTGACCCAGGCGGGCCGCGTGGGACTGCCAGTACCAAAAATTCGCGAAAATTGCAAATTAAGTCCGAATTTTGAGTTGCTACCAGCTGTGTCCCCCTCCAAATGCTCCAATAATATGTCTTGCATGCCTATGGTAATAGTGAGCTACTTACAAACATCAGAAACCAGCTTTAAATCAGATTTCTCATCCATTTCTTGGGCACTTGCATTTGATCAAGAAGCTCTCAACTCTCAAGAACTCTCTCAAGCATTTCTGGAGCTAATCTGAACGTCAAGGCAACATCCTAGTGTTCACTAAGCATCTATAGGACCTTTGTAAGCTTCTAATTCAGTCCAAAATCCGTTCTTGCTTTGATTATTGCTAAAAGTCAAACTGATTGTTCATACACTTTGACTTTCTGATTAAACGAGATTTACTCAGTCATTTCTCGAATTGAAACCACATATATGTTGGTATTTATGTGGGAAACAAACCCTCAAAAGGGTATTATCTGAATCCCACTATATGCATGCTAATTGTCGAGTCAAACGTGTTTCTAAAAAGTCAACAGAAGTGATTTTTGCAAAAATAAGCTTGAATGGTAATGTAAATAACATGCAATCTGTTTGATTATCATAGATAGCTTTATAATGAATATAAGAATGTGTTTTACCACGATCAACTCGACAATCTATAGTATAAATACGAATCGGAACCGAAAGTCTTATAAAACGACTATTTCGTAGACTATCGATTCGGATTCGTACATGCATGTTTGAGATCTGTATTGGAGAGTATTTTTGACCATTTTTATTTTGGTAAAACTTTCTGGAATTTTTATTGTTTGAATCTATACTTAGCCGATTAAATTGCATGTTTCCGATTATGCTTAAAAGTTGACTATTTTGCCCTTTTTGATATAAAACGTGATTTTTGGAAAAGTGAAAGGGTAGAAATCTTTATTTCTAATATATAAACTTGCACCGAAAATTTCGGATCAGTTGGTGGTCCAGATTGTGAGTTATGGCCATTAGCGTAAAACTATATTATAAATTTACATAAACGGTCCTTTTCACGTATAACCCATTTCTGGGCACGTTTTGATACGAAACTTTTTACCAACTGATGATATATATTATTTTGGGATTTTAGATGATTTTTATTTAATTTTTGGCTGATCGGATCTTAGATCGCCTAGTTAATTCGGTTTATGTCGGTTTTGACCGTTTAAGCCATAAAATGAGTTTTATGCATTCTTTTGACCCGAAACCTTTTCCTACTGATTTTATATGTTAAATAAACTATTTTGAGCCTTCTGGAAATATAAAAATTTCAGCTTTCATATATAAACCCGGAAACGGCTCTAAATCGCATATTTAGCGTTTTAAGCGCATAGTAAGCGTTATACTTGTTTTAAACCTATAAGACTTATACCTACTGATGTAAATTTCATATTTTCATATAATAACAGTAAGTATAATATTTTGAACTCAGGTTTCCAGTTTTGGCAGTTTTAGCCCTTGTGAAATTACTAAAATACCCCTACGGTGCATAGTTTGGTTTTAAATGATAGATTTGATATATGGGTCATACCCTACTGTTATAACATGTTAAATGAAGTATATTTACTGTATAAACCAGACCCGAAACTCAGATTTTTAATTTGACTCTTTTATGATCTTTTAAATGACCAAAATGCCCTTCCAAGGCATAAATTGGGTTTAAAATTATTCCGGGCAATATAGAACATAACTTACTGATGTTATATCATATTTAAAGCATATTATATCAGGAAACTTGCATTTGACTCTTTTGGCTACCCGTAACGCCCTTTTTGCGTTCGGTTCGGTTTACGTAACTAGTTTGCGTAAATTGACCGAAACGGGTCAAACGATATCATTTTTATTTAAAAAATCCAGAGTGTATTTAGTATGCCCATATTATACAAGTAATTAAACTTGTCGGGTCTAAATCACATTCTATCCGGTCTTCCGCTTAATCGTGCGTAAACCGTATCATCCTTAAAACTAACCGGTCAAAGCTTAAGCTTAAATAAAAGACCTGCTAGAAATCTAATAGGTTAATTATAAACCTTTGTTCCAGATTAGGAGGCCCAGTAAAAGCTACCACACTTACCGTTTGTGTTACATACTTGCTCAGGTAAATACATTTTGACTTATTTTCCCTATACGGGCTTGGGGTACGGTATTTAAAATACCGCTTGATCGGGCGCACAAGTCCTGCGCCTTATGGGTGTACAGTCTTGAATAGCTTGTGCGACTTCGTTTAAACAGTCTTGTCTTACTTTAGGCTTTGGGGGGTTATTGACCGTGTCCCGGATATCCTTGGCATTATCTTACGAGATGGCCACGACCAGAGCACGGGGTGTAGGCGTACACTCGGCGTGTATAACTCTTTATTGTGGTGTGTCATTTAATCTTTAGCCCGGACAGTAGATCCCGGGCCACCAAAGATACGAGTGCATGTAAATCGTTCACAAGTTTATATTGTATAATTATCCCAAGTTAATAAAAATATTTATGCCTTGTGCATTTAAATCAATTTTCAATCATTTTCAAAATGAGTCAGTCGATTTGTATTTACCAGTGTAAACTGACGTATTTTTCCCAAAAGGTTAAGTGCAGGTACTATACGAAATAGGCTGGCTGTTTCCTAAGAGCGTCCACGATAGTCTCGCAAGCTCGGACGACAAATAACTGTTGAACAATTTTATCTTATTTTATTTGATCCGCCTGTGGATCCGTTTCAACTACTGTGATATTATTATTGCACTTTATTTAAAAGTTGAAATGTATCTATTCTGCTTCCGCTGTGCATTATTATATTGTGTTGATTGTCTATGACGATGCCAACTACGTCACTGTACCCCACACCGGGCCCACCGGTGACACGTGGGAATCGGGGTGTGACAGAAAAGAAGCGGTCAAACGAAGCAAGTGCGAGAAGAAAATCGTAAACCGGATGAGAGGTAAGTGAAACTTACACTTTTTTTTAGAATACTTATTTATTCTATAAGTTATAAACTTGATAAAGATATTATTGGAAATATCGATTTCGACGCAATTGATACGGGTCGGAACAAATATAAACGATAAAAACCATGGTTTATGGTAAAAAGGGCGAAACGGTAAATCGATCATGTAATGACTAAGAAATTATGATTTTTCCATAAGATCACCTTGTAGTATAATCTAATATTGAGAAAAAGGGTAAAAATGGAAATTTGGTCAACTGTCGACTAATATAAACCGAAGCTAAAAAGATACCCATGGCACAAGCCAAAATGGGCTAAATAAGTAAGAAAAGGGAACTAATGAAAGAAAAATCCGAAATGGGTCGGATGGGCAATCGGTAATTAAAAACCATGTTTTGCTACATATGTAAACGTTTGGTCATATAGGCCGAACGGGTCAAATGGTGGTGATAACACCACTTGACAATTATCGACTAATATGGTTGTCAAGTTTTATGTTGACAGGAGTGATTAGTAATTTGGATAATTGCATCACCATAGATTGTGTGATAATAAAAACGAGGTATAAATCGGGTCTATTTTTTGACTCGGGCCAGGTACGCTATATGGACTTATAGTTAAAAGTGCAATGCGAGTCGAATATTTAGTGAAGTCCTTCATAGTAAATATGAAGGACTTAAAAATGACCAAAAAGCCCTTGATGGGTGAACCCGGTAAACAACCCTTAGAGGTTGTTTAGAAACCTATATTATGACTTTGTAACCCTTAGATGCGTATAAAAGTTGTAGGCATAAACTTTCAAGGGTTAAATGCATTAAAATGTGTCTTGCCGTAAAATAACATATCTGAGGAATAAAACTCGGAATAAGTAGTCTATTACATTAAATCCACCACAATCATAGTTGTGCTGGAAGACTAATCAATAGGGATGGGTGGAATTATGACGCATACAAGAAATGAGCGTAATTTTATGCTTTAAAGGACATAAATACATGAACGGGTCATAAATTAGTAAATTATATTTTAATCCGAAAGCGTAAAAGTCCATGATTTCTTTAAACCGGATGTCGGATGTTAACTCCATATGATGGAGAATCGAATTACGAACGCGTCGTAAAAAGAATCGTGTAAAACGGACATCTCGATCAAAAGTTATGAAGCTTTGAAGTTAGAATTTAGATTGAAATCGGAGCTGGGAAAATGCAGCAACAAGCTGCAACATTCTGGAAAATTCAAGGCGTCGCGCCACGCGACAAGGAAGGCCATACGCCGTCGCACGACGCGACGGGGTGCCTGATGCGCGAAAATTGTTTATTTTAACCTTTTATGCATTGCGAACCCATTTAAATACGTTTTAAGCTACGTATGACTAATCTAACTCATGTTTTATGAGTTGCAGGTAAAATTCTAGTACCGGAGGACGATCAAGTTCAACGAAGAACCGAACACGTTCAAGATACAAGCTTCCGCACATTGTTAATCGTTATTTTAAATGACGAATTTAGTCACATTATGTGGTATACTTGAAAGTTGTAAAAGTTTTAATTAATCCCTATTTTCCAATGTAATTGAAATTATAATTACATGATTATGTTCGTGATTTAAAACAAAATCCGCTTAAAAATAGTAAGGGTGTTACACTAAGACCCTTTTTTACATACTTTTATCCAAGATAACACTTTACTGAGAAGTAGGGGCTATCTAAATTTGATCTACCTTCAATGAACTTGGATTGAATCTTAGAGACAACAGTAGAGAGTACTGATTTTAGACGGTTGGTGATAAATTTTTCATATCACTTTGTAAATAACCGTTATAAGAGATATAAACCTAAAATTTTCCAACGCCTAATGGGTCCCGACTTTTGGGAATAAGAGCTATTAACGACGAATTACACCCATGAGCCATCCTTGGCTTAGAATAGAACTATGACACCAATCTCATAAAATGTGGCTCAAAAGCATTCCAAAACTTCTTAATGAATTTGAAAGTAAACCCGTCTGGACCGGGGACCTTGTCTCCACTGCAATCCCACATCGCCTTCTTCACCTCAACGTTAGAAAAGGGGGTTACAAGGTGCTTAGCCTCGTACACCGTCAATCTTTTGAAACCTTAAGTCTTTTCTGTCGTGGTTCAAAAATAACTTTTAAAGGCTGCTCTAAATTTATTTTTAATGATCGTCGGGTTTGTCACCAATCTCCTTTCGACCCAAAGATGATTAATTCGGTTATTAGCCATTCTAATGTTGTAACACTCTAACCTATTTTAATTAATATTTTAATAAAAGGATGATTTGGTACCAGTTTTATTTACTTAGAGCTTACACGTCTGGCTTAACCGATAACCCAGGCGAACCAACATAAAGAATTATTACACATGATTTACATTTTCAATATTAAAGTTTTTAAACTCGAAAGCTTCGCCATGCACGATCATGCTTCAATCTTCTCGTGGACCGCCTCCAAAGAGATAGCGGATTAGTCTTGTTCGGTTCTTTGCACGTTTGGTTGTCCGTTCGTCCGGTTACCCCTTAGCAAAACCCTATCATCAACACTAAAAAAAATTAGCGTTGAAGTCAAAAGATCAAATGTACATAAATAATAAGCAAAACCATCTCGCTGAAACAGGTGCAGCCGCGCGTCGCGGAGGGCTACCCAGCTCCCTCGCGTGGCGCGGGGGAGCACCATCTTGTCTTTCTCTGGTACTTCCCTACGCGTCGTAGAGGGGCTCGGTGTCTCCTCTGCGTGGTGCGGGTGGGACATTTTTCCAAAAAGTTTACAATGCTGCCAGCTTTTACCCTTGCTTAGAAAATTTTGCCAAGTTTTCACTATTTTCACACCCAACTTGACTCAACTTCAGGTCTACCATTTTTAGAACATTCCCTCACATTTGTAGGTTCAAAATCTTGATCTGAATCCGGATTCTTTAACTTTTCAAATCATTCTTTCGGTTTGAAATTAATTACCTAGCGTCCCGTTAGGAGGAATTTCGCTTTCTAGTTCATGCCTCCTACTTTCTTATGTACCAGAATGATCAACTCTATCAAGAAACTCATTTTTAACTCTACCTTAAAGGTAGTTTGCCTCAACCGTTATCCGATGGCGTTTTAGTCATAAATTTAAATAAAAACTAGTAGTGAGAGTTCTAGGTGTTGTTTGATTTTTAAGAGGTAAAATGTCTGCAGTCTGCGGACCACATCTGCAGACATCTGTAGAAAATGAGGTGGACCAAACCTTTGCAGTCTGCAAGAAGAAGGCTGTTTGTTTTTTACCGTATGTAAACTTCTAAAATAAACTGGTGGTGGTATTCGGACGGTGGTGGTGGTGGGTGGTGGACGTGGACGGTGGGCGTCGGTGGTGGACGGTGGTGGTGGTGGTGGGTGGTGGACGGTGGACGGTGGTAGTGGTGATAGATGATGGTGGGTGGTGGACGGTGGTGGTGACGTTTAACCCTCTGTAGACCTTAGAAGATCTTAGAAGTGGTTGGGCCAAGGCTGCACCAAGAAGAGCTCGCGCAACCGTTTTTTAATGAATCGACTTCGAAAAAACAAAAGTCTGCAGATGACAATGTCTGGACGTGCTCTGTGCGGCGCATACGGAATAGCCTGCACAAATCTTTTTTAGAAAAATAAACACCAGCCTAGTGTTACGACCACTAAATTCAAGGATTTCACTGCTAAAAGTAAATCTTATGTGAAACCCTAAATAGTACATCTCAACTTTAGTATCAAATAACTTGACTACTTTTCAATTTTTAATACAATATTACACAATAGTAAATTTCCCCAATCAAGATAAACCAAACAAACAATTACATGCATAATTTGTCAAGCGAATGACTATGAATGAGATATCAACTCAAAAGAATAATGCTAGTAAATTTCCTGACTGGCTGACCTGACCCAAAATACTTGACTCGGAACCAGTTTCTATCATACCTAACATGGCCGATCCTGGGGATTCTAGTCTCGGCCGAGCTAGAAAAAAGGCACTTAGGCCCTAACGAATTATATAAACTGGTTTTTTAAACGACGATTAACGTTATAACAATAGGTAAACCTCATGGATTCTAACCGAAATTAACTCTACTCACGAACACCTTAGTTAAATAAATATGTAAAGAACTTTAAATCTTCATCTTACTCAAATAAATCTGTGAAATTCACAATTACTAGCCTGCTTCTCTTAAATGAAATTGTAGTTAAAAAAAGCCAGTCTGCTTCTCTAGGTCTAGCTTTTAGCCACATGAAACAAAATTTTTAAGCTTCATGCATTCATCTTACTCATTTTAATATGTGAAATCCACAATCACTAGCCTAGGCGTTTCTCTTAAATGGAATTGCAGTTCAAAAAAAAAAAAAAAACTAGCCTGCTTATCTTGGTCTAGCTTTTAGTCATAGAAATTTTAAGAGTGGAAAACAAGGCTGGAGTGCAAAAAGAACTGAAACGATAAAACATGGGAGGATGCGGACTCAAACCCGGGAAAAACGGGCCCGGTCAGGTGTGTGGCTCGCCCACCCCTAGGGTCGGGCATGCTACCTGGCCTGCGAGTAAAGACCAGTTCCAGACCCGGGTTTAGAAAAAAGAACCAAACTGAAACCACCACAACCGGTTCCACCTTTACCTGGTCAAAACCCAGACCTAAACTAGCCAAAACCCTAAAAAGAAAACCCGCCCACAATGGTCAAAACCTAATAACTTATCTAATTTAAGTGAAAGTATAAAATACAATATTCCTTAACGTCCGATGTGTACGCAAAAAAATTATTACGTTCGTAAATATTTTTATAACATGCGTGAATAGAGTTTACCACATGTGTGATTTCTGATTTTGTTCATTCGTGATTATGTGTTTCTATTTATGCGTAATTAGGGTTTGATTTTTTATAATATGTGTGATTTAATATCGTACGTATCGCACGTTAAAAAGAACATTCTACGTTAAGATTCCTCTTTGTAATTTCTAAATGTAAATATCAAATTGTAAATCTAAAGACCAAGTACAATTTAAGTTGCCATTAAAACAAAAAATACAAAATACATGACATTCTGTAAACTTTTGAAAGAAAACATGAATGAATGGCGGTTCCCTTGATGGTAGGGAGGTTCCTGTTTGAAGATTTTGGTGGGTCAGGAGAACAAGATCTTATTTAAATAATGATGAGATTCTGAAAACTGTTTCATATCAGCTGTCCTAATTAGTATTCCGATCAGGTATAAACATGTGCTAGTATTAATATATTCACAAAAATTCAAAGGTTTATTATTTACGGAGTTAATATTCACACATGTCTTCTTTTTATCTTTCTCTATATAAATAAATATGAAAACAACATTTATGAGTATGAGAACACTAAAATAGTGAAAGCCTATTATAAATAGATGAGAAAATTATAATAAATAAAGTACGTAACGTATTTACTTTATTTGTTTCGTATTTTAGAAAAAAATAAAATGTACCCTTTGGGACTTTGACCTACTTTTGAAGAAAATGATGTAGGCATGTAAACAACAAATACTATTTAAAAACTTAACGTATAAATGAAGAAAAAAATCACTGAATTTATATATTTTTAAGTATTTCTAGTGATACGTAAACACAAAACAATATCTGACACAGATACTAACATAGGGTAGGGTTTTAGCGTGAACCTAATCCCATGCGTGAACTGCGTGAACTAATCTGGATCATTGATTTCCTTTTTAGTTGTTAAGGGTATGATTGTAATTATATAACAAATTAGATTTAAATCATTATTTTAATAACTGAAATAAGTTACATCTTTCCTATTTTAAATTCATTATCCACATTATCTCTTATTTCATTTCTATTTTTTAGATTTCACCACCAGAATTCGGATTATGATTTTTAAGATTCACATAACCTTCATATTTCAAAGGGTATACACATGTGTACTTTGATATGAATTGAACAGTACACATGTGTACTCAGCATGGTACATATGTGTAATTAGCTACATAATACATACATATAAACAAAACTTGTAAACCTATTTTATATTAAGCAAATAACAATTTCCATAATGTTTGCCAAACCAAAAAAAAACATACAATTACAAGTTCCAGTTTTATGAAAACAATAAACGCAACATAATCGGAAAAATAAAAAAGACATAGTCTTTTACAACTATTCGCCGCGTTGTATGTTGAATCATCCTTATCGACCAAGCAAAACAAACATACGTGAATCATCCTTATCGACCTCATACGTGAATCATCCTTATCGACCTTCCATCTCCACTTTCCTCGTTTACGACGTCTCCTATAATAACACAAAAAACTCAGCAATTAGTACTTTGCATAATTCACAAGTGTACATCAACAACTTTACACATTAAATACACAAAAAAAATATGAGATATCACAAAAACAGACGCTATACACATGTGTACATCGCATTAAAAACATAGCAAAACCAGAATACACATGTGTACAGCGCCTTAAAAACAGAGCAAAATCAGAATACGCATGTGTACAGCGCCTTAAAACCAGAGCAAAAACCAGAATACACATGTGTACAGCGCCTTAAAACTAGGTAAATAATAACGAGTA
Organism: Helianthus annuus; assembly: GCF_002127325.2. Taxonomy (NCBI): domain Eukaryota; kingdom Viridiplantae; phylum Streptophyta; class Magnoliopsida; order Asterales; family Asteraceae; genus Helianthus; species Helianthus annuus. Next base: position 17,192,132 of record NC_035448.2, on the reverse strand, counting down.
AGCTGAGAAGCAAATCACAATAATAATTTTCAAACAAACAATAACAATAATAAATTTCAAACATCAAAAACAATAAAAAATTACAAACTTCATACCTACCTGGTCGGAAATTAGATCTGGACCACCGTTTTATCGCCGGCGATAAACATCAGATTTGGCTTCAATTCCGGCGACAAACATCAGATCCGTTGAAAATTACCATGATTTCTTCCATTCCAGTGATAAACATCAGATCTGGCTTCGATTCTGGCGATAAAACGGGTGTGAAAAACATCAGATCTAGACCACCGTTGAAGCCTGATTCGAAGGGATTTATGTTGTTTCGTCGGACGGGATTTATGGACGGGATTTATGCACTCATCTGGGAGTTTTTTGGGGTAGAGCAGGGGAAGAGAACGAGGGACGCTGTTTCGCCGGCGTTGCTCTGGTTGCCGGAGAAGAGAACGAGGGAGAGAGCAGGGGTTCTTTGACCACTATAAAAAATCCACTGGCCATTTTTGTCATGAACCCTAGAGCCGCCAGGGAGATAGCAGGCCTCGTTCTCTTCAACAATCAAAGGGTCATCGGCGTTTCTTTCGTTCTCTTCAACCTGCTCTACCCCAAAAAACGAGGGACCCTTTAACGAGAAGTCAACGCCGGCGTTGCTGTGGTTGCCGGTGAAGAGAACGAGGGAGAGTGCAGGGGTTTGAAACGATCCGGCGAAGGTGAGAGAAAATTGAATCTTCAATAAAGTTTGAATACTGATTTATGAGATTGAACGTGATTTATGGAATAATTTAAAATGGAAATTACAGTTATACCCTTTTTCCTTTAATTAAATGAAAACAATTAACCACATATTTACTATCATGCCCCTCACTTTAATCTAAAGATCATAAAAATTAAGGGCCCAGATTAGTTCACGCTGGAGAAAATGTTCACGTTTGAACCTAATCCTACTAACATATATATATATATAGAGAGAGAGAGAGAGTGTGTATACGGTACAATATCTCTTAAGATACGATGCGTACGCGATCAAAATATAACATGCAGATTTGAGATATATAACATATGTATTTTGGGAAGGGATGTATAACCTGCGGTTTTTTTTTTTTTTTTAATGGAGTAAATCCGCATGTTATATAGTTAAAGTGTACATGCTGTTTTTTATGGATGCAAACATGCGGGATTTCATTTTTGAGGTTTATATTGTACGGAATTGGCATCGCGTACGCAATGTATGTTAAGACCAATTGTATGTTAACCAACCCCTCTCTCTATATATATGCTATAATATTATTACTGTTAGTGTCTTTTTTTTTTGCTTATTTCGTTTTAAAATTATAATGTATTTCAATACGGTAAAGTAAATTAACGAAAAGAAGAATATATCTTTTTAAATAAAGAAGAATCGGACTCTTTTGTCTCTTTGATTTGTTCTATTGACTTTTGGACCACACAAAATTATTTAAATGGATCTTTTGACTTTGAATTTCTGATAGTTGCATTGTTTTTTCAACATCACACCAAAAGTTACCGATGTAAAAACTACAGAAAGACTAGAAAGTAACGTTAAATGGTTATTCTTCTATTTTCTCTTTTTATGATTCTGATTAATAAATAATAAAATAAAATATAAAGAGAGGTGTTTGTGTTATAAGGCCATGTGTAGTGGTCATTCTCTTCACCCTCATCACGTGAGGTTATTCGATACGTGGCAATTACGTAAGGCTACTCTGTATGGGAGAGCGTAGTTCTCAAAGGATGTTCCGCCACGTAAGATAGGCCTAAAGGGGATGCACCTAGGCAAATGGATGATGAGGCTAAATATCTATATCTATATCTATCTATATACCTTATTAACGAAACTGAGTTTTTTACCCTTTTGGTAATTTTACCATGTGTACAAGTTTTGAAGCCACATGTATAAATAAAACAAACCATTTTAGAGGGGGTAAACTTGGACATTGTCTAAAGTTTTAAGACAATTTGAGGACAATCTAGACATTTGATCCATAGAATCCATGCCCTCTTATGTCTTCCATTAATTGAGTTAAATTAAGGAATTAAATAAAAGTTTTAGAATGACACTAATTATCTTCATAAATTAATTATAAGGAACTCTTAAGTTCTTGTAAATAATGCATTCAATTGAATTCACTAATTGAATTAAATTAAGAGATATTGAATTTAAATAACCCGAATTTTTATCAATTGACCGATAACACTCCCAACTTTCGATTTGTACACCAGCACTTCCAACTTTCAACTATTAAGGAATTAAATAAAAATTTTAAGAATGACACTAGTTATCTTCATAAATTAATTATAAGGAACTCTTAAGTTCTTGTAAATTATGCATTCAGTTGAATTCACTAATTGAATTAAATTAAGGGATATTAAGTTTAAATAACCCGAATTTTTATCAATTGGCCGATAACAGTCCCAACTTTCGATTTGTAAACCAACACTCCCAACTTTCAACTTATTCGCCGATAACACTCTCTGACTAACTGAACCCTAACTCAGTTAGTTTTTACTGACGTCGTATCTGATGTGGCCCTTTTTGCTGACGTGGCATATGATATGGCAGTTGATGTGGCATTTTTGATGATGTGGCAGCTGACATGGCATTTTTGACGACATGGCAGCTGAGATGGCATTTTTGATAACGTGGCAACTGACATCAGCTAACTGGGTTAGGGTTCAGTTAGTTAGGGAGTGTTATCGGCTAATTGGTGAAAGTTCGAGTTTTTTAAATCCAATATCCCTTAAATTAAAGGAATTAATTAATTAAATTAAAGGTTAGACATGCAACCTTTGGGATTTTCATGATTTAATAGTATGTATAAATATAATAAATAGATTTATATGGACTATAATATCTATACTATATTATAATACATTTCACTATAATACATTTCACAAGGATGACTGCAAAATTACAAATTTTTATGCTTACAGTACAAATACTGAATGAGGTTAGTTGAGGGTAAGTGGTCTTTCTTTATAATAATTAAATTGAAGAAGAAAAATTAATTAAATAGATTGTGAAATTAACGACGGTAATTTGAAAGGTCTATCCTTCCACTCATCTATATACATCTGGAAAATTTCAAGATCATCATCACAATAACTAATGTTAGAAATCTATATGGAATATAAATTGTTTGATTATGCTGCAGCCAAAGTTGGAACACATGAGGTTTTGCTACCTAATATCAAGAGGAAAGTAGGAAACCAAGAGTTTTTGCAACCAATTATGCTACCAATTGGGAAATAAACAGTCTCAAAGTTTACACCCAAGATTATGAGGTTTGTCATTCTCTTCGATCTGTAATTAAATTGAGTTAATTATTTGTTTTTTGGTTGCTCTTGCGATACCATTACTCTTTATGTCATTGAAAAGTAAAATAGCTAGACTAAATACAAATAAAGATTATGAATTTCTTGAGGAATTAAGTACAAATAAAAATGAGTTTTGGATAAAAACTATGAAGAATAATTGAAGGGTTTTTGCGAGCAAATGTCATGCAATGCAACTCTGAAACGCCATCGGTAGGCCTAAGCGTTTTAGAAATTTGTTTCTTGTAGTAACTTATCTTGTTGCTTTTGTAGATATGTGAAATCTGGCTTTGCAATTTTTCCTGTCATAATATGGATTGTGCATTCCAAATATTTTGAACATTGAATGTTGGGAACCTTTTTTAATGGGTTGCAGCAGAAGGAGATGGTTTTGGGGCGTCTTAATGAATCTCATCTACTATCGAATGGTATAATCAAATCAATGGTAATTCAAATCTATAAAAAACAATAAAATTTTGGGGGTTTTTTTTGTGTTTTGGGTTATTCGGGGCAGGTTGTTTGGGGTTTTGGCTGGGAAAAGTGACCCAAAACCGACCCATATAATGTTCGGGTTGGTCGGGTTTGGGTGGCTTTGGATTCGGGTTGGGTTGGGTTGTGTTTAGGTAAAAATGGACAGCTCTAATTCTTTAGTTTACATGAACTAGATTTGAATTTGCTCAAAAAGCAAACAACAGACTAAAAATGACTTTGGAGTTTGACTTTTGAGACTTTCAAACTTTAAAATCAATTTTGTATGTCCCATTTTCTGATCCTGTTCGAATGATTCAACTTTCTTCGATCGTAGAGACGGGTGTGTGTGAAGTATATAAACATTCAAAGAATAAAAATAGAGATAATGAGAGTGGGATTTCTTCAATGATTAACTCTTATAAATAAATGTATCACTCTATGAACATAAGAATTAATCTTTGTTTGGCGGAATCAAACAAAGAAGAAGGGGTCGATCCGAGAATAAACTTGAATCTTGAATATCACCCCCTGGGACAAACCAGGGGGTAAACTCACATAAAAACTCTATATGTAAAATTTACTTCTAAAGACACATAATTCCTACGAAGGGATTATGTATTTATAGAGATTTCATATGCCTATCTCAAATGTGATTGGTTGATAGGATATTGGTTTGTGTGCCCATCTATTTTCATGTAGCTTATCTACTTTTGTACCAACTTGTTCCTTTTTCTTTTCTGATGAAAGCTTCACATATTGAGATATTTTCTTTTTCTTTTCTTATGAAAGTTTTTTCATAAGAAAAGATATTTAATGTGTTCATAAGATATATTATCATATGAACACAATTCTTTGAATTTGTATCGTGTAAACTCCATAACGTCCCACTAACATTTTGAAGTCTTGTAACCTTGTAGTGATCTTTTAATCAAAGAATTAGAAGCTTGATTTTTTCTTTTCTCGGTCTTCATATTTAGTGCTTCTGGGACGGTTCGCCGGTCGGTTCGCTTTGACGGAATTAATTCTAAGTAACTTTAACGATTTTCAACAACAAATACAATAAAGTTTCCTAACAAATTTGCCGTTTCTTGTCTTGAAAAAGAAAATTTACCAAATCCTAAAAGGTAGGGCTGGCAATTCTGACACGAACACGATAACACGACACGAACCTGCACGAAGTTAACAGGTTTCGTGTTTGACCTTAACAGGTTTCGTGTCTAACCAGGTCGACATGATAAGACCTGTTTAAATTTCGTGTCTAAACAGGTTAAAACCCGTTAACCTGTTAAGACCCGTTAGTGACCTGTTTATTATTTTAATTAAAAAAATATATCAAATATATGTTTATGCATGTTTTATGACTTTTGTGAACCTTTGGCAACTAAATTTTCATTAAACAGGTTCCTTAATCGTTAATTTCAAATATGGAATAACATGTCATGTTCGTGTCTTAACAGGTCGTGTTCGTGTCTTAACATGTCGTGTTTGTGTCTTAAACAGGTCATATGATATGTTGGTAACATTTTCGTGTCTTAACAGGTCATTTCGTGTAACATATTTATTAACAGGTTCGTGTTCATGTTTGGAAAATCTGACACGATAAGATTTCGTGCCGTGTTCGTGTTTACAGGTTTCGTGTTCGTGTCTTATCGTGTTCGTGTCTTAACAGATCGGGTTGACCTGATATGCCAGCCCTACTAAAAGGTAAGGATCCGAATTGCACACCCTTTTAATTCCATTTGTTTTGTTTGAAAGGGGTAAAACCCAGGAAGATATTGAATTGTTGGAGTTTTATGAAGAAAAAAACATGATAGTTAGAAAAATAAAGTTGAAGAGCTCACTAAGCATATGTCTCTGCCACAGATGATGCATCAATTGAGATCATGTTGTCACGCATGTCACAACAACAAATTTGTTAGAATAGATTGATCTTTTTGAAAGTTTTAATGATTTTTTTCTTATTAGTTTTATGTAAGTCCCACACTGGTGTAGTAAGTAGTGGAATTGTCTATCATTTCAAATAAAAAATAAGCAAATTGTCGCTCCCGCAGCAACGCGCGGGTTCCCCACTAGTGTGTGTGTGTGTATATATATATAGGGGAAGGATCACGTGAGAAGAAAAAGAAGAAAGGGCATATTAGTAAAATGCAATTTCATTTATAACTCATTTCATTAATTTTTCTCTCTTTAATTAATTAGTCAACTAATCATTAATTATCCTACATATAATCTACAAACCTACACATATCAAAATTTTCCTACATATACTCTACACATTATAGAATTTTATCCTACACAGTCGAAATTTATCCTACACACCTCGAAAATATATCCTACACAACTCGTAATTTATCCTACACAACTAGTAATCTATTCTACACTTTAAATTAAGTTGTTTTTTTTAATTGGAAAAAGTATATATTTTGAAAAGGAGTTACAAATTTAATTTAGCTAGTTATTAAAGGGGAAGAATACAAATTAATGATTTATGTAAGTTTACCAATATACCCTTATATTAAAATTAAATACAAATATTAAATGAAGTAAAATGAAGCATTCTTATTGGTTGAAACTTCTTCTTTTTTCTTCTTACAAAAAAATTCTTCTCATTTGAACCCTCCACTATATATATATATATATATATAGGGTATATATAGGGTTGAGTTCATTTCAGAACTCTAAATAACTACAGAACTTTCAGAACTCCTAATAAACAAACATTTTATATATAAGTTTTTGTATTTAGGATTTTTTTATCATCTATTTGATTAATACATGTTAAAAGTAGTTTACATATGTTTAATTGCCAAAATTATATATATGTGTGATAATTAATTACATATATGTAAAAAAACTAGTTTACATATATGTAATTATAAAACTACATACAAAAAATGATAAATTACTCTTAACATGTATGTAATCGTAAAAATACACATAATAAATGATAAAATTATCCTAAACATAAAAATATATAAATAAAAAGATTGTTTATTAGGAGTTCTGCGAGTTCTGTAAATATTTATGGTTCTGAAATGATCCTAGCCCTATATATATATATATATATATATGTGTGTGTGTGTGTGTGTTGTATGTATATGTGTGTGAGAGAAGAAGGACGCCCGACATAAACGTCTTGGGGAGGACGTTCAAGACGCCGACGCCCCATCGGAAATGGTGTTGAGGGCCGGCGACGGTCCCAGACGCCCCAAGACGCCCCCGTACCGAGTAGCCTAAGAGATGGGGGTTGTATCACATGGATGTGTGGTGGGGTTACATATATATATATATGTGTGTGAGAGAAGGACTAGTTCTCACCCCGTTATAATTTTAACCTCCATAATACAACCCCGCCGCATAGCATCCCCCGGGGCGGTGTTGGCCGGCGCTATACGGCGCCATGGGGGGGGGGTGCGGCGCCATATCCAGTGCGAGTACGGAGGGTCTAAATCACATAATATTTAAGAATAAATGTATTCGCGTTACAAGGTTACTATAAATATTAATTAAAATATTTCTTTTTAACAATTGTATTGATGGTTTATTTCTATCGACAAATTTTATTCACAACCAGCCGAAACGTCACTCTAACAAGTAGCTAGAGGGACGCGACATACAACACAAAACAAACAGATTAGGCCATGTGTAGTGGTCACCCCCCATCATGTGGGGTTATTCGACACGTGGCAATTGGGTAAGAGAAGGGGGTTATATCACATGGATGTGTAGTGGGGTTATACCCCTTCAATTTTATATATATATATATATATATATATATATATATATATATATATGTGCGTGTGTGTGTGTGAGAGAGAGAGGGGGGGAGAAGGACTAATCTTCACACCATTATATTTTTTGTGAGCGGGACCTAAAACCGGGATATGGCGCCCCTCGGGGCGGTGTTTGCCGGCGCTATGACGGGGGGTGGCGCCATACCACCTACGACTACGAGAGATCTTACAAATTCATGCATTTCCACCTATTCCAATCCAAGGCTAGACCTTTAGACCTATTTGAAATCCACAAGAAACTTGAAACCTTTATGTCCGCCAAAATTGTCTCCACTTTTATAGGGGCATCTAAGAAGATTAAATTGTTACATGCTTGCCAAATACACCAACACGAAATCATAATAGTGGCCGGGATAATTTATTTTCTACTCGTCTCACGTGGAACCTTCTTATGGATCCCGAACAAGTCAAGAAAAGAGAAGGCGTAAACCGAAGGGAGCTTAGACCATTCAATGATGTGTTGCCAGATCACCAAGGAGACAAAACAAGACATGAACAAATGGTCTATGGACTCTTCTGCCGAGAAGCATAAGCTACAAACGGCCGACACTGCCATGATTCCTCGTTTCCTTAATTCCTCCATTATTGGAAAGCGGTACAAAAGAGCTTTCCAAGCAAAAACATTAATCTTCAGAGGAATCTACGAGTTCTACTCCAACCTTCTACTAGGCTCGATAGGGTTAGGATTGTGCAACAATTTTTTGACCGACGCCACAGAGAAGATCCCATCTTTTTCCTCCCTTTCAGAGCTATTTGTTGAGCCCATCTTTTAGAGAAAAGGATTGCAGCTTGATTATGAAATCCAGGAGCTCCGCAGCTTAGAAACCACCCGAAACCGGGTTCTTCCTGTTCCATGACAAGGAAGTCAACCTATTTGAAGACTAAATTCAATCAACGACTATACAGTCCTTCACAGCCTCTAGTTTGAACAAGTTTGGGTAAAGGCTCTCGGTTTGTCGAGCAATCATGAATCTAGCTAGAATCAAACCCGTAACCCATTACGAACATTACCTCTGATCGAGCTAGCTATAGACACATTAATGGAAGCGAGGAAACTATTGATGCTTGCTATGACCCCCCCCCCCATGTACCATTCAGTTTCTTGTTGAATGAAAGAGCCGACCAGGTTTGGGGTGTATTGGTGGTATAACTCAAGTAATCACTCCTTGTATAATAAAGTAGCTAAGTTAGACACAGTTTAGTTTTATAAACCGTTATAAAAGTATGTTAAAATGTTTCAGTCTACTTCTTTTATTTTTAAAAATAAAAAAAATACAATTTTCTAATCTTGTCATCTCCGATCATGTATTCAAATAATTCTTAACTCCGAAACTTGAGTAAATTACAATAATCGTCTTTTATGATAACACTAGATTGCAAAGTGTGTCATTTGTCTTTAAAAAGTACAAAAAACGTACTCGATGTTTGCAAACCCTTGCACGTTATGTCTTTTAGCACTAACTCAATTAGATTTCATGATTAAATCTAACCAAGTGGACTCCATGCAAGGGTATTTTGGTCATTTTACCCTAAACACTAAAATTAATAAACAAAACAATTTTAAAAAAAATTAAACATAAATCCTCTCCCTCTCTCTCTCTCTCTCTAACTCCTGCCCTGCCTCCCCTTCTCTAACTTGCCCAGCCTCCCCCTCCCTCTAATGCGAAACGCTAAAGAGACATGATCCTCACGAATTGAACTGAACAAAGAACACAAAATATCTCTTCCACTGATCAAAATAACCACCCAAAAACAAAGACCAACTGAGTTTAAATACTAGAAGAAGAACAAAAAGAAAGTCAAAGTAAAAGATAAACAATTCAAAAATTAAAGTAATAGATAATGAAATTTGAGTTTGAATTAGATCATCATCCTTCCAGCTTATCCTTGATGTGCACATGTAAGACCCAAACACGTTTAACCTTAAAACAACGCAGCGGAAATACGAGCCTTAAGATTTCTTTCTTTATTAACTACATTACTGATGTGAAGGCCCAATTACAAAATGTCAAACATTTTCTAGAAGGAATTTACAACATTCACACTTAAATTAACATTTCAAAGCATTACATAATTCAAGCTACGCGACCGTTCTTTCCGTACAATCCTTGCTCTTTGACTTGATCAACGCCTGCTTATCTTCGTTAGTGGCAGAGGAAATCCGTGTGATACCTGTGGATATCATATACAACTTAATCGTTAGTCATTGACAACACCATACAACATTATTCTATTTAAATGAAAATCGTATAACATTCCACAATGTGAACTTGGATTCATTCAATCATTCTCTTAATCCAAGTTCGGCTTCAATTCCTCATAAACCCAACGTTCTCATACATGCATTACATTCCAACCTCAAGGCACATTATTAGTAATCGTCAATACTCAGACGTATTAAAACCATACCTACGTACATTCATACCAACTTACATTCATGTATGTATACATTTCTACATACGTACATACAATCATATACGTCAATACTCAGACGTATTAAAACCATACCTACGTGTGTCGGCAGATTACTCGCGTAGGCAGCCAGTTAGTGTGTCGGCAAAAATAGGAGCAGCACACGGCGTCGGCGACGCCTAAACACGGCGTCGTCGACGCCCCTTACTTTTGGCATTTTTCTGCTACGTTGTTTTCGTCGCTCGAACGCGCTAAAACTCACATAACTTTTAAACCGTTTAACCGTTTTACCTCTCGTTTCTTCCCACATGATCGTAATTTGGTCCTCCGTCGTATGGACTCAAAATCTAACAACCGGACTAAGGAAATTCTTAACTTATATTTTTCAGTCTAATATTCATTTACGAATTATTCGACCCGTTCATGTTTTTATCAAACAACTCATATGTTTATACTTAAAACTCACATGAACATGATAACTGTAACACTTTTACATTATCCGGAGTTCCGTACATGGGGTTTATGAACCTGATTCCCGGTATGCATTAAACTCATTCATTTAAATCAACTATACGTAGTTGAACTTTATTAGTAAAATTTCCTTACACCTCCGAGGTCTAAATTGCATCGTTACTTATCATACAATTTCATTCAAACGATTAGAAATCAAAGCATTTGAACAAAAGAATTAAACACAAGAAATTATATTTTTTTTCTTTTTCAGCCCCTTCACTCGGTCGTGTCAAGTGTCCACCCGGCCGTGTCAGCTCTGCACGTTTATTTTTCACCCATTTTACATCCAAACCTATTCAAACTCATTTTAATCGCTTGGGGTTCATTTCTTAACATATCTAAGCTGTAATCCATTACCCGGATCCATAATTCATATAGTTTAATCTAAACTCATTTTTCACCCGTTACCCGGTTTGCGTTTTACTTTATTTTGACCCGTTTGGTCTACTTAACGAAAACCTTCACTTCTATATAACCAAACCTTATTAGACTCTGATTATCATACGTAAATAACTAGCACATAACCTTGCTTAAATAAACTAAGAAGTGATTCTGGAAAATCACTTACTTAATACTTCGTACTTGATATTATCATCAACAACACATTTCAACTTAACTCCTAACAATTATCATACAATTAATCTCTTTTTCTACTAAACAGGGAGTCCGGGAATTTACTTACCTCGTGCATTCGAGTTCGTGCATAACTTCCGTGTTTACCTTTGACCCGTTGCCTTTCCATGCTTGTGTCCATGTTGACATGACTCCTAACCATACATGTCGTCACATTCATAACACAATTAGCGTACATACACTCATTCATTCGGCTTTTAGATCATGCAATGTTCGACTTTCGTTAGTCTATTAGCGCATAAATAAGACATGTATCATCATACTTCCTTACCATCATACACATAAATTAGCTAGTACATAACATATAAGTTCTTGCATACAATTTTACCTTCTAACTTCACTTAGTCATTTCATCAAACACTTGGCGCGCGTACAAATTTTTAAACATAATGTACAAGTATCTTGAGCACATTTTCCATAATTCATCCATTGATTAGCATAGCAATCCCCAACTTCACAATTTGACATCCTAACTATTTACTTATAGTTCTACATAATTTATCCATCAAAATACCATCAACATTATGCTAATTTATATATATAACTTCACAAATCTTGATCATTCTATAACAATCAAGTGGGTTTTACCCCAAATCATCAACATAGACGAAACTAAGCATATTATAACATCTACACATTCATATCAACTAATATTCATGTTAAATTTTACACTACATTCACGGATTACACATAACCCACTTAATCAAACATCACTAAAACATAAAATTCAACTTACTTGATGTTAGGAACACTTAGGTGATCATAATGCTTTGTTCATGCATTCATTTAGCCCTCAAATTTCCTTCCAATTTGACTAATTTTGTGTTGTTAGGGTTTTGTTCTTCCCCCCTTTCTCCTGCTCTTCACGTCGCACACACACACATATCCCTGATGTGTGTGTTTTCTGTTAAAATTTTAATTAAATTACTTTTCTAGTTGCCCAAGTTTGGTCCCTCAAATATTGAGCATTCTACTTTATGGTTAACTTTGTTATCATGCATTCTTAACTTAAGCCAAGAGATCACTTGCATTCTAACTAGGTTAGTACTCCTAGTTATCATTCTATAAAATAATCGAACAATTATAGTCATACACTTATTCTTAACACGTACACATATAAATAGCCTAGTTATTTTTATTTCATGCTATATCATAGAAAACATACTAGAAAATATAAAAATTCGGATTTTGGGGCGTTACAGCAAAAAATGCAATATATAAATTACATCAAACAAGGCATAAAAGCGACCCTTTTTCGGTACTAATGTTGGAAAAAGCATGTTTCTTTGTTTACTTTTAATTTACAGGATCAAAAGAGCTTAAACGAATAAAAGGAACAAATTAACAGCAGAAACCACCACAAATACAAAGAAGAAGGATTGACACGACCTGCCGAACCCCCATCCACATCTAAAACAACAAAAATAACAAAAGTAGAAGCTTAGGCACAGCGCTGTTCCCACCAGGCATGGAGTCGTGCCCAGTCAAGATACCCTGCAGAAAAAGACAACAGCAAAAGACAAACCAACACGGGGTCGTGCCAACTCAACATGGGCCATGGTCAACTCTGGGATTCGTAGAATCTAAGATGGTACAGCAAGTACACTCACCATTGGGTCGTGCTCTGTCACCACGGGGCGTGTTAGTACAAGACTTGACATCTACACTTAATGAAGGGAGAGAAAAAGAAGACCACGGGGCCGTGCCAGACCTCTGTTTTCACCTATAAATAGAGGTGTTTGGTTCAAGAGGAAGGCATCCATCAGCAAACCACTTCTCTCACACTTGACATCAGTCCACCATCACTACAACACCAACACCCACCACCATCATCCATCTTTCATCTTTTAGAGTATGTAGTAGTCTCGGGATCCAAGATCGATCGTAAGAGTTCTTGTCAATTAAAGGCCATGCTTGGCTAAATCTCTTAAATCACTTGGTGAAGATAAATCTTTTATGTATTACTTTTGATTTCCAATCTTTGGCAACTTTTTAATTGGGTATGTATTAACTTCTTTAATAACTAGTTTTTTATGTTGAAGGTGAACTTTATTTAATCATTTCTTCATGTTTTATTGATTCACTCATTTGTGTCTTTACGGTCTATATAAAGCGTGTTAACTACCTGGAAGGGGGTTAGAAGGGTGGTTGGGTAAAGTTCTTGCCTCGTTCAGTGTATAGATCCTGCGAGGACCTGATCCAAGCTTATTAGGACATCCCTTGAGACAGATAGCATCAAATCGGGGGAAGTAAGAACGTCATGTAATCCCTTATAAATAAACTGCTATTAAAACTTTATCCGGCCTTACGGGACTGTATCCCTACTGACTCAGACCAACATGGTCGAGGGTAACGTCGCCTTCACAAGAGGGGCCTACCACTTTTCGCATTAATAACTTATTTAATTATCTTTCAATAATCCGGCCTTGCGGGACTGTATCCCTGCTGACTCAGACCAATATGGTCGAGGGTAACGTCGCCTTCACAAGATGGGTCTACCACTATAACTAAGATAATCTCTTAAAAAACCCAAAGTGCGAAAATCATCAAAGGATACATAAAGGGGAGTTGGAACCAAGTGATTCCTTCTTGTCTATTTGTTTTTCCTTTCATATACGTTTTTATTTCTAGTTTATCTTTTAAAACTTTTATCAAAATTTGGTTAGATTAGACGTTAACGATAAGCCGGTATTAAAAGATCTTGTGTCCTTAGACGACCTCGGTATCTTACCATCACTATACTACGTCTACGATGGGTGCACTTGCCCTAACGTGTGTAGAGTGATAGTATTGTATCGTGTTTTATAAATTTTAAGCTTGATCACGAGTAAAAAGTGCTCAAAATAATCTAAAATTTATACGCACACCACACACACACGTCAATCCCCATCCTTCCATCTCAAACCTACCTTGGATCCAACTCTAAACTGGTATCTAACCTGGCCCAGATGTGTTCGTTGGATTGCCGGGTTCGGGTGGCTTTGGCTCCGGCTTTATATCGTTATCACTCTCTCTATCTCGACACTGTCTCTCTCTAATTACCAGACTACTGTCACAACCCCCGACCCCACCCTGGGCGGGATCCGTGAGCAGATACAATTCGCAAAGGAATTTTTATCAGGACCGGGTGTCAGGAAAGATATGACAGTTCTCAAAATAGCGTAGTTTTCATTTCATAAACTATGGGATGAAAACCGTATTTACATAAAGGATTTTCACAGGGATAAACCCTTGATTACAAAACAGGTTTTATTCAGGTTACATAGCCACTTATTTAAGCTTGGAGTGCCTTATAGCACTTTTACTTCTCTTCATAGTAAATCATCTGAAACGCGTTTTAAAAACATTTGATCAACGAAAAATACTGGTGAGTTCATTCAACTTGTATAAAAAGACACATTGTTATAATTACAACACTAAAGGTTTTTACATTTGTTTATATTCAATTACTCAAATAAGTATTTCTCACTCGGTGGCAATTCCTGTGACTATGGCCATATCACTATTGGCCCTCAATTGTCCAATAGCAAAGCTTATTAAGTAGTGTATATAAAACCCCACATGCCGACAGTAATTTCAGAATACAAAAACTTAATCACTATAAAAACAACTGGAAAACATTTAGGGTTTTTAAAGCATTTAATAAAAGAGAATGACTCACATTGCAAATTTAGGGTTTTCAGGAATCGCCTCCTCGTCTAAGTCATGGGTTCCTAATTAAACACACAATACGACACGTATTAATGTATTAACCCAATTCAAACTTTAACGATAATCACGAGATCAAAACCTCAACGTAGTTAACAAAGTATAGCCTTATATAGGCAACACTTTGACATCCGTTGATTTGGTTTCGGATCAATCAGACATGGTATCGTACCAGTGATCAGGGTTAGCACGCTGACTACGGAGCAGAGCTTCAGGGTTTACAGGTTTCGAGTATTAGGATAGTAACTCGAGAGAGAAAGAAAAGAAAATGACCAGTTTGAATGTCCAATTCTCATTCAATATATGGTTGAATTTTGATGTCGTCGCGTCAGGCGACCATCTTCTCAATTCACCGTCGCCTAACGCGACGAGGTGAACTATGGCATAGGTGGCGTGAGTCACCACGTAGGCTTGCCACGTAGTAGCATGTGTCTCCTTTTAAGCAATGAAGCGTCGCGTCACGTGACCGGCTTCTACCATTATCGTCGCGTCGCGCGATGATGTAAAAAACTGGATTTTCTCCTTTTTCGTCCTGGTTTCCGCCGTACGCGTTTGGTGTCTTGATTATGAATTGTTATGGGGCTTTTTCGAGGGTTGTTATAACTGCCACCACCTCCACACACTACCTGTCATCACCAATCAAACCAACCACCCACATCTGCCCATACACCACCCAACCACCACCCACGTACCCCTAAACTCCATCTTCCACAAACACCCATAACCACCAAAATGGATCTGTTGAACGACGCAGAGCTGTGTAACAAATGATGGTGGATCTGTTGGACGGTGGTGACGGATCTGTATAGAGAGAGAGAGTTTGTAGAGAAAGAACTGAGGGAAAGGAAGGGTTTTTTAATTATTTATTTTAGTGTTTAAGGTAAAATGACCAAAATACCCTCGCAAGGGATCTACCTGGTCAGATTTAACCATGAACATTAATTGAGTTAGGGCTAAAGGATATAACATGCAAGGGTTTGCAAACATTGAGTACGTTTTTTGTACTTTTTGAAAACAAAGGACACACTTTACAATATAGTGTGAACATAAAGGACGATTTTTGTAATTTACTCCCGAAACTTTAAATGCTAACTTTGTGTGTATACTACTATTTACTTTAGTAAAATTATTAATAATATTTTTTTTACCCTAGCTTGATTAATTCATGTTATATAACATTAAGGTTGGGTGGTATGGGGTGCCAATGCTATGCAACCTCAGTCATTTTCCAACAATAGCCTCCCTCGGTCCTGGAGCGCCATTGGGGGCGCTATTGGTCTTCCGCGAGTGCAATAACGAGCAACAACGGGTGAAATTTGGTGGGCCCTTTGTGTCATAAGTGTTGTGAAACGGTAACATTCTTAAAAAATAATTTCAAATGCTTTAATTTCTAATCTGTATACACACATGCTCTTATTTTATTTCACTTTAAACCTCTCCATGCTCTCAAACTCTTTATACTCTCAATCTCTTTATTTTCAATGGCATGTCCTTTGACTGAGGCCGATGATATCACGTTAGTTACGAGTTAGGTGGATACGGTCAATTTAGGATTCCTTTGAGTCTCGCCTCAATGTTGGAGTAGCATTAGGACCACATTCTATGAACGTGTAGGTGAGTGGAAGAAAACACATTTTAGGAAGGTTTATGCACCTACGCATAAAGTGTACACATTTTGAGAAGTGCTACGTCACTGCGTTGAACCGCGAGGAGGGTGTAGCCGAGGATGAAGCGCTTGTCGCGGCACGTACTGAGTTCGAAGCACTATACGTAGGGCTATTTGATCAAGTTGTGGCTACGAGGATTTTGCGAGACCGGCTTGGGGGATTGCGGCGACACATACTTAGTTTATGTTTGCTTTATTTTTTTATTTTTAAGTTATCTAAATGTTATTTTTCATTTTTAATTTATTTAAATGTTATGGTTTTTATTTTTATTTATTTAAATGTTTTGTTTTTTATATTTTATTTATTTAAATGTTATAAATATAAAAAAAAAACAAAAAAAGTGATTAGGTAATGACTGAGGGACTCCATTCCTTAACGTGACGCATACATGATATTGAAATGGTGCAATAGAAACCATAAGAGTTTCATTTCATACCATGCACCTTAATGGGTTAAAATGATTAACAAATAGGCTATAATGATATTTAAACACAATTTTCATTCATATTTGGAGTGTTGGTTAAGTTATCATTTAATTTGAGCACAAATTAAACGTGTTTATTAAGTAATGATGTTCAAGATATATCATTGTAGACTTTAGAGTGATAATTTGCATTTCATGCCGACTCAAATTTAATAAAATTAATCAATTGACAGCCGACTCAAATTTAATAAAATTAATCAATTGACAATATAATTACTTTAAAAACTGGCAACGAAATTGGTGACCTATTATTTCAATTTTTATACTTTACAAGCTGCAACAGAAATTGAAAAGGATGTTCAAGTTACCTCTCCCGTAAATCATGCTTTGGATAATAAAGTTACTCAATTTTGAGGCTTTTACAAGATCCAAAGTAGCATTTTTATCCTTTTTTTTAGCAAATTTATAGGTCACCAGGTTTGAATATCTTATTTATATTAATTTTAAAATAATTAATTTTAAATAATCTATCCTTCATGTAATTATTTGGAATATATTTTAATGTGATATACTATATTTATTTAAATCATATTAAATTAAAACACACATAGCTTACTAAAATAGGGGATGATTTAAATGAAAACCACTTTATCGCGAAAACTTGAAACCTAACTAAAAAAGCCTACAAAACACACCAATTTTTTTGCAATTTTTTTATTAAAAATCGCTAGTTTTTGTATATAAAAAAACTTTTTTTTAAAAAAAAAAATTGTAGTGCACATGTGTAGTACACATACACATGTGTACTATTACACATGTACACTACAATTTTTTTTTTTTTTGAAAAAAAGTTTTATTTGTATACCTAAAATAGCGAAAATTGGTATGAAAAAAAATTGGTTATGTTTTTTAGGCTTTTTTAGTTAGTTTCGAGTTTTTGCGTTAACTAGTGGTTTTCATTTGAACCTTTCCCTACTTTTCAAAAAAAATAAGGATAACTATAAGAACAAATGCACTGTCTAGATTATTCTTTAAATAAAGAGTATAAAAAATTAAGTGTAATAAGCAAGACCCGTTTTTTTTTTTTTTTAACAAGGATGCCTGTAAGAACAAATGCATTGTGTAGATTATTCTTTAAATAAAAAGTATCAAAACGTTGATGTGAGATAACATAATAGTTTTAACGATGAAAGTAAAACCATGTGTTTGTATATAGCTAATGATGTAGTGTTTGATTCAATATATGTGATTACAAGTCGTTTGTTTCAACTACTGCTTATAATATATGTATAAATTTTTTTTTCATTGTAACTACTTTATCAGTGTAATTTAAAGATCAAATCAAATAATACCCTTTTAATTTCATTTATATGCAAAATTTAGAAATAATTTACATCGAGATAGTTGGTAAACGGGCTACAAGCTGCGCCGCTACCCCTTTTTGAATAGCAAAACTACGTTCATAGAACCCTTTTAAAAAAAAAAAAATGTCTGTAAAATGTGGTACCAACCACATTGGTATCTTTAAATAAGATGTTATACATTCTTTACAGTATAATCGTTTATAAGGTCACAACATAATATAAAGGATAGAGTTAGTTGAGTTAAATGTTATTTTAGTCCCTGTGGTTTGAACCATTTTGCCAGTTTAGTCTAAAGGTTTTATTTTTTACTTGTGGGTCCAAAAAGGTTTCACCGTTGCCATTTTAGTCTACTGGGTCAACTTCATCCATTATTTCTCTTAATGAGAATGACAATTCGGTCATTTTATATGTAATTCTGTTAACAAGAAGGACAATTCGACCATATAAAATTACCAATTGCCCTTCTCGTTAATAGAAATAATGGATGAAGTTAACTCAGTGGACTAAAATGGCAACAGCGAAACCTTTTTGGACCCATAGGCGAAAAATGAAAACTTTGAATTAAACTGGCAAAATTGTCTAAACCACATGGACTAAAATGGCATTTAACTCTATATTTATGAAGTTCTAGTTAGAGTAAAT
This sequence comes from Helianthus annuus, assembly GCF_002127325.2. NCBI lineage: Eukaryota > Viridiplantae > Streptophyta > Magnoliopsida > Asterales > Asteraceae > Helianthus > Helianthus annuus. The sequence goes on along the minus strand of NC_035448.2, from coordinate 17,173,177 downwards.
TACACTGATTGTACTTTATTTATACATAAAACTTCACTTCTTGTCCTTTGTCTTTAATTTGTGCATTGCATGTCCTTTGAAAAACAATTTTGCACACACCTTGTCTTTATCTCTAACCACTATCCACCATCCCAGTTAAATACACCCATGTGCCCCTCACGTGTCACACCCTGGCTTTGCGGAAACGTGGGTTATTTGGTGTGACTTCTTAATACCATTGCAACAAATCATAACAATTCTATATGATTAAAAACATGAGATATTCATTCATTAAATAAGTTTAGAAAAATCCCATTTTATACTTGTCTTAAAACCACAACCACAAAATAAGTTACAACCCTTGACTTGATTTAAATGAGTTCATAAAACTCAGCAAAAGACTTTAAACAATACTAGATTTAGAGTTATGTAACCCGTCCAGGAAGAGGTTACACCTTCTAAACCCGGGATGACTTCTTTATTCAAACGCAGCTTGAAATATATATGCATACCGTGCCAGATCCATTTGTTTCTTGAAATACATGTAGTTTGAAAAGTCAACATAAAGTTGAGCGAGTTCATGTGTATGTGAGTTGATATAAACCTTTGTAAAATGTCTGTATGTATGAAAATTCCTGGTATGTAGCAATAAGGAAAAAGAGATCAATTAATGTGTAGCTAATACATTAATAAGTGAAATGGCCTAGGAAGCACTCAAACCTGTAACGCGTATTTCATACCGGTCCTTCCGGCGGAACGACATAGTCACCACATGCAGCCACACGCTGGCTCATGTGTGGGGCTCGCAACACCCGATAGATCTATCACTCATGCCTCTCGGTCCTTATACAAGGATTAATGGTCTTACGATAATAGCCTACCCATTCACATGATCTAGGTAATAACCCTCCTTACGCAATCCATACCATGTAAAAAGTACTTGTAATCATAGTAACATGTATTTCACCCCCGCAGTTTAGAAAACTGAAAACCGTAAAAAGAAAAGGGGGACATGAACTCACCGAAGTGGGTCTCTAAAAAGTATCTCCCAGTCAACCTGCTGTGCGACAACCTACACGTACAAACTTCTATTAGACGGACGGCCGTGCCTTAGCTTAAGGGTTAATGTCTTTGGGAAATAGTTAGGCAACTATTTCGTAATTACACTTCGGAATTATTTGGTGAATATATTCCTTCCCAAGGATGGGGGCTTTAATACATGTGCGTTCGTATATCTTCGAAATATATTATTAAGTCTCACTTAAAATATATTTTAAATCCTTTCTCCAAAATATAAATATTTTCCCAAAATATTATATTTTATTACATATAGTTTTTCCCCAAAATAATACTCTTGTCAAAATACGTGTTCACTAGTATTTTTCCGAAAATGCGAAAGTTACGTTTAGAGATCGGGTGGTATTAATAATACCGTTGTAACTTAATATTTATTGTGAAGGCGTTCGTATTATTTTTGGAGTCGTTAACATCCGGTAATATTATTTTTACTCTAAAAATAATATTTAGATAGTTTGCAAAATAATCACAAAAATTTACGCAAGTGTTGTTATGAAAATATATATTCTAAATATATATATTTTAGCAAGTTTTATTTGTGAAAATCCCACCTCCGACACTTAGAAATTTTGTGATAAAAATCGTGGCGAAATTTACATTTTTGGAAAACAAGTTAAAAATATATATATATTTATAACACTTGTGATAAAAATATTTCCAAGTGTTAGATTTTTGGAAAAATTTCGCCAGAGTTTCCCCTGTAACTGGAGGTGGCCACGCTTTTAAGCGTATCATTTTCTTTTATCATTTCAAACAACAATTTTCTCAATCAACAATAAACAATATTCAAACCATCAAACTAGTCAAAATAGATATAAATCGCAAAAATACATGAACTTGCGGTTTATCTAAAATATGTAGTAACTTCCCATTACTTTTAGTGAATCTTTGGATAAATCAACTCGGTTTCTTAAGAGTCTCGTTTTTAAAGAAGTTACATCTTTACAACTTCTTGTCAAATACTACCAAAAATAGTTCTTTTGTCAAAACTTTGTGTTACACAAGTGTCTACACACTTGGGTGTTTACAAAAATCACCTTTATTTAGTAAAGATCCGGCTTTAAAGATATGATTTCTTTTGACACTTGATTCTTCGAAATTACCACTTGTAGATCCGTAGATCTACTAGTTTGCAAGTCTATTTCATAAGAAAGATTGTCTTTACACAAGTTCATGTTTGATATGTAGTAGTGTTCATCATTTAACCTCTTTTATACTTTAACATATTCTAGGTCATGTTTCATGGACATGACTTAGCCGGGTTAGATGACGATCCGAGCTACTACTAGCATAGATCAACACTAAATAATCATAATAAAACAAGTCTTACAAGTTTTACACAACTCTATTGTTTTTATCCAACATGTTTATCATTTTAGTAAACTTTTAGTATGTAATCTTGTATGTTCATGATTTTTAACCGACAAAGTTCATATTAACCACTTTAGAATAGATCAAGAAGGCTTCTAGAGTCACTTACTACTAGCTCGAGGCTAGGGAAGAAACTAGTCGAAAAACGAGTGGATAAAGGCAATGTAGTGAGGTCCTTTGTAATCCGTGAGCACCGGGCTTCCTCGTACGCGATCCTTCACACTTGTGGATGCTTGGAATGGCTTGAATGAAATCAAAAAATGATGGTGGTGGTGCCTTGGATCTCGGCCGAATGGAGCAAGGAGGGAGAGAGAGGAGTGATTTTTGTTTAATGGTTATGAAGTGATTAGGAACCATGAGTTATATTTATAAACCATCAAGCACTATTATCCAATGGTAACTATGTCATCTAGATTTCAAACATAGGGATTATTATAATCAAAAGTTGTAAGTGTTTGTCCCCTTGGGGAGCCGATTTCGTTAGGGGGGAGGGGGGGGGGTCTCATGGTTGGTTTCTAACTAAATGGTTAGACATTAGTTGTTAAGTAGGAGGTTAAACCAGTTACTAGTGTGTTGTAAGTTGTAACGGGTGTTAGGGTATTCGGGGACCCTAACTGGCTTAGAAAAGGAAAAACAATGTTAATGACAATATTTTTATGTTCCGGATAAAGTCCGATTGTTCGGTTGGATTGTGATCCGTTAAAGTGCTTAACAAAGCTTTAGAGTGTCGTTATTATATATTTAAGTGACACAATTTATTCCCAACACTTTGGAAAGTGTCTAGTAATATTTTCCTCATGTTTTGGCACTTTATTAATTAGTTTAATGCTGAATTTTTATTTAAAGTGCTGAATTTTGTACTTAAAGTACGTTTTAGGCACATCCGGTCACTGTAATTATCACCTAGTGACGCAGTTCTACAATCCTCACTTCCCTACACTCTCTACGGGTGTAGTAAACTATCTCTGGCTCATATAGGCCTTAGAGACAGTGTCCCATCTGGTGCTGGCTATATCAGCGTGTTAAATGGGTTATCCGTTCATTGTGCTACTGTGCTTTTGTGCATCAAGGTTGTCACTAAAGTTCTGTAGGTAAATAATAGAGTAGCAGCAAATAAAGTATGAGGCATGGTTATATATATTTCAGAAACCATGTAGAGGTTTATTTACAACTGTAAGCAAGCACGGTATTTGAGCAGTAATTAAATATAAATTAATCGTACGGATACCTGAAATTTTTAGGGTTGTCACATTCTCCCCCCCGTTAAAGAAATTTCGTCCTCGAAATTTGTACTACCTCAACTCCTTATGGTCACGTCACACATGTATGTATATAACTAACATCGTGGTAGATAATCATCTAACCAAATCAAACCTTACTCATATTTGGTGAGTCCAAGAATATTTAACAACCCGAATTCTAGGGTTAAAAAGGTGCGTGCTCATAGCAGTTGACATCAAAGGTACAAGACGTACTTGACGAATAGCCTAGTGTAAACCAGCCAGCAGGGGTGTCCACAAGAGAGGAGTTTCAACTAACAAGTTCCTCAAACGATCGATCGCAGTATCCAAGCGAGTTTTCATGAAACATAGCACCCGCTATATAAATTCAAAAATTAACAACTTAAATGAAATGGTATATTGATCTGTCAACTCCCAAGTAGACGAGTGGCAAGGTTCAGTGCGTTGAACATTTTGATCTGCGAGAATACACCAAATGAATACAAACGAATCTGGTGTATTCTTGCCTTGATTTGTAGTTGCATCGGAAATGTTTAAATGACAGGTCAAACGAGAAGATATGCAGTTTGGTGTAAAACGGTTGACCATGATTAGCACAAGCTGCAAGTTTGTAATGACACCACAAGGTATCGCAACGACATGATTCCATAATAGCGGTGACTGAACAAATTCACCGAGTTTGAGACCAGATGAAGGTGTACCGAAACAAGCCGGAAGATGAAACTAAGCACTGCAAGGCATTTGATTGATAACGAAAGAATCGTTAGGAGGTACACCATAATATGAAATGAATTTATGTACCTTTGACTCAGCACGCAAGTGTGTTGAGAGTGCTTTAATTGTGATAAACAAAACGGATTTAGGGCAAGTTGTCAAATAATCAATTAAATCCGTGTACGAGGTGAGTAGTCAGATAAGCGCAGGCTTCAATTCTGTGAAAGTATCACTGTAAGGTATCGAAATCTATCAACGATTTAGTGGAGTCATAGAACAAATAAGTCTACTACGACTCGAGACAAAAGAATCTGTGCCAAAGTATTAGAATATGATGCTCTCAATACATCATATGGCGTCTCAAATCAAACATGTGAACTGGATAAGTTCAAGCAGTTGAACCTAGTTTCAACGTAACCAAACAATAAACGTACATATCAACAAGGAAATCTTGACATGATAGCAAACATGTAACTTGAAAGAAGGTAGTTTCAAAAAGTGTGTTGACTTGATAACAAAAGAGTCAACAATGACAAAAATTGTAGGTCATTCGAATCACAAACTAGTGATTAGATTTGACGACGTAATATCTGAACATTTATGAAGCGTTTATTCGAAATGAAACCGCATGCGTAGCAAACGGTGCATGGGTTATACATAAGTTTTCATGTGATGAAGCGATGCGCTTCTACCAAAAGAGAGAAGTGACCAAGTATACGAAGCAAGCGTGTGTTCGCTCTCAGTGAAGGAAACAACGTGATGCAACTACTTGAGGGGAGTAGAAATGCAAATATCTACTTGTTAGAAGTGAAAGTGAAGACTTCAACGGAAGAAAATTTAAGTACTTTCGGTTTCGTTAACTGCAATGACAAGTTGGTCAAGTTAATGATGTTTGATTGAGTTGACAGATAATGTTCCTAGATGTACGGCTTCTAGTTTCTCCGGATTCCGCATCTCGTGTGGATCTGGTTTATACATTGTGTAGGAAGCAGCATTTTGTTTATGTCTAAGCATAATCATTGTCCCACAATTTCATCCTGGTGTATTCCCTGAATTTCTCCGCTAACGATGTTCGATCGTCGATCAGTCGTGTAGTAGTAGTTGGGTCCTCATAGTCAGTTACGTAAGAGGTTCGCTAATTTTTAGCAAGAGTCACTGACTCTGGTGGGTAGCTCGTTCGGCTCCTGGTAGCTGACTTTTACTTGAAAATCATCATCCCTCTTTTTGGCGAGCAGATATGGGGTTACCCAACAGGGGATTTTTGGTCTGTTATCTTCCTTCTCCATCAACTTCTGAAACTTCACTGTCAATCCTTGCATTCCCGAAGATGTAAGTCGTTGAGGGGTATTGACTGCAGGTGCGACGCCGGGAATTAATCTGATGCGGAACTGGATTAGCCGAGGAGGAGAACATTCTGGCAAATCCTCGGGGAAGACCTTAGGGCATTTCCATTTAATAAAAAGATCTTCGTGCTTAGTTCTTCGGCTCTCCTTGTCCCCGACATGGGCCAAGGAACAACATATTCTTTACACCGCATCCTCCATGCCTTCAAGCAATTTATAGTTTGTAGAGGCATATCTTGCCTCATGAGTCATGATTGCTTCGTCGTTCGAATCCGGGATGCGGATAACGATCTCCGCTTGGTTGCTCGACTGCGGGTTCATCCTAGTTACTATGTCGAGGTCGTTTATTAACCAGTCTCACTAAGAGTGGGTCATCTAACTTACTCTCTACTAAACTAAGTAGATTCCTAAATTCATGAGATGCGAGGCTATGGTCGGCACTGTTATCAAATAAGTGGATACAAAATTTTGGGTTGATAAAGAACGTACCAGCGACCATATCTGGATCCTGGCATGCTTCACTAGCTCTGGTGTTGGATGCTCCTTCATGGTCTTGGTTAATCTCCCTTGGGCAATCCTTCCCAAGGTGCCCCACACCACCGCAGTTATAACCTTCCTTTTCTTCCTTTCCTCTTTTCGTCTCCTGCCAACACGTTTCCCTGTTGTGTCCCTTTTTACCACAGTTGTCACACTTCCTATTACCGCATTGCCCGTTATGATGGCGCTGGCATACTTCGCACTTAGGTAGTTTACCCAAGTACATCTTTCCCTTTTTGGCCTTATTCTTGTTATTTGCCTGATCACCTCCTTGGAATTTACTAAGATTCCTTTTGTTCTTCTCAGATGCCTCCACTGGTGTTTCCTTCTTCTCGTCCGGGATTGAAAATTTCACCAATCTAAGTGCTTCCTTATTGAGCTCCAGTCCTATCACATGGGCAATCATGGGTGATGGTGGCGTTGATACCATCATCAAGCTCAAGGCTTGAGGTGTCAGTTCCCAAATGGATTGCTCCATTCTCTTCAACTCGGGTTCCACCAGGTACGGAACGACTCGCGACAAATCGTAAAGCCTTCGCACGTGCTCCACCACATTTGGACCTTCCTTCTGTAGTTCCCAGAATTCTAATTCCAGCCTTTGGAAATCAATCTGTGAATAATACTCCTTCTGCATTATTTCTTTCAGCGCGCTCCCTGACATCGCATATGCTACAGCCTCGCCCAATTCTCGAACCTTACGGTCCCACCATAATAGAGCCCCATCCTGCAACAGTCCGGAAATGTATGGGACTTGCTGCTCTGGCGTGCAACCACTCGTCCGCACAACGGCGTCCACATTCTCAGCCCATTTTACAAAAGCTATGGCACCTCACGTGCCACCGAAATTCAGGGGTTTGCATTCTAGAAAATGCTGGTAGGTACAACATGCATTCAAGATTTCATCATCACCATAGGTATTAGCAAGGCACTTTGGGGACTTTCCAAACGTGTCGTAATGTGTCTTTAGATGACTTAAACATTACCGTTAGGTAGGTTTCTCCCTGGGGCACCTTCGCCATGTTTGTAGCGAAGAACCTCGTGCCGAGCTCTGACTTGAGAGGCGTGCGCTAACCATTCTGCCTCGGTCAGTCGGGTGATCTCTTGATGCGACATCTTCTAGGAAGAAGTTCATGTTAGTTAGGTCTCTTCTATTCAGGGAACGTAAATAGTCGTTTGGAACACATGTATCGTACATATTTAAGTCATTATATTACACATCATGAAATTCTACAAGCAAGTAATTGGAATCATGTTTACCGAAAGTATAACAAACAAACACGTGTTTCTCAGTCATAGCACATTCCCGCTATATTGGTAACACGTCTTATGATTAAGTTTTCCTTAAACGGGTAAGCACATTGCATCAAAATCATAGCATTCGTACGTAATTTGAGGGTTTCGTTTAATGAAAGTATAGCAAGTAAACATGTAGTATTAAAATTTTAGTACGCACATAAGCGTTACTGATCGCATTTAGCAATGACATGGCGACTGAGCTTTCATTGGTTATTGGCCATAATGTTTTTGTGCATGCTTAATGGCAATTGGTTCCCATCGTTTTCCGGCTACAATTTCATCGTCTTACAAAAGGTATCACATTATCAGGGTCACCGGGTCTCCCTACCCTTGCCCAACAAGTATATCAGCATATCTAAATTACGTAGTCAGACATGGTCCTCACAAATCTCCACAATCTTGGGGTCTCTACCCAATCGTAACGCGATCTGCGTTATCCAGACACCAACATTTCTGGTGACTAAGGTGGGGGAGGAAAGAAAAGTAAACTGTCGACATGCTTGAATTCCTCCGCGAGCTTGTATATTCCTCGAAGTAGTCAACTGATTTGCCGCTTAATGGTAAAAGGAACGAGCATCAAAAATCCTGGGGACAGTGAAATATCAGAGGTCAAGAGCATAAAAGGGATCCTGATGTACTTGGCGGATCAAGGCATGCTGGTGGAGGACGTGATGTTTTACTTAAAGTTTTCAGACAGTATGCTGTCTTGTGATGTAGACACTTAACTCATGTTTTTGGTTATGTAATGTTTTGCATTTGAAGTTGCCCTTTGTGGTGTCAGCTCAAGCTTCAACGTTCCGCGACTCATATCCTCAACTGCAGTTGATGTTACAGGAGCAACTTATCCTGTGTGTGTTTTTCATAATGCGAGGAATGGTAAGGGTTTATAGTTAGCATAGTGCGTTTATAGGGACCATCAAATCGGCTTATCGAGCGTTGTAGAGGTGAATGTAACAAGCGGTGCGGCCTGGAGCATCTCTACGAGGCGCGGTATATCCTGACAGAAAGTGTTAGGCACGATGGCGCAACGGGCGTCGATCTGCACAAGGGAAAACGAACCTTTCCACAAATGAGGGGGGTTGCCTGATGCAGGTAGGTATAAGGGGTGCAACGTCTGGCAGACTAAAAAGAAACAGGATCGTGACCACGTAAAGGTGTAGGTTCAGTAGGCGCAACATCAAGCTGACCCAAATGGTGTAGTAGCTGGCTCAAGTGCAGGCTCCGGGTCAAGTAACGGTGTGGTGAGCATCAGTGGTGAGTGTGGGAACAAAGGTGCATCCATAGGAACTGAAACAGGGGCTGAAACAGGAGTCACAAGGGGGTGTCACAGGAACTCGAAAGGTGGGTGACCATCAACATCGTCTATCCACTCACTTCGGGTGTGCGCGTGTCGATGACCCAAAAGGTGCATGATCGAACTGCACGGGCACAGGGTCAGGAAGAGGGGCGACAACAACAGGCTCAGCGGGTATATCAACATTGTGAGGGGCATCAATATGCGCAACAACAGCATGATCATCCTCCAACTGTGGAGCAACAATAGGATGATCATTGACAGGTACGTTATCAACCAAGGGAGCAACAGCTGGTGCATCGGCATGATCAAGGTCATGCTCGAATACGGGGTCTGGAGCAACTACTGACTCGGGGGCCACTACAGGCTCCGGATCGTCAGACTTCTTCTCAAAGATATGCGGGGTCAGCAAACATTGGGTCAACAGGGGCTACGGGGTCCACCACGGGCTGATCTAGTTGGATAAACTCAATGTCATGATCAAACTCAAAGCTATGGGCAGGGGCAGGTGCAGTGGATGATGCCATAACAGGGTCCGTGTCGTGCGAATGATGCTGCACTCCCTGCGCATGTGAGGGTGCAGATGCCACAGACTCAAAGGGATCTGGGACAGGTGAATGGATGGGTGCCTCCTTCGCGGGAGCATCAGCGAGAAGTAGGAGATCACCGGCAGCAATAAGGGCCTCGCCCTCCATGTCATCCTCAAGTGGGTCCTCATCAAACAAGTCGACGTTGTCGTCAGCGATTACGTCAAGGGCATATCAACAATAGGGTAAGCGGCAAGGGGTACAGGGGCAGGGATCACCGCGAGCGGCGAATCCCCAGTGATAGGGCCATCAGCGGGCTCATCCATGACATCGGGCAGCGCAAATGGCTGGAAATCATCATTGTCCGTGCTGGTAGTATCTGAGGTATACACCTCGTGCTTTGATGAGACTATGCCGTCTGATACTATGGGCATGGGGTCTGTGGTGTCCGACTCTCCACGGCCGGATGAAGGCAGGTCGTCTGTAATACAAACACGAATATGCACAAATAATCAATCACATAGTCAAATAAACATATTAGTCACCAATACGCAATCAAATAGTTCTCCTAGTCCCACTAGCCTCCCAGCCTCCCAGACTGATCTTCCTAGTCCCACTAGCCTCCCAGCCTCCCAGACTGCTCTTCCTAGTCCCACTAGCCTCCCAGCCTCCCAGACTGCTCTTCCTAGTCCCACTAGACAACTACCTCGGTTTCCCAGACCGAGCCTCGGCCTCCCAGACCGAGCCTCAGCCTCCCAGACTGAGCCTACAAATAATAAATAAAATGTGCTCAACATTTGTTTGTAAAAACGTTTTGGATCTGGACTTATGTGGTATGCAATGTAAAAATGTTTTCGTGAGAGCCCTAGTGATCATAGTCTAGACTCGAGAAAGAATCCTAGTTCGCTATGATCAGTGCTCTGATAACAAGCTGTCACACCCTGGCTTTGCGAAAGCGTGGGTTATTTGGTGTGACTTCTTAATACCATTGCAACAAATCATAACAATTCTATATGATTAAAAACATGAGATATTCATTCATTAAATAAGTTTAGAAAAATCCCATTTTATACTTGTCTTAAAACCACAACCACAAAATAAGTTACAACCCTTGACTTGATTTAAATGAGTTCATAAAACTCAGCAAAAGACTTTAAACAATACTAGATTTAGAGTTAAGTAACCCGTCCAGGAAGAGGTTACACCTTCTAAACCCGAGATGACTTCTTTATTCAAACGCAGCTTGAAATATATATGCATACCGTGCCAGATCCATTTGTTTCTTGAAATACATGTAGTTTGAAAAGTCAACATAAAGTTGAGCGAGTTCATGTGTATGTGAGTTGATATAAACCTTTGTAAAATGTCTGTATGTATGAAAATTCCTGGTATGTAGCAATAAGGAAAAAGAGATCAATTAATGTGTAGCTAATACATTAATAAGTGAAATGGCCTAGGAAGCACTCAAACCTGTAACGCGTATTTCATACCGGTCCTTCCGGCGGAACGACATAGTCACCACATGCAGCCACACGCTGGCTCATGTGTGGGGCTCGCAACACCCGATAGATCTATCACTCATGCCTCTCGGTCCTTATACAAGGATTAATGGTCTTACGATAATAGCCTACCCATTCACATGATCTAGGTAATAACCCTCCTTACGCAATCCATACCATGTAAAAAGTACTTGTAATCATAGTAACATGTATTTCACCCCCGCAGTTTAGAAAACTGAAAACAGTAAAAAGAAAAGGGGGACATGAACTCACCGAAGTGCGTCTCTAAAAAGTATCTCCCAGTCAACCTGCTGTGCGACGACCTACACGTACAAACTTCTATTAGACGGACGGTCGTGCCTTAGCTTAAGGGTTAATGTCTTTGGGAAATAGTTAGGCAACTATTTCGTAATTACACTTCGGAATTATTTGGTGAATATATTCCTTCCCAAGGATGGGGGCTTTAATACATGTGCGTTCGTATATCTTCGAAATATATTATTAAGTCTCACTTAAAATATATTTTAAATCCTTTCTCCAAAATATAAATATTTTCCCAAAATATTATATTTTATTACATATAGTTTTTCCCCAAAATAATACTCTTGTCAAAATACGTGTTCACTAGTATTTTTCCGAAAATGCGAAAGTTACGTTTAGAGATCGGGTGGTATTAATAATACCGTTGTAACTTAATATTTATTGTGAAGACGTTCGTATTATTTTTGGAGTCGTTAACATCCAGTAATATTATTTTTACTCTAAAAATAATATTTAAATAGTTTGCAAAATAATCACAAAAATTTACGCAAGTGTTGTTATGAAAATATATATTCTAAATATATATATTTTAGCAAGTTTTATTTGTGAAAATCCCACCTCCGACACTTAGAAATTTTGTGATAAAAATCGTGGCGAAATTTACATTTTTGGAAAACAAGTTAAAACTATATTTATAACACTTGTGATAAAAATATTTCCAAGTGTTAGATTTTTGGAAAAATTTCGCCAGAGTTTCCCCTGTAACTGAAGGTGGCCACGCTTTTAAGCGTATCATTTTCTTTTATAATTTCAAACAACAATTTTCTCAATCAACAATAAACAATATTCAAACCATCAAACTAGTCAAAATAGATATAAATCGCAAAAATACATGAACTTGCGGTTTATCTAAAATATGTAGTAACTTCCCATTACTTTTAGTGAATCTTTGGATAAATCAACTCGGTTTCTTAAGAGTCTCGTTTTTAAAGAAGTTACATCTTTACAACTTCTTGTCAAATACTACCAAAAATAGTTCTTTTGTCAAAACTTTGTGTTACACAAGTGTCTACACACTTGGGTGTTTACAAAAATCACCTTTATTTAGTAAAGATCCGGCTTTAAAGATATGATTTCTTTTGACACTTGGTTCTTCGAAATTACCACTTGTAGATCCGTAGATCTACTAGTTTGCAAGTCTATTTCATAAGAAAGATTGTCTTTACACAAGTTCATGTTTGATATGTAGTAGTGTTCATCATTTAACCTCTTTTATACTTTAACATATTCTAGGTCATGTTTCATGGACATGACTTAGCCGGGTTAGATGACGATCCGAGCTACTACTAGCATAGATCAACACTAAATAATCATAATAAAACAAGTCTTACAAGTTTTACACAACTCTATTGTTTTTATCCAACATGTTTATCATTTTAGTAAACTTTTAGTATGTAATCTTGTATGTTCATGATTTTTAACCGACAAAGTTCATATTAACCACTTTAGAATAGATCAAGAAGGCTTCTAGAGTCACTTACTACTAGCTCGAGGCTAGGGAAGAAACTAGTCGAAAAACGAGTGGATAAAGGCAATTTAGTGAGGTCCTTTGTAATCCGTGAGCACCGGGCTCCTCGTACGCGATCCTTCACACTTGTGGATGCTTGGAATGGCTTGAATGAAATCGAAAAATGATGGTGGTGGTGCCTTGGATCTCGGCCGAATGGAGCAAGGAGGGAGAGAGAGGAGTGATTTTTGTTTAATGGTTATGAAGTGATTAGGAACCATGAGTTATATTTATAAACCATCAAGCACTATTATCCAATGGTAACTATGTCATCTAGATTTCAAACATAGGGATTATTATAATCAAAAGTTGTAAGTGTTTGTCCCCTTGGGGAGCCGATTTCGTTTGGGGGGGGTGTAACACCCGAAAATATAAACCCTTATATTAGAAAATTCAAAGAAATTAATAAACAAGAATTTACCAACTAGGAACTTAACCTAGTTAAAAATTTAGTCTTGAAATAAACTTATAATATGGTTAAAACACTTAACTTAGAGAAAATGGTAGTTAAGGGACTGAACTTGTCAAAATTGAAACTTGAATACTAATTAGTGAACAAAACACAAAAACTCACCCATCTTGGGTGGACATCGATCGAACAGAGAGAGAGAGGGGCGACCAGGAGAAGTTCCAAACCCTAAAATCTCAATAATCTTGCAACTTGAAGGATTAATCCAAGTAAAAATCAAGAATTGAGCCTAGAATCATAATCCTCATCACAAGAGGATTATAAGGTATGTAAAATTAGTGAAATCCCTTAACTTGAATTTCTCATGATGTTGTGAAATCTGGAAAATTGATGTTGCATGAGTGTTATTTGGTTAGTTTAGAATCGATTTGGTGTTTAGAGGTTAGACTCAACCAATTACATGTGAAATCATGACCAAATTCAGAAAACTCCATGAACACCTTGAAGGTGGGTTGTGGGTTTTACAAGATGATGATAAAATTCTAGGGTTCTTAGTGGTTATTCTAGTAAAATTCGACCTTAGAAGATAGTTCCAGGAAAGATGTGATGTTTACATGATATATGATGGCTTAATTGAAGTTAAGTTAACTACTAAGCAATCCATAAACATGAATATGAATAATATGGAAATTCTGCCCTCTTGATGTTTGTAGAAATGCCTCAAAGAAGGCTGACAAATAGAAATTTGAAGCTTTAACGCCTAATTAAGAGGTTTCGGTATATTATGCGAAATGATGTCTAAGAGGGTTCTAAACATGTCTTGTAAATGAACTCTATAGGACAAGATACCGGGACGTCGAGCGGACAAGCCGGTGGTGATTCTCGTTTGAAGGGCGTGCGCCAAGGTATGTAACATGACTCGTTACATTATGTGAAATTAGATCATTGTAGTTGATTATCAAAGTTTCTAGTTATTTTGAATTGAAGCGAAGGCATTGTTGTATTGAATACTTGTTTGAATAACGAATTAAACTCGTTGGTAGTTGTCATAAAGGAAGGAATTCCATAGACAAGACAAACGGGTCAAATAATCAAGTAAAACATGATCTACATTCCAAACATGATAAATTGATGTATGTAGTGGTTATATTATGACGTACTAGAAATATCAGACTTTTACTACATTGATAATGCAGAATGTTGAAACCCGATAGTTGGGATTTTGGTTGAAATGCTCAAACGAAACAAAAACATGAATTCCCAGGTGCTACCGTAATTTACGGTGTCACCGTAAATTACGGTAGAGACCAATGATTTACGGTGGTTTTCTACTGTGTTACGGTGGATCCAAGAATTTCCAGCACTCACCGTAATTTACGGTGGCACCGTAAATTACGGTGGAGCCTGGAAAACTTATATATTTTTGTTGTTTCAAAGTGATGTTAAACCTTGAAATCTTATCATTCATAAACGTCATAGCTAATGACTTATTTGTTGATTCATAGGTAATTAGGTGGTCACATGGATGGCGATCAAGCGACTTGATGATGAACCGAACACTCCACTTCGAAGCTTCCGCTATGTTTGAACTTGTTAAATTGTTGTTCTTTGGTTGTAAACAAATTCTTAAACGACTTAATACGTTCTACCTTAGTCCTTAGTAGACTAAGAAGTGTAACATTTTTGAAACTTATGTTAAGTTATTATCTTTTGGTATAAATTAGTTATAAATTCTAGTATAAATATAAGGGTGTAACAAGTTGGTAATCAGAGCCACAGGTTGTCAATAAGTGTTCGGTTCAAGCTTGATCGACCATCCGGTAAGGACTAATTTCTGTTAATAAATTTTATATTACGTAAAGAATGAGAAATGAACAAATATGCATGAAAAGAGCAAGTAAGCCCATTTAAATACAAGAAATCAAAAGCAAGAACGATCAAATCAAGTTGTGAACTTGATTGAATCAAAAGCAAGAACGATCAAATCAAGCTGTGAACTTGATTGAATCAAAAGCAAGAACGATCAAATCAAGTCGTGGACTTGATTGAAATAAAGCAAGAGCAATTAAATCAAGTTATGAACTTGATTGAATCAAACAAGAACATCATGTGTTATAAATGGAATGTTTTAACAACTTGTGTAAACATTTCAGAAATAGAGATGGCTGATAAAGGTAATGATGATGCGGTGCCAAGAGTCACCGAACAAGTGAGGGAGGCGATTGCCGAAGAGGTTGGAAAGGCAATCGAAAACAGTCTGACTGGCTTCATTGATAGAATTCAAAACACAGTTCTATCAATGGTAGAGGATAGAATCAAGAAATTAGAAGACGATTCAAAACTTGAAAAGGAAAAACATGGAGGACGGAAACCTTGTTCATACAAGGAATTCATGGCTTGTAAACCACCGATATACAATGGGGAGGTTGACCCAATAGTGTGCCAAAGATGGCTAAGTGATATCGAAGGGGTATTCGAGAGGACCCATTGTGATGTAGATGACTATGTAGCCTATGGTACGGGTCAACTAAGAAATCAAGCAAAAGATTGGTGGGATAACAAGAAGAGAGAGATCGGTATTGAAGCTGTTAAGGTCATGACTTGGGATGAATTCAAGACGCCATTTCTGAAGCATCATAGCCCCAAAGCGGTTATGAATAAAATCAAGGAAGAATTCATGCAGCTCAGGCACAAAAACGAGACCATAGACAAGATCACGGCAACGTTTATGGACAAAATGAAGTTTTGTGACGATCTAGTGACGAATGAAGAACAAAAGATATACTACTATCATAACATGTTGAGTGCCGAGTATAGGGAGTTTATCACCCCTTCCAAATACGAGACCCTTACCGAGATTATAAATGCTGCTCGGGAAAGGGAAATTGAGCTGAAAAAGAGTATCGAAAGGGGTGAACGGAGAGCACATGATGTAAATCCCAGCCCTACTAAAAAGGCACGAACAAGTGAGAGCTCAAGGAAACCTGATACGAAAGGCGGGTCACCGAGTTGCAGAATTTGCGGGAAGGGTCATAAGGGCGAATGTCGTTACAAGGATAAGCCTTGTCCTATATGCAAGAAAACGGGACACATAGCCATATCGTGCCCAGAGAAGGTGACGGTTTGTTATAATTGTTATCGAACGGGTCATAAGAAGTCTGAATGCCCGGAATTGGTTGAAAAGAAGGATGGGCCGGAACCGAAGGGTGAAGCCCCTAAAGCCAAGGCAAGGTCTTTTCAACTAACAGCCGCTGAAGCAAAGATTGAACCTGACGTGGTCTCAGGTATATTTACTGTAAACTCGATTCCTGCACGTGTGTTATTTGATACGGGTGCGAATAAATCCTTTGTTTCATATGGATTTATTCGACATCCTTCATTTGTTCTAACTAAATTACCTGTGCCCTTAGAACTAGAGATAGGTAATAATAAAAGTTTTATTGTTTGCGATGTATGTAAAAATTGCAAATTGAGCATTGACGATGAAGAATATTTGATAAATCTAATCCCGATGTCGATGGGAGAATTTCAAGTCGTCGTTTGGATGGATTGGCTATCTCGACACCATGCAAAGGTTGTGTGCTTCCGTAAGGAGATAAAACTGACATCTCCGAGCGGGAAACACGTCACTATCTATTGCGAAAAAGGAGGCAATCCCATAGTATGTTCAATGTTGAAAGCTCACAAGCTAATGAAGCAAGGATGCAAGGCATTTATGATATACGCTAATGAACCCGAAAAAGAATCACGAAAGATCGGAGATGTACCGGTAGTACGAGATTATGAGGATGTTTTTCCGGAAGATTTACCGGGGATACCGCCCGAACGGGAAGTAGAGTTTGGGATCGAATTGATTCCGGGCGCGAAACCCATAGCAAAAGCCCCGTACCGACTTGCGCCGTCAGAATTACAAGAATTGATGTCCCAAATCCAAGACCTGCTCGACAAGGGATTCATAAGGCCGAGTGTGTCTCCTTGGGGCGCACCGGTATTGTTCGTGAGAAAGAAAGATGGGAGTATGCGTATGTGTATCGATTACCGGGAGTTAAATAAACTCACGGTAAAGAACCGATACCCGCTCCCGAGGATAGACGATTTATTCGACCAACTACAAGGTGCGAGCTGGTTTTCTAAGATTGACCTTAGATCGGGGTATCATCAATTAAAGGTCAAAGAAGAAGATGTGCCGAAAACGGCTTTCCGCACGAGATACGGACATTACGAATTCCTCGTGATGTCATTCGGGCTAACAAACGCACCCGCGGCTTTCATGGACCTCATGAACCGGGTTTGCAAACCAATGCTGGATAAGTCGGTCATCGTGTTTATCGATGATATATTGGTATATTCGAAAAGTGAAGCTGAACACGTACATCACCTACAAGAAGTGTTAGAAACCCTTAGACGAGAAAAGCTATACGCAAAATTCTCTAAATGTGCCTTTTGGTTACGAGAGGTACAATTTCTTGGCCACATTATAAGTGCCGACGGAGTACTGGTGGATCCGTCAAAGATTGAGGCGGTGTCAAAATGGAATCCCCCAAAGAACCCTTCTGAAATTAGAAGCTTTTTGGGACTTGCGAGATACTATAGGAGATTTATTCAAGATTTCTCCAAGATTGCGTCACCATTAACCAAGCTGACCCGAAAGACAGAAAGATTCATCTGGGGTGTTGAACAAGAGAAAGCGTTTCAAACGCTAAAAGAAAGGTTAACTCAAGCTCCGGTACTAACACTACCGGACGGAGTTGAAGACATGGAGGTTTATTCGGATGCTTCACTATCGGGACTTGGATGTGTATTGATGCAACGGGGCAAGGTCATAGCCTATGCCTCGAGGCAATTAAAGATACACGAACAGAAATATCCTACGCACGATCTCGAGTTGGCGGCGGTAGTGTTTGCATTAAAAATATGGAGGCACTACTTGTACGGAGTAAAGTGCACCATATTCACCGACCACAAGAGTTTGAAATACTTCTTCGATCAGAAGGAGTTAAATATGCGACAAAGGCGGTCGCTGGAAACGGTGAAGGATTACGATTGTGAAATACGTTATCACCCAGGAAAGGCTAATGTAGTGGCCGATGCGCTGAGCCGTAAAACAGATTATACCCCAATACGGGTACGATCAATGCAACTGGTTGTGACTTCAAGCTTGCTAGAACGAATTCGAGAAGCACAAGATGAAGCTGTAAAGGTAGAAAACTGGAAAAAGGAAAGAATTATCGGCCAAGTTAAGGACCTAGAGGTAGGCAGTCACGGCCTGAAGACTCGCTTTAATAGAATCTGGGTCCCTAACACATGTGGGGTTAAAAAGCTTCTACTTGATGAAGCTCATAAATCCCGTTATTCCATTCACCCGGGAGCGACCAAGATGTATCATGACTTGAAGCAAAACTATTGGTGGCCCGGAATGAAGCGGGACACGGTGAAATACGTGGAGAAGTGTTTGACGTGCCTACAAGTCAAGGCAGAACACCAAAAACCATATGGTAAACTACAACCGTTAGAAATCCCGATTTGGAAATGGGAGCAAATTACGATGGACCTATTGACCAAACTGCCTAAAACAAGTCGTGGCTTTGATGCTATTTGGGTAGTCGTGGATAGGTTAACTAAGAGTGCTCACTTTATTCCGATTCGTGAGACTTATACGTCTGAGAAAATGTCGGAGGTTTACACCAATGAAATCATAGCAAGGCATGGGGTACCGATATCCATTGTGTCAGATAGAGATACTCGGTTTACTTCGAAATTCTGGCGTGAATTCCAAGAACAGATGGGGACTAAATTGTTCCTTAGCACTGCTTACCATCCACAAACGGATGGGCAGAGCGAAAGAACAATACAAACATTGGGTGATATGCTGCGGGCTTGCATTATTGACTTTGGGGGTAGTTGGGATGTCCATTTACCCTTGGTCGAATTCGCATATAACAATAGCTATCACGCGAGCATTAAAATGGCCCCGTATGAGCTATTATATGGCAGAAAGTGTCGGACTCCGGTATGTTGGGGAGAAGTGGGTCCGCGGGAGCTAGCACCAACAGATATAATCCGAGCTACAAATGCGAAAATTGACATAGTTCGGGCACACTTGAAAGCGGCTCAAGACCGGCAAAAGGCATACGCAGATAAAAGAAAAAGGCCAATTGAGTTTCAGGTTGGCGATATGGTCATGCTAAAGGTTTCCCCATGGAAGGGTATCATTAGATTCAGAAAAAGGGGAAAGTTAAGCCCGAGATTTATTGGGCCATTTAGAATCACTGAACGGGTTGGTAAAGTGGCTTATCGACTTGAATTACCCGAAGAGTTGAGTGGAATTCATAGCACATTCCACGTATCACATCTTCGAAAATGTTTGGCCGACGAAACTGCTCATATCCACTACGATGACATCGAGGTGGATAACAGCCTCAACTATGCGGTAAAACCAATTGCGATTTTAGATCGTAAGGATAAAAGTTTGAGGAACAAGATAATAAGCCAAGTCAAAGTCAAATGGGAGCACAGAAAAGGGTCAGACACTACATGGGAGTCCGAGGAAGAAATGCGGCGACTCCACCCTACATTATTTGGTACGTAAATTTCGGTTTCGGGGACGAAACCCCTTTTAAGGGGGTGGACTTGTAACACCCGAAAATATAAACCCTTATATTAGAAAATTCAAAGAAATTAATAAACAAGAATTTACCAACTAGGAACTTAACCTAGTTAAAAATTTAGTCTTGAAATAAACTTATAATATGGTTAAAACACTTAACTTAGAGAAAATGGTAGTTAAGGGACTGAACTTGTCAAAATTGAAACTTGAATACTAATTAGTGAACAAAACACAAAAACTCACCCATCTTGGGTGGACATCGATCGAACAGAGAGAGAGAGGGGCGACCAGGAGAAGTTCCAAACCCTAAAATCTCAATAATCTTGCAACTTGAAGGATTAATCCAAGTGAAAATCAAGAATTGAGCCTAGAATCATAATCCTCATCACAAGAGGATTGTAAGGTATGTAAAATTAGTGAAATCCCTTAACTTGAATTTCTCATGATGTTGTGAAATCTGGAAAATTGATGTTGCATGAGTGTTATTTGGTTAGTTTAGAATCGATTTGGTGTTTAGAGGTTAGACTCAACCAATTACATGTGAAATCATGACCAAATTCAGAAAACTCCATGAACACCTTGAAGGTGGGTTGTGGGTTTTACAAGATGATGATAAAATTCTAGGGTTCTTAGTGGTTATTCTAGTAAAATTCGACCTTAGAAGATAGTTCCAGGAAAGATGTGATGTTTACATGATATATGATGGCTTAATTGAAGTTAAGTTAACTACTAAGAAATCCATAAACATGAATATGAATAATATGGAAATTCTGCCCTCTTGATGTTTGTAGAAATGCCTCAAAGAAGGCTGACAAATAGAAATTTGAAGCTTTAACGCCTAATTAAGAGGTTTCGGTATATTATGCGAAATGATGTCTAAGAGGGTTCTAAACATGTCTTGTAAATGAACTCTATAGGACAAGATACCGGGACGTCGAGCGGACAAGCCGGTGGTGATTCTCGTTTGAAGGGCGTGCGCCAAGGTATGTAACATGACTCGTTACATTATGTGAAATTAGATCATTGTAGTTGATTATCAAAGTTTCTAGTTATTTTGAATTGAAGCGAAGGCATTGTTGTATTGAATACTTGTTTAAATAACGAATTAAACTCGTTGGTAGTTGTCATAAAGGAAGGAATTCCATAGACAAGCCAAACGGGTCAAATAATCAAGTAAAACATGATCTACATTCCAAACATGATAAATTGATGTATGTAGTGGTTATATTATGACGTACTAGAAATATCAGACTTTTACTACATTGATAATGCAGAATGTTGAAACCCGAGAGTTGGGGATTTTGGTTGAAATGCTCAAACCAAACAAAAACATGAATTCCCAGGTGCTACCGTAATTTACGGTGTCACCGTAAATTACGGTAGATACCAATGATTTACGGTGGTTTTCTACTGTGTTACGGTGGATCCAAGAATTTCCAGCACTCACCGTAATTTACGGTGGCACCGTAAATTACGGTGGAGCCTGGAAAACTTATATATTTTTGTTGTTTCAAAGTGATGTTAAACCTTGAAATCTTATCATTCATAAACGTCATAGCTAATGACTTATTTGTTGATTCATAGGTAATTAGGTGGTCACATGGATGGCGATCAAGCGACTTGATGATGAACCGAACACTCCACTTCGAAGCTTCCGCTATGTTTGAACTTGTTAAATTGTTGTTCTTTGGTTGTAAACAAATTCTTAAACGACTTAATACGTTCTACCTTAGTCCTTAGTAGACTAAGAAGTGTAACATTTTTGAAACTTATGTTAAGTTATTATCTTTTGGTATAAATTAGTTATAAATTCTAGTATAAATATAAGGGTGTAACAGGGGGTCTCATGGTTGGTTTCTAACTAAATGGTTAGACATTAGTTGTTAAGTAGGAGGTTAAACCAGTTACTAGTGTGTTGTAAGTTGTAACGGGTGTTAGGGTATTCGGGGACCCTAACTGGCTTAGAAAAGGAAAAACAATGCTAATGACAATATTTTTATGTTCCGGATAAAGTCCGGTTGTTCGGTTGGATTGTGATCCGTTAAAGTGCTTAACAAAGCTTTAGAGTGTCGTTATATATTTAAGTGACACAATTTATTCCCGACACTTTGGAAAGTGTCTAGTAATATTTTCCTCATGTTTTGGCACTTTATTAATTAGTTTAATGCTGAATTTTTATTTAAAGTGCTGAATTTTGTACTTAAAGTACGTTTTAGGCACATCCGGTCACTGTAATTATCACCTAGTGACGCAGTTCTACAATCCTCACTTCCCTACACTCTCTACGGGTGTAGTAAACTATCTCTGGCTTATACAGGCCTTAGAGACAGTGTCCGCCTGGTGCTGGCTATATCAGCGTGTTAAATGGGTTATCCGTTCATTGTGCTACTGTGCTTTTGTGCATCAAGGTTGTCACTAAAGTTCTGTAGGTAAATAATAGAGTAGCAGCAAATAAAGTATGAGGCATGGTTATATATATTTCAGAAACCATGTAGAGGTTTATTTACAACTGTAAGCAAGCACGGTATTTGAGCAGTAATTAAATATAAATTAATCGTACGGATACCTGAAATTTTTAGGGTTGTCACATCACGTGAGGGGTAAAATTGTCAATTTACCCTCTCCCTGCACTTTAAAAGCCCAGATTCTTCATCCTCACACAAATTAGGGCTTCTTCATTCAAACACATCATCATAAATCCATCTGTCAGGCATTGATTTAAAGAATCACCGTTATCATCCAATGCATCAGATGATTCTTGATCTAAATTACGTCTCTTAACTCATGTTGAGATTGCATTTGTGTTTCTTCATCCTCAAAAGATGTCCCGCCTTCAACCAAATCATTCAGCTCAATTCGGGTTTTTCTTCAATTAATAGTTTGTGAAGACTCGACAGACAACGAATGATGGCTTAGGATTCATAGACAAAAGCTCATTTTCACTTCCGAAATCTGGACCATCGGAAGGATCGAAACTTGCAAGCGCAAAATTATTCGTTTTTGAAGGTTCTATAGATTTCACAGAAAGGGTATACTTTTTGTAAAAATACGCGATTAAGAACTTGGTTTGTTAATTGTGTTCGTTTTGGGGCTCTAGATGTAAGCATTTTCAAGAAAATAAGTAGCCTCTATTTCGCCATACTCAAATCCTATATCGAACCTCGGACCACCGCCAACGTTGTCGTCACCGTTATCAGTTATCATCAGAGATGGCTTCATCATCAACATTTGTGTTTGTCTTTACGGATTCTTTGAAAGGGCTTTCTTGACCGATAACAGAAAAAGGATTTCCAACAACAACCTTTTTTTACGAACATCAAGTTTATCACTATAAGTGGTAAAACGAGAATGAGATGCAAAAATAGTCGGTTGATCTTTTTGTGAAGTATCATTTCTTAATTATGATATGATGATGTGCTTGAAAAGAAACCGTAATTTGTGTGAGGATGAAGAGTCTGGGGCTTTTTTCAAGTGCAGGGAGATGGTAAATTGACAATTTTGCCCCTCACGTGAGGGGCACATGGGTGCATTTAACTAGGCGGGTTGATGGTGGTTAGAGATAAGGACAATGTGTGTGCAAAATTGTTATTTAAAGCACATACAGTGCACAAATTAAAGACAAAGGAAAGGGAGTGAATGCGTATAAATAAAGAACAATTTGTGTAATTTACTCTTCTAGTTTGGTTAATTAAATGAGGGTGATATTTGGTACAAATAAGGGGTTAACATATGAATGTTCCAAATAACTAAAATAATTATTATTACACGGGTAAAGTTATTTTACAAAGACTCCTAAAAATAAGAAGTGTACAAAGACATAATGGATCGCAAAATATAACACAATGTCGAGCAAAATATAACACACTCCCGAAAAATATAACACAATGTTGAAGAAAAGAGACACAATGAATCATAAAAAAGACACAATGACGCAAATATATAAAAGACACAATGATAGATAAAAAGACAGCAGCGATGTAAATAAAAAGTCTAAAATCAACAAGCTAAACATCTAAAAATAAAAACCTAAAATCTCACATCGTAGAGTTACATGAGACGATTTCAATGTCGCTTGAATGAGGTCAACCGGAGTCCATTTGTGTAACACCCCGAAAACGGGTTTGGTAATCAAACCACGTTAATACTAAAAGACAGGTATAGTACCGTTAGTGGTAAAAGTAACCCGATGAATATTAGGATTTTAAATAAATAAACCTAATATTAAATAAAAGTTGTATAAAGGCTTTTGAGGAACTAAAGTTTATAGAAGGCCCGAGTTAACGAGACTTAAAATAAACTAAGTCATAAATTCCCTGAACCCACTAAGTTAACTAGGAATGTTTAACCTAGTTAATAAGTGGAAATATTGTTAGAAATAAGTAGGTTGTGGCCTACTTAATAACTAACCAAACATAACGGTCCAAATTAGGATAAACTTGAAAGTTATTTAATAAAAAGGATGTTTAAAACAAAACACATGCAAAGGTGTGTTCTGTTCGATCAGAAGAATCTCCCAGGAGCCAAAACCCTAACCTCTAAACAAAATCATCAAATTGGAAGCTTAAACGAAGCTCAAATTCACAATTGAACGTGAATTAATGATCATCCAAGCTAGGGGATCATAAGGTATGTAAAATTTTGATGATTTGTGAAGTTGTGAAAATTTAAGAAACATCATAATCACGAATTATTGATGAATTATTAAGGCTATGGTTGAATTGTGATGTATAATTGCTTAGGAACAAAACCTTAAGTGAAAAATTATACATATATTGCCATGAATGTGACATCTGTGCTTGTGATATCATTTTACAAACTCTGAACAATACAATATTAATAAAACAGTGTGTTTTGATCCCAATGTTTCTCATTTATGTTTGGTTTTGTGCCCATGTTGATTTTTGATCGATTTTGAACTCTATATCGCTTTCTGGAAAGTTATACGCGAACTGATGCGTTAACACGATCAGTAAAACGCGACAAACACTCCGGAACATCATCATAAACTTAACATACCTTAAATGACCTTTACATAACTTAGAAATAAGTTTTAAAGGCTTTGGTATGGCAAAAACAAGTTTATTCGCTCTCAGGGACTATTTGCGTCAACTTGCAAAAGTCTGCCGTTTCGTAAAGCAACGTACAGTCCGGAACTTGATCATAAGTTAAACATACCATAAATAACCTAAACATGGCTTAGAAATAAGCTTTGATAGGTTCGGTGTGCAAAAACATGCTTACATGATCTTACAGGGACTAAAAGTGTCAAAAACGGCGTAAGTTTGCATTTTCGCGCATATCTTACGTTCTGGTCACATCTGGACATCCAAAATTTTTGTACACACTAAAATATTTTTATTTTAGTGATCGAGATGCAAAAATTCCATTCGTCGCGTAATTTGGATCGTTTTCGCGTCCGTTCGAGTTTCGTCGTAAATAACCGAACAACGTGACCGTACGACCAAACGAACCGACATCCGAGATGTTTTCGAGCATATTTCAGGTCCCCTACACTTTAACGACCTTGTGGAGCCTTGAAAATGACTTTACGGAGGTTAAAAACGTCAAAAACAAGCTTAAACACGTGCAGGGACCATTTTTGCCAAACTTTGAAAGTTCAGCCTACACCGTCGCGCTGCGCGACG
Source organism: Helianthus annuus (assembly GCF_002127325.2). Lineage (NCBI taxonomy): Eukaryota > Viridiplantae > Streptophyta > Magnoliopsida > Asterales > Asteraceae > Helianthus > Helianthus annuus. Next base: position 17,147,810 of record NC_035448.2, on the reverse strand, counting down.
ACCATAAGGCCTTGTGGTCGCGCTACGCGACGATCACATCTGGGCAGAAACATTATTTTCAGCAACAGTTTGTAAATTCAGGGGCCTTTCTTGCAATTCCTTTGTGTGGTGACCAAGTTAACACTTCTCCAAGGCATGCTAGCTGTCCCTAAACACATGTATGGTTGTGATTTAATGCTTAATGACCAAGAAAAACCACTTGTAATGATCCTAGAGCATCACAACAACTATAAATAGCATGCCAAGTTCACTCTTTTCCTTGCTCATTCACTCATTTCTTTCTTCTCATCTGCTTTGGAGCTCTCTCTCAAGCAATTGGGACTTTGTCTTCTTGTTGAAAAGATAGCAAGGACCCTAAGTGAGCTTCTTTCATTCTTTTTATGGCTTTTTCTTTATGTAGTGCAGAAATTCAAACGTTTGGCCAACAGTTTGACTTTCGGTTTTGACCATCAATTGGTCAAGTCAAAGTTCAATTGAACTTTGAAACGTGATTGTAATCACGATAGTTATAATCCTCCGCGATTATAGCCGCTGATTACCACGTTAGCTAGTTGTAGTGTCGAGTCAAAGTTTCGGTCAAAATGCGTTTTAGCACGCATTTTGCCTCGGAACTACTTTAGGGTATCAAAACACTTTGTTTTGATACCAAATCAGTAGGTTAGACATGTTTTGACATGTCTAACTCGACACTATTAGTTTGTGCTTGTTTAGGGTCGTAAGGTAAGCGGTCTAAACAACCGCTTAGACTTTCGAACCCGACCCGTTTCGTCGATCTTTAGGATCCGACCAAGCTTAGTTAGTGATCATAGTTTCTTAGGGAATAACCACTGAGGTTATACCTTATGATCACATAGGATTGGTTAGTCATTTGCTAGTTAGCTTGTATGCCCATAGGAAATGACTAAAATGCCCTTTTGAAGCATAAATCCGTATTTTGATTATGTAAACATAATTTTGACATATAATCTGATTTAGTAACATGTTTAGGCATAATTGGGCATGTAAGACTTGACATAGCACATAGTTAACCATCCGAACATAGTTTTACGCAAACGACGCCTTATAGTGACTTATGTTACCATAATGTGTCGAAACGGGTCAAAAGCACTTAGGTAGGCTTTCCAATCAGAATGTTGGGACTATTAAATCATACCATATGAGTTCAATTACTCATTTGATTTATAGAACCTCGTTCTATCCTATCTCCCGATTTAGGGCCGTTTATTAACATAGTTACCTATACTATGTGCCGGTTGATTCCGTGACCCTTGGAGCTTAAATTGGTCTTATTCTCAAGACTAATTAGCAATCCCAAGTGAGTACATAGTTCCCCTCTTTTACCGTTTTCAAATATTTTGGGGTGATACACATGTACATACATGTTACTTTCGTGCATTTCATGATTTTATAAACATGCTACTTTCACCTAGTACACATATAGTACATGCTTTCCATTGTGTTTTGCTATGTATGTAAAGCATGCTAGCACATTGATTTGTTACATATTTGTTGCATATGTTTACTTAGCATATGTAGCACATTGTTTTACATGACGTTTCTGCTATGTATGTTTACTGAGCATGCTAGCACATTGTTTTTACATGAACATTTCTATTAGGCATGTTTACTTAGCATTCCTAGTACATGGTTTTCACATGCTACATTGGTTATGACATTTGGTATGTTCAATCGAGACAATAATACATTCATTAACATTAGCTACGCCGCTCGGACTTATGTAATGGTACCATAGGAATTGACAACTCCCGTTTCCGACTTCCTGGGTTCGTTTGGAAGTTGGGGATGACAGAATCCGACAACATAACTTTAGATGAACCTTTAATTCGTTTAAGGGTTTGTCGCCACAGTCTCAAGGCTTGAATGTATGCGATTAACATTACTGCATAAATGTTTGTAATCATAAAGCATTGTTTTTCTGCAAAACATAACATTTGATTTAAACTTAGGTTTATTCAAAAGCATTGTTTTGTACATTTTCTATGGGGTTGAGTAACTTCTAGTTATTCACCATACATGACATTTGTTTTCACATTAGACATCATTACATAGTTAAGTAGATGATTTCCTACTTGCTATGCATTTCATTGGTTATACATGATACACATGACATTGTACATGGTTTACACATAGACATTTTGACATGGAACAAGACATTTTGGTTGGTTATTTATAAGTGACTTATGTAACGGGGCTATGTGTTATATGATAAAAGCATGGTGGATACGCCGCTGGTACTTCCTATAGATAAGTGCTTTTATCGTATTATACATCGTTGCGTTATATAAACCACTTAGACAAGACATGAAACATTTTATACAAAAACATGACATTGTCTTAGAAATTACACATTTCTATACAAATTCATTTTTACTTGGTTATTTATTTAACCATGCATTGTTCATTCATTATCATTTGATTTTCATATCGATTTTCACATGGTTTTGCAAAGGAAAAACATTTTACAAGATTCATGACATCATTTTATTTAAACACTTCTTTCAAAAACAAGTCATGAATCTGCATAAACAAAACCTATGTATCTCACAGGCATTTTTATGCTGACGTACCTATTTTTACATGTGTTTCAGGTGCTAATGCATAAGGGTGTTTGTGCTACACTTAGGCGGACTCGGGCCTTAGTGACTTTAAAAGACAGTTATTATGTAGTTTATTTGAACTCAAAGACAATGTAACCTCAATTTTAATAATACAAAACTTTATTTGCCATGGTTGTTGAAACAATAATTCTGTCGCTACTCACCTCCCCGGCGTTTCCGCCGCGGCTTTCGTTGTTTTACCGCGGCCGGGGTGTGACAATGAATTGAATGTTTGGATGATTTACCACACTAGGATAAGTGGGTTTATTCATATGATGAAATTGATGATATAATTATGATTCGAATCATCATACATGATAGTAATAAAAGACACTTGAACAAATTAAATGTTTGAGTACATAAATAATGCTTGCCATGAAGTGAGTTTAGTATGATAAGATGAAAATCGATGATATATTCATGTTGAATGATGTTTGATATCATCATGTGTTAAAAATGATTAAAGTTGTGTTAATTCAATGAATTTCGATTACAAGAACTTGGTTAATAAAGTGATTTAAACAGTAGGATAAGAATGATGCTTACCGGATAATTGACCAAGTAATTAAACGGGTAGTTGAGCTACATCGTGTAATTATTTACGTTAATAGGCAGTTGACTTTAAAAAGTCAAACTGACCAATGATATGAACGAATGATAAATTCGACATAAGAATCGTAGGATGGAATAGTCGTGAATAATTATGACTAATCTAACCATCTTACAAATTACAATGATAGTTTGACGCTTAACAAGCTAGGTGAAAGCTTAGGAAGGAAATGGGTCAAACAAATCAAGAATGAAGAAAAATCATAATCAAGATGCAACGTAAGTATAGCTTACACTATTCTTAAATTGTAGAATATTCTCTTATGATATTAATTACGAATAAGATAAATAAACAATTGAAATATGATGTTCCGACGTGTAGTCGTACGGAACAAGATAATTGAAGATGATAAAAAACCATATTGATGGTTAAAAAGGAGTTAAATCGGTAATTCGATCATACTATGACGAATAGAAAATGAACTTTTAATGGTTACCGTATATGGTAAGCCAAAACAAATAATGAGGTCAAAACGATAATTTGGTCACGCGTTGACAATAACCATTAGTTTTGAAAAACACTTTATGGCGTAAGCCATAATGGGTCTTGTAACACCCCAAAAACGGGTTTGGTAATAAAACCACATTAATATTAATGAACGGGTAAAATATCGTTAGTGGTAAAATTAACCCGGTAAATATTAGGATTTAAATAAATAAATCTAATATTAAATAAAAGAGAATAAAAGCTTTGAATAAATAAAGTTCAAAAGAGGCCCGAGTTAACGAGACTTAAAATGAAACGGGTTTTAACTCCCGGAACCCATTAAGTAACTAGGAATGTCAACCTAGTTAGTTAAGTGTTATAAATAATGAAGAAACTTGAAGTAGTAACCTTTGTATATTATAGGGACTAAAAGGGGGCATGTTTGAAAAAGGTTTAATTAAATTAAAACAAAACACCAAAACACACACATTTGTGTGTGTTCGGGAAAGAGGGTTCTTCAAAGCAACCCTAAAGCTCATAAAATCCATCAAAATCAAAGAAGAATCAAGCTAAAAATTGGGGCTTTTAATAAATTTTTGATCACCCAAGCTAGGAGATTTCAAGGTATGTCGAATTTTGTTATTTTATGAAATTTTGAAATTCCGATTAACATCCAAGAACGAAATTCTGGCATGAATAATGAATGTTGTAGTGCAATTGATATGAGTACAAGTCTAGGAACAAGCCCTAGATGTAAACTCGTTAATTTAGCGCCATAAATTAGTATTTCGGTTAACTAATTATGTAGGTACTAAGTGGGTTTTATAACTATATGATGAACACTAGAATTAGAGAGTTAAAATGGATGAACATTGAAGTTATGATGCGAGTCTTGATATTGTTTATGAATGCTAGACACAAAGGCTTGAATTTGATGATTGAAACTTGGTTAAAATGTTAGTCATAAACTAAATTGAAGAGGTATAGAAATCATGCCCACTAGGTGTTTGTTAAAATGACTAAGTGAAATCGCGCATCTACTCGGTTGTAGGTAGAACTTGATTTGATTAGGTATCCGGAAGAATGCCTAATAACATGATGAAAAGGGTTTCACTTATAGATGAAAACCCGTAGATTTTTTCTAATGAATGAATAAAGTGTCTTTGATAATTGGGAGCTAGGTTAATGTAACGCCCTGCGTTTTCATACTTCCCACATTTAGAAACCTTTGCTTGAAATTCTAGTTTTGGAAATATTGTATTCTTGTAATCGTATTTCATTTCGTATTATTGTAACCCGAGACTTCGATCGTAATAAAATTCTATTTTTTTATATACATGCTTATACGTGTTGCAATACTTGGGTTATACGTTACCAAACTCGAATGCATACGCTTAACCGATACCCGACCTACTGGTACTCATAACTTATACAAGCTGGTTAACGATTAAATATGTGGTTAATTCTAATTATATAGAAATAATAATAATAGTAATCCTAATAATAATATAATAATAATAATTCTATCCTAATAATAATAATAAAATAATAGTATATTATTTCAACGTAAAGTTGATGATTATTGTTTCAAATGTTATCTTGCAAAAATAAAAAAAAATATAAAAATAAAATGAAAGAAGTCAGTAGCTCGATTAGAATAAGGCTGCCAGTTAAGTCTTTAATTTTTCCTCTGTTTACTAAACTCCCACTTAAATATAATGTCACATTTGATTTAATAATTTATCATAACATAATAAACCTAAGTTATCACAACAAATAAACAAAAAGGGGAAAACCAAATGGCTGTTAGAAGCCATTCCGGCCGCAAGTGTCACAACAGCAACAATATTCCTTTTTTTTTCTCTATTATTTTTATTAGTTTACCACCCAACTAATCCTATTAATTACAATCAACTTTAACCCTAATCCTTCCTTATAAATACCACTCTAACCCCAGCCACTTTTCCACTTTTACAACCCTTAAACACACTCTCAAAGTCTCAAAATCGCACCTGAAATCAGAAGTTCGGACAGATTCAGCAAGCTTCACGAAAAGGAGCATAACTTCTTCATTTCTTGTCCGTTTTAGCTCATTCTTTTTCCAGAACACTTGGTTTGACCTTAGCGTCGATTCCATGGGTGTTTCTCAATGAATAAGTCCCTGGAACTCTGGCAAATAGGCTCCAAAGTTCACTGTTTTCATTTATCTTTACTAATCTTTGTTTAAACTTGAGTTTAACTCACTCAAACCCACGTCCTTATGCTTATAACCACTTCTATGGTTAGTTAAGCTTAAAAACGGGGCTGAGACATACAACATCAGAGGTTAAACCTCAAATAATTTCTGTTTTGTTTAGGGTTTTTAACCCACAAGTCATGTTCAAGCTTCAAACTTGATATAGGAGTGATTATGGAACAACTTGGGTTGTCCAACATAAAATCCCCACATGACTTGATGATTTCTCATAGCTTAGATTGTTTACATTCTTGTACTAATCTTAGTTCATGACCCTCCTTGTTTGTTGTTACAACAAGTGTAGTGGTGAACATATACGAGGTGCCTAAATGGAAGCTTGTTCTTCCTACCTCCTACATGACTTCTATGACACATTTCGAGGTACCTAAATGAAGATGTAATCTTCTCCCTCATGCTTGAATACTTGAACATTTGGACTTAATAATATGTATATAATATGTGTAATATATAAACACATAATCCAAATAATCGAATCTTAGATGATGAATTAGTGTTCATATGTCCAAGTACTAGATTATATCATCCTATAGTATGATAACTTGTTACGATTCTAATGGAACCTTGTTCCATGAAACCATATAAACTCCTTGGAGTACGTAGTGTCAAGAACAAGTATCATATGTATTAGATAAATACCACTCTAATCCCAGCCACTTTTACAACCCTTAAACACACTCTCAAAGTCTCAAAATCGCAGCTGAAATCAGAAGTTCGGACAGATTCAGCAAGCTTCACGAAAAGGAGCATAACTTCTTCATTTCTTGTCCGTTTTAGCTCATTCTTTTTCCAGAACACTTGGTTTGACCTTAGCGTCGATTCCATGGGTGTTTCTCAGTGAATAAGTCCCTGGAACTCTGGCAAATAGGCTCCAAAGTTCACTGTTTTCATTTATCTTTACTAATCTTTGTTTAAACTTGAGTTTAACTCACTCAAACCCACGTCCTTATGCTTATAACCACTTCTATGGTTAGTTAAGCTTAAAAACGGGGCTGAGACATACAACATCAGAGGTTAAACCTCAAATAATTTCTGTTTTGTTTAGGGTTTTTAACCCACAAGTCATGTTCAAGCTTCAAACTTGATATAGGAGTGATTATGGAACAACTTGGGTTGTCCAACATAAAATCCCCACATGACTTGATGATTTCTCATAGCTTAGATTGTTTACATTCTTGTACTAATCTTAGTTCATGACCCTCCTTGTTTGTTGTTACAACAAGTGTAGTGGTGAACATATACGAGGTGCCTAAATGGAAGCTTGTTCTTCCTACCTCCTACATGACTTCTATGACACATTTCGAGGTACCTAAATGAAGATGTAATCTTCTCCCTCATGCTTGAATACTTGAACATTTGGACTTAATAATATGTATATAATATGTGTAATATATAAACACATAATCCAAATAATCGAATCTTAGATGATGAATTAGTGTTCATATGTCCAAGTACTAGATTATATCATCCTATAGTATGATAACTTGTTACGATTCTAATGGAACCTTGTTCCATGAAACCATATAAACTCCTTGGAGTACGTAGTGTCAAGAACAAGTATCATATGTATTAGATAAATACCACTCTAATCCCAGCCACTTTTACAACCCTTAAACACACTCTCAAAGTCTCAAAATCGCAGCTGAAATCAGAAGTTCGGACAGATTCAGCAAGCTTCACGAAAAGGAGCATAACTTCTTCATTTCTTGTCCGTTTTAGCTCATTCTTTTTCCAGAACACTTGGTTTGACCTTAGCGTCGATTCCATGGGTGTTTCTCAGTGAATAAGTCCCTGGAACTCTGGCAAATAGGCTCCAAAGTTCACTGTTTTCATTTATCTTTACTAATCTTTGTTTAAACTTGAGTTTAACTCACTCAAACCCACGTCCTTATGCTTATAACCACTTCTATGGTTAGTTAAGCTTAAAAACGGGGCTGAGACATACAACATCAGAGGTTAAACCTCAAATAATTTCTGTTTTGTTTAGGGTTTTTAACCCACAAGTCATGTTCAAGCTTCAAACTTGATATAGGAGTGATTATGGAACAACTTGGGTTGTCCAACATAAAATCCCCACATGACTTGATGATTTCTCATAGCTTAGATTGTTTACATTCTTGTACTAATCTTAGTTCATGACCCTCCTTGTTTGTTGTTACAACAAGTGTAGTGGTGAACATATACGAGGTGCCTAAATGGAAGCTTGTTCTTCCTACCTCCTACATGACTTCTATGACACATTTCGAGGTACCTAAATGAAGATGTAATCTTCTCCCTCATGCTTGAATACTTGAACATTTGGACTTAATAATATGTATATAATATGTGTAATATATAAACACATAATCCAAATAATCGAATCTTAGATGATGAATTAGTGTTCATATGTCCAAGTACTAGATTATATCATCCTATAGTATGATAACTTGTTACGATTCTAATGGAACCTTGTTCCATGAAACCATATAAACTCCTTGGAGTACGTAGTGTCAAGAACAAGTATCATATGTATTAGATAAATACCACTCTAATCCCAGCCACTTTTACAACCCTTAAACACACTCTCAAAGTCTCAAAATCGCAGCTGAAATCAGAAGTTCGGACAGATTCAGCAAGCTTCACGAAAAGGAGCATAACTTCTTCATTTCTTGTCCGTTTTAGCTCATTCTTTTTCCAGAACACTTGGTTTGACCTTAGCGTCGATTCCATGGGTGTTTCTCAGTGAATAAGTCCCTGGAACTCTGGCAAATAGGCTCCAAAGTTCACTGTTTTCATTTATCTTTACTAATCTTTGTTTAAACTTGAGTTTAACTCACTCAAACCCACGTCCTTATGCTTATAACCACTTCTATGGTTAGTTAAGCTTAAAAACGGGGCTGAGACATACAACATCAGAGGTTAAACCTCAAATAATTTCTGTTTTGTTTAGGGTTTTTAACCCACAAGTCATGTTCAAGCTTCAAACTTGATATAGGAGTGATTATGGAACAACTTGGGTTGTCCAACATAAAATCCCCACATGACTTGATGATTTCTCATAGCTTAGATTGTTTACATTCTTGTACTAATCTTAGTTCATGACCCTCCTTGTTTGTTGTTACAACAAGTGTAGTGGTGAACATATACGAGGTGCCTAAATGGAAGCTTGTTCTTCCTACCTCCTACATGACTTCTATGACACATTTCGAGGTACCTAAATGAAGATGTAATCTTCTCCCTCATGCTTGAATACTTGAACACTTGGACTTAATAATATGTATATAATATGTGTAATATATAAACACATAATCCAAATAATCGAATCTTAGATGATGAATTAGTGTTCATATGTCCAAGTACTAGATTATATCATCCTATAGTATGATAACTTGTTACGATTCTAATGGAACCTTGTTCCATGAAACCATATAAACTCCTTGGAGTACATAGTGTCAAGAACAAGTATCATATGTATTAGATAAATACCACTCTAATCCCAGCCACTTTTCCACTTTTACAACCCTTAAACACACTCTCAAAGTCTCAAAATCGCAGCTGAAATCAGAAGTTCGGACAGATTCAGCAAGCTTCACGAAAAGGAGCATAACTTCTTCATTTCTTGTCTGTTTTAGCTCATTCTTTTTCCAGAACACTTGGTTTGACCTTAGCGTCGATTCCGTGGGTGTTTCTCAGTGAATAAGTCCCTGGAACTCTGGAAAATAGGCTCCAAAGTTCACTGTTTTCATTTATCTTTACTAATCTTTGTTTAAACTTGAGTTTAACTCACTCAAACCCACGTCCTTATGCTTGTAACCACTTCTATGGTTAGTTAAGCTTAAAAACGGGGCTGAGACATACAACATCAGAGGTTAAACCTCAAATAATTTCTGTTTTGTTTAGGGTTTTTAACCCACAAGTCATGTTCAAGCTTCAAACTTGATATAGGAGTGATTATGGAACAACTTGGGTTGTCCAACATAAAATCCCCACATGACTTGATGATTTCTCATAGCTTAGATTGTTTACATTCTTGTACTAATCTTAGTTCATGACCCTCCTTGTTTGTTGTTACAACAAGTGTAGTGGTGAATATATACGAGGTGCCTAAATGGAAGCTTGTTCTTCCTACCTCCTACATGACTTCTATGACACATTTCGAGGTACCTAAATGAAGATGTAATCTTCTCCCTCATGCTTGAATACTTGAACATTTGGACTTAATAATATGTATATAATATGTGTAATATATAAACACATAATCCAAATAATCGAATCTTAGATGATGAATTAGTGTTCATATGTCCAAGTACTAGATTATATCATCCTATAGTATGATAACTTGTTACGATTCTAATGGAACCTTGTTCCATGAAACCATATAAACTCCTTGGAGTACATAGTGTCAAGAACAAGTATCATATGTATTAGATGATTATTTTCACATGTTATTCTCATATGTTATTTTCATGTTGTTTTATTCCGAATCTCGACTCTAAACATACTTGAACTTTAACCCTTATACATTCGGACTCTAAATCTCTACTCGTCAACAATTGGATAATCGGAAGGCATATGCAAACTTAGTGAGTACACTCGACCCATTTACATTTTAAACCACTTTTGGGTTGTAACATGTTACCATACAAAATTTCACTTACACACACATAAACATACTTTGTGAACTCAATCCGTTATACATGCTACTTGTTATGCTAAGATAATACATGCTTTATGCCATTACTATGTTACACCCCCGCTTAACAATTATAGCGCTATAGGAGTAGCACACCACCCGACGGGGGTTTGTTAAGTCAATATACTATACGGTCTCGTCACTTTTGTGGCGAGGGATGCTAAATACTAGTGGACACTTTGGGTTTAGACGTAATGTTATGCATGCTAGTTACCTTGTATACAAATTGCCATGTGGATTCGAGTAAAATGCTTTATACTTATGCTATACTATTTAAACCTTGTGTACTCGCCTTTGCTTTTGCATTGAACTTTATTTTAACATGTTACAGGTTGACGATGATGATGCTATGAAATGAAGTAGCAATGATGCCTAGATACACATATAGACGTTTAGGTTAAATGTTGTATCAATTTTGATTATGTTGTTATGTATTTCCTTTGAACTTGTTATTTGAATTTCTTGTATTGTTGACAATTTACTTATGAAATGAAATTGGTTTATTAAATATTGTCACAAATAGCGTTATGAAGTCTCTTGCAATCTTCACACTTCGTCTCATCCCGATGTTTCCGCCATTGGTTGGGGTGTGACAGATTGGTATCAGAGCCATAACTATAGGGAATTAGGAAAATTGCCATGCTTTTGACCTAGTCTATAGTTAAGCACCAAAATTCGACCATACTTGCTTCACATGCTACTTTTATGAAATATCTTTACATATTATTTTTGAAATGTCTCTTATGTGTTATTTTTCTTAAGATGCTTTATGTGCTTATACTTGTTATTATTATTTTGAACATACGTCTTTTACTCTTTTATACTAAAATCGAAACCACTTGTAATACACAAACGAGACAACTTCACCAAGATAGGCGTGAAACCCACAATTTGGTGAACGACTCTCAATCTACTTTTCTTTTCTTACACGAAATTCACCATCAAGTTAGGAGTGAAATCCTCACCTTGATGGAGAAATTCAAATATCAAATTCTAGTGGACCCTCGTCAAAGTGTCGAAATTAACTTTTGACCCGACGAGTACCAACCACACTTAGGATACTAAATCGCCAAGTTAGGGGTGAAACCCGCACCTTATCGACTAGTTCCACTCCTTGATTTTCATTAATCCCGCCAAGTCTCGAAATTTCAATTGATTTGGGGACAAGTAGTAACCAGAAGGGTAAATACCGTTAACCGACTTGTCGGCGAGAGTATTTCACCTATTAGGCCAAAGCATGCTCCTCAAACTCGAAAGACTTTTCGGCCACTTTGGTTAGTCAAAGTTCCGTTTTGGAACCATCCCAAATTTTAATCAAACATGTGTTCTACTATTTATTTTATACGATGCAATCTTTCGAATTCGAATTTACTTTCGATATTTACTCCTCTCACACGCACAACACATTAAAACCCTTTCATACATTTATACATATGCATGATTTCAAAACGTCACTCAATTTTGTTTACATTTTTTTGTAACACCAAAATGGAGGCATATCGTCGAGATAGAAGTGATTTCCTTACCTTGACGATTAGCTCCACCCCCTTCTTTTCTTAAAACGACCTCACCGACGAGTTAGGGGTGATTCCCTACCTAGGTGATCGTTACCAAAACTTTACCTCAAAATGTCCTATTATGCAAATCCGATCATGTTTTATACCTAAGTCATTTATCATTTATCGAAATACCTACCTATATTAAATTCAAAATTTCATTGTGTTATCAAGCGTACTTCTTATCCTACAACCTACTTTCACTCACTCATATACACGAGATTCTTAAACATATCTTAAACATTTTACTACACAAATTTCCAAACCTTACGAAATGCTACCTATCAACCTAATCGGTCCAATGAAACTCTTGCCCATGAACTTAATATTCGACTTAATCACCAAAACACGCTCACATTATATCATCATACTAGAGACATCTAATGTTAATCGAAATTAAACCAACCTTTCTTAATTGCTTATAAGATCTTATTGATATTATAAGATCGTTTTACCAAGGACTGTTTTCAACATAAAAAAAAAATCATTTGACAAAACCCTTTACAATAAACACTAAGTCCTTTTTCTAAATCTCTTTTTCTAAAGATCAACGTTTTTACAAGAACCTCCTAAATTCAAAATTTCTTATTTTGATGTAAATGAAGCAAACTTATTATTTTCGAAGGCCTTTTTCCTACACTACTTAATACAAATTTCCTAAACACGTGGGCTAGAAGACTTCATGGGGACCGACAATCTTCAACATGTGTAAACTCTTTTTTTTTTTAAACAAAAGTAGCATTTCAATCATGACAAAATACATTATGCTTAACCAATGAGTACTTTATATCCTCTTACATATACAAACTATATTCTACACTTCAAATCAAGCTCAACCTATTTTTTTTATTCGATAAACTCAATGTTTCATTTAAACAACTATACATGGATATCATCATACACATTTTGGTCGTTACCTCGCGATAACATCATTTGTATCATTCGTATTTACATACTCGACCTTTTGAACGCTTTTATACACTTAAATCCGTGATGACCCAACATACACTATATACGTAATTTTTATTATTCGTACCTACACTTATATTCATACGTTTTATGCTTATGCATATACACATACTACTTATACGTTTTATGGTTAAGCTCATACATACACGCGTATCCATACTTAAACTTATGCTCATACTTTCATTCATACTCATGATTCATACATTCGTACCCGTACGCAAGCATAATCCGAGGGATTCGCTTACATGGGTCCCATACATACTTAAGCATGGACTTGCTTACATACTACATTCTTACACGTACACATTCTTAATTTTTAAATTATGTATACCCTAATTCATACACAACTAGTACCAGCTATGCGGATCATGCGATGATCTATATAATCGCGGGTGCACACGGGATTATAGTGATAAGCGCATGAGAACCCCAGAGTGTACTACTGTGTATGGCAAGACACGGAATGTAACATGACACCGAATATGAAACGGACGTAATGTGGTCAAAACATGGTGGATACGCCGCTGGTACTTCCTATATATAAGTGTTTTCACCATGTTACCAAAATTTCTTAAAACGTGCCATGAGAAATTCAGTGTCTTGCAGACCTTTGGACCTAATACAAACTATAAACAACTCTCAAACGCATTATATCCGATTATCCACGAAGAGACTTCATCTTTAACACGCTACTTTCGTCTATCCAATGCTTATGCCTCAAAACCATTTTAGCCAAACAAATCATTTTGCAAACCTATCTTGACATTTTCAAAAACTTCATATTTTGTATGTTTCAAAATTTTCGAGTCTCAAATTTTATAAAATCACCTTTTCGCCAAAACTCTTTCAAGTCTTCCTCTTGAATAAATTTCGGGACGAAATTTTCTAAAGGATGGGAGACTGTAACGCCCTGCGTTTTCATACTTCCCACATTTAGAAACCTTTGCTTGAAATTCTAATTTTGGAAATATTGTATTCTTGTAATCGTATTTCATTTCGTATTATTGTAACCCAAGACTTCGATCGTAATAAAATTCTATTTTTTTATATACATGCTTATACGTGTTGCAATACTTGGGTTATACGTTACCAAACTCGAATGCATACGCTTAACCGATACCCGACCTACTGGTACTCATAACTTATACAAGCTGGTTAACTATTAAATATGTGGTTGATTCTAATTATATAGAAATAATAATAATAGTAATCCTAATAATAATATAATAATAATAATTCTATCCTAATAATAATAATAAAATAATAGTATATTATTTCAACGTAAAGTTGATGATTATTGTTTCAAATGTTATCTTGCAAAAATAAAAAAAAATATAAAAATAAAATGAAAGAAGTCAGTAGCTCGATTAGAATAAGGCTGCCAGTTAAGTCTTTAATTTTTCCTCTGTTTACTAAACTCCCACTTAAATATAATGTCACATTTGATTTAATAATTTATCATAACATAATAAACCTAAGTTATCACAACAAATAAACAAAAAGGGGAAAACCAAATGGCTGTTAGAAGCCATTCCGGCCGCAAGTGTCACAACAGCAACAATATTCCTTTTTTTTTCTCTATTATTTTTATTAGTTTACCACCCAACTAATCCTATTAATTACAACCAACTTTAACCCTAATCCTTCCTTATAAATACCACTCTAATCCCAGCCACTTTTCCACTTTTACAACCCTTAAACACACTCTCAAAGTCTCAAAATCGCACCTGAAATCAGAAGTTCGGACAGATTCAGCAAGCTTCACGAAAAGGAGCATAACTTCTTCATTTCTTGTCCGTTTTAGCTCATTCTTTTTCCAGAACACTTGGTTTGACCTTAGCGTCGATTCCATGGGTGTTTCTCAGTGAATAAGTCCCTGGAACTCTGGCAAATAGGCTCCAGTTCACTGTTTTCATTTATCTTTACTAATCTTTGTTTAAACTTGAGTTTAACTCACTCAAACCCACGTCCTTATGCTTATAACCACTTCTATGGTTAGTGAAGCTTAAAAACGGGGCTGAGACATACAACATCAGAGGTTAAACCTCAAATAATTTCTGTTTTGTTTAGGGTTTTTAACCCACAAGTCATGTTCAAGCTTCAAACTTGATATAGGAGTGATTATGGAACAACTTGGGTTGTCCAACATAAAATCCCCACATGACTTGATGATTTCTCATAGCTTAGATTGTTTACATTCTTGTACTAATCTTAGTTCATGACCCTCCTTGTTTGTTGTTACAACAAGTGTAGTGGTGAACATATACGAGGTGCCTAAATGGAAGCTTGTTCTTCCTACCTCCTACATGACTTCTATGACACATTTCGAGGTACCTAAATGAAGATGTAATCTTCTCCCTCATGCTTGAATACTTGAACATTTGGACTTAATAATATGTAGATAATATGTGTAATATATAAACACATAATCCAAATAATCGAATCTTAGATGATGAATTAGTGTTCATATGTCCAAGTACTAGATTATATCATCCTATAGTATGATAACTTGTTACGATTCTAATGGAATCTTGTTCCATGAAACCATATAAACTCCTTGGAGTACATAGTGTCAAGAACAAGTATCATATGTATTAGATGATTATTTTCACATGTTATTCTCATATGTTATTTTCATGTTGTTTTATTCCGAATCTCTACTCTAAACATACTTGAACTTTAACCCTTATACATTCGGACTCTAAATCTCTACTCGTCAACAATTGGATAATCGGAAGGCATATGCAAACTTAGTGAGTACACTCGACCCATTTACATTTCAAACCACTTTTGGGTTGTAACATGTTACCATACAAAATTTCACTTACACACACATAAACATACTTTGTGAACTCAATCCGTTATACATGCTACTTGTTATGCTAAGATAATACATGCTTTATGCCATTACTATGTTACACCCTCGCTTAACAATTATAGCGCTATAGGAGTAGCACACCACCCGACGGGGGTTTGTTAAGTCAATATACTATACGGTCTCGTCATTTTTGTGGCGAGGGATGCTAAATACTAGTGGACACTTTGGGTTTAGACGTAATGTTATGCATGCTAGTTACCTTGTATACAAATTGCCATGTGGATTCGAGTAAAATGCTTTATACTTATGCTATACTATTTAAACCTTGTGTACTCGCCTTTGCTTTTGCATTGAACTTTATTTTAACATGTTACAGGTTGACGATGATGATGCTATGAAATGAAGTAGCAATGATGCCTAGATACACATATAGACGTTTAGGTTAAATGTTGTATCAATTTTGATTATGTTGTTATGTATTTCCTTTGAACTTGTTATTTGAATTTCTTGTATTGTTGACAATTTACTTATGAAATGAAATCGGTTTATTAAATATTGTCACAAATAGCGTTATGAAGTCTCTTGCAATCTTCACACTTCGTCTCATCCCGATGTTTCCGCCATTGGTTGGGGTGTGACAGTTAACTTGATGTTAATAATAGCATGAACATGGATAAAAAAATGTATAGTTTAAAACGGTAGCATCATTATAATGCCTACAGGATAATTGATGAGATTGCGTAAATGAGTTATTAATGCAAATTTGCATTTTGTATGATTAAGGGTAAATGACTTTCATAAGTCAAATTAACCAATGATGAAGTCGAATAGTAGTTTCGACATAGAATTTGTAAGATGGAATTGCCGTATGTGATAATGACTAATCTAACCGTCTTACGAATTATGATGATAGTTTGACTCTTGACAAGCTAGATGGAGGCTTGGGAAAGAAGCGGGTCAAACGGATGGAGTACGTCGAAAAGAGCATAACCGGATGCAGGGTAAGTGAAACTTACACTTTTTTGTAGAATATGTGGTTATTCTATAAGTTGCAAATACAATAAAGATAATATTCTAGATATGGTTTCCGACGCGGAATAATACGGGTCGGAACTAATATAAATAATAAAAACCATGTTTAATGGTAAAAAGAGGTAAAACGGTAAATTAGCCATGAAAAGGCTAATTGTAAAATGAGTTTTTGAACGGCTACTTTATAAGTAAGCCTAAACGAATAAAAAGCGCAGAACGATGATTTAGTCAAGTATAAATGAATCAAAGTCAAAATTTAAAACGACGCCAAATGGCGTAAGCCATGTTGGGTAAACGCGTAAGAAACGGATTTGCGAAACCTAAACAAATTGGTAAAAATGAAAGATCCGAAATGAGATACTTAATGAAATGGTAAATAAATACCACTAGATTATAAGCGCAAAATATTTGGTCGTTTAGACCAAACGGGTCAAATGGTAATGTTGATACCATTTGACAATTAACGACTAATATGCGTTTGTTGAGTCATACGCTCACAGGATAAGACGGCTTACGAATTAGAGATACTATGGATTAGCAATTTTGAAACAAGGTACTAAAACGGGTCAATATGTTGACCCGAGCCAGGTACATATAAATATGATTATAGTTAAACGTACAATTTTGGTTAAATAAGTAGCGAGAGTCCTTCGTCGTAAAATGGGGACTAAGTTGACCAAAGCGCCCTTGATGGGTAAATCGGGTAAACGACCCTCATGGGTTGTTTAGGAATTTGTATATTGAGTTTGAAGTCCTTAGATACGTATAAAAGTTATAGGCATAAACATTCGTGGGTCGAATGCCTAAAAATGGGTCATTTGCGTAAATGACTAACCGAAGGGTGAAATTTGGAATTTTGGGTTCCTTATGTTAAATCCACTATAAAAATAGTTGCGGTGGAAGATAAGTAGTTAATTAATATGGGAATGCGAAGAGAAAAGAACGACTTTGTTGCTTAAATGCTTAAAAGTCCTCTAAACGGGTCAAAATAAATTAAGAAGTTAAATGTTGGTTTTAGTGTAAGAAAGTTACAAAATGAACCGGTGAATGTAAATGCATGTGCGAACCATGTAATGGAAGCAAAATGCTAATGTTGACAAGCCCGGGGATGGGTAAAAAGGGATTAGAATCAATCATTTCTGATAAACAAGTAATATATAGATAATTGAAACGGGTCGAATATTGGCATGAAGAATTTATAAGCCTTTTTGCTTATAATTCAGCTTTTGATGTGAATTAAGATGATAATCGGATCCGTAATTAAATTACGGACGCATAGAAACAAGAATTACACAAAACGAATATCTAGATCAAAAGTTATGCAACTTTAAGTTGAAAATTTGGTTAGAATACATAGCTGGGCACAATATGCAGCAGCAAAAGAAAGCCTTCTGTCGAAACATGGTTATCGCGCCACGCGACAAGAAACTGGAAACATCGTCGCGCAGCGCGACGTTGCTCGCGCCCCGTGAAAGAATGGGGGTGGATCCTCGCGCCCCGCGAGGGACCCAACAGCTGACAAAAATTCATTTCTTGTTCATTTTGACATATTCGGACTTGATTTAAACACGTTTTTAGCTCGTTTGACTAATCATTTCATGGTTTATGAAATGTAGGGATATCTTTGGACGCCAGATGACGATCAAGCTCAGCGAAGAACCGAACACGATCAAGACACTAGCTTCTGCACATCGTTTCGTTGTTAT
The DNA here is from genome assembly GCF_002127325.2 of Helianthus annuus. Taxonomy (NCBI): domain Eukaryota; kingdom Viridiplantae; phylum Streptophyta; class Magnoliopsida; order Asterales; family Asteraceae; genus Helianthus; species Helianthus annuus. The sequence goes on along the minus strand of NC_035448.2, from coordinate 17,129,149 downwards.
TCAAAAAAGACGAACTCAATTACATTATGTTGTATTATTTTTAAATTGAAAAAGTTTTAATAAACATGTATTTTTCATTATATGTGTATCCATAATTACATGATTATTTTCGTAAACCATACGAAAACTGTTAAATGATAGTATGGGTCTTACAGGTCAAAAGCGTTAAGAAATGGTTTATAAGTAAAATGACCGTACGTGTAAACCGGAGCGAGTCATGTAGATGAGATGGTGATAAATATCATCTCGCAAAGATAAACGGTCACTTAGACCAAATGGGTCAAAAGGTGAAGATATCACCCTTTGACAATATCGATTAATGATTATTTGTCGAGTTATATGATTACAGGAGTAGATATCTAATGGATATTAGCATCGCTATTAATTAGCGGTTATTCAAGCAAAGTATTAAAACGAGTCAATATATTGATCCGAGCCAGGTTTGCGTAATAGGTTAACTACTCATTTAGAACTTGAGGTTCTATGAGAGTTAGATAAGTCATAAAGGGACATTTGGTCATCTTAATACGTAAACCGAATGATTTAAATCATAATCATTGTGACTTAAAAACATAATGATTTTTAAACAAGATCATAGTTTAAAAAGTGGGACTTTGGTCAAACATGGCTTTAAAACCTCTTCGTCGTAAATAAAAGTTTAAAGTTGACCAAAATGTCCTTTGTTGATAAACTGAGCAATCGACCCTTATGGGTTGTTTATAAATAAGCATTTGGATAAATTAAATCCTTAGGATATGTGTAAAAAGCCAGATATGAGACCTTTGGGTCAAATGACTTTAAATGAGTCTTTGCCGTAAAATGATAATCCGATGGGCAAAACTCGGAACAAATAGTTACCACATTAAAATCCACCACAATTATAATTGTGGTGGAAAAACAATTGATAACTGAATGTGGAAATATGATACTCTCAAGGAATGAGCTTGAATTATGCTTAAAATTGCTTAAATAGCTTTAACGGGTCAAAATAAGCATATACGCATAAACGGGTAAAAGATGAATAACAACTCATGGTTATGACCTTGTATAATAGGAAATAGTTATAACATGAAGTTGATGATCATTTGAATGCAACACATATGTTTATTTGATAAAATCATGAACGGGTCAAAAGTTTCGTAAATATATATTAAGCCGAAAGTCTCAAATTTTGTTAATCCGGATGTTGGGTTTTAAATCCATGTGATGGAGAATCATTTTACGATCACGTAGGAAGAAACGTGACTTAAATCGGATCAATAACGAATGAGTTATGTCCGTTTTCGTAAGAATAAGACTGGCTGGAACAATGCAGGTCTGAAACAAACCCTTCTGTCGAAAACAGGGTGTCGCGCCACACGAAGGGAAGGGGAAGTCACCGTCGCGCAACGCGACGCCTGTCGCGCCCTGCGACCCATTCAACCAAGTCTCTCGCGGCCCGCGAGAGACGCTGAAACTGGCAAAAATGTTGCTGTTGATTGTTTTGTCTTGCGTTTTCGTTTAAGACATGTTATAAACGTTAAATGACTATCTCGTTTCATGTTTTATGAAATGTATGTATTATGTAAAGTACCGGAGGACGATCAAGCTCATCGAGAAACCGAACACAATCAAGAATTCAAGCTTCTGCATCACGTATCGTTGTTATGTTTTAAACGACGATATCAAAATATGACGCTGAAACGTTTTAACCATTAAAATGTTTTAACAAACTAATAAGTTCAAGTGTATATGTAATCGATAGTACACAATTATAGTCAATGTTTATATGTAAATCATATAAATTAAGTAAGGGTCTTACAATTTGATACCCTTCTTACGCTATATAGTTATAAAGTAGCGTAATAATTACTTTAATTCAAGAATAACTTCACTAGTTATTCCTATCATCATTTAGATGTTAAAACCTAGAGTAAATTACTTTTTAAGTATTTGTGTTTTAGTGGTTTTAACCAGTTGTCTCCAAAATCAAAAAATTTAACGCCCTGAGTCCCTAGCCGCTCATTTTATAACGTTTTGAGTCCCTGTGTTTTAGTGCTTTTAACCACTTGAGTCCAAAATAAAAAGTACAGATGTTATAAATTGGACTCAAAACGTTATAAAATGAGTGGTTAAGGACTCAGGACGTTAAACTTTTTTATTTTGGACTCAAGTGGTTAAAACCACTAAAACACAGTTGCTCAAAAAATAATTTACTCTAAAACCTATTTGTATTTTACATGATATACCTTTATCAAAACATATAAAATGAAAAAGATAATAATAACTTGAGTTAAATGTAATTTTAGTCCCTGTGGTTTGAGTTATTTTTCAGTTTAGTTCAAATGTTTTATATTCCGCCTGTGTGATAAAAAAAGTTTCACCGTTGCTATTTTAGTCCACAGGGTTAACTTCATCCATTTTCTCTGTTAACGAGAAGGGCAATTCGGTCATTTTATATGTAATTCTGTTAACGAGAAGGACTGATTTTTTTATATGGTCGAATTACCCTTCTAGTTAATAGAATTACATATAAAATGACCGAATTGCTCTTATCGTTAACAGAAAAAATGGATGAAGTTAACCCAATGGACTAAAATGACAACGGTGAAACCTTTTTGAACTGCAGGCGAAAAATAAAACATTTAAACTAAACTGACAAAATGGCCTAAATCACGGGTACTAAAATAACATTTAGCTCTAACTTAATAAGTATTGAGTATCAATATACAGTATTTTGTATTTCTGCCGTTCAAAAAAAAAAAGTATTTTGTATTTCAAAAATTGAGTGAATTAATTGGGCGGTGGGTCAGACCTGACAAAGAAGACATGTGTGATTATGCCTTCCAGATTTCGCAAGATCTCACAATCTCTTCACGATCATTTCCTCCTGTCTCCCTCCACTCCTCATATCATATATATATTCACAAACACATCTTCCTTTCATTTCATCCACCCTCTCATCAATCATATCTACATTCAATCAATCCTCCTCAATGGAAACCATCAACGCTTGTTGCGATCAACTTACATCCTCCACCTCCAAAGAGTTACACGTTCTCGCTGTCGATGACAGCAACATCGACCGCAAAGTCATCGAGCGCCTCCTCAAAATCTCCTCTTTCAAAGTTACCGTTGTCGATAGCGGAAGCAGAGCCTTACAATACCTCGGCTTAGAAGAAGAACAATCGGATTCTACCCATTTCGATGTAAGTTCCATCCGTTTTGCTTGAACTTTTATTTATATCGGAGAAGTTCCATCCGATTTACTTGAACTTTTATTTATATCGGAGAAGTTCCATCCGATTTACAACTTTTATTTATATGTATAATGTTCAGGATTTGAAGGTGAATCTGATCATCACCGATTATTCCATGCCTGGAATGACAGGATTTGAGCTTCTAAAGAAAATAAAAAATTCTTCAACATTGAAGCAGATTCCTGTAGTTATCATGTCTTCAGAGAACATTGTAACACGCATCGACCGGTACGGGTTCAAACAACACATACATACTAGTAATTTATTTTACTATTTCAAATTCTTGATATGCTAATATTGTATTATGTGGTGAATGCAGATGTTTGGAAGAAGGTGCTGAAGATTATCTTTTGAAACCAGTAAAGCTATCGGATGTCACACGCTTGAAGGATTCGATTTTAAAAACCGAAACCACAGGAATTAATCAGTTACAATCTCACAGAAGTAAGAGGAAGAGAACTGATAATGTGTCATTTTCACCTCAACAACCTACACAGAAGCATGCTAGATTGTAACTAACCATATATATCCGGGTTGTTGTTTTGCGCCTGCGAATTCTTTTGCTCACAACTGGAGAAACTGAATCTTTGGGTTTTTTTTACACGCCCGAATTGTTCGATATCTTTTGATGTCAAGGAACGATATGGATGTGTGTGATTTCACTATGAGAGTTGTTTTTGTTGATGAATGTACTCTCATGGGTTTGCCTCGCGGCTAGGGCGGGTCTGTTAGACCCCCCGATGATCGAATTTTCGACTGATAGAGGTGTTCGATGATTCGGTTTTTGACCTCTGATCAGGATGTTTTTGAAGGATGTAAAAAGGAATTTTATTGTAACCCATTGGAAAGTTATAATCATTGTTGTGACTACAATACCTTTTTTTTTTATTTTTGGTTGTTGATATGGTTTTACATTTAGAAAATTCTTAATTCAAGCAAGAGGTGCGCCCCGTTCGATTGGTTTTGACGAAAATTCTGGGTTAAACCGTCAATTAGGGTTTTAGAAAAACAACAAATCAAAGGGACAAACGGTTGGTTACAGTTTTAGGGGCTGTTTGTTAGCCTCTTAAGACCATTCAGATGTTACCTCTTAATGGTTTAAAACCTCTGAATGAATAAGAGATAACCTTAAGTCTGAATGGTTAAGAGGTAACTTCTAAATGGTAAATCATCACATGTCACATTCTTCTACCTTCTCATTAGTAAAATTCTTAATGGTTCCATTAAGAGGTAGTCTCTTAATGACTATTCAGAGGCTACCAAACAGCCCCTTAGAAGAACAACAAATCAAAGCGGCCAGGATGGGTGGGTCGGTAGTAATGGTTGATTTGTATAGTAACAACAAATCAAAGCCGCCAGTTTGGTGGTTTGAACTAATTTCTTTTAATCGTTATCGTGCATACAATTTAGGGATGAGCAAATGGTACTCGGTACTGGTACCGAATTTATCGAACCGGGCACACTTTCGGTACCGACTTTTGAGGTTTTCGGTACCGTACCGTGTATATTCTATACCGGTACCCATTTTTGGGAATTTTCGGTACCGGTACTTTCGGAACCGGTCAGTACCGAGCGCATCCCTAATACAATTTTTATAATTATAGGATTTTCATTAACAAAAAAAATAGTACTAAACGCTTGGGTCACAGTTTATACGTTTAGTTTTAAAGTTTGAAATAGTCGGCTAAACCATAAACCGTTAAAACTATACTGTGAATTAAACTGTATAATCTCAAACCCGTTGTCTGTTGAGTTGTTTCGGTTTAAGCAGTACAATCATTTTCCAGGGCTTATGAACACCCATAGTTTTGATTATTATAAAGATTTGTTGCCGTGAATTATGTTTCATAAGTACATATTTTAAAAATTCTATAAAATCATGCACAAAATCAAACATGCATTTCATAAATGCATAATATTAATTAGTTTAGGTGGTCATACACTCATACAGATTGGAATTGCTGTTGTATCGAAGGATCCTAGGTTAGAAAAGGTAGAAATCACATGGACCCCCCGTATCCTGTTAATGTATTTTATTGGAAGTTAAGTGGAATTAACGTGTGGATTTTTTAAGAAGTGGTCAAGTCCAGTATCCCTGAAAAGTCAACAAATATCCGCACCAACTATCAAAATTTTCAAGGTCATACAACGAAATTTGGACGTTTATTTAACTTCGAGAAAGTCACATGTTACAAAAATAAATCTTATATATAAGTTTAGGAAGATGCAACCAATATATATACTACATGACTTAGTAAAATATTTTAAACATCTGTGTTCATACACTTTTGCTATTACTTTTGGGATGATATTTGATTATTAGGTCAGGGGGTTTGGTATAGCGTCTTTGGCCAAATCATCATTTTTAGCGCCCTTTAGCGCCTCTGGCCAAATCATCATTAATAGGATGCTGAAGGGTTTACTTCTTTAATGTATCATACACACAAGTCACAACCTATGTTTTGTGTTTAAGACATGAAAATGTATGAATGTGCTTATATATATTTAGTTGAGTAGAAACAATAAATATAATTTAATCATTTAATTAGGTGCATAAAATAATCTGTAATATTTGTAACTTTCAATCATCATGAAACTTGTATTTCTTACTTAATATCACACGAAGTGGGCGTGAGATTCTGGCGTAGTGGTCTCTTCAGGCCGGGCACACCGGCTCGCGAAAGGCGTGGAGGGCGGCTTGGGGTTGGAGGCGGTGTATTTTTTCCACCGGCGTGGAAGAGTTTGATGTGGCGATGTGACACGATTTGGTTGGGTGTGGGTTGTAGCTGTTGCCCCCAACGGTTATTTTTTTTTAATTACTTAAAAAATAACTTCTCCTATATAATCAACCAATTCTACCATGGTTGCCTTACAAAAACTCTCATTTCATCTCATTTTCTCTTAAATGATTAGAAAAAATGGCAGCGATTCCATGGACTGAAAAAGCGGACATTGTGTTGTTTGAATATTGGGTCAAAAAGCTTGCCCACTATACGCCTTGTGTCGCTCGGGTCCGTTTTGGGGACGTATTTTCCAACAAGTTTGTATTCATAGGGGTGACACCACCCGAACCGTGGATGCGCTTTCTTCACGTTTCAGGACTATTCATTTGGATAGTTTAAGATTTGAGACGGTGCACAACGTTGTGCAAAATGACGATGGTGACCTTTCGGAAGAGGATGTCATATAAGTCGCCCTCGTCGACTACATGTACAAGTACAATCTTGACTTTAAACACGTTTCGGCGTGGTAGATAATTAGATTTTTAGTTTAATTATGTTTAAGTTTAACGTTTAATTTTAATTATGTAATGTTTTTTTAGTTTATTTCATGTGTTTTTTTAACTTATGTATTCTTTTTATTTTTTAAATTATGTAATGTTTTTTTATTAATATTATTCTTTAATTTAATAGATTTTATATAATTTTCTAATATAAATTAATAATAAAATTTGTGTGCCACATGTCACCCTTCCACGCTCGTCCTACTCCTCTGTTTTTTGCACCACACACTTTTCTAATATATGTTGACGTGGCTGTAACAACAGTTACTTTTTAATTTTTCATGCTCTCCCGCTTTTTGTAATGGTAAGTGGAAATCCTGGTTTAACAAGATAGTACAAGAGCATGGTTGTCTCAAAAGTATCGAGAAGCCCAAAGACATTTCTGCGCTTGAGGCCTTAAGGGTGAAGGGGGTGCACCCCTCATGAGATTGGGAAATTTTTCACCCACTCAATCATGATGTGCCAGGTCAATTCTACTCTCATACATCACTCTTTCAAAAAATCAAAAGGGGTGGTTTCACCAAACAATTTTTTTTAAAAGAAAAGACGTGATTGGTTGAAAACCAAACAATTTTTTTTAAAGAAAAGACGTGATTGGTTGAAAGAGAGTGGCGCCCACCATTACCCCATCTCCCACATCTTCCCCGCATACGTCAACTCTTCCCCGCAAAACACCTTCACCAAGCGGCATTTCTTTGTTAGCGGTGCACCCCTCATGCGGCAAACCTCCTCCCCGCACCACCCCGTTCACCCTAATAATTGTGACACCATAAACATCACTCTATATCTATACTATATTATAATGCATGAGGGAGGGGTATTTTAAGATACCAAAAAATAAGAACTTTTCCCCCACTTTATTTATAGAAAGACCCCTAAAATGAGGGTAGTTTAGTCTTTTAAACACTATTTATTTTTTAGCCCCAAACTTATTACACTTAAATCCCTAAGGTTTTAACAAAATTATAGATAATTAGTTATAATTCACCCATCCACAACAAACTTATATTTTTTTTAAGTATTCTTGACATATCTTATAAACTATACTTTTTAAAAAAAATCCAAAGATAGCATGACGACCTACACATTTTTGTCAACGTTTTGGTAGTTATCTTGTTCAATATCGACGCACGGATTTAAAGGTACAAGTCGATAATGTTTTAATGTATAACTAATTAATACTTGTGATCTAATGTGTCTAATCTACAAAGATGGGCTCCATCTATGCAAACAAAAACAAAAAGAAATAAAAGTACCATAACATAAAATGAAGATATTATGTGTCACATTTTATTTTATTAAAACTGCCTAATATCTGTACTTAGATATATTCTATAAAAACTTAAAACTGACTACAACTAACTTCCTAAATAAAGGATTGTCAAATCTAAAATTAAACCCTAATGCACTTTTATAGTTACTACTATAAATACATAGCAGTACACCCCTATATTTATGGCTAAACAAAGTTAAAAAAATGGATTCAGTTCTGAATTCAATTGTTGCGAAAAAAACAAGCATGCGAGATTCAAAATTCTAAGGTCAGTTCTGTTATATCGTAGTAGTGAGTAATTGTTTTCTTTTATTTATTTTTATGTGAATGTTAACTTATTTGATTTTTTAGATTCAATTCCATGATGAACATGCTAGTTTAAACAACCCAATTTGTAGAACAAGCTTCTAAGGTATTGATTTTGCTGGTTTTTAAGTATTATTTTTGCGTATATCTTTCATATTAACATGTTCGTTATGTTAGTATATGTGTGTTTTATTGCAGGATGATGGTGATAAAAGTGTTGATATTATTTCTTATGGTGCAATGTTAGTCCATACAAGGCTAATCTTTAACGTGAATTTAGTGAAGATGTAAGTTTAAGGTTTATTTAATCTTTTTTTTTTTTACTTTTGTATTCAATTTTTGTCATTTTTAAGGATCGAAAGTTTGAGACTCAAAGTAAGAGACCCAAGAGACTCTCTGAATGGAAATGGAGTGAGATTATTAATTTAGACGATTCTGGGAACAATGACAAATAAGAGGAATTAGAAGTTACTGCCGATTCAAGCACAAACCAGAAAAACCCGATTAAAAATACCTCGAGTGTCAATTCAGAAGAGGAACAGATTTCATGCAGTTTAATATGAAATCTATCAAGTGTTTTTATGTTTTTTTTTTTTCATTTTCAGCTGTTATGTTTGATCTAGACGTATGAATAAAGTTTATTTTATATTTGAACTTTATTTTTGGTGTTAATATAATGCAGTTATTGACCATATTAATACAATTCAAAATCAAATTAGTATCCTAAAATTACAAGTCAACTAAACTTATATAAGTTAATATCCTAAAGTTGCAATAAATAAATATTGCAGTTAGATATAGTCAAGCTGAAATTATAAAATATTGCAGTTATTATTGGATATTAATCTAGTAATTTGTATTTCTTAATTAAAAAATAATAAAGTAATAAACTTTAAAGCTAAACAAAAAAAAGAAACTTAATATGATATAAAGTTAATAAAGATATAAACTCTTAACATCCTATTTTTTACAAAAACTGTTTTTAAAATTTTATAAAAATATATTTTTCATATATATAAAAACGAAATTTAACAATTAAAGGTAAAGGTGTAAAACATACTTACGAGTCAACTACTATTTTTTATTTTTTTAAAACCAAAAAATTTAAACTTAAAGTTTATTGGATGAGTACCATGTGGATATTTAAAAAAAGTTAATGAACTTTAAAGAATAAAATTATAAACTTTAACATTTAACCAACAAAATAAACTTACTTTACAATTATAACAACTTATATTTTATTTTTTGTCATTTGATTATCATCTTTAAAAAAACGAAACTTTACCTGTGTAAAACAATTTTTTACTTTATTTATAAACAAAACATTTTGTTTTTATAAAAAAAACTAATTCTTTTATAAATATTTTTTGTAACAAGTAGTATAAATAAAATACTTCAGAAATTTACAATCTTTACTAGATAAATACTAAATTGTGTTGCAAATTTTTAGGAATTATAAGTTCAACTATATTGTTCTAGAAAATATTAGTTAGTTTCAAAAGAATCTTTTACTAACTTGACTAGATACATAGTAGATTGTGTTGCATATTTTTAGGGATTATAAGTTAAAAGTAGACTCATACAGATAAGATTAGTTAGGAACTAAAAATTTGAACTTAGTATGATATAAAGTAAAAAAAGATATAAACTCTTAACATACTATTTTTTTTTATAAAAACAGTTCTTGAAATTTTATAAAAATATAATTTTTTTTATATCTGTTAAAAACCGAAATTTAACAATTTAAGTTAAAGCTCTAAAACGTACTTACGTGTCAAATACTGTTTTTGATTTTTATAAAAACAAAAATTTTAAACTTAAAGTTTATTGGATGAATACTATGTGGATATTTAAAAAAAGTTATGAACTTTACTAGATACATAGTAGATTGTGTTGCATATTTTTAGGGATTATAAGTTAAAAGTAGACTCATATAGATAAGATTAGTTAGGAACTAAAAATTTGAACTTAGTATGATATAAAGTAAATAAAGATATTAACTCTTAACATCCTATTTTTTTATAAAAACAATTCTTGAAATTTTATAAAAATATAAATTTTTTATATCTGTTAAAAACCGAAATTTAACAATTTAAGTTAAAGCTCTAAAACGTACTTACGAGTCAAATACTGTTTTTTATTTTTATAAAAACGAAAATTTTAAACTTAAAGTTTATTGGATGAATACTATGTGGATATTTAAAAAAAAAGTTATCAACTTTAAAGAATAAAATTATACTTTATAATTTAACCAATAAAATAAACATATTTTACAATTATAAAATCTTTTATTTTTTGTCTTTTGATTATTAATTATTATAAAAAACAATATTTTTTTGTCTTTTGATTATTACTTTTTATAAAAAAACAAAACTTTACATATGTGTAACACAAATGACATATATCTACCCCAATAATGTTACCATAAATATTATACGAATAAGAAAACTACCAGAAACAAGTGCCGCAATCCAAAGTGTCGCCCCCGCCGCATCGCGCGGGCACCCTACTAGTTTTTAATTATATAAAATCCACGCTTCTGACTTTCCCTTTAATAAAAGTTATTTTTTTCGGTCAAATTGCCAGGCACTAAATATTTCTCATGATTGTTGACTTTAGATAAATATATTAATTTTGCTCTTAAAAATCTTTCTTTTTTCACGGAAGTAAAGGCCACAGAAATGAAATATAATTTTATATGTAATGTAAATGAATGATATAATTTTATATGTAATGTAATCAGTAATATACACATTTGCAAAGAATCAAATCTTTTATTAAAGCACGACACAAATAGATGGAAAATCCATAATCCCAAAATAATAATAATTTACAAACTCTCATTCTGTAAGACCTTTAAAAAGGAGCAAAGTTATTGGATTTTTTTAGTTTAAAAATATCTTTTGTGAAACCTTATATACATACTTTATTGATGATAACTAGACTTTCCCTAGAAGAATAAATAAACTTTATACCCATTGTTAGTCATACAGGTAACAAGATAATTTACATATTTGTTAGAAATATTTAAACATAAAGTTACAAGGATTTCCAATTCAATCTGAGGTGAGGTTCTAGGTAGGTATAGGGAGATGAAAAGAAAGCAAATATGTTGATGCCACAAATTGAATAAATAAATTTTGAGAATGAATGTTTTTGGAAATAAAAAAATGACTTAATACGTAAACACCTAAGTTTTTATGTACAAATAGACGAAATCCAAAAATATCATTATATATACGAACTGATTGACAAATAAAAACAATTAATATGGTGTAAAAATATATGATTGCATTTAATACAAATCAAATTTATGTAAAAATTTGTGATGCCAACATAAAACACTTATATGCATTTCTTAGATAAAGTGAGAGAGAACACTTAAAGTATTGGTCTTCCTTGTGACTCAGGTTTGATTCTCACTCTTCTCATTAATGTCTGAGGCATTCGGTGAAGAGCGAATACGGGTGGCGCCGGTACGACTTGGATGAGAGGCGAGGTTTTACCAATTATTCGACTGTCGTGCCTTCGGGCTGGCGGTGGTCGAGTAGTCGACTTTGGTCACAGCACCTGGTGTCACGGTGATTGGCACGTCATTCCTTATCGTTAAAAAAAAACACTTAAGTAACCACCTTATGTATCATAAATAAATTATACATTAGAGTAAATTCACTTTTACGTCATGTGTGTTTAACATGCAAGATCAATTATACATAGATTGAAGTGTGCGTGTGAATGGTAGGGTGTAAAAGGGAACCGGTTTACATAATGGGGGGGTAGGTTATTCTGGTAATTAGAAAACTCGGATGAAATTATCATTTTACCCCTTGATTTTTAGTGGGTAATGGTCAACTTTGACAGCGTTAAGGGGAGGGTTCAATATTGATGCAATTAGAAAAAGACGAAGTGTAAAATTGATCGATTTTAAAAATAGAGTGTAAAGTTAATCCCGTCTGTTAGGGTGTAAAACTTACTCAATACATTATTTATAGATATATCATTATCTACATATACATTATCTACATGGGGGAATAGTGCCAGGCAGCTGCCTGGCACTCCCCCATTGGACCAACGTTTTTTTAATTTTATTTTATTTCCAGTTTAAATTTACGCTTTCGTCCTTCGTTTAAAATACGTTTTTGCCCCCAGTTCAAAATAAAATTATAATTTCGCCCCTAGCTCAAAATTACGCTTTTGCCATCGGTACAAAAACTCATTTTTAATTTTGTTCTCAGTTTAAATTTACGGTTTTGCCCTTCGTTTAATTACGGTTTTGCCCCCAGTTTAAAATAAACTTTTGGTTTTCCCTCTACCTTAAAATTACGATTTTGCCCTTAGCTCAAATTACGTTTTTGCCCACGGTTCAAAATAAAATTATGACTCCCCCCAGCTCAAAATTATGATTTTGCTCTCAGTTTAAAATTATGATTTCGTCTCTGGCTCAAAATATAATTACGATTTTGCCCTCTACACAGACATACATGTTATGAGAGAGAAATATTCGGTTTATTGCCCCGCAACGCGGGCGGGGCAAAAACTAGTTATAGTATATAATGGAATAAGTAAAACTCATACCCAAAAAGGACCCACGTTAACATAATAAAATCAATAAAACTCAACAAAAGGTGACACCCATATAAGCCCATTCAACACAGCAAATATTAAGTGGTATGGTAGAATAGAGTAAAATTATCATACAAAGTCTCTTAGATCTAAGTGTACAAAGACACAATGAATTGCAAAAAAGATACAAGACGCAAATATAGAAAAGACATCATGGATTCCAAAAGTGAAAACCTGAAATCTCATTTTGTAAAATTCAATAAAACGGTTTCAATGTTGCTTGAATGAGGTCAATCGGAATCCCTTTGATACCTTTCTTACGACTTTTTATTTTTAGAAGATTTTGTATTTGATCCTAACCTTGATAAAATAATATCATAAATAATGTTTGTAACGTTTATCAAATTTTTAGGAGACTTTATCTTATGCGATTACGTTTTATTGATCATAATTAAACTCATATTGGTATACTTTGTTTTTATGGTTTTTACGATTCTCTACTTAAAACTAACATCCGCAATCAAAATGGAAGAGAGAAAGTGAGGTGATTATGCAAAATGGATGAAAGAAACTGAGGTGATTATGTGGTTACACCTTGTTGATCATAATTTAAGTGATTGGTATACCTAAAAAATGGGACAGAAAGTGAGGTGATTATGCGATTACGTCTTGTTGATCATAATTAAAGTGATTGTTACGTTACATTTGGTTTTTGTGGTTTTTACGGTTCTCTACTTATAATTAACATCCCACCACACCCATGTACAAAACCAATTCAAAGCGTAAAAATGTATAAGCATGAAGCTTAAGTCTATGGAGCAAGAACTTCCATAGTCGTAACGGTCAAGAAAGCACAAGGGACAAGATATCAAACGAGCGTTACAAGCCAACCAAGAAAAAAGAAAAACCAACCAATTTGAGCCATCACGACCAGAACCAACCGAGCCACAACCAACACACATCACAATCTCTGAGCCAGTGGCAGACCCAGAAAATATTTTCAAGGGGTACGGATGAGGGGTTTAACCAAATTTTACAAGGGGTGCGGGCAGAATTTTACCCTATAAAATACACTAATTTTTTTTCAAGGGGTGCGCCCGCCCACCCGGGTCTCTTACTAGGTCCGCCCTTGCTCTGAGCATGTAACTTCTTATTCTAAATAAAGATGAATGTTCAAAACAACGGAAGCAGCCATTCACGTTCATAACCTAATAAACTTGAGCAAAAAAATCGCTACTTCAGTACTATTATTAGCTAATGAATTGCAGGTGGAAGCAGTCAACTTTCTTACATGACTGCAGTATGCAGCAACCCACCTCAATAACCCCTGCCACCTCAGCAGGTTGGGGCGCTAGGGAGTGAGCGTGACCAGACTAGCGAGCGTGGGGTGTACTTGATTTAACGTTTTATTTTTTTAAAACATTATATACTATTACCCAATCATATAGAGCCACCTCAACCCACTATCACATTTCACCTCAACCCTCAATTGCAAGTGTTCAGACTTTGAACAATCAACACTCACTCGGTCCTTTAACCAAACATCGCAGTTAATTAGCTGCACAATAACGCTTGATATTCTATTTACTAAACAATACGAGTTCTAGTTCATCTAAATGCTCATTCTTAACGTGTTTACCATATACTTGAAATTCAACAAATTATGTTAATACTGAGCCCTAGCTTCCCGCTATTTGAAATTCACTACGTTCTGTTAAACCTAGTGCAATCATTTACTAGCAGCGGTTAACCGTTAAAGCCAAATGCAACGGATACGAATGATAACGAACATGCAAATGTAGCATTACGACTCTACTCTAAAGTAACCCAATGTATGTACCTGACAGCAGGTCTTAGAAGTTCTATCTCGGAAACTATAACTTATAGCAAAATGAGAGAATAACACATCACAAAATTATACATAGAATTCATTCAAATCCGTTAAAAACAAATGACCAAAAAGCAACAAAATGGCTGTTATTATTGCTTCAGAAGTAAATGTATTCATTCCTAATGACAAAACAAAACAAATCAAAAAGGCATAATTTGCATTCCATTCGAAAACAATGTATTCAATTTCTATACCACCTTATGTATTAACATACCCACTTGTCCTCTATAAAAGCATAGTACCATAGAAATGTAGATCAAACTCATAAGAGAACCAGCATCATAACTCCCAAACACTAAGGTAATCGTAATACTGTCTATATTGACAAACCTAGCACTAGTGCCGGTGTCTAACGGTAACCAAACATGCAAGAAGCTGAATAAAAAAGAAGACACACCATACCATCCATAGACTACTTGTTTCTAACGCCTCGGATTCACACTGTAACAACGGGTAAGCTTGAATGTCGCAGTTTTGTTGTCAGTCTGCTCATACTGCTTCCTGCAGCCAGGGCATCGGCCGTTATCTTCGAGAATCTTCTTGTGGCAGAATAGGCAGAGCCGATAACCGCACGGACACGGTAGAAAACTTGAATCGGTCATGTCTAAATCTTCACAACATATAGGACAAGATGACGGAGCAAATATGAGACCATGGTGTGACCCTGATTGCATTGGGAAACTGTTTTGTTTTAGCAAATTCGGCAGACTTTGAGGACGGGACGCATCGTCAGGTCTCCAGGCCCGATGACCTTCTTGACCTGTACCCTTGGTTAAGACAGACTCTGACTCGGGTGCGGTTTCATGCACAGGGGACTCCAGATTATGGTTGTTTTGATTGTTTTGAACGTCATCAGCCGCTAAAGCATCAGCCATGGTTTCCCAATCATCCAAACAATCATCATCATCATTGTCATTATCATTATCATTATCATTATCATTATCATTATCCTTATCGTTATCATTATCATCACAGTCGCCATCATCTTCATCCGTCATGCTTCTCGAAAAACAACCGCCACTGCTACTGCTGCTCCCACTGCTGCTTCTGCTACTACTCCCAGTGAAATTCGTAGGACTGTTCGACGGCGATTCCGAATCACTGTAATGATTCATCAAACCCTCGTTCTCTTCCTTACCAACACTAACTTCCAATTTCACCATTGAAAGCTCTCTCTCGTTAACCGCATGCGCCTCCGCATCAGCCCTTTTCACACCACCACTAACCTTTGTTTCTTCCTTGACCCCTACCCCCCTGTTCTTCACTGCAAATCAACAAATTGGTCAGTCAAGCATTTTCACAAACACCTTATCTGCAAACTAACCAAACAAACCTAACCAATCAAACATGCAAATAAACATACAAATAACAATCACCTTGTGAAAGCCACTGTTCTCTACGAACATCAAGCTTGCTCTGCTTCAATTTAGCAGTCCTATTCACCTTCAAACAAACCAAAAACACCCAAATTTATGTAAAAACAAGAAGTATGAACAAACACGTTTCTTGATAACCCACAAATCAAGTTTAAAAATTGACACATACCCTCTTCTTCTTTCCAAAATCCTTAGCGTTTGATGCAACATTTGGGATCAAAGCGTTAGCGATCGAATCGTAAACCATGGTGGCAAATTCTTGAAAATCTTGAAACAAAACCCTAGAAATCGAATTGGGGGAAACGTGTGAAAAAGGGTTGAATCGAAAAGGGGAAGATTGCGGATTGAAATTGATGAATTTATGAGAAGATTTGGTTGATTGATTGATTTTGATTTCTGGTGAGTCGATGGATAGATAACGGCTCTGCTTCGGTTCACCCCTCTTTTTGGTAACACGCAGACTCTCTCTCTACCACCAAACTTGTAGTTATGGATGTGAAGTTACTGGAATGCCCTTTGGTTCTGAGTTTATTTTTGGACTTGCCACTGCTGTAGGTTGCTGACAATTGGTGTCTAAAATAAGAAAGTGTATAAAATTATAAATGAGTTTTTAAGTTGAAAATATCTAAATAGACTATGATTTATATAGTCTCTCAGACCGTAGTTGACAGTATGGTTTTTTTTAGGGGTTCAAAAAAATCCGAATCCGAAACTGAATCCGAAATATCCGAAAACCCGTATCTGAAATATCCGAATTTTCGGATATTCGAATTTTCGGATATCCGAATTTTCGGATATCCGAAAATCGGATAATCCGAAAATTCGGATTCGGATCCTGATTTTGAGAATTTTCGGATAATCGAATTATCCGAAAATATCCGAAAATTTAATTTTTATTTTTTCGGATATCCGAATATCCGAAGTATCCGAAAAATATCCGAAAGAATATCCGAAAAATATCCGAAATATCCGAAGTATCCGAAAAATATCCGAAATATCCAAAAAAATATCCGAAATATCCGAAAAATATCCGAAATTTATATTCGGATATCCGAAACTATCCGAAAAATCTGGTTCCAAATATTAAAAAATAATAAAAAATAAAAATTAAATAAAAAATTGGATATTCGGATATCCGATTAGATATCCGAACCCGAATCCGAAATTTCGGATATCCGAAAATCGGATATCCGAAATTTCGGCTTCGGGTTCGGATGTCAATATTTCACTATCCGAAATTTCGGATATCCGATTTTCGGATATCCGAAAACCGGATTATCCGGTCTTGAACACCCCTAGTTTTTTTTTGAGGAATGTTTAAGTCAAACTCTGAAGTCAACGTGAGCCCAGTTAAGACAACATAATCTGGCTGGAGTGGGGCAACAGGGCTCTTGAATTTGAGGAGTGCGGTAGCCTAATACAAGAAAGTCGTCGTTTAAAAAAAAATTATAAGAAAGTTGTCGTTTCAACCATTATGATTTTTAAATGATAAAATTATTTTTTAGTTTATTTATATACTTTAGAGTTAAATGCGTAGTTGGTCCCTATGGTTTACGAAAATTGCAGACTTGGTCCCAAGGGTTTACTAATTATACACTTGGTCCCAGTGGTTGCAATTTTTGCACTCGGATGGTCCTTAATGCTAACCTATGTTAAATTTCTCAGTTAAATGCGAGTGAAATGACGAGATTACCCCTGAACAGTTAAAAAATAAAAAAATAAAAACATATGGGCCCACCCCACTTCATCTTCTTCCACATCACCATCACACCACCAATAACCACCACCCCCACCCCAAGCCATCACCACCAACACCAGATTATTCTTGAAATTGAACATGAAATATAATATCAAACCTAAATTAAAAGACAAAACGAAAACGATGAAAGCAATGGTTCAGAAGCTGCCGTGGTTTCTCCCTCAAATTCCCCCAAATTTCAACCAAATTCAATCGAAATCCTAACCAGACAATTAATTCCCATATATATATTTATCCAACTCTGCTTACTCCGGAGTCACAAACAACTCTCGATCGACATCTGTGACACCCCAGGAAAACCAGGAAACCAACGCAACTTAACTAGCTTCCTCAGTAACCACGTGCTAAATTTCGGGACGAAATTCTCTCAACAGGGGGAGAATGTGACAACCCTCAAAACTTCATGTATCCGTACGATTTATTAATGTTAATTAAAGTGCTTGAAGACTGTGCTGAATTACTTAACTGCTTTCTGATTTCTGTGTCATACTTACATGTGCTTGTTAACGTACTAGTCTTGTGCAGAAAATTTACTAAATAGTCCTGTATGTTTCCCCAAGTGTTGGGAATTTAAAGTGTTACAAAAAGATATACATAGAACACTATACGGGATAACTTAGCACTTTAACGGAACGGTACCTAACCGAACAACCGGACATTACCTGGAACACTAAAATATTATCAAAAACATTATTTCACTTTTCTGAGCTAGTTACGGTCCCCGAGCACTATAACACCTTAGATAATACCCGGTACACACTAAACACTAGACATAACATTAAACTCCCACTAATTAGCTTATTTACCCACAAATTTACATCTTACCCCCCCCCCTGTGTGTAACCGTCCCCAAGGGACCCACCACCCCAAGATTTGAGTAAATCTTCCAAGTTCCCATGTAATCTCTTTAGAAGATTATGATGATCATGTATGTACTATTGGTGACACAAGAACCATTGGACAATGAGGTTTAGTCTACAAATAACCCATAATCTCATCATCTTCATCAAGCTCACTCTCTCTCCCTCTCCATTAAAGTTTCGGCCGAACACCCCCTATATCACAATCATCATTTTCTTTCAAACTTCAAGCAATCCAAGTGTACTTCTAGGTGCTACAAGGCGTTCAACGAAGCTTGGTGTTCTCGGAAGTCGAAGGACCTCTTGCTAGTGCTATTAACCACTCATTTTCCATCTTGTTTTTTCCCTAGCTTCAAAGCTAGTAGTAAGTCTCTTGAATCCTCATTTACTTCATGTTTAGAGTGGTTAATAGTTAAATCATGATGAAACCTTAAGAACACTAAAAATCATAAAGATAGGTCTTGAACATAAAGCTAACTTAATGATGAAATATTGATAAAATGAAGAAGTAATGATATGAATGATGTTGTCTTGTATTGTTGATGATTTCTTGTTGTTTGTTTGTTGATTACTAGAGATATGATGTTAAACATCATGGTTGAAACTTGTTAAAGTAAGATTAAAAGCTTAAGTTAACAAGTTAGGAGGTGATTAGTGATTTCCATAAAAGAATCACCTCCATGTTTAAGCATGAACTTGGTAACAATATGTTTTCTTGAAAAAAATTAGTAAACAAAGTAAGTTGGTGATCGTATGGATCCAAGGTTTACAAATGGTTTTTCCTAAATAAACCAAGAGTAGAAGATGATTTTTGAAAGGTTATGACTTTTGTTAAACCTACACTAACGATCCACAACGACGCTTCGCTCCAAGTGCAAGACTCAACACAATAGGTGGTATGATTTATGTTATATTATCAGTTATATAGTTCACAATGTGCATTAATTAATGTGATAATTGCTATTTGAACCTTGTGTGCTTACTCTTTACTGTCGTCTCACACTTACGCACTTTCGCGACACTTTTCTCACTTACGTTGCTTCATTGTGAAGATCATGAACGGACGCGGAGGACGTATCAACCTAACTCAAGCCCAGTTGACGGCTTTGATCAATGAACGAGTTGCTGAGGCACTCGCAGCAGCTCCAGCAGGAGGTATAACCTGTTATTTCGACCTATCCTAGGATGTTTAGATCCTACTCTCATAAACCAACCCTTGTGATAAATTTTGTCCTTCCTTACTCTCACGACAGGTCAACCTGCACAGCCTCCTGTGTGCACGTTCAAAACCTTCATGGATTGCCGACCTAGTACTTTCAGCGGCACAGAAGGATCTGTAGGTCTTCTTCACTGGTTCGAGAAGCTTGAGTCTGTTTTTGAGATGTGTGAATGCCCTGAAGATCGTAGGGTGAAATTTGCTACTGGAACACTCGAAGGTGCTGCGTTAACCTGGTGGAAGGCACAGGTTCAACTGCTAGGGCTGGCGGTTGCTAATGCCACCCCATGGAATGACTTCAAAGATTTGATCAAAGAAGAGTACTGTAGTCGTGACGACATCCACAAGCTAGAGGTGGAATTTTTCAATTTGAAGATGACGGGGTCTGAAATCGAGGCATACACAAAGAGATCGAACGAATTAGCTATCTTGTGTCCCACTATGGTGGATCCTCCTATCAAGCGTATCGAGCTATACCTTAAGGGTTTAGTGCCAGAAATTCAGAGCCATGTGACCTCAGCTAATCTTGGCACCATTCAGCAAATCATCTGGTTGGCTCATCGTCTCACTGATCAGGCAGTTGAGCAGAACAAGCTGCCCAAGCGTATTAGCGCTACTACTACTTCTGATGCTCCCAGTGATAACAAGCGCAAGTGGGATGGAAATTCGGGCAAGGGTTCCACTTCAGTTCAGTCTCAGTCCTAGCAGCGAAAGACAGATGAGTACAGTAGCCCCGGTCAGCAGTCTTCTGGGAATCAGGGTCAGGGTGGATACAAGGGAAATCACCCTAAGTGCAATCGATGTAATTTGCACCACAGCGGGCCGTGCAACAAGTGTCGTTGTCAGAGATGTAACAAGCTGGGTCATGAAGCCAAGGATTGCAGGAGCCCACGACCTGCGAATCAGAATCGCCAACAACAACAAGCTCCACAGAACCACCAGCAGCAACAATAGCAGGGCAATAAAGGATGCTTTCAGTGTGGCGCTGAAGGCCACTTTAAGAGGAACTGTCCTCAGCTGAACCAGAATCAGAACAACAACAACCAAGGAAACAGGAACAACAATGGAGGCAACAACGGGGGTAACAATAATGGCAATGGCGCCCGAGGTCGTGCCTTCGTGATTGGTCAGGGTGATGCAAGGAACGATCCCAACGTTGTGATGGGTAAGTTTCTTCTGGACGACTTCTTTGTTACTGTTTTATTTGATTCGGGTGCCAATACTAATTATGTGTCCTTAAAAGTTAGCCAAATGCTTAAGCGCACTGCAACACTTTTGACCACCAAACACACGGTAGAACTAGCAAACGGTAAAAGTCTTGAACCCACACACATAGTTAAGGGCTGTAACCTCGTCCTAGCTGGTCAGACCTTCTCTATCGATCTTATTCCTATTGTTCTGGGTAGTTTCGACGTTGTTATTGGGATGGATTGGTTATCTCATCTGCAAGCGGAAATTCTTTGCAAGGAGAAGATTGTCCGCATCCCTCGTTCTGTTAAAGAACCCCTCGTAATTCGTGGCGACAAGAGTGGTGCTGTTGTGGGCATCATCTCTTTCCTTAAGGCCCAGAATTGGTTGCGAAAGGGCCACACTGCTATTCTAGCCCTTGTTTCTGATACATCCTCAGAAGAAAGGAAGATAGAAGACATACCTATTGTACGTGATTTTCCTGAGGTATTTACTGAGGAATTACCTGGTCTTCCGCCTCATCGTCAAGTTGAGTTTCAAATCGAGCTAGCTCCTGGAGCAGCGCCCATAGCTCGAGCACCTTATCGTCTAGCTCCATCAGAACTTGAAGAACTGTCCACACAACTACAAGAACTCTTGGAAATGGGTTTCATACGTCCTAGCTCTTCGCCTTGGGGAGCTCCAGTGTTATTCGTGAAGAAGAAAGACGGTACCTTCAAAATGTGTATTGACTACCGCGAACTCAACAAGGTGACCATGAAGAATCGTTATCCTCTTCCACACATTGATGACTTATTCGACCAGTTGCAAGGGTCGAGTTTCTATTCCAATATTGACCTAAGGTCAGGCTACCATCAACTGAGAGTCCGAGACGAGGATGTCCCTAAAACAGCATTCAGGACTCGGTATGGGCATTACGAGTTTCTGGTTATGCCTTTCGGATTGACGAATGCACCTGCAGTCTTCATGGATCTCATGAACAGAGTGTGCAAGTCTTACCTGGATAAGTTTGTCATTGTATTCATCGACGACATCCTGATCTATTCGAAGAGTCAGGAAGAACACGAGCAACACCTGAGGCTTATTTTGGAACTTCTTCGAACAGAGCAGTTGTATGCCAAGTTTTCAAAATGTGACTTTTGGCTTCGCGAAGTCCATTTTCTAGGCCACGTGATAAACGAGGATGGAGTTCATGTGGATCCATCTAAGGTTGACTCGATCAAGAACTGGCCTGCACATCGTACACCAACAGAAATCCGCCAATTCTTGGGTTTGGCAGGATATTACAGAAGGTTTATCAAGGATTTCTCAAAGATTGCGCAACCTCTCACTTCACTGACTCAGAAGGGTGTCACCTATCATTGGGGTGATGCACAGGAGTCCGCATTTCAACACTTAAAAGACAGGGACTTTGTAGTGCGCCTATCCTCTCATTGCCTGAAGGCACAGATGATTTTGTGGTTTACTGTGACGCTTCCATCCAAGGACTTGGTTGCGTGATGATGCAACGTGAGAAGGTCATTGCCTACGCATCGCGCCAACTTGAAGTTCACGAAAGGAACTACACTACGCACGACTAGGAATTGGGAGCAGTTGTTTTCGCACTTAAGATATGGAGACATTACCTGTATGGTACCAAGTGCACCATTTACACCGATCACAGGAGTCTCGAGCATATCTTGTAACACCCCGAAAACGGGTTTGGTAATCAAACCACGTTAATACTACAGGACGGGTAAAATACAGTTAGTGGTATAACTTACCCGGTAAATTTTAGGATTTAAATTAAATTTATTTATTAAAAGGATGAGAAATACTTTGAGAAAGCAAAGTATATAAAAATCCCGAGAATTTACGGGACTTAAAATAAAGCGGGTTGTGAACAAGATAAAGTAACTAGGAAATAAACAACCTAGTACAAGTCTTGTAATTAAATGAAAGAACAAAATACCAAGTTATAAACTAAATAAAAGTGGAGGGGCCTATGTTGTTAAAATCTAAACTTATATTATTAAGTTTAGTAAAAATAAAACCAAACACACCATTTAGGTGCCTGGTTCGATCAACAGGAGGAGGAGGGCGACCCCCACTCTCAAAACCCTAATAACTCACAAATCTCACAAATTGAAGGCTCAAACCAAGTAAAAATCGAAAATCGAGCATAGATTACTGATCCCCATTGCAAGGTGGTTGTAAGGTATGTAAAATTTGATGTTAATTCTCTGTTTGAAATTCTCATGAATTTGGGAAATCTGAAATTTGATGTTGCATGTTTGCTATTTGGATATAGTAGGGATGATATAGTGTCTATGAGTGAAACCTAGACAATAACATGTGAAATCATGCCAAAATTTTGGAAATTTCATGAAGACAAGGAAGGTCATTCATGGGTTTTGTGAGAAAATGATGAACACTAGGGTGTAGTTAGCTAATCTAGTGTAAATTGATGCATAGAAACTGAATTCTGAAAATATGATGTGTAATTCTATAAGTAATAGCTCAATTGATGTTAATCAAGGCTAAGTAGCAAGCCATGAATTTGAAATAAAAGACGTAAAATTCTGCCCGTTAAGTGTTTGTAAAAGTGCCCCAAAGAAGGCCCGAAATTGAAATTTAAAGTTAAAACGCATGATTGCGATGATTTAGCAAATTATGCGATACATGATTGAAAAAGGGGTTCTAAACAGATTTCGAAATGAACTCTTTAGGCGAAGAATCCGGATCGTCAAGTGGACAAGCCGGTGGAAATACGCGTTTGAAAAGGGTGCTTAAAAGGTACGTAACTACGATTCCGTTACGTTATGCTTGATTTTGTATTTTCGCTAGTAGACTTTAAATTAGCATAATACATGAAATTGGCATTTAGTTGAAGTGACGAAGATCACTAGATAAATAAATGGGTCAAAAGGTGAAATTATCACCCTTTGACAATATCGACTAATGGTTTGTCGAGTTACATGTTCATAGGAATAAATATCAAATGGATACGCACATCGCTATTGCTTAGCGGCTACTAAGTCAAGGTATTGAAATGGGTCAATATATTGACCCGAGCCAGGTATGTATAATGATTCAACTCATCATGTAGAACTTGAGATTCTATAAGAGTTAAACAAGGTTAAAATATAGTTATTCGGTTATCTTTTAGGTAAACTGAATTAAATTGAGTTATGATTATGGTGTTTTAGAAGCACATGGGTTTATAAACAAGATTATAGTTAAAAGGTCGGATTTTGGGTCAAACAAGTATTTAAAAGTTCCTTTGTAGTAAAGAAAGGATGAAAATTGACCAAATTGCCCTTGTAAGCTAATTCGAATGAACGACCCTTGCAAGAGGTTCGGAAACGAGTTTGATGATTAAATAAATGTTTAGAATAAGAAAAGATAGTGAAAGATGTAAATTCTAGGGTCGAATGACTTTATATGAGTCTTTGCCGTAAAAAGATAATCCGAGGGGTAAGGTTCGGAACATATAGATATCCACATTAAATCCAACACACATATAGTTGTGGTGGAAGATTACTTGATAAGAAATGTAAGAATAAGAGGCTAGAAATGTATGAAAGCGAGTTCTAGTTCTAAAGTGCTTAAATACCCTTAACGGGTCAAAATAAGCATATGAGCGAAAAGGGGTTTAAATTGTGTAATAAACCTATGATTTGAACCTAAAATGGTAGATAACATTAATTTGAAGAAGTGTATGTGATATAAGGATCAAACAAAAACGTTTGTTTGATAAAATGCATAAACGGGTTAAAATTTGGTAAAAAGGTAACGAGTCGAAGGCTTAGAAGTCTTAAAATTTATTATGTTGGATGTTGGATTTTAACTCCATATGATGGAGAATTAAATTACGGGCGCGTATGAAAAAGAATCGGGTAAAACGGATTAAAAACGAGAGAGTTATGCTCGTTTCTGTGAAAACGGGTCATGCTGGGAATGTACAGCAACTGTTTAAGCAACATTCTGTGAAAACAGGGGCTAGGCGTCATGCGACGCCCCTTGGCGTCACGCGACGCCCCCTAGTTCCGGAAAAATGTTATTTTTTTGTTTGTTTGACCCATGGAACTTGTTTAAACTATTTTTTTTAACTATCAAAACTAACTTTTAAGTTGGTTTTGATCATAGGTGAATGCCAAGAGTGCCCGGATGAAGATCAAGCTCGATGAAGAACCGAACACACAAGATAAAAGCTTCCGCACGGCGTTACGTCGTAACTTTTAAACGACGAATTCAATTACATTAAGTTGTATATTCTTTTAAATTGTAAAAGTTTTAGTAAACTCGTATTATCATACGTATGTGTAGTCGTATAAACAAGTATTTATACGAAACTTATATAAAATATGGTATTAAACAAGCAAGGGTGTTACAAGTTGGTAATCAGAGCCCAAGGTTGAAGGGTAAAGCGTTCGGTTCAAGGCTTGATCGCAAATCCGGTAAGTACAAGTATGTTAATGGGCTAGTATGATTAATGTGTTGTGAACAACACATAGGGTATCGTGTAATACACATTACACCAACGAAAATGATTAGTATAGTTAACGAATTCTCGTACAGTAAAAAGCCTTGTATTACAATACGTGCATTTATTAATGTTGAAATTACTAACTTTTGTGAATGTCTTAATTAAAGGACACTTACATTTAAAGATGACAAGGGTTGAACAAATTACGAATATGATAGAGGAACGGTCCGAAGTATGACAAAGGGAACATGCTCACCAACGACTAAATCGTGTAACGACCGCGAACAAGGTTGATGGCAAGGAATGCCCGTTGGGGCAAGCATTACCAGGTGCACACTTTTAAATATAATCGCACAAATAGCAATATGCAATAAATACGTAGAGATTGAAAGTTGCATATGTAGATTAAAAACTTGGAAAAACCCGGATAGAAAATCTATCCGGGATATTGTTTCCAAGAGAAATAAATAGAGGTGTTACTTACATGGGGCGGGATGTGAAAGTTATAAAAGGGTCATGTATGTCGTGTGTTGATCGCCTACTCTGGCCAAGTAGGTAGTGAACACATGATACCATGAACTTTTTATGATGGACACGCTTACACCCGATGTAGTAAGGACGGAGTGAGTGGGACAAATCAAAAAGTACCCAAATGAATCGGATAAGCAAAATATTTGATCATAATGTAAACGCACAGCCGAGTGACGGAAGCGTATTATATTAGGATAATGAGCCCGAGAGAAGGGACAAAGAAACATGTAAAACGATTAAGGTACGCATTGGGAGGGGGTGTACTTACACTCGAACCCGGAAAATGCAAACATGTAAAATGATGTAGACATGTATTAGGAGGGGGTGTACTTACACTCGAACCCGAGGAATATAAACATGTAGAATGATCAAGATATGCATTGGGAGGGAGTGTATTTACACTCGAACCCGGAAAATGCGAATATGTCTCTAAACGGGTCGTTTTTGTAAAACGTCAAACTTGAGGACAAAGTCGGAATATAAAAAAAAATGAATGAATCAAAGTCTTAATGTATACCGGGAGGGTTGCAATAATAACGACTTCGGTAAAATAACCGGTTGATGGGTAAGGATTTAAACACATATGTAGACTGAGAAACGGGAACGCGGATGGAACCTCAAAAGACTCGGGTTTCGGGTCATAACTAAAAGACGATAAGATGCTGTAAATTGAAATTTTGATAAATTACGTTCAACTATTTTAAAAGTTGAATGGGTTGAATAAAGAATGAAATTTTTCATTCATAAGCAAGGAATTTCATACGAACAAGTCAAAAGAATTAAATAAATGATGACGCTTGCTAATGTAAGTAAAGCGTGAATCGAATAAATAAAAGTGTGAAATATTAATGAACCTATGTAATGGGTTTAAAAGAAATATAATTATAAATCAAGAAAACGGTGAGCGTAGGACAAACTGACGTGTAAGCAACGTCAGAAGTCATAAGTCGGAAGGTTAGTCCGAAAGTAAACAAATGAAGCCTTAGACTACGGTCAAGACCAGCTAGAGTTCGAAAAGCGAAAACAAATGATTCCAAACATGACAAGGGATGCCTTGAAGCTATGTAGGTATATATACATTTGAATATGAATACGAATAAAAGATGATCTACGGGATCATCATAACCTACGTGATTAAACGTGGTGATAAGGTCTACGGGACCAAGAAGACCTTTGGGTCACAGATAGAAAGAAATGAATTGTCGAGGTTTCGCCTTAAAAGGTAAAAAGGTGAAAATCTAAAGAAATAGCCTACGAGGCTAAGTGAAAGAACCTACGGGTCAATAGTATAAGACGAGGAAACTGGTTGTAACTTCCGGCGTAAAATAATAACGGGAGATAAAGTTCGTATAAAAGCGATGGGTCTCGCTAAGTTAACTAAATGGGTTTAAAGAGAAGAGATCGTAAAAGGCCGGGTTGGCAATAAGATATACCCTAATGACGGGGAGTATAATGACGGCGACTAATCAGCCTGGCCGGTAAAACCCTTCAAAGTCAAAGTAGTGTTATGACTTATCACTTATATAAAGCGCCTGTTGAAATAAGACTAACTTGAAGTAAACATAATGAAAATAAATACAACCGAGCGATCAGGTGACAACTCGGTCAAATAAATGACAAGAATAAGAAATACAAAATGAAAGTATCGGCCTGCGAGGCCATACACATAAAAGGCGTATACGCTTTGAAACCAAAAAGCACATTTTCATACTTTCCTGGTAGGAGTATTATGTGCGAGCAATGCTCAAGTGATCACCAAAGCTAAGGTTCGGATGATCTAGACTAGTAAAGTACGTAAGAAAGGTTTCGGGGACGAAACCTCTTTAAGGGGGGTAGACTTGTAACACCCCGAAAACGAGTTTGGTAATCAAACCACGTTAATACTATAGGACGGGTAAAATACAGTTAGTGGTAAAACTTACCCGGTAAATTTTAGGATTTAAATTAAATTTATTTATTAAAAGGATGAGAAATACTTTGAGAAAGCAAAGTATATAAAAAGCCCGAGAATTTACGGGACTTAAAATAAAACGAGTTGTGAACAAGATAAAGTAACTAGGAAATAAATAACCTAGTACAAGTCTTGTAATTAAATGAAAGAACAAAATATCAAGTTATAAACTAAATAAAAGTGGAGGGGCCTATGTTGTTAAAATCTAAACTTATATTATTAAGTTTAGTAAAAATAAAACCAAACACACCATTTTGGTGCCTGGTTCGATCAACAGGAGGAGGAGGGCGACCCCCACTCTCAAAACCCTAATAACTCACAAATCTCACAAATTGAAGGCTCAAAACAAGTTAAAATCGAAAATCGAGCATAGATTACTGATCCCCATTGCAAGGGGGTTGTAAGGTATGTAAAATTTGATGTTAATTCTCTGTTTGAAATTCTCATGAATTTGGGAAATTTGAAATTTGATGTTGCATGTTTGCTATTTGGATATAATAGGGATGATATAGTGTCTAGGAGTGAAACCTAGACAATAACATGTGAAATCTTGCCAAAATTCTGGAAATTTCATGAGGACAAGGAAGGTCATTCATGGGTTTTGTGAGAAAATGATGAACACTAGGGTGTAGTTAGCTAATCTAGTGTAAATTGATGCATAGAAACTGAATTCTGAAAATATGATGGGTAATTCTATAAGTAATAGCTCAATTGATGTTAATCAAGGCTAAGCAGCAAGCCATGAATTTGAAAATAAAAGACGTAAAATTCTGCCCGCTAAGTGTTTGTAAAAGTGCCCCAAAAAAGGCTCGAAATTGAAATTTAAAGTTAAAACGCATAATTGCGATGATTTAGCAAATTATGCGATACATGATTGAAAAAGGGGTTCTAAACGGATTTCGAATTGAACTCTTTAGGCGAAGAATCCGGATCGTCAAGTGGACAAGCCGGTGGAAATACGCGTTTGAAAAAGGTGCTTAAAAGGTACGTAACTACGATTCCGTTACGTTATGCTTGATTTTGTATTTTCGCTAGTAGACTTTAAATTAGCATAATACATTATATTGGCATTTAGTTGAAGTGATGAAGATCACTAGATAAATAAATGGGTCAAAAGGTGAAATTATCACCCTTTGACAATATCGACTAATGGTTTGTCGAGTTACATGTTTATAGGAATAAATATCAAATGGATACGCACATCGTTGTTGCTTAGCGGCTACTAAGTCAAGGTATTGAAACGGGTCAATATATTGACCTGAGCCAGGTATGTATAATGATTCAACTCATCATGTAGAACATGAGATTCTATAAGAGTTAGACAAGGTTAAAATATAGTTATTCGGTTATCTTTTAGGTAAAGTGAATTAAATCGAGTTATGATTATGGTGTTTTAGAAGCACATGGGTTTATAAACAAGATTATAGTTAAAAGGTCGGATTTTGGGTCAAACAAGTATTTAAAAGTTCCTTTGTAATAAAGAAAGGATGAAAATTGACCAAATTGCCCTTGTAAGCTAATTCGAACGAACGACCCTTGCAAGAGGTTCGGAAACGAGTTTTATGATTAAATAAATGCTTAGAATAAGAAAAGATAGTGAAAGATGTAAATTCTAGGGTCGAATGACTTTATATGAGTCTTTGCCGTAAAAAGATAATCCGAGGGGTAAGGTTCGGAACATATAGATATCCACATTAAATCCAACACACGTATAGTTGTGGTGGAAGATTACTTGATAAGAAATGTAAGAATAAGAGGCTAGAAATGTATGAAAGCGAGCTCTAGTTCTAAAGTGCTTAAATACCCTTAACGGGTCAAAATAAGCATATGAGCGAAAAGGGGTTTAAATTGTGTAATAAACCTATGATTTGAACCTAAAATGGTAGATAGCATTAATTTGAAGAAGTGTATGTGATATAAGGATCAAACAAATACGTTTGTTTCATAAAATGCATAAACGGGTTAAAATTCGGTAAAAAGGTAACGAGTCGAAGGCTTAGAAGTCTCAAAAATTATTATGTTGGATGTTGGATTTTAAATCCATATGATGGAGAATTAAATTACGGACACGTAGGAAAAAGAATCGGGTAAAACGGATTAAAAACGAGAGAGTTATGCTCGTTTCTGTGAAAACGGGTCATGCTGGGAATGTACAGCAACTGTTTAAGCAACATTCTGTGAAAACAGGGGCTAGGCGTCACGCGACGCCCCCTAGTTCCGGAAAAATGTTATTTTTTTAATTGTTTGACCCATGGAACTTGTTTAAACTATTTTTTTAACTATCAAAACTAACTTTTAAGTTGGTTTTGATCATAGGTGAATGCCAAGAGTGCCCGGATGAAGATCAAGCTCGATGAAGAACCGAACACACGAGATAAAAGCTTCCGCACATCGTTACGTCGTAACTTTTAAACGATGAATTCAATTACATTAAGTTGTATATTCTTTTAAATTGTAAAAGTTTTAGTAAACTCGTATTGTCATACGTATGCGTAGTCGTATAAACAAGTATTTATACGAAACTTATATAAAATATGGTATTAAACAAGCAAGGGTGTTACATATCTTCAAGCAAAAGGAGTTAAACATGCGACAGCGCCGATGGGTCGAGCTCTTGAACGATTATGAATGCGCTATCAAATATCATCCGGGCAAGGCCAATGTTGTGGCTGACGCCCTCGGTCGAAAGGATTCTACACCTAAGCGTGTACGTGCGTTACAGCTTACCATTCACTCTAGCCTTCCCGCTCAGGTACGAGATACTCAGGTTGAAGCGTTGAAAGCAGAGAACATCAGGGCTGAGTCCTTACGAGGATCGAGGCAGCGGCTAGAACAAAAGGAAGACGGCGCCTACGATGTAACAGGGCGCATCTGGGTTCCACTTTATGGAAACTTACGCGAGCTTGTGATGGATGAAGCACATAAGTCTCGTTATTCAGTACATCCTGGTTCGGATAAGATGTACCACGATCTCAAGACTACATACTGGTGGCCTGGTATGAAAGCCAACATAGCAACCTACGTCAGGAAATGCTTGACTTATGCTAGGGTCAAGGTCGAATACCAGAAACCATCAGGCCCACTTAAACAACCAGATATACCTAAATGGAAATGGGAGCAAATTTCCATGGATTTCGTTACTGGTCTGCCTAGATCTCAACACGGAAATGATACCATTTGGGTGATCGTGGATCGACTGACCAAGTCTGCACATTTTCTGGCTATCAAGGAAATGGATAAGTTTTCCACTCTAGCAGACGTCTACCTAAAGGAAGTAGTATCAAGGCATGGAGTGCCAACCTCCATCATTTCTGATCGTGACTCACGTTTTGCATCTGAGTTGTGGCGAGCTATGCACAAGTCCTTTGGTTCTCGATTAGACATGAGCACGGCATATCATCCATAGACGGATGGGCAGTCTGAACGCACCATCTAAACTCTTGAAGACATGCTTAGGGCATGTGTAATCGATTTTGGTAATGGCTGGGAAAAACACCTCCCGTCAGTGGAGTTTTCGTATAACAACAGTTACCACACCAGTATCCAGGCCGCTCCGTTCGAGGCATTGTATGGACGGAAGTGCCGACCACCTCTTTGTTGGGCAGAGGTTGGCGAAAGTCAAATCACTGGCTCAGAACTTGTAGTAGATACAACCGAGAAGATTGCTCAGATACGACAACGAATGGCGGCAGCTCGTGACCGTCAGAAAAGCTATGCTGATAAGCGAAGAAAGCCACTCGAATTCCAGGTTGGGGATCGAGTGCTACTCAAAGTCTCACCTTGGAAAGGTGTAGTTCGTTTTGGCAAAAGAGGCAAACTCAATCCGCGTTATGT
This sequence comes from Helianthus annuus, assembly GCF_002127325.2. Taxonomy (NCBI): domain Eukaryota; kingdom Viridiplantae; phylum Streptophyta; class Magnoliopsida; order Asterales; family Asteraceae; genus Helianthus; species Helianthus annuus. The sequence continues at coordinate 17,097,411 of NC_035448.2, read as the reverse complement.
CAGACCATTCGAAATCATTGAGAAAATTGGCAAAGTCGTTTATAAGCTGAATCTACCGGCAGAACTCAGCGGAGTTCACAATGTTTTCCATGTGTCGAATCTGAAGAAGTGTCTGTCAGATGAGACCCTCATAGTTCCTCTCAAGGAGCTCACTATCGACGACCAGCTGCGATTCGTCGAGGAACTAATAGAGATTACTGACCGAGATGTTAAGGTCCTCAAGCATACCAGAATACCTCTTGTTCGAGTTCGTTGGAATTCCCGTCCTGGCCCAGAGTATACCTGGGAACGAGAAGACCAAATGAAACTCAAGTACCCCCAGCTGTTTAAGAAAAGCGCAACCACTACTGAGGCTGAAGCTACTACAGAATTTCGGGACGAAATTCCAAACCAACGGGGGAATAATGTGACACCCCAGGAAAACCAGGAAACCAACGCAACTTAACTAGCTTCCTCAGTAACCACGTGCTAAATTTCGAGACGAAATTCTCTTAACAGGGGGAGAATGTGACAACCCTCAAAATTTCATGTATCCGTACGATTAATTAATGTTAATTGAAGTGCTTGAAGACTGTGCTGAATTACTTAACTGTTTTCTAATTTCTGTGTCATACTTACATGTGCTTGTTAACGTACTAGTCTTGTGCAGAAAATTTACTAAATAGTCCTGTATGTTTCCCCAAGTGTTGAGAATTTAAAGTGTTACAAAAAGATATATATAGAACACTATACGGGATAACTTAGCACTTTAACGGAACGGTACCTAACCGAACAACCGAACATTACCCGGAACACTAAAATATTATCAAAAACATTATTTCACTTTTCTGAGCTAGTTACGGTCCCCGAGCACTATAACACCTTACATAATACCCGGTACACACTAAACACTAGACATAACATTAAACACCCACTAATTAACTTATTTACCCACAAATTTACATCTCACCCCTCCCCCTGTGTGTAACCGTCCCCAAGGGACCCACCACCCCAAGATTTTAGTAAATCTTCCAAGTTCCCATGTAATCTCTTTAGAAGATTATGATGATCATGTATGTACTATTGGTGACACAAGAACCATTGGACAATGAGGTTTAGTTTACAAATAACCCATAATCTCATCATCTTCATCAAGCTCACTCTCTTTCCCTCTCCATTAAAGTTTCGGCCGAACACCCCCTATATCACCATCACCATTTTCTTTCAAACTTCAAGCAATCCAAGTGTACTTCTAGGTGCTACAAAGCGTTCAACGAAGCTTGGTGTTCTCGGAAGTTGAAGGACCTCTTGCTAGTGCTATTAACCACTCATTTTCCATCTTGTTTCTTCCCTAGCTTGAAAGCTAGTAGTAAGTCTCTTGAATCCTCATTTACTTCATGTTTAGAGTGGTTAATAGTTAAATCATGATGAAACCTTAAGAACACTAAAAATCATAAAGATAGGTCTTGAACATAAAGCTAAGTTAATGATGAAATATTGATAAAATGAAGAAGTAATGATATGAATGATGTTGTCTTGTATTGTTGATGATTTCTTGTTGCTTGTTTATTGATTACTAGAGATATGATGTTAAACATCATGGTTGAAACTTGTTAAAGTAAGATTAAAAGCTTAAGCTAACAAGTTAGGAGGTGATTAGTGATTTCCATAAAAGAATCACCTCCATGTTTAAGCATGAACTTGGTAACAATATGTTTTCTTGAAAAAAATTAGTAAACAAAGTAAGTTGGTGATCGTATGGATGCGAGGTTTACAAATGGTTTTTCCTAAATAAACCAAGAGTAGAAGATGATTTTTGAAAGGTTATGACTTTTGTTAAACCTACACTATTTTAGTAACAAAATAAGCGTAGAAATATTTTTAGAACAAGAAGATCCAATAAATACACATTTTTGCAAAATGAGTTTACAAGTTGTAAATATCTAAAAATCCCGAGAATGAGATTTTAACAAAAGTAAACACACTTTGGAGGGTAACTAAACCTACTAAACACCCCACTAAGTTACTACGCGTTTTTATGAAAAACCAAGTTCATGTTGTATGTAAAGTGCATTGTTTTTGCACTTGACTAGTGTAATGTTGTTTAGTAACTTATTGTTGATTGATTTAATATTTTTCCAAAAAGAAAATGATATGCTAATAAGCATGGACACCTCCATTTACAAAGGAAACTCTGGCGAAATTTTCTAAAAATTCCAACACTTAGAAAATATTTTTCTTAAACAAGCGTTACAAGTATATTTTATAACTTGTGCTTCGAGTATAAACTTCGCCATAATTTTTGGTAACAAAATACAAAGTGTCAGAGGTTGGTTTTTGTAAATAAAAATGGGTAAATATATATATTTAGAATATATATCTTATATTAGAACACTTGTATGGATACTTGTTTATTTTGTGAGATAGTTATATTATTTTAGGGTAAAATAATGTAACTTAACAATATAACTTGACATTTGAACTGTGTGGTATGTGATAGAAGTAATGAGTAGATAAACAGTACGTAGGATACGTGTTATGCATGAGAAACTGATCGTTATATGTACCTTATTAGGACGTGCTTGATTTCCTGATTATTAGAGTAATTAATCTAACCGAGCAAACCAAGGGGAGTTCACACACTTTCTAAGGCATGGGATTCCCGGTGGTTGGGAATGGGTTAAAGAATTAAAACGGAACCTACATATCCTCCTTGGGTAGGATATGTACCGCCATCCTCCATGGGTAGGATGCCAATATTAATCCTGCGTATTCTCCTTGGGTAGAATACGTACGTTCGTCCTCCTTGGGTAGGACAACAACCTTAAAACTTACTAGACAAAACTCTATCATTAAGTCCCTCATTTTATATCGACTTAATCGTCGAGGCCAATGGCGAGCGGGTCATTAGTTAATAGCGCTATTAGGTTTAACAAACCTCACACCGTGCCAGTCGGACGGGCGTGTACTAATGGACTATGGCAAACTGTCAGTGATGATAGACACTGATGTAGGGCACAACTTATTTTCGTTAGTAGTCGATATGGTACGGTATAGTGGTTCACATGGGGAAGCCCCCACTAAATATGGTTTGGGAAAAGAGAAATTGGTTAAACATATTTTCAACTATGGGGTAACCCCCATGGCAAGTAAGCCAACCAAACAGAAACTATGTTTTTGAAACAACTTAAAACTAAACAACCAACCGTGAACTCACTCAACTTTGTTGTTGACTCGTTGTTACATGCCTTACAGGTTGCTAGATGCTTATGGAGCTTGCACGAGGAGGAGGTCGTTGTGGGATGCGAATTGTTATGTCCCGTACTTAATAATTAAACTTTCTAAAGTTATGGAACTTATGTTTTGGGTCTTTAAACTTATGAACTACGAACTTATGTTTTGGACTTACGTTTTATGCTTCCGCTGTTAACTTAAAGTCGGTTACCTTCTTTAGGTCACCAATTATATTGTGGTTGGTTTTATTTACTTAATTACGTTGTTCAATATGATTGCTGGCTCGATCCTGGTCACGTCACGCCTCCAAGCGGTGATACTCCGCATGGTGGATTTTGGGGGTGTGACAACATCTGTCCTCTATTGGACAGGGCCGACCCAAGGGTAAGCCAAATGAGGCTTGGGCCTTGGGCCACCAAAAATATAGGGCATCCATAATTTGATGAAATCATAGTCCATTTATAAAAGATTTAGGGTGTGGGTTATCAACAGATTGATTGTTGGTAGTGTAGTGGTTTTATGTATGTATGGATGTTGGTGAGACCTGGGTTCAAATCCTTGGTTCACCATTTTTTTTCTTGTTTTTAAGTTTTAACACAATCTTTCAAATAATTACACTTGGGCTCTTCAAGTTTAACTTTCAATCACATACATTTTTTTGGGAAAAAGGCCACAAGATTTTACTTCGTCTTAGGCCACCAAAATGGTTGAGCCGGCCCTGCTATTGGATATGGAGTCCCAAACACCTCTAGACGCTCTCAAGTCTCAACTCGTTGCCTTGCTCTGTTACATCTTGCAAATTGATTCCGTTGAAGTATTACATGTGATGATGTTGTCTGTAATGCGGCTATAAAACTGATCAGAAGAGGGGGTGGCGTGCAACGATGGTAGGGTTTTTTTTAGAGAGAGACAGGAGGAAGAAGATAAGGTCTTTATATTTTATTTAATTGTTTAGGTGTAATCTTGTTATTTCACATGCACTTAATTGAGAAATTTAACATAGGTTAGCATTAAGGACCACCCGAGTGCAAAAATTGCAACCACTAGAATCAAGTGTGTAATTAGTGAACCCTTGGGACCAAGTCTGTAATTTTCGCAAACCACAGGAACCAACCAGACATTTAACTCTATACTTTATGTTTAATAGAATTATCTAAACACAACTTCTAACCCCTTCTTCACACATATTGCATGCAACAGAAGAGTTTTACACAACAAGGAGTTGTTACAAATGTAATACAAGAGAAGTTTATATGAAGAAATTTATATTATGCATACTTTTCACAAGCAACACTAAAATAAATGGAAATTTACAATGGAGTTAAATGACATTTTAGTCCCTGTAATTTGGGTCATTTTGACAGTTTAGTCCAAAGGTTTCATTTTTCGTCAATTGGTCCAAAAAGGTTTCACCGTTGCCATTTTAGTACATTGGGTTAACTTCATCCATTTTTTCGGTTAACGAGAAGGGCAATTTGGTCATTTTATATGTAATTCTGTTAACTAGAAAGGCAATTCGGCTATATAAAATGACTGAATTGCCTCGTTAACAGAAATAATGGATGAATTTAACCGAGTGGATTAAAATGGCAACGGTGAAACCTTTTTGGACCCACAGACAAAAAATGAAACCTTTGAACTAAACTGACAGAATGGCCCAAACTACAGGGACTAAAATGACATTTAACTCTTTATAATGGTTGACTTAGTGAAACATTTATTTTTAAAGAAACATTTATTTTAAAGCAACACTAAAAGGAGTGTAAATATACGATGGCGGAGCAACAGAGAGTACGGGTCATACGACGCCATTGGTTTTTTCAAATTTATATAGAGCGTATGATACAAAAATTTCGTGTTACCCATTCTTCTTCGAATGTTGACCCCATAAAAATTAAATTGCGCAATAGATACCCAAATTCGAGTTTTGTTTTTGCCCTTTTTGTCTATGCTGGTTTTGTGTTGTATGCCACAATTTCCCACAAGTCATATCCACGTTTATTGTTGAGCCCATTATCATGTATTGAAGTAGTCGTAGTAGTTTATTTCATTTCCTTCTCATATGTTTAGTTTATTTAAACGCCCCGTTTGCGGTATGCGCATATAATGTATATATGTGTGGGCGCTTCGCGGGGGGGGGGGGCAAAATGAAAGTGCACTAATTTTAACGTTATTTTACTAATTTCGTGAAAATAACGTTAAAGGAGTACATGCACTAATCGTCATATGTCTTAATTGCTGAGTGTTATGTGCCTTATGTCCAATGCTTGATGCAAAACTACTATCGAGCTGGGGGTCTCACTGGAAGTAGTCTTTCTATTCATATGGGGGTAGAGGTAAGGTTGTCTACATCTTACCCTCCTCAGGCCCACGTTAGCGTTGCTATTGGTGGGATTTACTAGGCATGATGATGATGATGATGATGATGATGATGATGATGATGGTGGTGGTGGTGTTTTCCTTAGATGGGAATGAAAAGTTAAAAAGAGTTTATCTCCAAGTCTTACTTCTTATTATTTTCTTTTGAGCTTAATCCACTTAACGAATTATTTATCACAAATCTGATTGGTACATAACATCCTGAGTCATTTTTTTGATCCTTATTCAGTTCACTAGGCAAACAACACAAATGCCGCAACTAAACTTGTATAAAGGGGTTATGATTAGAAACCATTTGAGTTAATTTGATGTATGCAAACCAAAAGGATGAAACTCCAAAATCAGAATAAGTCATGATGTTGATTTGATACATTCAACAATGGGCTTTCAAGTCAGAGTTCACACTCAAGTTAGTATTGATATAATAAATAAATGCATATAGGTTTCCGTATTGGCATTACATTTATTTGTTGTTGCTGCTTTCTGAAGTTTTTGTTTTTATGACCTTTGGACAATGGTTAGATAGTCTATTAACTGATTTTTTTCTTTAGATACATCGTCATCGTATAAATTAGTTGATTTCTGTCTAGTTATAGTGCAAACAAAATGATGATAATATACAAGACAAAATATAACAAATAGAAAGAATACAGATTGCAGTTTATATCTTTAAAAAAAAATCATTGAATATATATCTTTCTTTCTTAATAGGGACCTTAAAAATGGTAAAAGAGGCTCGTTTAGTTTCGGGCAAAGGTCTTGTTGAAACACTCACTTAAATTAATTAGCAGTTTAGCACTGTATCTGACGTTGCCTACATGGGTTATATCGTACTTGAGAATGATCTTATATCATGCTAGAACTGGTTTGATGTGCATATATTTTGGGTGGGCCGAAGAAGTCCCAACTACTTGATTTAATAAATGAGATTTTGCTTTCGGAATCTAGTGTTCTTTGAGGTGTATTTGATCTCAAAGTTCATACCACATTCTTTCCCTTGCATTAAATCTGCATTGCCCAACTAGACACGTCCCAACGAGTTTGGGCCCAACACAAATGGATCCACAAGGGCTTTAGCCTATCCAATCTCCTATATATAGGAGGTTTAATTCCCATTACGGAGGATCCCTGATCTCACATCTCAATTTAATCGGAGACTCTCATATTTGTACATTTCAATTATCATATGATTATATTGAGTGTCGGAGGGTGGTCCATAGACTTCGGCTTCTGATCTCTTCAAACGAGCTTCTTCTTTGTGTTTGGTAGATCCGATCCAAGATGGAGGAGACAAAGTGTGGTGGTTCATCTCTTCCATATTGGATCGGGTCTGTCAAGCACAACGAAGGTCGAAGAAGCTCGCTGGAAAAGGGGACCACCGTCCGACACTCAAGTCAGTGTAGCATCTTATGATAATTGATATGTACGTTAAAAAAGGGGACCACCATCCCACACTATTACGGAATCAAACTATTACAAGGTATAAAACTTGTTTCGAATCGGTTACATGGGCAACAAATTTGGGTTTTATAGACCAAATGAGCTCTCTCAACCATCAAACTAGTATTTTAGGATGAGTTCATTTTTTTTCCTTTAGATAATTACAATAACATTTGGGATAAGTTCATTTTTATTTTTTTCCTTTAGATAATTACAATAACATTAGGTCATCATGTTTCAATAGTATACGATAAAAACATTGTAATATAATTTATAAAAGTGTGTGAGGTTTTCTTCACCGTTTCATGTTTCAAACTTATTTTCGAAAAAAAAAAATACTTTCTGTACCTTTTCATGAAAAAATTATATATTATATAGTTTTATTAAGATATAATATAAAGTTCAGTAAATGGTCTGTTTATAAATATGTAAAAACATAATGGCTATCTTTATAACAACATAATGGCTATTTTTGTTTTACTTAGATATGGCAACCATTGATGTCTAGTTTTATCCCATGATCTAAGTATGGCAACCATTGATGTCTAGTTTTATCCCATGAGACCATGGGGTATGGGCCCGTCCTGGACCGTCGCCGCGTGCCGGCCCGTCGCACACCGCCCCTCCTGGGCCCGTCGCGTCTCTCACGGCTCCTCCAAGACGATGGAGACGAGCCTATTTTTGTGGGTCCATTCAATAATGTCGTTGACATAACGGCTATTTTAAAAAAAAAATCATTTAATTTAAAACCTTTATAAATACCCACATAAATATCCACTTTTATACCAAAATTCACCCACTTTCTCCAAACAATTCCCACATTTTTATACAAAATACCCACATAATCTTCTCCAAAAAATACACCATGTCATCTTCCTCTTCATCGGGTTCGACGGACACCATGGAAGCCGTAAAATATTTTATAAACAAGGTGGTAGATGTAACACCCCGTGTTTTCGAATGTCAAAGTCAAAGTCAAAGTCCAAGTCAACTTTGACTTCTTTGACTGTTAATGCTTCTTTTTACTTTTTGTATTATGTGGAGTAAGTGTTGTCTAAATAAAATGATCGAATGTTTAATCAATGCGACCGATTTACGACTGTAAATAGTAGGAAGTAACAATGCGATAAAGTTAATCAATCAATAATCAAGTTAATCGACTCATCAATCGAACTCGAGACTCGAACTATGCGAAATTGGTGTGGTAATACTTACGTGTGTGTGTGTGTGTGCCTTATGTGTTATTTGTGCGTGTTTACTTTATGTTTCGTGTGGTATTCAATCGAATCAATCAAATCGAATCGAAACTCGAAGAGCAATCAAACTCAATCAAAATCAAAGTCGAACGGTGAATTAAAGATGATTGTATGTTAGATATAGTAGTTGGGACTGAAAGTAATTTGACTAGGAACTCTATCGTATTCGTATCATCGTCCATCGAAATCGAAATATCGAAAACCGTCGCGAAATACTCGAAAAAGGTTGCTGATCGAACAGGAAGCACCCTGATCGAACAGGCCAGCCGATCGAACAGGCTGTTCGATCGAGCAGGCCATTCGATCGGAGGTCCTGGCCGATCGGTTGACACTTTCCTCTTTTGGAGCCTATAAATAGCCCTGTCATTATCACTCTTTCTACTTTTGGAAAGCTCTGACCGAACCAGCCCTTATTCTTCACCTTTTCTCAGATTTCTCTCAACTCCGATAAGTTTTCACTCTAATTCTTGTATGTTTTTTATCATTACACGATTCTACACCTTCCAATCTTTCAAAACTTGAATTCTAACCGTGAAATCACCAAGATCTAAGTGTTCTTGGATGATGTCATCATGGTGTTCTTGAAAAACATCATACTTTGGCCTCATTCAACCATGAATAGCTTATATCTAACCGATTTCCACATAAACAAACTAAAATCTATCATAGATCGACATTTCACCGATTTCGGGTTAACCGTTAAACTGTCGTTCCGAACAGTTTCCCCGGCCGGACTTGGGTGATTCCTGTCCGAACCGGTGAAGCAAGTAAGGACCCACGTTCTATGGTTCAACTCGTTGTCAAAATACCTCGAAATCATATCAAAACAACCAAAACAGCCAAGTGGTAGACGAAAGGCCGACCAGGTCAGAATTGCTGGCCGAACGGCCAGGCTGTTCGAACGAACAGCCCAGCCGATCGGACATACCAGCCGATCGACCGGGCCAGCCGATCGGCTAGCACATGGTCTCACACTTTCCAAACTTCATGAAGTATGCTATTGACGAAGTGATGTTCGATCGAATATGCTACTCGATTGGTAAACATTACTCTTCGGATCATGAGATACTATGCTTCAGCACTTAATCGATTTTACAACTCGTTCGTAGTATGGAGTGCCACCCGATCGAGCATGTTGTTCGATCGAGCGACATCCTGCTGAGGACTACTCCCGAAGTTCCTAACCGATCGGTTAAGCCGGCCGATCGAACAGACCGTTCGATCGATCGACCTGAAAGGTAAGAACACTTCAGTGTTCTCAAATACTACAACGAAAACTTCAAAAGTTCAAACCATCATACACAAACACATCAGAGGAAGAAACAATCTACTCGAATGGCCCAGCCGATCGAGCCTACCGGCCGATCGAACAGGACTGTTAACCGAACGAACAGCCCGTTCGATCGAACCTGCTGTTCGATCGACCAGGCTATTCGATCCATTCACACTTGTTTGCATTTCCGCATTACTCATTGTTATGCTATCGAACTATTCAGGTTAACCCTACTCTCAGCACTCCCTTCAATCTATAATCAATCACTGTGAGTATACTCGAATCCCTTTTCGCTTCAGCACTTTTGGGTGTTACATACGTTACTTATCAAATCACAATCGAACGCACTATTCAAACTATTTAAACGCTAAGCGATTGCAAGTATTACGTGACTAAATGAATGCTTGTTGTTATATTTACACGTGGAATGCTGTCTACCTGCCTTAGCAACATAGTACTATAGTTTGGACTCAGCACCCGTTCACACGGGGGTTGTTAAGGACAATTACTTGCATGGATTACGGTGGTAATCATGTATTGCAAACTGTCTCGGACAGTCAACCCGCAGTCGTTGGTATCGATAGATCCATGTCGATAATTAACATGCATCATTTCCCTCTGTGTACGTGCTGGTTACGCATAAACTATTCGAACTCTATATGCTATTATTAAACTTGTATGCTCACCTTTACATTTTATGTATTGACTTTATTTAAACGTATGTGACATGTGTTTAAGATAATTGCTTGCTAGGGAAGTGAAGCTAGAATAAAGCTTTAGAGGCCCCCAACAAATAGTTGTCTGTCAGGAACAAGCAACTAGGGCATAGTTGTCTGTAGATCTTGTCAGGCTAGGTCTTAGAAGCATTGAACAATATTTATTTATGTTAAATCTGAGTTGTCGGAACAGAATTACTTGTTTAGATGTTATCTGTAATAATGTATTTGTTTATTCGGGATACGGTATGGGACGTATCTATAACTGGATTTTATGAATAGTTGTTGTGGAAACTTCTGAACAATCTGTTTCGCTCAGTGCCATGCCCCGATGATTCCGCCATCGGTTGGGGTGTGACAGATTGGTATCAGAGCCATAACTATAGGGAATTAGGCTAGACACGACCTAGTCCGGGTCGCTATCATAGAGACCTAGACTTAGTTAGGAACCAACAGACCAAGTTTATGTGCTCCATTCTGCAATTATTCGCTATCACTGCACTCGAATTTTCAATTAAAGTTAAGCGATTTGGTCAGGAATAGGTGTGAAAGCCGCAAACTCCCGACTAGATTGCCTGGCTAATGTTGATTTTATCAATTTATCAAATGACTTTTCGTACTTCTTTCAGCAACAATGATGAGAATTATGCCAAAACAGGAGTGAAATCCATATTTTGATGAATAATTTCCTCGAGTTTCCTAAAAACAAGGAAGAAATTGCTAAGCCAGGGGTGAAACCCTAACCTTGGCAATTTATTCCGGACATGTTTTATCTCACCAAAGCTTCGACGGACTCCAACGACCTGAACTCACAAGTATGACCTAGGGGATGCGTGTGGAATGCCCAAGAATCAAGGCAGAAACACGACCCTCAAAGTCGAAAGTGACGACAAGTCTACTGTGAATAGTCAGATTGCTTTGGGTAGTCGATGTCTAGTAGCCGCAGACAATCTACCTCTCAATTTTATGTGTTTTGATTCTGAGAACCGCAACCGTGTACTCTGATGACTCGTTGATTTTATATGTTTATGTGTGCTTTATCTGTTTACATCTCTGGGAAGTTATTCGGTTTATACCACCATTTCGAACAACACACACGACTCGCATTGCCATTTTGTCTCAATTCGATATACAGTTACAATCTAGACGATACTGTGCTACACTATACGACTAAGTTGGGCTATACTATACTATACTATTCGACACGCTATACGACTATACGATGCTACTCGACATGCTATACGCGACTGCTATAATCGAATACTCGCAAAACTTAGAGGTAGTCAGGATACTGTATGTGCGTCTATGTGCTCTAGGAGAACTGTGTGACATAACTACCTCTGCGATTAAATAGGAATGTGTTCTGTGTTTATATGTTTCCGTGCTCTACATGCTTGTGTGTTTCCGTGATCTATGTGCTCTATGTGCTTCTGTGCTCTACGATTACGTGTATTGGTGGTTATGTGCCTACGTGTTTATGTGATATGTGTTTCGACGTGTTCTTAAGCTTTAATAGTCTAGACGTGTGAGGTGAGATTCGATTTCGCTGTGTTGAGTCCTGTGACGATGTCTGTTGCAGACCATGTCGTCGTCTGGGTCCCGATACCATCTGACTCGTCATGAGAAGAGAGATAAGCGTCTTGCCGCTATCATCGCCAAAAGCGTGGCAAAAGCTGTGAGCAATGTTTATGAAAACGTCAGCAAGTCGACTGATGAATCACGAACAGACGCACCCAAAGATGCTAGCAAGGCTGCTTTCAGCTCCAAGCAGTTCAAAACATGCGGACCCAAAGAGTTCACTGGCGAGGATGGCCCTACCGCCATGTTTCACTGGTTTGACTCGGTTGAAGTCACTCTGCGCCAAAGCGGCTGTCCTGAGAATCTCCGCACTCTCAATGCTACAGGCGTCTTCCAGTCCCGTGCTCTAGACTGGTGGACAGCCGAACGAAACAAGCGCGGAAATGATGCAGCCTATGAGCTAACATGGGAGGAGTTGAAGGCAATTATGATCGACGAATTCTGCCCTCCTCATGAACGCCAAAAGCTGGAGGACGAGTTTTGGACCATCAAGCAGAAGGATGGAGACAACACTGCTCTCACTGCTCGCTTCAAGCAGCTTAGCATCATATGTCCCGATCAGGTCAAGACCCTAGATCAAACCATCAAGAAGTACATTCGAGCTCTGCCCGATTGTGTAGCCGACTTTTTTCACGCCGCCAAGCCAGCAACGATTGAAGAGACTTACCTACTCGCCACTGAGATCAATGACAAGCGGGTAAAGTCAGGCTTTTGGGATAAGCATACCAAGACTCTGCACCAAGCCACCACCGCAGCACCCACCGACACCGCCACTGCTCAATCCTCCAAGTCATCAAGAAGAAAGAAGAAGCACAACAACAGCTCCAGCAACAAGAGCTGTGTTGTCGCAACAACTGCTGCTCCTCTACAAGCTGTACCAGCTCAGCAGCAACAGCACCACCGCTCAGCTCCAGTGATCAATGCACCACCAGCAAAGCGTGCATACACAGGCCCTCACCTGCTCTGCCCGACATGCTCGTATCATCATCCAGTTTGACTAGCCTGTCGTTTTTGCATTCACTGCAACCTTTACGGTCATTTTACTGCGAACTGTCGCTTTGGTCCCCATAAAGCCCCAGTACAAGCTACTGTCAACCAAGCTCTGCTCCCCGCCCCCTCAAGGCCAACAAGCAGCTCAAGCACCTGCAGTCAATGCTCGAGTCTGCTTTGCATGTGGTGATCCTAACCACTTTGCAAACAGGTGCTCGAACAGGGTGGTTACGCAAGAGCCCCAGTAGCAACAACAGCAGCCTCAGCAACAGCAGCAAGCAGCCCATGCTCGAACCGTCAACATCAATGCCCATCAGGCTCAGGCGGATAACAACGTGGTTAATGGTACGTTCCTTGTGAATGGTATTTATGCATCGTGTTTGTTTGATACTGGAGCCGATAACTGCTTTGTGTCGTTTGAATTCGAGAAGCTCCTTAGTCGTAAGCGCTCTTATCTATCCTCGTCATTCGAAGTTGAAGTCGCTACTGGAAGAACTGTCGCCGTTAACTCGGTTCTCCGTGATTGTACTCTCGAGCTCAACAATCACATCTTTCCAATCGACCTTATTCCGATGCAACTCGGAAGTTTCGACGTCATAGTAGGCATGGACTTTCTTCGCGAAAACCATGCTGAAGTTGTGTGTTTTGATAAGATGATTCGATTCTCACTCGCAAACGGTGATTTGTTATGTGTGTACGGTGAAACTGCTTCGAAAGGTCTCAAGCTAATGTCGTGTGTTCAAGCCAGCAAGTATCTCCACAAGGAATACCGAGCCTTCTTGGCCAACATTGTAGTAGCGGAGAAGGAAAAGAAAAAGAAGGCCGAAGTCAAAGATGTTCCAGTGGTCCGCGAGTTTCCTCAGGTGTTCCCTGATGAACTTCCTGGACTACCGCCAAGTCGTGATATCGACTTTCGTATTGACCTTATTCCTGGAGCTAACCCCGTTGCCAAAGCTCCTTATCGACTCGCTCCATCCGAAATGCGGGAACTCTCAAACCAACTCCAGGAATTACTCGAAAAAGGCTTTATTCGCCCGAGCACCTCTCCTTGGGGCGCGCCGGTCCTTTTCATCAAAAAGAAGGATGGGTCGTTCAGGATGTGCATCGACTATCGGGAATTGAATAAGTTAACCATCAAGAACCGATACCCTTTGCCCCGAATCGACGACTTATTTGATCAGCTGCAAAGTGCCCAATGTTTCTCGAAGATCGATCTACGTTCAGGCTATCATCAATTGCGAATTCAAGAGGAAGACATCCCCAAAACCGCTTTTCGAACCCGATATGGCCATTATGAATTCATTGTTATGCCTTTTGGTCTAACTAACGCACCCGCGGTCTTTATGGGTCTGATGAATCGCGTGTGTAAGTCTTTCTTAGATATAGTTAATCAATCAATAATCAAGTTAATCGACTCATTAATCGAACTCGAGACTCAAACTATGCGAAATTGGTGTGGTAATACTTACGTGTGTGTGCCTTATGTGTTATTTGTGCGTGTTTACTTTATGTTTCGTGTGGTATTCAATCGAATCAATCAAATCGAATCGAAACTCGAAGAGCAATCAAACTCAATCAAAATCGAAGTCGAACGGTGAATTAAAGATGATTGTATGTTAGATATAGTAGTTGGGACTGAAAGTAATTTGACTAGGAACTCTATCGTATTCGTATCATCGTCCATCGAAATCGAAATATCGAAAACCATCGCGAAATACTCGAAAAGGGTTGCCGATCGAACAGGAAGCACCCTGATCGAACAGGCCAACCGATCGAACAGGCTGTTCGATCGAGCAGGCCATTCGATCGGAGGTCCTGGCCGATTGGTTGACACTTTCCTCTTTTGGAGCCTATAAATAGCCCTGTCATTATCACTCTTTCTACTTTTGGAAAGCTCTGACCGAACCAGCCCTTATTCTTCACCTTTTCTCAGATTTCTCTCAACTCCGGTAAGTTTTCACTCTAATTCTTGTATGTTTTTGATCATTACATGATTCTACACCTTCCTATCTTTCAAAACTTGAATTCTAACCATGAAATCACCAAGATCTAAGTGTTCTTGGATGATGTCATCATGGTGTTCTTGAAGAACATCATACTTTGGCCTCATTCAACCATGAATAGCTTATATCTAACCGATTTCCACATAAACAAACTAAAATCTATCATAGATCTAGACATTTCACCGATTTCGAGTTAACCGTTAAACTGTCGTTCCGAACAGTTCCCCGGCCGGACTTGGGTGATTCTTGTCCGAACCGGTGAAGCAAGTAAGGACCCACGTTCTATGGTTCAACTCGTTGTTAAAATACCTCGAAATCATATCAAAACAACCAAAACAGCCAAGTGGTAGACGAAAGGCCGACCAGGCCAGAATTGCTGGCCGAACGGCCAGGCTGTTCGAACGAACAGCCCAGCCGATCGGACATACCGGCCGATCGACCGGGCCAGCCGATCGGCTAGCACATGGTCTCACACTTTCCAAACTTCATGAAGTATGCTATTGACGAAGTGATGTTCGATCGAATATGCTACTCGATTGGTAAACATTACTCTTCGAATCATGAGATATTATGCTTCAGCACTTAATCGATTTTACAACTCGTTCGTAGTATGGAGTGCCACCCGATCGATAGATCCATGTCGATAATTAACATGCATCATTTCCCTCTGTGTACGTGCTGGTTACGCGTAAACTATTCGAACTCTATATGCTATTATTAAACTTATATGCTTACCTTTACATTTTATGTATTGACTTTATTTAAACGTATGTGACAGGTGTTTAAGATAATTGCTTGCTAGGGAAGTGAAGCTAGAATAAAGCTTTAGAGGCCCCCAACAAATAGTTGTCTGTCAGGAACAAGCAACTAGGGCATAGTTGTCTGTAGATCTTGTCAGGATGGGTCTTAGAAGCATTGAACAATATTTATTTATGTTAAATCTGAGTTGTCGGAACAGAATTACTTGTTTGGATGTTATCTGTAATAATGTATTTGTTTATTCGGGATACGGTATGGGACGTATCTATAACTGGATTTTATGAATAGTTGTTGTGGAAACTTCTGAACAATCTGTTTCGCTCAGTGCCATGCCCCGATGATTCCGCCATCGGTTGGGGTGTGACAGTAGAGGCGACACAACTAATTTTGGAAGAAGAAGAGGAGGAGGAGGTTTCGTTACAACCACGAAACAGGAACCCACACACCGAGCGAGACCGAGAAAGTTAGTGATATTTTTATTCGTATATTTATATTCTTATATTTTTATTCTTAACTTTTTTATTTTTATGTTTTTAGTCTTTTTTTAATTATAAGTTGTATATATATTTTGTTAGAGTAAACTTCCGTTTTACTCCCCGTGGTTTGGTCACTTTAACGGTTTTGCCCCAAACCTTTAAAAATAGCCATTTTACTCCCTGATGTTTTGGTTTTGTTGCCAGTTTGCTCCCTGCGGGGAGCAAAATGGAAAAACTTTGTTATCTTGTAGGTGCTAACCAAAGATTATACGCTGATTACTTTGCCGCCGAGCCGCTGTACTCGGAGGCTATTTTTAGACGCCGTTTCAAAATGAGTCATCGACTTTTCTTACGTATTGCCGACGATTTAGCCGCTTATCACCCGTTTTTTACCTTGTGACCCGATGCTAGAGGCAAAATAGGCTTCACCACCTTACAGAAATGCACTACGGTGATTCGTCAACTTGCTTATGGGACGGCAGTCGATTCTTGGGACGAATACTTAAAGATGTCTGAAAGAACTGCTAGAGAATGTTTATACAAGTTTTGCAAATTTGTGGTGACGCTCTACAGCCAAAAATATTTGCGAAAACCGAATTACAATGACGTCCAAAATTTGTATCAACACCACCAAGCAAGGCACGGTTTTCCAGGCATGATCGGGAGCATTGATTGCATGCATTGGGCATGGCGGAATTGTCCTACCGCTTGGCGAGGAATGTATACGCGAGGCGATCAGGGACATCCAACAATAATTCTAGAAGCTGTTGCGTCTCAAGACCTATGGATTTGGCATGCTTTCTTTGGGATTCCTTGTTCGAATAACGACATCAACGTTCTACAAAATTCTGAGGTTTTTGACGATGTTATAAAAGGGATCGGTCCTAATACGAGGTTTACAGTTTCGGGTGTGGAGTACAGACGCGGGTATTATCTTGCCGATGGAATATACCCACAATACTCTACAATAGTTAAAACGGTTAGGCATCCTCCAGATGAAAAAAGAAAGAAATTTGCCAAGTTTCAAGAAGCGGCTAGAAAAGATATTGAACGGTGTTTTGGGGTTCTCCAACAAAGATGGCATATTATTGAAAACCCAGCACACGCTTTTACACCCAAAACGTTGCGATACTGCATAACATGATCCTCGAAGATGAAGGACATGCAATTTGTGAGTATGACGAGAACGCGGTGGAGGAGAATAATGTTCCGGTTAGCGGAGAACAACAAGATTTAAACAGGTTCTCGTTACATAACGATTTCACACATGCCAATCTTCAATCGGACTTGATCGATCACATTTGGAGTCTCGGAGAAAACAACGCGTAGTTTTTTTTTATTTATTTGTAACTTTAGCCTTTTTTTTAATATAAGTTTAGGTTTTTTTTTTTTAATGTAATTTTAGGTTTTTTCTTTTAATGTTACTTTAGGTTTTTTTTAATGTAGCTTTAGGATTTTTATTTAAATGTAACTTTAAGTTTTTATTTAGATGTAACTTTTTTATTTTTATTTACTTTGTTTTAATTAATATGGCAAAAAAAAAGAATAATAAAAAATGGGGGAAGAGCATCCACCACACCCTTGGATAGTCCCCAAGGGGATGGTCCTCCTCCTATGCTTATGTGGCGGATAGTCCCTTTGAAGACTATCCTCCCCATACCCTATGGCCTGATAGGTCACTAAAATAAGTAAATAAAAATAAACTCTATTTTATAAACACATTTATAACAACATAATGGCTATCTTTGTTTTACTTAGATATGGCAACCATTGATGTCTAAGATGGCATTAATCTACTACACATAGAGGTGCACAAAAAACCCGTACATGGAACTGGACCCGAGAACAAAAATCCGAACCGGTCATTTTTGTACCTCGGGTATTTTATACTCTTAACCGACACCCGACCCCACCCGTAGAGTATGGATAGGGTATACATTTCGAGCTTAATACTCGTACCCAATTTATACCTAAAAATACCAAGAACCGGTTATACTCTATACCCGAATCCAAGTTTTTTAATACCCGAATTTTTAAAGTATATTTTTATATTTACTTAACAACTTTTATATTTTAGTTTAACTTTTTATATTTAAGTTTTTTTAAGTGAATTTATTTTAAAACTGGGTATTAGTACAAAATTTAATATTTAAACATATATATACTTTTGTGTAGAAATTATTTAAA
This sequence comes from Helianthus annuus, assembly GCF_002127325.2. Taxonomy (NCBI): domain Eukaryota; kingdom Viridiplantae; phylum Streptophyta; class Magnoliopsida; order Asterales; family Asteraceae; genus Helianthus; species Helianthus annuus. The sequence goes on along the minus strand of NC_035448.2, from coordinate 17,079,141 downwards.
AAAAAACTTATATTTTAAAACCGGGTATTAATACCCAGTTCTAATAACCGGTTATACCTCAACCTGATCATTCTCGGACTCGGTTCTATATCCGAAACTGGGTATTAAAAAAACTACACATAGTAGTCAGTTACTCAGTTGATAGAGATCAATTATTAAGTAAAACTATGGACTAAATTATTTTTTTGGACTTGGCCCACCATCACAAATGGGATGCATTATAGGCTTAACTGAAACAAATTATGAGCTAAACTAAGGCTTAGCTGAAACAATAAATTATGAGCTAAATTAAGGCTTAGCTGAAACAATAAATTATGAGCTAAATTAAGGCTTAGCTGAAACAATATGGGCTAAATTAATTTTTTTGGACCGGGCCATCACAAATGAAGGAAAATGGCTGTGGGAATTAAACAAAATCGGCAGTTTCACAATTGGGCCTTATAAATCCATGATGGCAGAACATGAAATTCAATTAGAAAGGTTTGTTTATGCCATATTAAAAAGGTCTCATGTTAGAAAGGTTTATTTATTTATTGTTATTTTTGGTTAAGTTGCATAATAAATAGAGATTTTTTTAAACTGTAAACTAATATACTCTTAATTATTCCATTCTGCCAAGTTCTTCTATTTGCATAGTTGATTAATCTATTTCTTATGAACACAACTATGTGTAAGGTTTGTGGAGTCAATAAAGTCATTGTGTTCAATCTGAATTTTTAGTTTGTATTATACATGAATAAGCTTTTTGTTATTTTTGCTAGCGAATGATTTAAGTATATTCACATGATTGATATGTGTATGTGGTTGTCGAAGGTGTATTAACATTTAACTATGATCACCTCATGTATCTTTACTTTATCCGTGTCTATTCGTTAAATAACTAGATTTATGATTGAAGATTACGTTAGTATGTTGATAATTGAGGATCACTTTGTTAGTCTAATGAGTAAACTGCTATTTTGGTGTCTGAGGTTTGGGCAGTTTTGCCACTTTAGTCCAAATCTCAAACATTTTACATCTGAGTCCCTGTGGTTTCATTTTTATTACCATTTTGGTCCAAAAGCAAAATCAACTCAGATTTTTTCAAAAAAAAACCCTGCTATTTTGTCCTTTTCCTCAGGGGCAATATGGTCATTTGCCACCTTCTCTATAAACTATGTTATCTCTCTCTCTATAAACTCTGCTCTCTCTCTCCCCCCTTCTCACCACCGCCACCTCATCCCCCCTCCATTAACACCACCACTGCACCACCACCATCCCCACCGCACCACCACTACACCACCACCATCCCCACCGCATCACCACTACACCACACCCCTGTCTCTCTCTCTAAACAACCCTCCGTCTCTCTCTCTCTTCTCTCATCACCTTTCCCCATCTTTCAGAACCTTGTTCCGTCCCCACTGTAACAACTCTCATTAAAATTATTATTTATTATGTTAATTATCCAATAGGAAACCCTAGTTGAGACCCCCAAGTGATTACGTATAAAACCTAAAATATTCAGAACAATCAGAATCAGGATCAGGGCCCCTAAAACTCAGGGGGGGGGGGGCGGGGGGTATTCCCTATCGACGATTATCCACCTAATTTGCTGTCAAAATCGAATTTTGACATTCCGTCAACTCAGCTAATCTAGTTAGGGACGTGGCTACCCTATGGTAGAGTGTGACCCCTCGCGTCACGCGACGCACCCACATGACCCCTCGCGTCACGCGAGGATCTCAAATTTTCAGTATAAATAGAGGGCATTGGCACTTAGATTTCTGCGTTGGTTCGACGTTCAAATTCGTTATACACACTGAGTTATAGTCTGTTTACTACAAAACACACACATAGCACGAAACGCTGCCGCAAAACAGGGTAATAACTCGATTGCTATTACGATTCAATGTCCGATCGATTGAAAATATCCAACGGATGTTTAAGTGCTGCTCAAATTGAGTTTATACTCTGTCATTCGTCGTGATTCCGACAGGATGTTTGAGTGTCGCCCGAACTCGGGCTATACTCTCTCATTCGTTGCGAATCCGCTGGATGTTTAAGTATTGCACTTTGTCATTCGTTGTGAGGTTTTAATCTCGTGAGCTTATCGTAAAAGTTGTATTCAGTTACTTACCTAGTTTTAGGTTATCAGGCTTATCAGTAGGCTAAACTTTACCCCATACACTTACAATCAAAGTAGATGCTAATTCTCAGAAGAATTTGAATCAGGAAGCTTGTTAAAATCAATACTGCATGCTTATAATGTGAGTCATTCTCTTTTTACCAAACTTTGATTTCAAAATCATGTTTGTTTTCAAAGTTATAATTACAGGGATTAAGTCTTTGTAGTCTTCAAATACAGCCGGTATGTGGGGTTTTGTATACATTACTTGATATCCGTCACCATTGGACAACGGGTTAGCCAAGGGGTGATATGACCATAGTCACAGACACCATTGGACAACGAGATAGCCAATAGGTGGCCGAGTGACAAATACCGTGGGTATATGGTTGACATATATAAACATTGTAATCGCTCTTAATACTGTAAATTATAACAATGCATCGTTTTAAACAAAAAGAATGATTCACTCAGTATTTCCTGCTGACAAAACCTTTTTAAAACGCGTTTCAGGTAATTACAGTAGATCGGAATAAGAGATGGATACGGCACCAAAAGGCTTATAGAAGTGGCTTGATTTATCAATTAAATTAAATTAAGAAAAATTGTTTTATGTTATCCCATATTAAAAGCTACCTTTATGAAATGTGGATTTATCCCCATCTGTTTAAATAAATAAAATCCGGTGTTTCTAAACTCTGATATTTTTCCTAACTCATGGTCCTGATGAAATTTCCGCTGTAATGTTTTCAAAAATAACCACCGGTACCAATTGGCTGCTCGCGACTCCCGATTCCGTCCAGGGTGGGGTCGGGGGTCGTGAAAGAAGGTGGTATCAGAGCCACTGATTTAAGCCAATAGGTGTTGCGATAATAATACTTAAGCTTAAATAAAAGAGTTAGGAAATTGCTATTAACTGGTAGCACACATGATAAACATTTAGACTTGAACTTAAGAAAAGATGCCTTAGTATAAGCTTCGAGATAAGCTAAATACTTGTGTAAATAAAGTGTGATGGGTTTGGTATGTCGTAAGGATAATAACTAGAACGTTGCAAGTATAATTAATAAGCAATAACACTTGACCACTGTTATTTCTTATTTATTAGTACTACTTTGATCTAGAACATGATCCGTCATGTGAAGACTAATTTGCTTAGTCCTTGTTGAAAGTCATAATGCACTTTCCAAATCATGATTTAAGAAAGATCTATTTATGGGAAATACAAATTTCTTCTTCGGCAAGACTGGGTATGGTATAGCAGACTCTCCAGTTTGTCCGGATATACTGAGGTTACCTCTCCGGCTAGAACCGGGTAAGCAGGTATATAATATATCAAACAAGTGATAAGATTTCCCTAAATAGTATCATGACCTGATAACTGACTTGTTTTTTGAAATATGAATCTATTAAATACATTGACCTTACTAAAGGTATGTATATTACAGCATGTGGAATATGTGATTATATAGATATGTATATCTGTAAGGAAATCCAAAAACTATAAGGATTGACAATTTGGAATAAAGCACAAGCATATGTGTCAATAATAAATCTAGATTCCTTTATCAAGAATCTCTTACATATATCGATATCAAACATTATTTCGTTTGATCATCTACCTCGTAACTCGAGCGACAATAATAACAATGGAAACCCATTAAGTTGGGACACCATCAAAAGTATAAAGAATTTCCAATGCGTTACCATAAACTATTAACGCAAGTAAGAAGCATGTAAAGTTGTGCTAGTGCACAAGAAAACATGTGAAACTTAAATTACACGTCCACAGACGTCGAAGTATATCACACATGACTTTCAAGGCAAGACCTTTGGAAAATATAATTGGCATGACGACTCCAATACGAATCCTGTCAGTGGAAGAACTACTAATCAAAAAGCAGCACTTGGCCATGTGATCCTACAAATGACATGAATCTTGCTGGGGTACGATAGAACAAGATTTCACAACAATCGATGCATAGTCTAATCCAATTTTTGACGCTGCAAAAGGAGTAACATACCTTTGCAAAATCCCTCTATTTAATTTTATTCGATATTCACTGGTAATGTCACTTAACAACGATTATCACACGAAATTCCAGATAAAGTTTTTATATTTCTTTCATTGAAATCCTGACTTTTGTATATAATGAATTGACTTTTGCATTTCCACTTCCCCTAAATGGTCATCATACCATGAGGATTTCTTTCATAGTAGCAAATATTAATCTATTCCATTTTTTTTGGTAAATCCACACGTTACACATGCACTGTTTGTTGCGCATGCGGTTCATTTGAGTTATGAAGACCATAGGAGGGCTTCATTCCAATTTATTGTTTTATCAAAACTCAAATATCGTTTCACTATACTTGATCTTTGCATTATAAACCGCGTTTTGCAAAACGATTACCCTTTGATATCGAATCGATGAATTTCTTGAAAAACTCGAATTTCTTTTGGTAAACATGGTTTTTGTTGTGACCATGTCAGACTTTCTTATTGGTACATGAACTCATTTTGTTTAAACCAAGTTCAAATTGTTGGAACTTGCTCGCATTACGTATTCCATTCAAGGTCCCATATGATGGATTGAAGCTATCATATTCAAAATAGTACCAACAAGCACTTCATTTGTTTTGAACCATAACAGGCTTGTTTGGTCTTCGAATTCATCAAATCATTTCTTTGATCACGATCACCTTGTGGTGACGTTTTCACAAGTTTGAAGCTTGCGCTAATCTCGTTGCTCACACCATGCTCGGATTTAATTATTTAATTATTTAATTATTTATTGTGTATTGCTATTAAATCCGCTTGTTCGATCTATGTATTATCAGTCTTAATGCAATTGTGTGTTAAGATAATGGTACCCCAGTTCGTGTTAAATATTCCGGTGTACCTCTTAACGGTTCTTTCACTATCGAGCGAACATTTCGTGATATTCATTGCCTTTCCTCTTCGCTCAAAAATATTGTCTATTCGTTCCATTTTCAGTTGTAGATCCTATGAAAATTATTTGAAACAAATATTCAGATTTACTTTGTGAACCCTTCGCTTAATTTCAAAACACGGTGATACTTGTTTGATCACTTCTATTATTGCCTTGTTTTAATCACTACGACACCTTGTGGTGTTGGTATGAACTTGCAACTTGTGCTAAATTACTATCAGTCGTTTCATGCGGAACTATTTATGCTTTTCGTTTGCACACATTATATACGGATTTAATAATTTATTTGTACTGAATCCGCTTTGTTGGTTTATCCTATAAAAGCAATCTTAACACAATCGTGTGGTAAGATAATGATACACAAATTCATATTTCAGTGTATCTCTTAATGATTCTTACATCATCAATCGAGCGTTTTGTAATCTTTATTGCTTTATCATCTTTGATCGAAAAACATTATTCAATTGTTTCATTTTCAATAAATCCTACTACATTTGTTTGAAACAAACATTCGGACTTACTTCATTTTGATTTTAAGCATGGTGAACTCATTCAGTCACCGCTACTATTATTTCGATTACTACGACACCTTGTGGCGTCGCAATAAATTTTTAGCTTGAGCTAATCTTATTTTCACACCTGATGTACGAATTTATTTATTTATTTTCTGTTGGTTCATTATCTTAAACAATCTTAATACAATTATGTGTTAAGATAAGAGTACACAAATTCATATTATATTCCGGTGTACCTCTAAAGTTTCTTTCATCAATTATCGAAAATTCTATAATATTCATTTGGTCTTACCATCATCAATTGAAAATCCTATTTGAAATGAATATCCAAAATTTTACTTCAAAAAGCTTTCAGTTGATTACAAAAACGGTGAAATTGTTCGGTCACCGCAATTATTGAATCATTTCAATCATTACGACACCTTGCGATATCAGTATAAACTTGTAGCTTGGACTAATCATAAGCATATGAATCTTTCAAAACCATGTATTTCTTTCGCTTGACTCATCCTTGAAAAGTGGTCTTAATACAACTATGTGTTAAGACAATAATACACCAAATTCTGTTGTATATCGGTGTATCCTTGTAATTCAATAAATGTCAACCCATTGATTTTCCTAGTTGACAAATCATTTTCGTACTTTTATTTCATTCAAGCTTGTTGATTCTGAGTCTTTCTCAGTTGACAATCAAAGTAAGTTCCCTTTTGACAATGATTTCTATTGTTTCTAAAAATCATTCACAACTTGTAAACATTCACATTCATTGATCATATATCTCTTTTGGCTTGAACCTAATCACCTTGGAAACTATATCATTTCGTCTCATTCATCTGAACATCTCATCTTTTGAAATATCCAGATTCGCTTCCTTGAAACTCTCAGTTAATTTCGAAAACGGGGAATTTATTCGGTCACCATAATTATTGAATTCTTACAGCACTTTGCAGTGTCCGTATAGGTTTGTAGCCTGTGCTAATAATAAACCCTATTCATACTTCATTCGTTTAATTCGTCATTTTAATAGTCCTGATACAGTTATGTATTCAGACCATGATACACTAAATTCTATTGTATTATCCAATGTACTCTTACCATTTAAGTAAACGATATTGATTTTCGGGTTGATCATTGACAAATCATTTTTCATACTTCCATTCACAAATAGAGATTTATCAATTCAGAATCTCCCTCAATTAATCAAAGTAAGTTCTGTTTTGACATTGAATTCTATTGTTTCTACAAAGTCATTTTATTTCAGAATTCATGCCTATCAAATATCTTTTGATTCATGAAACTTAGTCAAACTTGTTAATGTTATTATTTCATCCCATTTGGTTAAACATCAATTCCTGAAACTAAAGTTTTAAAACCATTGAATTCCAACTATCCTATGATATTGATCTTTTGATTCCATCCCAGACACCATGATATATTGCTTTACTAATTAAAAGAAGTAACGTAACCCCAAGAAGATATCATAGTCCAAATCTCGAGGACGAGATTTAAAACAAGGTGGTGAGGATGTAACAACTCTCATTAAAATTATTATTTATTATGTTAATTATCCAATAGGAAACCCTAATTGAGACCCCCAAGTGATTCTGTATAAACCCTAAAATTTTCAGAACAATCAGAATCAGGATCAGGATCAGGGCCCCTAAAACTCAAGGGGGGGGGGGTATTCCCTATTGACGATTATCCACCTAATTTGCTGTCAAAATCGAATTTTGACATTTCGTCAACTCAGCTAAGCTAGTTAGGGACGTGGCTACCCTATGGTAGAATGTGACCCCTCGCGTCACGCGACGCACCCACATGACCCCTCGCGTCACGCGAGGATCTCAAATTTTCGGTATAAATAGAGGGCATTGGCACTTAGATTTCTGCGTTGGTTCGACGTTCAAATTCGTTATACACACTGAGTTATAGTCTGTTTACTACAAAACACACACATAGCACGAAACGCTGCCGCAAAACAGGGTAATAACTCGATCGCTATTACGATTCAATGTCCGATCGATTGAAAATATCCAACGGATGTTTAAGTGCTGCTCAAATTGGGTTGATACTTTGTCATTCATCGTGATTCTGACAAGATGTTTGAGTGTCGCCCGAACTCGGGCTATACTCTGTCATTCGTTGCGAATCCGCTGGATGTTTAAGTATTGCACTTTGTCATTCGTTGTGAGGTTTTAATCTCGTGAGCTTATCCTAAAAGTTATATTCAGTTACTTACCTAGTTTTAGGTTATCAGGCTTATCAGTAGGCTAAACTTTACCCCATAACACTTACAATCAAAGTAGATGCTAATTCTCAGAAGAATTTGAATCAGGAAGCTTGTTAAAATCAATACTGCATGCTTATAATGTGAGTCATTCTCTTTTTACCAAACTTTGATTTCAAAATCATGTTTGTTTTCAAAGTTATAATTACAGGGATTAAGTCTTTGTAGTGTTCAAATGTAGCCGGTATGTGGGGTTTTGTATACATTACTTGATATCCGTCACCATTGGACAACGGGTTAGCCAAGGGGTGATATGACCATAGTCACAGACACCACTGGACAACGAGATAGCCAATAGGTGGTCGAGTGACAAATACCGTGGGTATATGGTTGACATATATAAACATTGTAATCACTCTTAATACTGTAAATTATAACAATGCATCGTTTTAAACAAAAAGAATGATTCACTCAGTATTTCCTGCTGACAAAACCTTTTTAAAACGCGTTTCAGGTAATTACAGTAGATCGGAATAAGAGATGGATACGGCACCAAAAGGCTTACAGAAGTGGCTTGATTTATCAATTAAATTAAATTAAGAAAAATTGTTTTATGTAATCGGGTTTATCCTGTATTAAAAGCTACCTTTATGAAATGTGGGTTTATCCCCATCTGTTTAAATAAATGAAATCCGGTGTTTCTAAACTCTGATATTTTTCCTAACTCACGGTCCTGATGAAATTTCCGCTGCAATGTTTTCAAAAATAACCACCGGTACCACTTGGCTGCTCGCGGCTCCCGATTCCGTCCAGGGTGGGGTTGGGGGTCGTGAAACCCACTCACCTTCCCAATCCCATAAATCCAAGTTCCAAAACCAAACAAATCATCCAACCCTGTAACCCCCATTCTCTCAATCCATAACAACACCAATAACTCAATTAAACCATCCCCCAAATGGAGTCTTTCCAGAGGGAAAAATCCGGCCGTCTAAAAAGCTACCACCACAAATACTTACTAGCCGACGAAGACGGGGAACACGTGTCCCAAGACCGTCAAGCCGCAGTAAAAAACGCCCGCTGGACGGTAGAATTCGACCCTGGTTACGACAACATCATCCGATTGAAATCGTCTTTCTGGGTTTGTAAGAAGGATTTAGATTAACAAATCTTGTCAGATCCCAGTACTTGAATCTGAATGCTTTAGCTTTCTAGGGTTTTGATTTTTTTTCTTGAATTTGGGGTTTATGGTGTTGTTGGAGATCGGGGTTGCTTGTTAACTTGTATGGATCTATTATTTGGAACTTATAATTCGAATTGGGGTTTATGAAATTTCTTTGAAATGGTTAAAATTCTAAGTATGGAGGTAGAAGATGATGATGATTCAGTATTGATGGTGGCAGTGAACGACGTAGTGGCGGTGGTGTGGGGTGGGTGTTGATGGTAGCGGTGGTGAGAAGGGGGAGGAGGTGGTGGTGGTGGTGGTGCTTGTGGCGGCAGAGAGGAGAGAGGGAGAGAGAGAAAGAGAGAGAAGGGGAGAGAGCAATATATATATATATATATATATAATGATTAAATGACCATTTTGCCCCTGAGGAAAAGGACAAAATAGCAGGGCTTTTTTTGAGAAATCTGACTGGTTTCTCTTTTGGACCAAAATGGCAATAAAACTGAAACCACAGGGACTCAGATGCAAAAGGTTTCAAATTTAGACTAAAGTGGCAAAACTACCCAAACCTCAGGGACCAAAATGGCAGTTTACTCTGGGCTAATTCTATCGGCGTTACAAGTTAGACTTACAATTGCAGTTCCTTCATTATCCATCAGTTACTTATGATCAATTACAATTTAGGCTAATCTTAGTTAATTCACAATTAATAAGACTTTTTGTGTTTTACTTTGTACAACCAAACAAAACGTGTCATCCTAACCACATGTTTCATGTAGATACAATACTCTGTTTACCATAACTGTCTAGGTTAACTGAGTTTTTAAACGATTTGACGAAGATCATCGAACACCCAATCACCATTTCTCCTAATATATATGACTCAAAATAATAAAAGGAGTAAATTACTTTTTGAGTCTCTGTGTTTTAGTGGTTTTAATCACTTGAATACAAAATAAAAAAATTTAACGCCCTGAGTCCCTGGCCATTTATTCTATAACGTTTTGAGTCTAATTTTGTTCATTTTATAATGGTTTGAGTCCAATTTTGTTAATAAAATTGAACTCAAAAGGTTAAAATTTGGACTCAAAAGGACTCAAATGGTTATAAAAAAAAAAAGTGTCCAAGGACTCAGAACATTAAACATTTTGATTTTGTACTCAAATGATTCAAATCATTAAAATACAAAGGAAAAAAGTAATTTACTCTAATAAAAAAGATATGAAAATAGAAATAGTACATTAAGACAACCACATTTAATAGATCATTTTGGTTGAACACTTTTCTAAATAAGCATCTAGATAAGTTTGTGATAGGTGCCCTCAAAACCCACATAGCCACTCATGCTCTCACATGTAAAACCTCTATGGCAGAACTTGTTTCTTTCATTTATTTCCTATATTTTCTCTAATTACATGGTAGTAATGGGTTAGTGGCAATACATGTCAGTTATTGGTGGACCCACAAATTATTTTCTAAGGGTGCGAACGAAGGGTTTAACCAGATTTTTAAGGGGTGCAATTGGGATTTTTACCTCAAAAATACACTAATTTTTTTTTCAAGGGGGCGTCCGCCCACCCAAGCCAAAGCTTGGGTCCGCTCTTCAGTTCATTTAGTTTTTTCGGTATGTAAGTCTATAGAAAGGAGTTTGGTTGGCGTTAATAAAATTATGAATGGAAAATTAGTCTAAAAATTCTCTCTAAATTGTTTTCTGGCTTCCTTATACTTTCTTTTGGCCAACGACCACATCAGTTTGATTTACTTTTCTTTACAGAACTAAGATTGTTTGCCAAAAGCCGGTCGATGTTGGTGGGGGAACAATGAAATGTCAAGAATCACCAGTCAATTTCAATCGACACCGAGTTCTTATCCGTTTGCATGTGAAAATCATTAGTGTCAAGTATCAATAATTTAACTTAATTAACTACGTATTATTAGTTTTTAACAAATATCATAAAGGTTCTAAAACCCATATTTAAAAAAAAACAAAAACAGATCCGTTAATTAAATAATGCATCCATAGTGACTTTGTGTGTTCATTAGAGGGTTTTTTTTTTTTTTTTTTTTTTTTTTTTTTTTTTGAGAAATACGTACATTGGATTGGTGTAGAATTGAAAACAATTTGAATAATGGGTAATACGCTTGCCGTACAGATCTGAAGTCTATTGCGTTTGTACTAATAGCGCATCACATGTAAAACAATTTCAAACTCGCTGGAACAGTGTAAACACACCGGAGAAGTATTTTGACGCCGGAGTTTCCCGGTGAAGATGATCAGAGATGATTGAAACTCTGCGGAGCAGACTTGTCGTACAAGCGTAACCCACAAATACAATTCTCCAGCGCCTGACTTTATGTATTACTCCGGCAACTATTAATTTGATTTTATTGTAATGCGCTTGTAGTCCAAGCGTAATAGCTAAACATTATGACAATGCACTTGTTGTACCAGTGTATTACCTATTTTTTAAATTGTTTTCATTCCTACACCAATCTCTAAAACCGGGTTCAAAACAACAAAACAAAAAAAAAAAAAAAAAACTAGCCTTATTAGTGAGAATATAAAAATCTAAATAGGACACCTAGACTTCCAAACAGTTTAAGATGGCATATGAGAGAATAAAATTACCACTAAAACAGAAAAAAAAAATGTTTTAAATTACTAAATTATCAGGACTGAAAACATTGCCCCAATCATGTGGTATTATTACATTAAGAAGCTGCCCATGTTACTTTTGGGTTGGTATCTAGAATCAACCACAACCCTAGTGGAATGTTTTTTCTGCAAAGAGGGAGTATGTAGACCATAAAGCCATCATATAATTTTATTGTATGCCATGACCACTACCCATGCATGTGTCTTTTTCTGCCATCCATGTTATGTGTTTAACATCATTCATGAAAATGCACATGGTTTGTGTGTATATATGATTATATAGTCTTTCTTCCTCTTTTGACTTTGTTTTCTACTTATCAATCAACTCTTCAGTGTCCTTTTGTTTGTTTAGCTACAAATGAATGACTATGAAAAATTAAAAAGACGGTGGATGCTTTGAAATTAACCCAATCCTAATAGCTAAATATTTATTTATTTTAGTTGTTTTTATTTAGGAGAGGGGGTGGTTTGTAAAAAGTGTTTTAAATGCTTAGATATTTTAGTTATTGGTTGAGATTAAAAGAGGCTTAAATGTTAATTGTGTTTTATTATTTTAGACTGATTTGACAATTATAAGGGCACGAGTGACTTTTTATGTGTTTGAAATAAGAAAACTGTATCCTAAAAAAGTAACCACGATAAAAAAACATCTACATTCACTCCCTTTCCCTTCGACATCGGAATTATGTAACAAGAGCAAAATCGGAAGCCTTTGTTGTTTTATAAACGTAATCGACACATCTTCTTCCTCGTTTTTTTTTCTCTGAAACATATAGGGTTCACTAATTTTTACGATGGACGAGTTTTTTAGAGAAACAGTTTAAAACAACAAGTTAGAGTGTCCTATGTGTTAGGATCTGAGTTTGATAAGATTGTGTTTGTTTAACTAAAATGAAGATGAATGATAAACAATTGCAGCGGAATTATATGAATAAACTTTCAACACAATCAAAAAGAGAACAATTTTCAGCAAACATGTTTATAATAGAATTGAGTGATTTTATTTAGTTACAATAATCAAAGCTACTGCATGCATGCACAATGTCTCCCCCTCAGCCTGAGCTCACAATGGTTTGTTCGTACAGAATGACTTGGAGAAGAAGAGAGCTAATAGAACAGTACAGGGTACTGTTCTATTTATAGTACAGAACAAACCGCTGAAACATCTTTGCTGACGTCACCATGAAAGTGACATCTAACCTCCTAACAACTTACAACTACTGCCTATTACAAACACTGCTAGACTAAACTACTGATTACTTTAATACAAAGGAATAAACTAAACTACTGCTTCTCATTCCACTGTTATACTCCTAGCAGTGCTTTGCTTCATCAGCAGTACTTGAACCATGACAGTAGATTGAGCATCAGTGCTTTGTCTTCAACAGTCTTTAGGTCTTCATCAGTTGTTGAAGATCAGTAGTTGTTGTAGAAGGGCAGTAGATGGAAGTCATCAGATGTTAGGCCACATTCAAGGAGGAAGACTGATGAAAACAACTGCTTATTCTGAATCCACTGATCTGATCCAGTTTTGGCTTTATCAACTGTTCCTTTGGTAAGGTTCAATCCCAACAATCTCCCCTGGAACAGATGATGCCAAAACTCTTCATTATTTTGGATTTTTATTGCCTCATCAATAATTCCCTGACTTGTCCTTTTAATTGTAATTCAAAGTCCATGGAATCTGTATCATCCTCATCCCTGCACAGTGGAAGCTCAAGGAGATCCTGTAGATCTTCAACACCCAGGCCAAGTGCTTGTTCCCTTGATATGTGCTTCACCTCACCATTGGATTTGAGCAAAGTCAATACGTGGGTCTGTTTATCAGATTTCCACTTTAGTATCTTTGAATCCAATGGGTTTCTTGGGAGAGTTTTTATTGCAGATGAGTTTGGAGATTGAGGCCTGGTGATGACAACTTTGGCAGGATCTTGGGATTGTGTTAAGCCTTGATTTTCTACCATAAGTGTCTGAAGAACCATCTTCATGATATATTCTTCTGAAGCCTGGTCTTCTTTTGATACTGCTGCATCCATCTGCTTTTGATTCCTTCTTTGATAATAGATGGCAGCACTTGGAACAGTGGGTCTCCTGATTTGTAACTTCTGTTTTCTGACTGGAACCACTGCTTCTGGATAATCAGGCTTTTGAGGAGCAGTGAGATCTCTTTTCCTCAACTCTTCCAACCTTTTGTAAGTGGCTAACACTTTATCCTCTGACCACCTTGTGACCTGGTTCCTTGACCCATAATCAGCTGTTATCAGTTCTTCTTTCATTCTTTTCAACTGTAAGGTCCTTTCTGGTACATTCTTCTTGTACTTGGCCCATACTGGAGGAGTCTGCTTTACCTTGTTTTTAATCATTTCTTGAATTCTGGTTGTTTCTTTTTCTAACTCACTTATGGTCCATTCCTTGTACTGGTGCTTTTCTGCCCGGTACTTCTTGTAAGCCATGATATATTCAAGATAGTCTTTCCTCTTACTTTCATCATCTCTTTCAGACAGTTTTTGACAAAGGTCTTTTGAGAACTGTACTAAAGTTCTGACCTTGGTGAGCATGTATTGCAGATTTCTCTGAATCTCTTTATCAGACTTTCCCTCTGTGTCTCTTTTAGATATGTCTTCTGCTTGTTGAGCTTTTATTTTGAGATACTCTTCAATGTTTCTTGGGAAAGGATAACCTTGGATGGAAGGAAGTTTCCTTTTTACAGGGTCATCTTCAGAGTAAAATGACTTTATCTCCTCTTTGACTGCTGGAAGATCCAATGGGTATTGTAATCCCACAGGAACAATAGCAGTGTTTGAATTCAGAACTTGAGCTGAAGATAATGGAACAGGGTTTGGAATTGTGACAAGGGACAGTGGTTGTGTAGATGTTGGAGTTGGGGAGGTGTCATCTTCCAGTACAATGTTGGTTACCCTTCTCCTTTTGTGCTTAGGAGAGGTTGGTGGTGTTTTTGTAGGTTGAGTGGTGGTGATTGAGGTGGTAGGTGTCTGACTAACAGCTATTGAAACAACTGGTGTTTCAACCACTGTTGTCACTACAACAGTTGATGTGTCAACTGTTGTCTTCTGCTTTTTGGCAGGTGGTGTTGGTGGTGAAGTTGTTTTTGGTATGGCAGTGGATTGAGTGTGAGTTGATGTGGTAGTGATGGCAGTTGTTGGGGTAACATCTTATGACAACCCTCACTAAACCAGGTATCCGTACGACTTAATTAACTATTAATTGTTGCCTAATTACTGTGCTTAACTGAGATTTCTGATAGACTGCTACTTGATTTTGATACTTGTACATATCTGCATCATACTTTGATTTTTCCGTCACTACATTACTTATTTACTGAACTCTAGTGACAAACATGATGCACAAAAGCACAGTAGCATTTGAACGGATAACCTATTGGACATGCTGATATAGCCAGCATCAGGCAGACACTGCCTCTAAAGGCCTGAATGAGCCAAAAATATTTTACTACACCCGTAGTGTGTGTAGGGATACAAGGGTTGTATAATTGCGTCTCTAGGAATAAGATATAGAGATTGGATGTGCCTAAAACGTACCTTAAGCACAAAACATAGCACTTTTATCAACACACTAGCTTCTAGCTAACTAATAAAGTGCCAAAACATGAGGAATTATTCCTGACACTTTGCAGAATGAATTGTGTCGCTAAAAATATTAATTACGACGCTTAAAGGATTACTTAAGCACTTTAACGGATTACTATCCGACCGAATAACCGGACTATACCCGGAACATAAAAATATTACCAGAAATATTATTGGTTTTTTTTCTGAGCCAGTTAGGGTCCCTGATTACCCTAACACCCGCATTATAACGCATTAAACAACTAACGGGGTTAAACTCTAAAAGTAACCGACTTAACCAAACTAAACTCTAACTGAACGATCAAGATCCAACCGGGTGACCCCACCCCCCTTAGGGCCGGTTTGGTCCCTTTGGAACTAGGGGAGTACACTTTTTATTATTTAATTTGATTTCATGGATATCTAGACTTGTAAACCGATGGACGATGATCCTAATTTTTCTCTATATAAACACACACTCACACATAGAAATCACATCCACCCAACTTCACTCTCTCTCTTGCTCTCCTCCCTCTTCTCGGCCGTAACCCACCCCCACCACACCTCCATTGTCGGTTTTTGATCTAGCCATTCCAAGTGCACACAAGTGTCGGGGATCACGTACGAGGAAGCTTGAAGCAAGCGGAAGCTAAAGGACCACGTTCATTTGCTTTTATCCACGCCGTTTTCGCCAAAGATCTTCCCTAGCCCCGAGCTAGAGGTATAACATTTAAAACTCGTTCTTGATCGTATCTAAAGTGGTTAAAAGGATTTTTAACGGTTAAAAGTCGGTAACCCATCTTTTGAATCTAAAAAGTCTACAAAAACTCGAATATCGTTGGTTAAAAGCATATAACGCGTGTAAAAGTTGTAGTATTTGAATATGTTGATTGTTGAGGCCCGATCTACGTTGTGGTGGCTCTTATCATCGTTTAACCCGACTTTGTTAAGATCCCGAATCTTGACATACACTTGTTTCTTTTGTACAAGGGTTAAAAGGTGAAACTCCACCACACATGAAACATGAACTTGTGTAAAAGTGTTTTGACATGTAAAATAGTATTTAAAACGAGCCGATCTACGTATGTACAAGTGGTACATTCGTAGAACCAAGTGTCGAGAAAATCATGTTTTTGTATAAGTTGGATAACATGTTTACAAAGGTGATTTTTATAAACTACAAGTGTATGAACACTTGTGAAACAAAAGATCCGACAAAATAACAATTTTTATAAAAATTGTCGGGAAGTTGTAAAGGATGATTTGTTCTAAAAACGGGGTTTTTACAAGACTAAACTATTATATATATAGATCCACTAAATGTAACGAGATCTACACAATAGTTTTAGAAAAACTACAAGTTCATGTAATATTGTGATTTTACATACTAGTCTACTAGTTTGATGTGTTGGAAATTGATTGGTTGATTTAAAAGAAGTGTTGAAATGATTTTGTAAAAGAAAATGATACGCTTAAAAGCGTGGCCACCTCCAGTTACAGGGGAAACTCTGGCGAAATTTTCTAAAAATATAACACTTAGAATTATTTACAAGTGTTAGACTACTTTTGACATATTTTCAAATATATTTCGCCATGACTTTATTTACAAATATTCGGAGGTGGGGTTTTCACAAAAATAAACGTGATAAATATTTATTCGGTAAATATATTTTTCACAACACTGTTTATGATTATTTTGTGAAAATATATAAATATTATTTTTAGAGTAAAAATAATATTTACTAACTTTGTCGAACCCAAAATAATACAAACGCTTATACGACAAACATATAAGTTACAATGGTAATTACTATTACCACTTAATCGCCAAAACGTAACTTACGCTTTATACGGAAATATTCATAAACGCATATGTTGTCAACATATTATTTTGGAAAGTATTATGTAAAGAGAAAAATTATTATTTTTGAGAAAAATAAATATATTTTGGAATGAGAAATAAAATATATTAAGTGAGACTTAATATTATAAGCACGCATGTATTAATTCCCCCATCCTTGGGAAGGAGATTTTTCTACCAAGTATATACACGGAACGGTTGTCTAACCGTTTCCCAAAAATGTAAACTATAAAGCTAAAGCACGGCCATCCGTCTAATAGAATTAGCACATGTAGGTCGTTGCGCAGCAGTTGGATATTTGAATTACTTGGTATTGTGACGCACTCACTGTGAGTTCATGTCCCCCTTTTCTCCTAACTGTTTTCAGTTTTATAAACTGCGGGGGTGAAATACATGTTACTATGATTATGAATACTTGATACATGGTATGGTTAGCATAAGGAGGTTTGTTACTCAGATCATGTGAGTGGGTAGGCACAACTTGAGGCCATTAATCCTCGTAGTAGGACCGAGGGACAGGAGCGGTAGATCTATCTGGGTGTAGCGAGCCCAGCCCCAGGTCCAGCATAACGGACCTCGGGGTGACTTAGTGCCCGACGCATAAATCCGCTAGGTTTGAGTCATCACTACTTGCACTTCACACATATCAATGGCCTTGCAAACCATTGGTGATCTCTTTTTCCTTATTTGCTACATACCAGGTTTTTGATAAAGATAAAGGTTTGTTTACTCACTTTCGCATGAACTCGCTCAACATTATTGTTGATTTTTCAACTTACATGTATTTCAGGGAATTAACGATCTGGCGTGGTATGGCTTGTTTTCCGCTGCATTAGGCCCGAGGTCATCCAGGGTTCGAGGCTTGTGATTCTTTCCTGGACAAGTCACAGTCCTTGAATCATGTTTATGTTAAGTTTGCATTTGTAATGTTTAGACAAGTTGTGATTGTTGGGTGTAAACCCGTTAAGACAATGTTTTATATTTTTATTATCAATGGATGATCTTGCATATTTTAATTCATATAGCTTGTTATGATTAAGCTATGGTATTAAGAAGTCACACCAAATTAACCACGCTTCCGCAAAGCCAGGGTGTGACAGCTTGGTATCAGAGCTCTGATCATAGCGAACTAGGATTCCTTCTTGAGTCTAGACTATGATCACTAGGGCTCTCACGAAAACATTTTTCTGCATACCACTTAAGTCCAGATCCAAAACGTTTTTATAAACAAATGTTGAGCACATTTTATTTATTATTTTTAGGCTCAGTCTGGGAGGCTGAGGCTCGGTCTGAGAGACTGAGGCTCGGTCTGGGAGGCCGAGGCTCGATCTAATGGATCGAGGTAGTTGTCTAGTGGGACTAGGGAGTCAGTCTGGGAGGCTGGGAAAAGTTTGCTAGTGGGACTAGGGAGTCAGTCTAGGAGGCTGGGAAAAGTTTGCTAGTGGGACTAGGGAGTCAGTCTGGGAGGCTGGGAGGACTAGTGGGACTAGGTGGATTATGTGATTATTATTTGGTAACTTATGTGATTGTGTTACAGACACATGGATACATCAGGCACCGGAGACTCAGATACCACTGGACCTCTACCCATAGTGTCGGATGACATTGTGTCATCGGAGCGTGAGGTGCATACCTCAGACTACACGAGCACGGATGATGATGACTTCCAGCCGTTCGCTCTACCCGACGGCATTGATGAGCATACGGATGACTCCTTGCCCTTCGCTTTACCTGAGGGTGCCTATGAGCCTATTGATGGCGATCCTGCTGAGTATCTTCCCCTTGTTGTGATTCCAGCTCCGATTCCTCTTGCTTCTTATCCAGCACACGAGCTATTACTAGACGCCAAGGCTGACGGCGACATTGATCTCTATGAGGACGAGCCTTTTGAGGACGAGGTTCCTGATGCAGCCCCTTTACCCGCTGGCGGTCTCTTGATGATTGCTGATGCCCCAGCTGGAGACTCGCCCGTCCACTCACCAGTCCCAGACTCTTTTGAGTCTGTGGCATCTGCTCCGTCTCACGAGGTGAGCACTCAGCATTTTGTTCATGACTCGGACCCCGATCAGGCGTCTTCTGCCGCCCCCATTCCGAGCTTTGTGTTCGAGCACGACGATATTGAGGATTCCGATCCCGTTTTTCCTCCAGGATTTGATCCTGACCGCGACATTGAGTATATTCCTATGGACCAGCATATGGAGGACCCTGTTGATCCCGTCGATCCCTTTGACCCAGAGATTGATTTTGACATGGCTTTTGATGACCCGGAGCCTGCCATAGCCCCAGAGCAGGCAGCTGCTTTCGATCCTGTACATGAGCATGACTTGGTACATGCTGACGTTCCTGTTGAGCCCGCTTTGGCTGACCCGCCTGTTGGCGACCTTCCTGTTGATGATGACCCTTTGATAGTTGCTGATCATGTTGTTGATCCTTTTGTTGACCCACCTTTGATTGCTGACGTCCCTGTTGACCATCATATTGATCATGTTGATCCTGTCATTGCTCCTTTTGATCCTGTACCCATTGAGCCTGAGCACGCTCTATTTGCAGAGCATATGGATCCACCTGATGAGGAGGCTCAGCACGGTTGGATACCGGCTGACGAGGATGTTCCACCACTTCCACCACATCACACTGAGGCACGTCATACTGATT
This sequence comes from Helianthus annuus, assembly GCF_002127325.2. Taxonomy (NCBI): domain Eukaryota; kingdom Viridiplantae; phylum Streptophyta; class Magnoliopsida; order Asterales; family Asteraceae; genus Helianthus; species Helianthus annuus. Next base: position 17,059,414 of record NC_035448.2, on the reverse strand, counting down.
TTTCATTTCAGATCCCAGCGTTTGTACCTCCAGCAGGGCCTGGAGAGGGCTCTTCAGCCCACCCCTTCGGGCACATACCGATGACTATGCCCTTCATGCCTCAGATGACACCTGTTCCATCTTCTGTTCATGTATCACCATTCGATCCCACCAGCATGCCACTGCTTTGGTCATCTTCCTCACCGATGCCACCCACTGATCCATATCATCCATTCCATATGGGACATACCATAGAGGACGTCTTGATGTCCTTTGTCCATCAGCATGATTCCCATACACAGCGACTCCAGGAGCTCGAGAGAGCTCAGCTATCTTTTGGTCCATATCTTGGTCAGACATCTTCATCTTTTCAGCCTTTTCGATCATTACCTCCTGACTTTGCTGCCCGACTTACGACTATGGAGCAGCAGATTGCATCTGTTATTCGCACTCAGCAGGCGATGGAGGAGGATTGGCTTCATTTACGCCGCTTACTTTACGCTCACTTTCCCCCTCCTCCACCCCCATCCGCATAGGGCTCATTGGTACCATAGTGGTAGGCGATGGTGAGACGACCGCGATTGTGACTGCACAGCCTTTTGGAGACCATCTGACGATACTGATTTTTGTTGATATTTGTTGATGTACTGGATGTATGTGACACTGATGTGATATTGTTTTTGACAGGGGTGATGTAGCCCCTATTTGATTTGTGATTGTATGATACAGTGACGTACTGATACCCGTACCACATTATGGTCTCGATATATATAACAATCGCCGTATTCTCACCATATCTGATTCACTTGATTTCTTATTTATGTTTTGTGACATGGGATGTTGGGACATGGGATGTTGTATGATATTTGCAACATGGGATGTTGGGACATGGGATGTTGTATGTATGATATTTGCAACATGGGATGTTGGGGCATGGGATGTTGTATGTATGATATTTGCAACATGGGATGTTGGGACATGGGATGTTGTTGGTATGATATTTGCAACATGGGATGTTGGGACATGGGATGTTGTAGGTATGAAATTTGTGACATGGGATGTTGGGACATGGGATGTTGTGTGTGATGTATTGATAACATGAGATGTTATATATTATTATTACCATATACGTATGTTTATTATGGCCTAATCGACGTACGCATCTTTAGAAGATGGCACCAAGACGACAACCTCAGCCGATGCCCACTACTCCTGAAGAACTACAGCAAGTTATTGCTGCCGCCATTGCTCAATATGCTGCCTCGCAAGGAGGACCAAGCGGAAGTAGCTCGAACATCAACGGCAACCAAAATCCTCCTCATGGTAACCCTAAGTCATTAAGACATACCATGGCCTAAATGGATTCCTTTAGCAGATGCTAATGCCGTTCCTATGATGTAATGTATGTGCAGGGTGCACCTACAAACAATTCTTGGACTGTAAGCCCATAAACTTCGACGGCACAGGTGGTGCTGTTGCTTTCGTCCGCTGGGCAGAGAAGACCGAGTCCGTACTTCGCATGAGCAAGTGCGCTGTGGATCAGCAAGTCACTTACATCTCAGGGCTATTTGTGGATGGAGCCCTATCCTGGTGGAATCTACAAGTCCAGACCCTTGGCGAAGCCGCAGCTTACGCACTGACCTGGACAGAGTTGAAAGAGCTCATGCGCAAGAAGTACTGTTCTCGCGCGGAAATCCAGAGGTTAGAGACCGAATTCTGGCACCTAAAGATGGAAGGTTCCAAGATAGCTGAGTATGTCCAGAGGTTCCACGATTTGTCGCACGTGGTACCCTACATGGTTACACCCGAGTTCAAAAGGATTGAACGCTTCATCTGGGGATTGGCTCCTCAGATAATCAGCATGGTGACTTCTTCCAAACCTGCAACCATCACAGAAGCCATTGATCTGAGTGTGGCTCTCACCGAAGAGGCGATTCGGTTGAACAAGTTTGATGGGGTTGAGCCCAAGAAGAAAGAGACTCATGTGGAGTCGTCTAGTGGTAATAAGCGAAAGTTTTCAAGTTTCAAGCAGAGCACCGGGATGGTGGTTAAGAAGGGAGAATCGAGTGCGCCAGCTCAGGATTCAGCTGGTGGTAGAAAGAAAGGGAAGGGATACATGGGTGCACACCCCAAGTGCAACTCATGCCAAAAACATCACTCTGGTCGTTGCAGCCTGAGAGTTTGTGAATCATGTGGGAAGACTGGTCATACGAAGGATTTCTGTTGGGCTAATGCTGGCCGGGGAGGCCAAGGAGGAAATGGGAATAGGAATAACCGTGGTGGTGCTGGGAACCGCCCACAAGGAAACCTGGGAGGTGATGGAAACCGTGCCAACAATGCTAACCAAGCAGGCGCCATGAATCGGAACCAGGGAAACCATCAAGCTGGAAATAATGTTGGGAACGGGCAGAGGCCCGGATGTTTTAATTGTGGAGATCAAGGGCATTATAAGAGGAATTGCCCAGAATTGAACCAGGCACGCGGAAGAGTGTTTAACATGGAAGCCAGGGAAGCGCGCCAGGATCCTAACGTTGTCACTGGTACGTTCCCTGTAAACCAACGCTATGCATCCGTTTTGTTTGATACTGGTGCCGATTATAGCTTCGTATCGTTAGAATTTAGAAACATGCTTGGTTTAGCCGCTAGTAAGTTAGATATTCCATACTCGATCGAATTAGCGAATGGGAAGTTAGTAGAAGCTAACGAGATGATTCGAGGTTGTGTAATCGAGCTGGGAGAGCGTGAGTTTGCTCTCGATCTATTACCAGTCCAGTTGGGAAGCTTCGACGTGGTAGTAGGGATGGATTGGTTATCGAGTAATAAAGCGGAGATAGTTTGTCATGAGAAGATTGTTCGTATCCCGACCGATGATGGTGAGACCATTGTTGTTCATGGGGAGAAGCGTGAGACGCCGTTAAGGATGATTAGCTGCCTGAAAGCAAGGAAGTGTTTGAGGAAAGGATGTGTTGCTTTTCTAGCACACATTGTGGATAAGAAGGCTGCTGAGCCAAAGATCGAAGACATCCCTGTCATGAGGGAATACCCAGAAGTCTTTCCAGAAGACTTGCCAGGCTTGCCACCTCAAAGGCAAGTGGAGTTTCGCATCGACCTAGTTCCAGGCGCCGCGCCTGTGGCTAAGGCACCTTATAGACTCGCTCCGTCGGAGATGCAAGAACTGTCGACACAACTTCAAGAGTTGTTAGACAAGGGTTTTATCCGACCAAGCTTCTCGCCTTGGGGAGCTCCAGTTTTGTTTGTGAAGAAGAAGGACGGTAGTTTCCGTATGTGCATCGACTACAGAGAGTTGAACAAGCTGACGATCAAGAATAGGTATCCCCTGCCAAGAATCGATGATCTGTTTGACCAACTACAAGGTTCAAGCTTCTATTCAAAGATCGATCTTCGATCTGGATACCATCAGCTACGGATACAGGAGGAGAGTATCCCGAAGACAGCCTTCAGAACTCGATATGGGCACTACGAGTTTCTGGTTATGCCGTTTGGTTTGACAAACGCACTTGCAGTGTTCATGGATTTGATGAACCGAGTTTGTAAGCCGTACTTGGATAAGTTCGTGATTGTATTCATCGACGACATCTTGATTTATTCGAAGACAAAGGCTGAGCACGAGCAGCATCTTAGAGCTATTCTGGAGCTGCTAAAGAAGGAAAAGCTGTACGCCAAATTCTCTAAGTGTGAGTTTTGGCTAAGAGAAGTGCAATTCCTTGGACACGTGGTGAATGGAGATGGAATCCACGTGGATCCAACCAAGATCGAGGCGATCAAAGATTGGGAAACGCCAAAGACGCCAACTGAGATTCGGCAATTCTTGGGTTTGGCTGGCTATTATCGAAGGTTCATCGAGAACTTTTCTAAGATCGCTCAACCGTTGACACTCCTCACGCAGAAAGATAAGAAGTTTGATTGGGGAATCAAACAGGATGAGGCATTTCAGACATTGAAGGATAAGCTTTGCAACGCACCGATCTTAGCTCTACCGGAAGGTACCGACGATTTCGTGGTATACTGCGACGCATCGCGTCAAGGATTAGGTTGTGTGTTGATGCAACGTCAAAAGGTTATAGCCTACGCATCACGCCAACTGAAGGTGCATGAAAAGAACTATACCACTCATGATTTGGAGCTAGGCGCAGTGGTTTTTGCTTTGAAGATCTGGAGACACTACCTTTACGGTACAAAGTGCACGATTTTCACAGATCATAAGAGCCTCCAGCATATATTCAACCAGAAGGAGTTGAATATGAGGCAAAGGCGATGGGTCGAGTTGTTGAACGATTACGACTGCGAGATCAAGTATCATCCAGGGAAGGCGAATGTGGTCGCTGATGCCCTAAGTCGTAAAGAGAGAATCAAGCCCATAAGGGTTAGGGCTATGGAGATGATAATTCAGACCGACCTTTCCTCGCGTGTTCGTGCAGCACAGAAGGAAGCTCTCAAGGAGGGAAACCTTGAGGAAGAATATCTCCGTGGGATGGTGAAGATATTGGTGCCAAACAGGGAAGGAACATTGTGTTTTGGGAAAAGGATTTGGGTTCCTCTGTTTGGTGGTTTAAGAGAGATTATCTTTGATGAAGCTCACAAGTCACGGTACTCTATCCACCCTGGAGCGGATAAGATGTACCAGGATCTTAAAGATTATTACTGGTGGCCTAGGATGAAGGGCGATGTTGCTATCTACGTGAGCAGATGTTTAACTTGCGCCAAAGTTAAGGCGGAATACCAGAAGCCTTCGGGACTTCTGCAGCAACCGAAAATTCCCCAGTGGAAGTGGGAAGAAATCTCCATGGATTTTATTACGAAGTTGCCAAGGACGCCAAAAGGCCATGACACTATCTGGGTGATAGTGGACCGCTTAACAAAGTCAGCACACTTCTTACCTATCCGCGAGAAGGATAATACAAGCAAATTGGCTGAAATCTACATGAGAGAGATTGTTACACGCCATGGAGTACCTTTCTCGATTATTTCTGATAGAGATGGGAGGTTCGTATCGAGGATATGGCAATCCTTCCAGGAAGCTTTTGGCTCCAAGCTGAATATGAGCACAGCTTTTCACCCGCAGACCGACGGTCAAAGTGAGCGGACGATTCAGACGTTGGAGGACATGCTGAGAGCATGTGTGATGGATTTAGGCGGTAGCTGGGATAAGCATTTACCTCTGGTTGAATTTTCCTACAACAACAGCTACCACAACAGTATTGGTGCCGCGCCATTCGAAGCGTTATATGGGCGCAAGTGCAGGTCGCCGCTCTGTTGGTCTGACGCGGGTGATAGACAATTGGTAGGTCCCGATGTAGTTCAGGAAACTACAGATAAGATTGCACAGATCCGAGATCGCATTAGCGCGGCTCGTGACCGTCAGAAGACCTACGCAGATCTGAAAAGGAAACCTCAGGAGTTTGAGGTTGGGGATATGGTTTTGTTGAAGGTATCACCCTGGAAGGGTGTGGCACGCTTTGGGAAGCGTGGGAAGTTGAATCCGCGCTACATTGGTCCTTTCAAAGTTTTGGAGAGAATTGGGACCGTAGCATACAAGTTGGATCTACCTGCCGAGCTGAATAATGTTCACGATACATTTCATGTATCCAATCTGAAGAGAAGTCCAACTCAAGTTAACGTTGCCATTCCTACCGACGAAATTCATATTGATGACACGCTCCACTTCGTCGAAGAACCTGTCGAGGTCACGGATTGGAAAGTAAACAAGACCCGCCGGAGCAGTGTCAAGCTCGTCAAAGTTCGTTGGAATGCTAGACATGGTCCTGAATTCACCTGGGAGCGTGAAGACCGAATGAAGGAGAAATACCCCCACTTATTTCCTGAAAACCCTGCTTCTACAAGCAGAATTTAAAATTTCGGGACGAAGTTTATTTAACGGGGGGAGAATGTGACAACCCTCACTAAACCAGGTATCCGTACGACTTAATTAACTATTACTTGTTGCCTAATTACTGTGCTTAACTGAGATTTCTGATAGACTGCTACTTGATTTTGATACTTGTACATATCTGCATCATACTTTGATTTTTCCGTCACTACATTACTTATTTACTGAACTCTAGTGACAAACATGATGCACAAAAGCACAAGTAGCATTTGAACGGATAACCTATTGGACATGCTGATATAGCCAGCATCAGGCAGACACTGCCTCTAAAGGCCTGAATGAGCCAAAAATATTTTACTACACCCGTAGTGTGTGTAGGGATACAAGGGTTGTATAATTGCGTCTCTAGGAATAAGATATAGAGATTGGATGTGCCTAAAACGTACCTTAAGCACAAAACATAGCACTTTTATCAACACACTAGCTTCTAGCTAACTAATAAAGTGCCAAAACATGAGGAATTATTCCTGACACTTTGCAGAATGAATTGTGTCGCTAAAAATATTAATTACGACGCTTAAAGGATTACTTAAGCACTTTAACGGATTACTATCCGACCGAACAACCGGACTATACCCGGAACATAAAAATATTACCAGAAATACTATTGGTTTTTTTTCTGAGCCAGTTAGGGTCCCTGATTACCCCAACACCCGCATTATAACGCATTAAACAACTAACGGGGTTAAACTCTAAAAGTAACCGACTTAACCAAACTAAACTCTAACTGAACGATCAAGATCCAACCGGGTGACCCCACCCCCCTTAGGGCCGGTTTGGTCCCTTTGGAACTAGGGGAGTACACTTTTTATTATTTAATTTGATTTCGTGGATATCTAGACTTGTAAACCGATGGACGATGATCCTAATTTTTCTCTATATAAACACACACTCACACATAGAAATCACATCCACCCAACTTCACTCTCTCTCTTGCTCTCCTCCCTCTTCTCGGCCGTAACCCACCCCCACCACACCTCCATTGTCGGTTTTTGATCTAGCCATTCCAAGTGCACACAAGTGTCGGGGATCACGTACGAGGAAGCTTGAAGCAAGCGGAAGCTAAAGGACCACGTTCATTTGCTTTTATCCACGCCGTTTTCGCCAAAGATCTTCCCTAGACCCGAGCTAGAGGTATAACATTTAAAACTCGTTCTTGATCGTATCTAAAGTGGTTAAAAGGATTTTTAACGGTTAAAAGTCGGTAACCCATCTTTTGAATCTAAAAAGTCTACAAAAACTCGAATATCGTTGGTTAAAAGCATATAACGCGTGTAAAAGTTGTAGTATTTGAATATGTTGATTGTTGAGGCCCGATCTACGTTGTGGTGGCTCTTATCATCGTTTAACCCGACTTTGTTAAGATCCCGAATCTTGACATACACTTGTTTCTTTTGTACAAGGGTTAAAAGGTGAAACTCCACCACACAGGAAACATGAACTTGTGTAAAAGTGTTTTGAGATGTAAAATAGTATTTAAAACGAGCCGATCTACGTATGTACAAGTGGTACATTCGTAGAACCAAGTGTCGAGAAAATCATGTTTTTGTATAAGTTGGATAACATGTTTACAAAGGTGATTTTTATAAACTACAAGTGTATGAACACTTGTGAAACAAAAGATCCGACAAAATAACAATTTTTATAAAAATTGTCGGGAAGTTGTAAAGGATGATTTGTTCTAAAAACGGGGTTTTTACAAGACTAAACTATTATATATATAGATCCACTAAATGTAACGAGATCTACACAATAGTTTTAGAAAAACTACAAGTTCATGTAATATTGTGATTTTACATACTAGTCTACTAGTTTGATGTGTTGGAAATTGATTGGTTGATTTAAAAGAAGTGTTGAAATGATTTTGTAAAAGAAAATGAGACGCTTAAATGCGTGGCCACCTCCAGTTACAGGGGAAACTCTGGCGAAATTTTCTAAAAATATAACACTTAGAATTATTTACAAGTGTTAGACTACTTTTGACATATTTTCAAATATATTTCGCCATGACTTTATTTACAAATATTCGGAGGTGGGGTTTTCACAAAAATAAACGTGATAAATATTTATTCGGTAAATATATTTTTCACAACACTGTTTATGATTATTTTGTGAAAATATATAAATATTATTTTTAGAGTAAAAATAATATTTACTAACTTTGTCGAACCCAAAATAATACAAACGCTTATACGACAAACATATAAGTTACAATGGTAATTACTATTACCACTTAATCGCCAAAACGTAACTTACGCTTTATACGGAAATATTCATAAACGGATATGTTGTCAACATATTATTTTGGAAAGTATTATGTAAAGAGAAAATATATTATTTTTGAGAAAAATAAATATATTTTGGAATGAGAAATAAAATATATTAAGTGAGACTTAATATTATAAGCACGCATGTATTAATTCCCCCATCCTTGGGAAGGAGATTTTTCTACCAAGTATATACACGGAACGGTTGTCTAACCGTTTCCCAAAAATGTAAACTATAAAGCTAAAGCACGGCCATCCGTCTAATAGAATTAGCACATGTAGGTCGTTGCGCAGCAGTTGGATATTTGGATTACTTGGTATTGTGACGCACTCACTGTGAGTTCATGTCCCCCTTTTCTCCTAACTGTTTTCAGTTTTATAAACTGCGGGGGTGAAATACATGTTACTATGATTATGAATACTTGATACATGGTATGGTTAGCATAAGGAGGTTTGTTACTCGGATCATGTGAGTGGGTAGGCACAACTTGAGGCCATTAATCCTCGTAGTAGGACCGAGGGACAGGAGCGGTAGATCTATCTGGGTGTAGCGAGCCCAGCCCCAGGTCCAGCATAACGGACCTCGGGATGACTTAGTGCCCGACGCATAAATCCGCTAGGTTTGAGTCATCCCTACTTGCACTTCACACATATCAATGGCCTTGCAAACCATTGGTGATCTCTTTTTCCTTATTTGCTACATACCAGGTTTTTGATAAAGATAAAGGTTTGTTTACTCACTTTCGCATGAACTCGCTCAACATTATTGTTGATTTTTCAACTTACATGTATTTCAGGGAATTAACGATCTGGCGCGGTATGGCTTGTTTTCCGCTGCATTAGGCCCGAGGTCATCCAGGGTTCGAGGCTTGTGACTCTTTCCTGGACAAGTCACAGTCCTTGAATCATGTTTATGTTAAGTTTGCATTTGTAATGTTTAGACAAGTTGTGATTGTTGGGTGTAAACCCGTTAAGACAATGTTTTATATTTTTATTATCAATGGATGATCTTGCATATTTTAATTCATATAGCTTGTTATGATTAAGCTATGGTATTAAGAAGTCACACCAAATTAACCACGCTTCCGCAAAGCCAGGGTGTGACACATCTGTTGAAACAACTGAAGTACCAACAACTGTTGATACAATAGGCATCTCAACATCTGTTGGTTTGGAGGTTTGATGAGAGGAACTTTTGGGGGTTTGAGGAGTATGTTTTCTGGTTTTTTAAGGTGTGGTTTTGGGTTGCCTTACTATTCTAGTAGGTTGTCTTCTTTTTGGTTTAGGAATTTCCTCCTCTTCATTTGGTTTGGAAACACCCTACACTTCCTTTTTCATAAAAACTTTCTTCTCTTGCTCAAACCTTTTAATCCCTTTTATTTCCATCGACTCTTTCATGTTTGCTTTTAGATCAGCAAAGGCATTTTGAGTCTCATCAATCTTTTTGGAACCATCTGGCCTTGGGATTTCCACAACCAGTTTAGATTTTGGATCTGGTTCAATGTATAGACCATCTTCATATCTCTTTTTCTTTTTCTCCCCCTTTTTGGCATCATCAGGAGGATTGTCAACAAAGATGATTGTAGGATGAGCAGTGCTAGTGGTTTATAGTAAATGGGCCTTAATTGCCTTGATATCTGCTTGTGTATCCTTGAACCTAGCTTCCATCAGATTTCTGATCTTTTGAATTTGAACTTCATGTTGTTGATCAGCATATTTTCTTTGTTGATGAAGCATAGGTTGAAATAACTTCCAGAGCTCAGCAGAAGATGGAGCAGATGTTGCATATGTTGCAGCAGTGGGCGGTGCCTTTTGAGCTTGTAACACCTGTTGCAGCATATCTTTGATTTCTGCACCAGATGTATCAAGTTTATCAACCCTCTCCGTCAATTCTCTGTATTTTAAACCATCACCCAAGTTAATGGGATCATCTGATTTCCCACCAGTGGTGGTTGTATCAGTGGTTGACTTAGGGAAAGTATCCCAGAAATCATCCACTGATGCCCCTTTTTCTTAGTACTGGGGACTTCTTTCTTCACCAGAGGTTACCATTTTAAGTGATCCAGTGTATAATGGAAGCACACTAATGGACACTATGGTTCCCAAAGAAGAAATTGCCTTCAAGGGAGTCTGACTTATGAAACTACTGTCCAAGTGTAAACCAGCGGGTTCAACACTTGTAGTAGCTGCTCCACTTGAACTACTGACAGGAATTACTTGTAATTCCTACAGTGTATCCTCCTCAACTATTGGTGGGTTAGCAGAGATAGAGACACCAGACTCAGTCACTTGTTGTGGCATATTCTCATTGATAGGTGATTGAGAAGAACTGATTTGTGTCTGGGCTATATCAAGTGCATCCAATAGAGGTATCATTGATGGTGAAAGTTGTGCAGTGAGGATAGGGGTAGAAAAAGAATTTGCCCTTGGAGGTGGGCTGTGGATGATGGAATCAAGTGATTCCAGAGCATCATAACATGGTGTCCCTGTGGATACAACCCGATCTTTTTGAGAAGATGCAGGAGGAGTTTTAGGCTCAGGTTGAGGTCTTTCCTCCAACTGCTGTGAGGAAGTAGCAGCAGTGGTTATTGGTGACTTTTGTGTTGTCACAGGTATAACCTCTAGAACCTCATCTTCCAGAGTTACCTTTTTGATGGGTTTGGGGGGATTTTGGATATTTTTCTTTTTGGGTCTTTTGGTGATTTTAGGTGTGGGTTTCACAACAGTGGTTGTGCTGCTGTGATCACCTTGAGCAGTGGGCTCAACAGCGGATGCCTGAGGAGCAGTGGTTGCTGCTAAAGTCTGCTCAGGTACCTCTGTTTGTGTTTTGGAAGGTTTTGACAGCCTTGTAAATGTTTCAGAAGTTAGGTTGTTCATTTGAAAAGGATTTCCTTGAATAAGTACATGAGCATTATCCTTTGAAAATTTCTTTTGAAAGTAAAAACTTAAAAACCTTGGAAATAATAAAAAATGATTTTTTTTTATTAACATTTTTGACAAGATTATTGAAAATCTCCTGGGAATAGTTAAAATTTTCTTCATTCAGTATAACATAACCCAGGTATTGGATTTTCAATGGTATCTCACTGAAAGCAGTGGTTTTGTTTGACACACACATTAGGAGGGTATGAAATAAAAACCTTGTGGCAGGTGGAAAACTGCCCTTTTGTAAAGTATCTTTTTTTCATTTCTTCTTCATACCCTCTCTCAATGAAATCAGTTTGATACTCTGGTTTTGGGAAAGAGTTTTTGCCTGTAAGATCATCGAGTTCAAAGACCTCCGAAATGGTTTGAGGTATGATAGTGACTGAAATAGCCTTTATTGATGAAGTAATGGCTAAGGGCTTTTTGTCCTTAGTTTCAAGTTTAGCATTTTTCCAGAATTCTTGTTGGGTATCCAGGTAAATCGGAGCATCACAGGTCAACAAAGTTTTGTACTTTGAAGACGAAAGAGCATCAATTACGGAGTTGAAGGTTGTGGTGTGACTTGGTGACTTGAAGATGGTGAAGAACGAATGAAGAAGTAATTATGAGGAGTTTTGAATGGAAGAGCCATGATGAATTGAAGATGGTGAAGAACGAATGAAGAAGATGAGTGATTTGTGAGATAATTTGGGAGAAACTGCTTTATGAAGGGAATTTTGAATTCGATTCGACAGTGAAAACCCTGTTTGGGGTTTGATAAGGGTTTTATAAGTGGAAAAAGTGTATGCTGACGTGGCAACGGTTACAAAAGATCTGACAGCTAAGTACTGTCCACGTGAAAACCTCTGATGAAAATGAATGACAGTTGTTAGGAAAGCACTGACGGGACAATATCAGTGGTTTACAGCGGTAAGAATGAAAACAGTGGCTGACTATAACTATCAGTGGATTAAAACACTGAGGTTTACCAACAGTGATTAATAATGAAAATGAGAGAACAGAGAGTGACTTTCAGCAGTGGACAACATTCAGCAGAACACATGTTTGAAACAAAACAGTGGTTATGGCAGACTTTTAAGGATTAATGAAAATTTTTCATTTTTAGCTATTTTTAAGGATGAGTTTTTGAATTTCTGAAAACATTTTAATGTTTTTATTTATAGAAGAACAGGATTTTGCCTGTTATTCCATGTTCAGCATGCCAATCCTAGAGATCAAGCTTTCAAAGGTGAATGTGTCTAAAGCTTTTGTTAGCACATCTGCCAGCTGATCTTTAGTTGGAACATGGTGCAGAGAAATCAAACATTTTTCATAGCAATCCCTCACAAAGTGATGTCTGATATCAATGTGCTTGGTGGTTGAATGAGAAACGGGATTTTTGATGATATTTTCTGCTGCCTGACTGTCCAACATGAGAGGTGTCTTTAAGGTAGTGATACCAAAATCCAGCAGTTGATTTTGAAGCCATAACAGTTGGGCTGTACAGCTTGCAGTAGCTATATACTCTGCCTCAGCAGTGGATGTTGAAACATCTGCTTGCTTTTTGCTTTGCCAAGATACTAAGCAATCACCTAGAAATTGACACCCTCCTGATGTGGACTTCCTTGTTGCATTACATCCAGCAAAATCACTGTCTGAGAAACCTGAAAGCTTGATATTTCCATTAGCTGGATACCAGATACCAAGTGTGGGAGCACCTTTGAGGTATCTGAATATCCTTTTTACAGCAATATGGTTTGACTTTCTAGGGGCTGATTGGGATCTTGCACAAGCACATGTTGCAAACATGATGTCTGGCCTAGATGCAGTTAGGTACAATAAAGACCCAATCATGCTTCTATAAAGAGTTTGATCAACCAAATCATCCTTTTCATCAGACATGACTAACTTGGTGGTTGTTATGGGTGTACTACATGGTTTGCAATCATTCATATCAAACTTTGTTAAAAGTTCTTTGCCATATTTGCCTTAATGAATGAAAGTACCATTTTGTAGTTGCTTTACTTGGAGACAAAGGAAGCACTGTAGTTCACGCATTACACTCATCTCAAACTCAGCTGTCATGAGTTGTCTAAACTCTTCACACATTTTAGAACATGTGCTTCCAAAAATGATGTCATCCACATAAATTTGGACAATCATCAAGTCTTTCCCTCTCCATTTTAAAAACAATGTTTTGTCTTTTTTACCTTTTGAGAAACCAATAGAAAGAAGAAAGTTGGAAAGAGTTTCATACCAGGCTCTAGGTGCTTGTTTCAAGCCATGCAAAGCCTTAATTAGCTTGTAGACATGATTTGGATAAAATGTATCCTCAAAACCAGGAGGTTGACACACATATACCTCTTCTTGAATCTTACCATAGAGGAATGCACATATGATATCCATTTGAAACACCTTTATGTTGTGGTTGACAGTAAAGGCCAAGAACAGTCTAATAGCTTCCAATCTTGCTACAGGGGAAAGTTTCATCATAATCAATGCCCTCTTCCTGTCTGAAACCTTGAACCACTAGCCTTGCTTTATTCTTGACAACAATGCCCCTTTCATCAGTTTTATTTTTGAAGACCCACTTTGTGCCAATATGACTAACACCTTCTGGCAGTGGTACAAGCTCCCATACTTGTTGTCTTTTAAACTGTTGGAGCTCATCTTGCATGGCCTCTACCCAGCTGCTGTCTTTCAGTGCCTCTTAGTACTTGACTGGCTGATGGAGAGATAGAAAACCAGCAAAAAGACAGATGTTTTGGGATTGACTTCTTGTGAGCACCCTTTCACTGATGTTGCCAATGATTTGGTCTGGTGGATGAGACTTCAAGAAGATTAGATCTCCTTTGTATGGAACAATGGCATTTAATGGTGAGGGCTGTAGATGTGAATCATCTGAGCAAACAACTGTTGGTAACTTTGATGATCCAACAGTGTCTTGAAATGGAGGTGGAGGAATAGGTGGAATTGGTGTGGAAACATGTTAACTTTTATCCATTGTTTGAGGACTTTTATCAACAGTGTTTGATGATGTGGAAGCATGGGTTAAAGGGCTACTTTGGTCAACAACTGTTGATGTAGCAGTGGTTGAGCTTTGACAGCTGTTTTGAACATCTGCTACTCTGGCAATGGATTTGAAGGTTTGTAGTGGAAGGATCACTTCATACCCATTGTCTGATGGAGGATTTTGAGATGGACCTGCACTGTTAGTCTTGACAGAAACATTTTCAAAGGTAAATTTATCAAGATCAAACAACTATGCAGGGTTTGCAGGGATTTTCATTGAAGAAAGTTCATTGAATTTCACATTCAAAGTTTCTTCCACTGTTTTGGTCCTTGTGTTAAACACTTTGTAGGCCTTAGCAGTGGTTGAGTATCCCAAATGATATCCACTGTCTACTTTGGCTGCAAATTTTGAAATTGAGTCTTTTAAGTTCAAAATAAAACATGGGCAACCAAATACTTTAAAGTATGAGATCAGTGGTTTAATTTTATACAAAAGTTCATAGGCAGTCTTTTGATGCCTGGGGTTGATTAAAACTCTGTTCTGGACATAGCAAGTAGTGTTTACTGCCTCTTCCCAGAAAGTTAATGGCAAACCTGAATCAGCAAGCATGGTTCGGGCAGCCTCAATCAGTGTCCTATTCTTTCTCTCAACAACCCCATTTTGCTCTAGTGTCCTTGGAATGCTGTACTGCCTTACAATTCCTTTTGATACACAAAACTCATCCAACTCCCTATTTCTGAACTCTGTGCGATTGTCACTCCTGAAGACTTTTACTGGCAAGTCAAACTGCTTTTCAACCTGTTTGACAAAGTCTTGCAGAATGCCTGCAGTCTCATCTTTGGAATGTAAGAAATAAGTCCATGTAAACCTAGAAAAGTCATCTACAATTACCAAACAATATCTTTTCTTTTTAAGACTCATGACTTTTACTAGGCCAAACAGATCCATGTGCAGCATTTGCAGGCACTTGGTTGTTTGGACTCTTCAATGGACTTAAATGAGCTTTTATGTTGTTTTCCTTTTAAGCAAGAAACACAATGCTCAGGACAAGTGAACAGTTTTTGAGGTAGACCTCTTACTAACCCCTGTTTTGACAAAGCAGTGATTGTCTTGAGATTTTTGTGCCCCAATCTCCTGTGCTAAAGTTCTGCCTCTTTGTTAGAGGCAGCTGAGAACAGACAGGCATCAGTCCTGGGGCTCTCTTTTGACAAATCAACTACATAAACATTGCCACTCCTTTGAGCAACAAGTTGGGTTTTTCCATTTTTTATTATTTCTTCAATCTTTTTAACCATTTCTGGTCCAACAATCCTACAACACTCCTTAGTAAAGAATGACCCATACCCTTTGTCACTCATTTGTGAGACACTAAGATGGTTGAATTTTAGATTGTCTATTAGATTGACATTTTCAAACTTAACATTACCAGACTGAACTGTACCAGATCCCATCACCTTCCCTTTACTATTATTACCAAAAGATATATCACCCTCTCCATGAGTTTTGAATTCCTTGAGTAGGGCTCTACATCCTGTCATGTGCCTGGAGCCTCCACTATCTACATACCAAAGACTATCTAAGCATGCAGAAGCTCCCTGCACATCAAGTAAATAATTAGTTCAGGAGGGTCTCCAAAGCCAACAAGGCTTTGGATGGGGTCTCAACAGTGTCTGTGTTAAGTTCATGTGGATGGACAGTGGTTAGCTCAAGGGTTTGGACAGTTTTAGAACTGTTTTTCTCTAACCACTGTTGGGGGTCCTGCCCTATCAGCTGTTGATACCCAAAGGGATGCCTGTTCACTCTTGGTTTAGAAGGCTTTTTGTAAACCTCATAAACATGTGGGATCCTTGGGTATGGTGGTTGACCTTTACCTCTTCGGTATTGGTTTGCAGGGGGTGCATCAGTCACCTGAACTTCTCTTTTAACAGAGGTTTGGTTCAGCTGTTTTGTAATAGTTGTTTGAACTGGCACAAACAGTGGTTGTTTCTTGACTTGTGGTTTTGATGAACTCATTGGTGTTTTTGAAATGTACTCTTCCTTTTTGACCTCAAAGGATTTCAGGTACACACACTGCTGAGTAGAATGGTTTGTTTTACCACAGATGGTGCAGTTCCGTGAAGGCACAATAGTACTTGTTTTGTTAAGATCATAAGCTTTTAAGTGAAAACAATCTTTGGTCAGGTGATTTTTCTTTTCACAAAAGTCACAAAACAGGTTTTTAATCTTTTCTCTTTTCTTCTTCTTTTCAGACTCCTTTGCAACAAAGTTTTGAACTACTGTTGGGATGTCCTTAAGAGGAATCACTTTGGCCTTTGGAGCTTTGACACCATATATAGTTGTGAAGTCCATGGGTTTGAAGTTTTCAAGGATGTCACACTCATCAGACCATGTGGGTTTGAATTGGTATTTCTCAATCTCCTCAAAAGTTAAGGACCCCACAGATTTTTCCAAAGTGATCTTGTTACCAAGTTTATCAGTTATTTTAACCTCTTGGTCATCCTTGTTGGTGGGTATGATTTCAACAGAACCAGTTTGATTTGCAGTAGTGTTTTCAACTTGGTCATTTTTTTTCTAAACCCTATGCCAAATTTTACATTGCTTTCAAGCTGTTTTTCAAGCATAATCTCATAACCTTTGCAGGATTCTACCCATTTTTCACAAGTGATTTGGGTGGTTTCCAACTCCTTTTTACAAACTTGATATTTTTCTATCATAGTCTGGAGTTGGTCCTTGGTTATGCTATGCTCTTGTTTGAGACTGCAAATTTCATTATCCTTTTCAGCCAATTTGATTTTTAATTCTTTTAAAGACTTTTCAAATTGTACTTCATCATTTAACATTCTATCCCTAATGTTTTCATTCACCTCTTTGATGTTAGCAAATGCTATGATGCATTTGTCTGAACAAAGGTTTTTAAGAACCTGAGATGATACCTTAGCTGCAGCCATCATGGCACAATCACAAACATGTTCTTTCTCATCTGTCACTTTTTCTTCATTTTCACCTTGTTTCTTTTCTTCTTCTTCTTCAGACCAGGGGTCAGACAGTGGTTCCAATAGGGGTTCTGAATTTTCTCCCAACAGTATTTCATCAGCAACAGCAGTAACCACTGCTTCAACAATTTCATCCATTGTTTCTTCATTTGACCGTCCTTCTTCAACTTCCAGCCCTTCTGGTATAGGCTCTAATGCTACAAAACAGTAATCATCATTAGAAGCATCATTGGTAGCATAGAGTGCAAAATTTTCATCACCTAGCTCATCAGGTAAGCTACTCCAGTCAACAAAGCCTTGGGTGAAAAAGATTTGCTGATCTGGTTGAACCACTGCTGGTGTAGCTTGTTGAGGTGCAACTGGTTGCACTTGATGAGGGACAGGGGCTTGGACATACTGAATTTGAGGAACAATGGCTTGGATATACTGCACAGGAACAGGGGTTCCAGGATTTGCGTAATGAGCAGTGTTTACATGGGCAGCAGGGGCATATTGGGAATACTGCACAGTGTTTTGGTTATTTTGTGGTCTTGGGCTAGGGTGTGTGATAATTGGTCCACTGTTTTGACTCCTACACTCTCTAGCAAAGTGACCTAACCTGTTGCACTTGTAGCATTTGATTTTTGATTTATCCAACCCTACTTTTAGATTCCCATGCAACCCTGGGAATTTTCTCCCTGTCCTTTTGTAAAACTTGCGGGTTCTAACACTCAGTAGTGCAAGTTGGTGTAATATGTCCATTTCCTCTAAATTAGTTCGATCAAAATGCTAGAGATCATTGAGTTCAAAGCACAGATTGTCAGAATTCTGGTTTTCTCCATTAGTTGTGAAAGCATAATTGGATGAGTAGGAATCAGAGTTATTAAAAGCTCCACCAGCTGTTATGTCAATGTAATGATCATAACCCTGATCCTTACTACAACCAGATTCTTCCTGACCCAAAAGAGCTGTGTTGCCAAATGAATAGTCATCTACAACTTTTCCAGACTCTTGTAACTTCTTTTTCTGGTTCAACTCCCTTTCATAGGTCAGGAGTCTACCATGAAGCTGGGTTAGGGTCAGATCTTTGAACCCAACAGAATTCCTGGTTACAAAAGCAATTGTGTCCCATTTATCAGGAAGTGACCTAAGAAACCTGCTATTTTGTGTTGCATTAGCAAATTCAACCTTAACAAGTTTTAGTTCACTTATGAGACAGCCGAATCGTTCAAACTATTGTGTTAATGATTCACCCTTAATGTGACAAAAGGTTTCATACTGTTGATTCAAAATTTCCCTGTTATTTTCAATCACTTCTTCAGTCCCCCCAAACTGTTCCTTAAGTGCATCCCACAATTCCTTGGCACTGTTACAGTGTAACAGCCCAGCATAGATCTCACTAGGTAGTGCAGATGCAACGATGCTAAATGCCTTGGCATCCAGTTCAATTTTCTGAAAATCCTGTTCAGTATAGTTCTCTATTTTCTTAGGAACCGTAACCTTTAAATCCTTAGCACTTGGCACCATTGGAACATGTGGTCCAAAGATAACTGACTTCCAACATTCGGTGTTTTGTTGAGCTAGGATGTGACCCATCCTTCGCTCCCAGATGTTGTCTTCAGATCTCTTCAACATAGGTGATTTGAAGAGTGAACCGATGTTGTTATTAACATCCTGTGATTGTGACATCATTCTGGTTGTTTTTCAGGTACTGAATAATCAACTTTATACGTGATTAGTCCTTACTCTGTTTTACAACGAAACGAACAATTAAAAGTATCAACGATTTTGAGCTGAACTTTTACGTCAAAATGATTGTTAGATCAAATTTGACTATCCTAGCTCTGATACCAATTGTTAGGATCTGAGTTTGATAAGATTTTGTTTGTTTAACTAAAATGAAGATGAATGATAAACAATTGCAGCGGAATTATATGAATAAACTTTCAACACAATCAAAGAGATAACAATTTTCAGCAAACATGTTTATAATAGAATTGAATGATTGTATTTAGTTACAATAATCAAAGCTACCGCATGCATGCACAATGTCTCCCCCTTAGCCTGAGCTCACAATGGTTTGTTCGTACAGAATGACTTGGAGAAGAAGAGAGCTAATAGAACAGTGCAGGGTACTGTTCTATTTATAGTACAGAACAAACCACTTAAGCATCTTTACTGACGTCACCATGAAAGTGACATCTAACCTCCTAATAACTTACAACTACTGCCTATTACAAACACTGCTAGACTAAACTACTGATTACATCAATACAAAGGAATAAACTAAACTACTGCTTCTCATTCCACTGTTATACTCCTAGCAGTGCTTTGCTTCATCAGCAGTACTTGAACCATGACAGTAGACTAAGCATCAGTGCTTTGTCTTCAACAGTCTTTAGGTCTTCATCAATTGTTGAAGATAAGCAGTTGTTGTAGAAGGGCAGTAGATGGAAGTCATCAGATGTTAGGCCACATTCAAGGAGGAAGACTGATGCAAACAACTGCTTATTCTGAATCCACTGATCTGATCCAGTTTTGGCTTTATCAACTGTTCCTTTGGTAGGGTTCAATCCCAACACTATGACATCTAATGAAGCTACAACTAACACATCTATGGCATCTAGTGAAGCAACTATAGTAAGATTCAAGGCGTGGTGTTTTAAACATCTAGAAAACATTGACTATGATTCAAGTCATGGTGTTTTAACTTTTGGAATCTGGAAAACATTCTATTGTGATTACATTTATGGTGTTTTAACATATGGAAATATCAATACAAACATTCCCAGCCGGTGTTGAAACACTATGACCTGAATAGCAATGGAATCATTCCAGATGTTAAGATACCATGACTGTATTAGGATTCAAGCTGTGGTGTTTTTTTTTGCATTCTTATGGTGTTTTATACCTGCGAATTAACAAAAATGTTGATACAAATTTTATGGATTAAACATTATTTGATACCAGATCTCGAATAATAGAAGATATGGAATATATGGTTTCCTAAAATCTCTCAAAACGGTTTTCGAAAGATTTTGTTAATTAAAATGATTTTATTTGAAATTACACGATTACCCTTAATCTCTAATTTTAATTAAAGACACATGTCCTCACCATATTACGTCTTACATTTCTCAAACAAACCACCATTTTTTATAGGAACGTTAATCTATATATGTATATACACCAATTATCGTAAAAATGATTTTAAGAAAAAAATAAAAAGAACATTGATGCATAAATTTTATATGTAACATGTTTGCGGTGAAGGATTGAACTTTTAAACAGTTGGGCCAAAAGTCTTAAAGAAAAAAATAGAGAGGGGACCAATTGTCGTTAAAAAATGATTTCAGTAATAAAAAAAGCAAAAAGAACATGCATGCATAAATTTTATATGTAACATGTTTGCAATGACGGATTAAACTTTTAAATGGGGGCTAACCCCTTTCAACCAATCACATTTTTTTTAAATTGTTTATCACTCTCCGTGTGTTTGACCATTGCTAGTGATTGAGTGCAAAATGAGGAGTGGAGTGAGAACTTGACATGGCATTATATTATTGGTTAGAAAATTGTTTAAACACTCACCATTTGGTGAGCACTCCCTCCATCCTTATGTTTTAATGCAAGAGGAGACATATATAAAGGAATTGACATGGCAAGATGTGATTGGGTGGGTGAAGAGTTTACCTCTCCTCAAAAGGTGACCACCCCTTATAACCTAAAGTAATAGTTTTGGAACACCAATGATCTCATTCCACGAAATTGATTTAATTTATCCAACCTAAAATAGCACATTTGACCTTTGACTAAATTTAGAAATTTAAATAATTGTTTCATGCCATTGTTTGAAAACGCAATTATAAAAACCACTTATGCACCAAGTCAAACTAACCTATGTTTCTTTATGTTTAAATGAATACAAAATACAAAATACAACGCAATTCATTCAATGACTTACGTAAAATGTAATCGATTCGTTAATGCTCCGACCATGGTGTCGGCAACGGTGAACAGCGCATCAGGAGCTAACGCCACCGATGCAGTTAATATCTTTTGCAGGTGGATGTGTTAAGTTTGAATTGAAATTGAGAGATCTGTAAGATTGAATATATTACGTATTAATATTTAATCTATAGCCATCATAATCATTTGCATTATAGAGATCAAAATATATTAGAACCTATTATTTAATTAGTTGGTAATTGTTGATGGACCATATTACCCTTAGTAACTAATTAGGTTTCCTCCTGGGTGCTTATATAAGGAGAGTTATGTGGAGGTTTAGGGGTTACTCAGTTACACAATTCACACACCCCATTAGCCATAACATCATCACGAAACCTCCTCTCCATAACCGATACCCTTTTCGGTTTTCTTAGCACCATCATCAGTTAGCACCCTAAGGAGGAACCAGATCAAGATGACAGGCATGTCGAACTCCCTCACTGGATTCTCCTCTGCACTATCTGCTGTGACATGTATGATTTATATGTTTTCCTTCATGAACAAACAGAACTGAACCAACATGTGGTATCAGAGCATATGTTGATTAGTCAGTTCTGTTTTCGTATCCATAATTCTGGGATTGAAACTTGGAAAACGGATTATTTTCTTTATAATTTTTCAAAACCGTCACAGCCGGTTTCGAGTCATGAAGATCGACTCGAAATCATGATTTTCGGAAAAAGATTAATGATATGTTCATTCGGAATTAACTTGTTTATGTTTAGCCGAAATCTGTTTAGAAAAAACTATTAAAATTCAGGTTTCGGGTTCCAGAATTTATGTTTTATGTTTTAGGGTTCATCATGTTCTTGAGAAAATTCGAAGTATTCTGTTATGATTTGGAATATGATTTGGATTATTAAGTGTTTTTCCTGGTTTTGATCTATTTTGTCCTCTAAAGTTTTTAGAAAACTGTTAAAATATAAAGAGATTGCAATTTCGAAATCTGTTGACAAAATTAGATCAGCTTAAAACAGGAAAGAATATCTCTTAATCCCTTAGATTTCGAATTTTCGGTTATGATATCACAATTAACAGCTGTTAGCGAGGTTGCTACTCGCAACCATGAGGTTGCTACTCGCAACCATAACGTCATCACTCGCAACCATGAGGTTGCTACTCGCAACCATAACGTCATCACTCGCAACCATAACGTCATCACTCGAGACCATGAGGTTGCTACTCGCAACCATAACGTGATTAGTCGAGACCGTAGTTGCGACTCGCAACCATAACGTGATTAGTCGAGACCGTAGTTGCGACTCGCAACCATAACGTGATTACTCGAGACCGTAGTTGCGACTCGCAACCATAACGTCATTAGTCGAGATCGTAGTTGCGACTCGCAACCATAACGTCATTAGTTCGATCCGCGCTAACGGGTAGTTTGCTATTAAATAAATGGTTTTGTAATTTACTTAGTTAATTAATCAGAATCAGATAATGTAATGTTTTACAAAACCAGAAATAGCTTAACTTGAATGAGCTTTTGATATATCATTTCTGGCCAAAGCTGACTTGATACATCTACTTATCATTCAAGTATTACGAAAGCTATGTTAAGTGTGCATCATAAGCATGAATGTTTTAATATCTGGCCAAAGCTGATTTAATTCTTTCATAGATGGCATACTTAACAAGTGCATAACTAAAGTGATTGTTTCAATTTCTGGCCAAAGCTGATTTGTTACAACCACTTTGCACATATGCTTAAATGATTACACTTCTGGCCAAAGCTGTTTTGTTTTCGTTTAAGTAGAATTTTTAGTTAAGTCTATTATTTTGATGTTAGTAATAGACATTATCACAGCTTCATTATGTAAAATGGTCATTATTTTGCCTGCCTTAGTTTAACGTGCCCATAGATCACATTAGTTTTTCTTTCTTAGTATCATAACTTGCTCATCTTATTTCCACTATCAGCACCCAACTGCGGGATTCCACCTTTGACTGGTGATAACTTTGCTGCATGGAAGGATGCTCTCATGCTTACTCTCGGATTGCTTGATTTCGATTATGCTCTAAGAGAGAAAAAGCCAGCGGACCTTACCACTCAAAGTACTGCTGCTGAGCAGTTAACTCATGAAAAGTGGACTAGGTGTAACCGCATGTCTCTCATGTTTATGAAGCAATCCATAAGCAATGCAATCAGGGGAGCTATTCCTGATTCTGAAGATGCTAAAACCTACTTGGAAGATGTGGAGGCGCAGTTCAAAGGGACGTCTAAAGCACACGCTAGTACCCTTA
This sequence comes from Helianthus annuus, assembly GCF_002127325.2. Classification (NCBI taxonomy): domain Eukaryota; kingdom Viridiplantae; phylum Streptophyta; class Magnoliopsida; order Asterales; family Asteraceae; genus Helianthus; species Helianthus annuus. The sequence continues at coordinate 17,036,113 of NC_035448.2, read as the reverse complement.
TTCTCAAGCTGGTGACAACTAAGTATGATGGGAGGAGCGGCATTCGCGAGCACATCATGATGATGAATGACATGGCCAATAAGCTGAAGGGGCTGGAAATGGAAATCAGTGATGGTTTCCTTGTTCATTTCATCATTACTTCGCTTCCTTCATCCTTTGAAGCATTTAAGATCAATTACAACACTCAGAAGGAAAAATGGACGATGAGTGAGCTGGTCGCCATGTGCGTACAGGAGGAAGAGCGCATGAGGATGGATCGCACTACTGATGTTGCCAATTTCACTACCTCCAATCCTAAGAAAAGGAAGCACAATTATCAGAGGAAGGATGCTTCTAAAGTCCATAAGTCTAATCCTAACCCTAATACAAGCACACCTTCCAGCTCTAAGAACTCCTTAGGCAGTATCCGCTACAAGTTCTGTAAAAAGACAGGACACATGCAGAAGGAATGCCCTGACTTTAAGGAGTGGCTGGCTAAGAAAGGTAACGATTATTTTATGATACTTGAGTCCTATAATTTAAGTGTTCCTGCTAATTCTTGGTGGTTTGATTCTGGTTCTATGGTTCATGTTACCAATTCTACTCAGGGATTCCTTTCAATCCGGAAGCTGGAAAGAAACCAAAGAACGCTTAAGGTTGGGGATGATCGAGAATTAGAAGTGAAGGCCATTGGAACATTACAATTAGTTATGAAAACTGGTTTATGTATTAAACTTTATAATACCTTATATGTTCCTGAGGTAACTCGGAACCTTGTATCAGGACCAAAGTTAGACATGGACGGTTTTATTGTTTCCCATGGTCATCGCCAACTCTCTATCCATTATGATTCTGTTCTTTATGGTACTGGTGTTCTGGATGGAGGTCTCTATAGATTAGAACTAGATGATGGCTTTTCCAAATCTTTGTTGTCATATAACATTAATGAATCACTCACAAAGATGGAAGAGAAACGAGACTTAGAGACTTCATCCATGTTGTGGCATCAGCGTTTAGGCCACATTTCAAAAGAGCGATTAAATCGTCTCGTAAAGGATGAAGTCTTACCTCCTCTCGATTTCTCTGACTTTGGAGCATGTGTCAAATGTCTTAAAGGTAAAATGACATTAGCGAATAAGAAAGGCGCCACTAGGAGTTCTAATTTATTAGAACTCATTCACACTGACATTAGTGGTCCCTACCAAATCGCTGGCATAACAGGACATACTTCATTTATCACTTTTATTGATGATTATTCTCGTTACATGTACTTGTATCTTATTAAGGAGAAATCTGAATCTCTAACAACTTTTAAAGATTATAAGGCTGAAGTTGAAAAGCAATTAGATCGTCAGATTAAAGTTGTGAGATCAGATAGAGGCGGTGAGTATTATGGAAGACATACTGATGTGGGTCAAGCTCCTGGTCCATTTTATGAGTTTTGTAAGGGCCAGGGGATTGTGAATCAATACACCATGCCTGGTACACCTCAGCAGAACGGTGTCGCTGAAAGAAGAAACCGTACCCTTATGAACATGGTGCGTAGTATGTTAGCCAACACTAACTTACCATTATTCCTCTGGACTGAAGCATTAAAAGCAGCTGTTCATATACTCAATAGAGTTCCTTCTAAGTCTGTCCCTAAAACTCCTTATGAACTTTGGACAGAAAGGAAACCGAGTCTTAAATATATGAAAGTATGGGGCTGCATTGCTAAAGCAAAACTTTACAATCCTTTCCTAAGGAAACTTGACCCTAAGACAGTTACCTGTTTCTTTATCGGGTACCCTGAGAACTCTAAGGGTTATCGTTTCTATTGTCCTTCCCATGTCACCCGTATTGTTGAAACCAAGCGTGCCGCGTTCCTGGAGGATTTCAAGGTCAGTGGGAGCAGTACCAACCCTTACGAAGAATTGCAAGAAGTACAAGACGCGGGGGGGAGAGACTCGTCGCTTACCATTACTCAGATTACTCCTCTTGTACCCAATACAACTATTGTTCCTGAAGCTACTGCACCAACTGCAAATTTACCTCTACAATCAGAACCCATTATACCTCATGACGAAGGCACATCAAACGCTCAAAACCAAGATAACGCTGAACCCGATAATCCACTCAGGAGGTCATCCAGGCAAAGAAGGCCTCCTAACTGGGATGATTATGTTACCTACCTGACTGAAATGGATCCCGGAAAGCTCAATGATCCTATCTCTTACAATGAAGCCTTTAGCAGTGATCAGTCTTCTGAATGGAATAAAGCAATGATTGATGAGCTTGATTCCATGAAGAAAAATGACGTTTGGGATTTGGTAGAATTACCCAACGGAGTCAAACCCGTAGGATGCAAATGGGTGTTCAAAACAAAACTGGATCCGAATGGTAACGTTGAACGCTACAAAGCGAGATTGGTTGCAAAGGGCTACACTCAGAAAGAGGGAATTGATTATCAAGAGACGTTTTCCCCTGTCTCTCGTAAAGATTCATTAAGGATCGTCATGGCCCTAGTAGCTCATTTCGATTTAGAGCTGCATCAGATGGACGTTAAAACCGCTTTCCTTAACGGAGATTTGGACGAAGATGTTTACATGAAGCAACCTGAAGGCTTTGAGCCTGAAGGTCAGGAGCATCTAGTCTGTAAGTTGAAGAAATCCATTTACGGGTTAAAACAAGCATCACGTCAGTGGTACCTCAAGTTTGATGAAGTCATGAAGAAGCAAGGTTTTATGAAGAATCAAGTGGATCAATGCACCTACCTCAAGATGAGTGGGAGCAACTTTACTATACTTGTCCTTTACGTTGACGACATTCTATTGGCAAGTAATAGTTTAGACATGTTGCATGAGTCGAAGCGGTTACTCTCGCATAACTTCGACATGAAGGATCTCGGAGATGCGTCTTACGTCATTGGCATCGAAATTCACCGAGATAGAAACAAAGGGATCTTAGGATTGTCCCAAAGGGCCTACATAGATCGTGTCCTTACACGGTATAACATGCAACAGTGCAAACCCTCCGTCGCTCCAGTAGTTAAGGGAGATGTTTTCGGTTCATTCCAGTGTCCGACAACAGAGGTTGAGAAGGAGCAAATGAGCCAGATACCTTACGCGTCAGTAGTCGGGAGCTTGATGTATGCTCAAGTCTGTACTCGTCCAGATATCGCTTATATTGCTGGAATGCTAGGCCGTTATCAGACTAATCCTGGCTTAGATCACTGGAAAGCAGCTAAGAAGGTACTTCGATATCTGCAAGGGACGAAAGACTATAAGCTGACTTATAGAAGAAGTGATCATTTGGAAGTGGTGGGCTATTCTGATTCTAACTTTGCCAAATGCAAAGATGACAAGAAATCCACTTCGGGCTATATCTTTATGTTAGCAGGTGGCCCTATCTCTTGGAAGAGTCATAAACAACAGTTGACTACAACTTCCACAATGATGGCAGAGTACATTGCTGTTTATAACGCAACCTGTCATGGAATGTTGATTAGAAATCTGGTCACTGGACTCAAAATTGTTAATTCCATTTCTAGACCATTGAAGCTTTACTGTGATAATTCAGCTGCCGTTAGTTTCTCGAACAGTAACAGTTCGACTGGAGCTGGTTTATATCTCGATACGAAATATCTATTTGTACGTGAACGTGTTGAGGAAAATAATCTTTGTATCGAGTATATTAGTACTAAGGATATGCTTGCGGATCCGATGACTAAAGGTCTCCCTCCTAAGGTTTACGAAGAACATGTTCGGAATATGGGATTATGTAAAGACCTTATTTGAGCATATTGTACTAGCTTATGTTTTATGATTAATGAAATTTCCTCAAGTTTGATTTTGTATGTCTGTTAGAATATGTTCAACCGGTATAATGGCATATAGACAAATAAAAGTTACAAATCAAACAAAGGGCTTACGCGTATTTTGATCATGACGATTAGGTTTTAAATTAAGGCTATAGTATGATTAATGGGGGTCCTGAGTCGCATAATGATTCAACGGCTGTATTTTTCTGCTATAGTACTTGTTTAAGGCTAAAATGAGTGTTAACTCCTGATCAGGCTTATCTAATACTCATAGTAAATGATTACTCGGCTAAGTGGGAGAATGTAAGATTAAATATATTACGTATTAATATTTAATCTATAGCCATCATAATCATTTGCATTATAGAGATCAAAATATATTAGAACCTATTATTTAATTAGTTGGTAATTGTTGATGGACCATATTACCCTTAGTAACTAATTAGGTTTCCTCCTGGGTGCTTATATAAGGAGAGTTATGTGGAGGTTTAGGGGTTACTCAGTTACACAATTCACACACCCCATTAGCCATAACATCATCACGAAACCTCCTCTCCATAACCGATACCCTTTTCGGTTTTCTTAGCACCATCATCAGTTAGCACCCTAAGGAGGAACCAGATCAAGATGACAGGCATGTCGAACTCCCTCACTGGATTCTCCTCTACACTATCTGCTGTGACAGGTATGATTTATATGTTTTCCTTCATGAACAAACAGAACTGAACCAACAAGATCTTGGGCAAGGGTTCGGGTTGGATAATGGTGGGGCCCACTCTTTTCAACCAATCACTATTTTTTATATTTAAAAAAAATAGTTTACCTCTCCAGAGGAGATGTGACCACCCCTTATGTTGTAATGCAAGAGGAGACTTAGAGGGGGGAATTGGTATGACAAGATGTGATTGGGTGGGTGGAGAGTTTACCTCTCATCCCGAGGTGACCACCCCTCTCACCCTTAGACCGTCCGTAATGGGGCAATATATTCCTCCGGAATGCTTGATCGCGCCCTATAGCGCCTGACCACACCGCTACGGCCGACACTATGGGTTGGTTTTGTTGTCTCCGCGCGAAATACATAACGCTGCACAATGCCCCCCCCCCACACACACATATATATATATATATATATATAAACAGGATCAGGAGAAAACGTTTAAAAGTGTGAGAACGGTGAGAACGCTTCCTGGCCCAACACGTGTCACGCCGCTTAGAGAAGGGCGGTGGGGCTTTTTTGTCCTTTCATATTTCTTTTTTTAAACTTGTGTCACTTCATCTTTCCATTTTTTGGCGTTTAATAAATATGCGGCGTTTTTATTGTTTTTAGATCGGAATCATAGTAAATATTTTGGCGTTTTAAGTATTGTTTTTGTGTTTTTATTGTTTTCTAGATCAGGATGCAGGCCTTTAATGTAAAAATCATCAGTAATTTTCTTGATTTTATTATATCAAGTGTTTTGCCATGTAGGATACAGGCCTATAATGTGACAGGCAATTATGGCGTTTTGAAAAGATAAATAAATTTCAATTTTCCATGTAGTGGCTTTTAATATAACTATATGTTTGGCAATAATGATACCGTCTCTTTATTTTACTGTTTCTTTCAATTTTCATCTGTCAATTAGTGTTGATTTTTCCAGTAATACTTTGTTTGCATTTTTTGGCGTTTTATATAGCAACATCGTGCTTTGCTAGTATTCGTTCTCACGGTTTTTCACATCATCAGGCGTTTTGGTGTTTGTAGTTTTTGGCGTTTTATACTCAATTTTTTTAAAATAGTAGAGAATTAGATAATAAACAACAGAGAATTAGATAACAAACAATAGAAAATGAAAAAAAATTAAAAATTATAATCTAATTTCTCATCCAAATCTTCACTATCATCAGGCTCTTCTACTTTAACCTTTTGGCGTTTTGAACCTGTTTTTGAATACCTTATGTAGATCCTTATTTTCCTACATAACGGCCGTATTTAGAAGATGCTTATTTTTTGTGGCATCCTTTATGGTGGGTGGATATATACTTGTTTGATGACATGTTGAAGACCAACGTCTGCTCTAATGTATTCATCCCTTCATGCCATCAATATATCCATCAAGAACAAAGTGACATGATGTCGTACCAGTGTCATCAGTTTCTTTATCTTGAATATTTGTCCATCTCATTCAGCAAAAGATTATAGAGATACCCAACTCAGAGAAGAATCCATTCAGTGAAACTTCATTCAGATCAATACTCAATATAGAAAAATCAAGGTTCTGCATCTGTGGCTTTTTTAACTATTATTTTTGTCGTTTTTAAAGTGAATGGTTTCTAGGAAATATGGCGTTTTATTTCTGGTTTTGTGATCAGTTGATTGTGCAGAGACATCTCTTTTATAAGATGTTTTGGCGCGTAGTTTAGGCGGGATTTTATTTATAATAAATGATATCAATAAAGTAGCCGTCTTTTCAGTTACTGTGTATTTTTACTGTTTTTTTTGTTCAGGTTTTTATGAGTTTTTAGGGTCATAGACTTTCCATCTCCCAAGTTTGGCGTTTTTTGAATGGCTTCAAGTAGTTTTTGGCGTTTTTTTTTCCATTTTTAGCTTTTATTAATTAATACTTCTGCAAACTACTTTCATTATAGTTTGGGAGTTTTTGGCGTTTTTACTGCATTTATGGCTTTTCACATGCATTATGACTGTTTGGCGTTTTATTAATATAATGTATTTTTTATTCTAAGTTGAAAAATACATAACAAACAATAGAAAAAGAAAATTAAAAAAATAAAAATTAAAACAATTCATCTTCCAAATCTTCACTGTCATCGGTCTCTTTCTTCTTTGAATCATGTTCGCTGGTGGTTTGGCTTAGCCATGCTTGTGCTTTTGTGGCCGTTTGGAAAGACAAAATGACATAAGTTTTTTTGTTTGAATATGTATCTTCAAACAACTTATCAGTGTCATTCGTCTTTTCATGCCATTATAATATTCATCAAGAACAAAACACAGAAAATGACATAAGTCTGACACCAACATGTTTTTGTTTATGATTTGTCCATCTCATGCAGCAAAATGTTATTTGAGTCACAGCACCTCAGGGAAGAATGCATTATCCGAAACTTTGGCGTAGAACAATATTTGAATATACAAGAAACGATATTTGGCATTTTTGGCGTTTTACTGAGGAAATAGTGTATCTGAAAGAACCGTCGATTTTTTTTGGAATCTTTGATGTTTGAGAGTTTTGACGTTTTCTAAGATGAATGGTATATAGTAGAAAATATGGCGTTTTTTGAGTAGTTGTGTTTGATGTTTTGGGGATTTTGGCGTTTGTAAGATGAATGGTATATAGTAGAAAATATGGCGTTTCAGGTTCTGGGGGGGTATGTTTTTATGTCTGGGATGTTTTTGTTTATATAGGGATGTGTTTTGGTCCGCAATGGCGTTTTATTCATAAGTATGGCGTTTTGGTATAGAAGTGTAACGATCTTTTTACCCTTAATGAGGCGCGTCCACGTAATAAAATTGATGTTATTTACGAAAACGCCACCGCGCCAATCTAGTCATAGATTGTTTTAATCGGACGATCCATAAGCGTTCTCACCGTTTTCACACTTTCTACCGTTTTCTCTAAATCCCGACCCTATATATATACACATACATATGTATGTACAATTGAAGTGGTTATATAACCCCTTACCATCACTAGTGCTCTAGTGGTGGCCACGGGTATTTAAGTTCCACCTATGGTGGACCCGGATGAGTTTTCCCCTCCAGGCGTCAAGTTCGAGTCTGGGTGATAGGGGTTTCTCATTAAGGGGTTTAAATTGGGGATCTATTGTGCGAGGGGGCTCTCTAGCGTGGACCCGGTTAAGACAATGTATGCTACACCTCCCGACATTCGCGAATAATTCACACCTTTAAAAAAAATAAAAAAAAAATATAACCCCTTACCACTACACGCTCTTATGATATAAAGCCACATTAAGCTCCCCTCTTGCATTTTTCGTCAGTTGTCGTATAACGCCACCTAAAGGACTTTATGACTACACAGTGTACTTATATCAAAAGAATTCTAATCTCACCTTTAACTACAAATCCGATAACATATTATTCGAAATAGTAATAGGGGTTGGCTAAATGCACCTCTTTTTTACTAATCATACCCCCCCTTTCTAAAAATATAATTTAAAAGTTGTTAAATTTCACCCCTCTAAACAATTCAAATATTGTTTTTGAAAACTATTGTGTTTCTATAATTTGAAGACACTTTCTCTTATTAGTATTTTATTATGTTTTATAAAACGTCATTAAAACTAATAAAAAAGATATTTTTATACAACAAAAAAGTTTCAGAACTTTTTTTTTGAAAAAAAAACAGTTGCTTTTATATTTTTTATTTATTTCGTATTTTAGTTCTCTCATCTTTCTTATTTCTATTTTTATTAGTATTATTATTATATTAAAATTTTTTTAATATAACTAACAACTTTTATTTATTAAAAGTAATAAGACGTAAAAAGAAAATAAAACGTTAGTTTAGTTGGCTGGCTTTAAAACTTCATTTAATTTTTTTGTGTATCATTTTTTACACAAACCGAATTCGCATACACACTTCAAGCCGCTATGAACAAAAAAATCCATTTCAAAATTAAAATGACTCGATTTAGTTTAAAACGTAATAAAACGATTATTTTTTCAAATAATCAAAAAAAAGTTTCTTTTTAAATAAAATAACGTTTTAAAAACAAATACTAGTAATAATAATAATAATTAAAGATAAAAAATGAAAGAAAAACAAAAGGGTTTGAATTATATTAATGTAAAAGTTGAAGAAGGGGGTGCATTCAGTAGAAAAGGGAGTATATTTAGCAACACCATAGTAATATTAGTAATATTTGTTCTACTATTCAAGCCAAAGCCGAGTGAGATATTTCTTCAGCCTTGCACTTGCCTTTAAGTCCGCCTATGCTTCCAACACAAGGAATCATAATTACCAAATACCAAACCTTAATAATGGTATAACATTTTTGTGATTTGTACGGTAAATTCTTAAGAAAAAAAATGGAAAAATTGAATGAAATCTTTAATTATAAGCAAATATGGCTTGCTTCCAAGTTCACCAACATTGATCATTGCCCTTCACCTTCTCGTTTAACACCAAGCACAAAAGGCTAACACTTGTCACTAACATGTGTTACTAAAGAATTAAGGATGCTACAATTATTGTTATAATCATTTGTGGAGTATTATTGTGCTAGTATTATAAAAATAGCATCATTTTGATGATTCATTATTGTAACAAATGCATAAAAATTATATTATTTGGTGAAAAAGAATATATTCTTAAAATATGCTTACATAAAAAAAAACTATCTTCAATGTTTGTACCTGAATTTTATACTTAATTAGTTACAGTTAATTTAGTTTATATTAAACTTAAACCTAATAACCTTGAGGGAAAGGTTTAAATGAGAACGCTAAATATTGCGAGAACCGTGAGAACGAATGAAAAAACCGTAAGAATTTGGTCAAAAACAATTCAAATTCGAGATTTTTTACACTATTCATTATTATTCGAATACAATGTTAGAAATTAAATTTACACGTTTAAATTTACATGTATATGTAAATATTGGAAATTTACACGTGTAAGTTTCTCATTTACACATGTGTAAAATTTTTAATAAGAGTGATTTTGAGAGAAGAAATGAATTATTTGATGTTGTAATTTTTTTTATGTTGTATTTTAATTACATTGAGGTTTGTATTAAAAATTTGGTTTTGATTGGTTTTCTTATTCGTTCTTACGGTTCTTGCAATATTTAGCGTACTCAAGATAACACTCATCATAACCTTGATTAAATAACTTTATTTAGATTACATAACTAAAAAACGTGTATTTGTAAAATGTTTTCCTTTTCTTTTTAACGGCAAAGAAACTCACTTGTAAAACACACATTACTCAGGGCTATGTCCAAGGTCGACTCCTCAACCGCCGTGAGACTGTACCCCCTAATGCGCGGAAACCAAATGAAATTCGTAAACTATCGCCCCTCGTCAGGTTCGAACATGAGATTAAAGCCAAGATTCGTCCCTTCACCAAGATGTTCGTAAAAAATGACCCAAGCATGAATCAAACCTGCGTATCCAGGTAAGGCCTCTTTACCATTGAACCAAATTCTAGGAGTGTAAATACAATAATTTTAAAAGTCAGTTAAAAGTTGCAGGTGGGTGTAAGTATTTTAGATGTGCTTTGGTTGTATATTCATTTGGTTTCTCCAGTAGTTTTAGTTGTAAAATCAAAGTAAATAAATACAATAATTTTAAAAGTTATATTAAATAATAATAAATGAAATTAATTAACTAACCATAGGGTGCAGTAGTGATAACTACACTGATGGTTTGATTCCAAGCTGACCCTTTTAATCTTTTATTATACACAAGTTAGTCACAATTTCATGTTTGTCTCATGTACTTATTAGTGCACATAATGGTGAGTTTATGCAAAACCTCTAGACTCACCTACTCATATAATAATGACCAAGAAGCCGTTAATGTACACATGACTTGGGTAAATTTTGAAAACTAATGTGAAGTGGAGGCTAATAAATCAAATAAATAAATTAAGAAACTAACGGGGATATTTTCTTAATTAGGGATGATACGATAATTATTTGTTAAAATTTTCACCCGTTTCATATTTTTCTTTTCTTATTAATTTGATACATTCACGAAAACATTAAAAGAGTTAAAAAATATATATTTTACTTACTTAGAAAGAAATACATTCAAAATAGAACTACTTTTAACTTTTAAGTAGAGACGCAGAAAGCGTAAGAATCACATATGTATTTTATACACAGTACCTGATGATATAATAAAAGTCATTGAATCAGAAATTCAGCGAGGTAAGGGTGAAGGGGGTGCACCCCTAATTAGGTGAGTGAAATTTTTTTTTAACCCAATCATACGTTGCCATGTCATTTCCCCTCTATAACTCCCCTCTTGTCAAAAAACGTACGGGGTGCACCCCTCTTAGGGGAGTTGTTTTTTTATTAAAAAAAAAAAGTTGATTGGTTGTTACAGCCATGGGGCCCACCATCTCTCTCTCTCTTGTTCGGTGACTGAACGCCCTTCACCCTAACCGATTTGGGCTCCCGCAAGGTTGGCGGTGCCACCCCGATCGGCAAAAGCGTCCCCCGATTGAACTCCCCGAAGGCGCCCCGAGCAGCCTAAGTAGTTACGTGAAATACTATTCTCTTTTAAACATAACATTAATTATATAATAAACTCAAAATAAACGCTTTATTTATCTTTTGAACGATCAACATAATCAATCCTGAGTATTGTCGGGACACGCATTGGACCAAACGGAGTACTCCGAGAGTAACCCGAGTCCACCACCAATTCCGGGGAAAACCCGGTAACCCACCCGCTCGTAGGCACAATGGTGAAATCACCGGTAAAACCCGTTTGGCTCAAGGATCGAACATATGTTTCCCTAGGTGTCTTATCATTGCGTATCAGTGACTCACTCTACACCAAGTGGAAGTTGAACCTGCACCTAGCAAGAGAAATACAAACCTTCCACCACTTGATCTAGAGATCATCGCCAAATACACGCTTTATTAACAATACTAGTCAACAAACATAAAATAGCCGACAAACCTTTTGGTCTACGTACATCAAATATTTATCTTTTCAAAATAGTGTAAATTCAAGTCTCAATTACATAACACTAAATTTCAATCAAAGTAGTGTAAATTCAAGTCTCACTAACATATTCAATCAAAGTAGTGTAAATTCAATCTCACTAACATATAAATTTTAAAAGTAAATTTTAATGATGTTGCATTGGTTAAAAATAAAAAGTCAAAATAACTCAATAGGGTGGTCCATGAAAAAAACGACACCGTTTGCCGTTTCACCATATCAGAAAAAAACTGAAAATAACGGCAACATATCAGTATATGACTACTCTTTTTCCTACTGCCATATTTTGTCACGTTAAACCCTCATATATATATATAAAGCGTGCCACAACCCAATCACTACACCACTTTACAACCACCGGCAATGCTACCGGAAAATCCAGACACACCACCACCAACACCGTAACAACAACTCTCACAACATCTAACACAATGTCGTCATCATCATCATCATCCACACGCGAATTCAAGCACCGCCTCCTTACCTGCCTCAACAAACTCTCCGACCGCGACACTCACTCCGTCGCCGCATCGGAGCTCCAAACCATCGCCAAAACCCTAACTCCCGACCAGATCTCCCCCTTCCTCTCCTCCATCTCCGCCACCGACTCCTCCGACAAATCTCCGGTACGTAAACAATGCGTTAGCTTAATCTCCACCTTATCCGAATCACACGGCGACGTTTTATCCTCTCACGTTTCAAAACTCATCTCCGCCGTCGTACGCCGCCTCCGCGATCCTGATTCCGCCGTTAGATCCGCCTGTATCGCTGCCGTAGGCTCAATTTCCGCTTACGTCACTAAACCGCCGTTTACGTCAGTTGCAAAACCGTTAGTTGATGCGTTGGTGACTGAACAGGATTTGAATTCTCAGATCGGCGCGGCTCTATGTCTAGCTGCGGCTGTGGATGGCGCACCGGATCCCGAGCCGGTTTATTTGAGGAGGATGGTTGTGAGGATTGAGAAGTTGTTGAAGGTTGACAGTTTTAAGGCGAAAGCTGCTTTGTTGACGGTTTTAGGTAGTGTGATTGGTGTCGGTGGTGTTGTTTCGAGTGCGGTTATTGTGAAGAGTTTGGTGAGTGTTTTGGTTGGGTTTGTGGTGAAGAGTGAGGATTGGAGTGCGAGGAAAGCGGCCGCTGAGGCGTTAGAGAAGTTGGCGGTTGTAGAGAGGGATTTGTTGTTGGAGTTTAAGAGTGAGTGTTTGAAAACATTTGAGGCGAAAAAGTTTGATAAGGTGAGAGGTTAAGAGTCGTATTCATTAATTGACATGTGTCGTGATGGTTTAGTATCTTTAGATTTAATTATTTAATACCGAATGTGTTTGATGTAATGCAGGTGAAGGTCGTTAGGGAGACGATGAATCAGATGATTGAAGCTTGGAAGGCGATTCCTGATGAGCCGGAAGAGGAGGGATTAACACCGGCGGAATCACATTCGTCGTCTAAAGGTATTCGAACTTATGTTGTTAATAATTCTTAATAACTTTTAGGTACATTGTTGATTCATGTAAAGCTGCATAGTCGCGTGACATGTTCGCCTTAAAGCTGCATAGTTGCTGCATGCTTTAGTACTTTATATCTAGATTCTAGGCCATTTTGTGTTGGATTAGAGATCTTTAACAATCTTTTTTTATCCCACTATGCTGTTTTGAATTCATCTAGATCACCACAAAAAAAATTGATTTAGTCTCTAGAAACTTCATCAGTTGCTTATCGCGTAAGTGAAAATCGACCAGAAATATAATTTAAAATGGGAAATTTAACAATTTCGTATTTTCAGGCGTAATTCTTCTTAAAATTTACCTTTTGATGACTTCTCAATTGCTTATCGGTTTTCTTCTTAACTGACATTATGATTCCTAATGTGTGATCCAGCCGTTAAAGTTGCTAGTAACGAAATTCAACCACGAACTCCACAAATAACTAATAAGAGAACTGCACTGAACAGCGTTTCCACCACGACTGCAACGAGCCGAATTTCATTGGAAAACAGCAACAAGAAAACTGGTCCAGCGATGTTCAGGAAGCTTGATCGCAAGAAGCATGCCGCCGCTACTACTGCCGTTCATCCTGCAAGTCCATTGTCTGTGGACGATAATAAATTTGCAAGACCAGAAACAAAACGAGCCCTCTTTAATGAGATTGTTGATGAAGAAGTGCATGAATCTGAATATCAGAGTGCAAGGCTAAGTGCGACCATTGTAGAGAGCAACATCACTGAGGACATCCACAAGAGCCGCAAAGATTCTGAGGAACTATCTTTGATTCGCAATCACCTTGTTCAAATTGAAACCCGACAGGCCAATCTGGTTGATCTCCTCCAGGTAATTTGCCCCTTTCAGTAGGTTAATTTTTCTCGCTTATGAAACCTGTTGGCGTACCTATATGACTTACTTATTTTCTGTTAAATATAGAAATTTACGAGAAGCTCAGAGACTGGGATGCGGTCACTGGAGACACGAGTGCACGGTCTAGAGTTAACACTTGACGAGATCTCGTTTGACTTGGCTAGGTCAACTGGAAGGTTGTCACATCCTGAAAGCACACAAACCTTGTGTTGCAAGTTACCTGGTGCAGGCTTTTTGACTTCTAAGCTCTGGACGAAAACAGAAATTCAACATTCAAACACTAGAATTTCTTCATCCCCATTTGCAGCCAGAAGCAATATGAGTGGCAAGAACATGAATCTTGAATCATGTAACCCCGAGAAGAGGGGATTTAGGCGTCAAGAAGGTGGTAGCGGGTTAATCAAGAATCCATTGGCTGTTGTCCACTATGAGATTTCGGAGATTTAACTCGCAAATATCTTTCATCCCTTGCTTTGTTACAATATCTTTTGCCAGAATTATTTTGATACCGAACTTGTTCCACGTATTAGTGTTACGACAAGCGTTTAGGCTCGGAATAGTTACACATGTGTGAATTTGAGAATCTTTGATTGTGAATATATGTTGATGTGTTTATATTTCTACAAAATGAAAAAGAAATGCAATGAATATGCATACCCTTTTAAGGATACTAACGTTTAACTAATATCCTGCAAGAAACAACCACTGCTAGTAATTTCAAAACAAGACCCATGATTTGCCATCAACATACTGGTCGTATGTCAAGCTCAGTCAGAGCCCCTACTGCAGTGTGCTTTAATATTAAAGCCCGGCCCGGGGCGGGGGGATACAAGTGTCAAGTGATGAGTCTTGCAATGAAAATGAGTAAATGTACACTAAAGCTGATGACTTGACATGCTTTTATGTATAATTAAGCATTTGCCTGGTGATCCATATAACCAAGAACCGAATCTTGAAAAGGATGGATTTGAGATGGTTAGGGTAATTTGGTACCGAATTTGGTTCTAGGTGACACATGCAGTATGTATGCTTGTTTAAGGATGGATTTGAGTTGGTTATGGTGCACAGTATGGCTTCGGTAAATCCAATTTGGTACCGAATTTGGTCCTATGTGCCATGTATGCTTGTATGTAGGGCTGTAAACGAACCGAACGTTCAGCGAACAGTTTGTGAACCGTTCGGCGGGAAGTTCGTTTATGTTCGTTCGTTTAATAAACGAACGAACATGAACAACAAATTTCGTTCGATTAGTTAAATGAACGAACATGAACTGAGGTCTCGTTCGTTCGGTTGTGTTCTTGAACGTTCGGTAAGGTGTTCGTGAACGTGTTCGTGAACATTCGTTGATTTGCGTTCGTTTATGTTCGTATGTTTGTGTTTTAATTGAAGATTTTTTTACTTTCTTATATTTTATTTGTACTTTTTATATTATTAAACTTTTATTTATTTTGTTACCCTAACAATTAAACTAGGAAACCCACTTTCACCTTGTTTATGCATCATTTCCCTTTCATTTCTCATTATTTACATTGGCGAATACGATCGACCTCCGTTCCACAATAAGGGATTCAAGTTCGAGTGCTACTCCCTGGGCCATCTATCTTTATCCTTCGTCGCGTTCGCCAAATTTATTTGTGTTCGTTTGTGTTCATGAACCGTTCGCGAACACGCTCATTTCCTTAATGAACGATCACGAACATAAAATCTCGTTCGGTAAGTGTTCATGAACCGTTCGTGAACACATTTATTTCCTTAACGAACAAACACGAACAAAGCCTTGTTCGTGTTCGTTCGGTTCATTTACAGCCCTACTTGTATGACTTATGAATGAACAAGAAGGTCTGAACACTTAACCTTCCATATTGAAGTTTACAAACGAAATCAAACCCATTTGGTTCCTTTATTAGTGAGGTTGAATCGGTAAGGTCAGTAAGTGAAGCAAAATCATACCGTCTAATTGGGTAAGGTCAGTAAGTGAAGCAAAACCATACCGTCTTATTTTAACAAAACTTATTTTTTAACATACTAAAATATTATCATATTCTAGGTATACATAATTTCAAATTTAATAAAACCAGTAAGTAAATATCACATAACTAAACCATATAATTAAGCATGAAAAAACACATTAAAATATTCCAAATATGTTATACCAAAAGTTGGAGGTGAAATGAACTATAAATAAATTGCCACGTAGATAACAGATTATAGAAGAAATTATTTTAGTTTAAATTTTATAAACTAAATAATTAAATATATAACTAGTTAATTAAATATACTGAATTTTCTCATATTTATTGTTTGAATCAACTTCTCAGTCTTGGTGTCTCACTACATAAATTAAATAACTTAGTGGGCTTAACTACAACTTTGGAGGCCTCCGTAGCCATAGATGGATTGAAACTGATGAAGCCCAGTTATGTTTTTTACAAGCAACATTGGCTATAAATAAGGTTGTAAACGAATCAAACAAACACGAACAATGCCTGGTTCGTGTTTGCTTATTAAGGAATGAACATGTTCATTAACGGTTCACCAGGGCCGACTCTATAGGCTTTGCAATCTAGGCACAGGCCTAGGGCCACCAAAAAAATAAGGGCCTCCAAGTTTTAAGAAAGTTTTTTATATAGTATATGTATTAGGCCCAAATAAATACGTTTATTTTAAAACTAAACTGTTTTTTCATTGAAAGAACCCCAAATAAATATTGTTCAGCAAAAAAAGACTAAGTTTCAAAACCATTCCGCCTTGATTTCCAACTATTACAACACAACAAACATCGACCTAATCATCAATATTTAGCGGCCTAGAGCCCCTAAATACAGCTGTAATCATCATCGTTCCCACTTCCCATCGCAACCTACTTTCAATTTCTAGGTTATCAGCTATCATAAGACGAAAGTCGGGATTGGAGAAGACCCATGCCGTCGTGATTAGAGGAGAGTTTATCAGTGAAATTAGGGCCCCCTCTTCATAGTTCGCTTAGGGTCTCAAAAAACGTAGGAACGGCCCTGCGGTTCACGAACGCTTACTAGAACAAGATTTCTTGTTCGTGTTCATTTATTAAGAAAATGAACATTTAGCGTGTTTACATTTTGAAGAATAATGTCCACAGTCGTATTAAACATTAGTCTATATAACGAATTGCTAGAAGTGGCATTGACCTTAGGAGGGGCAATGCTAATGTTATAAGCTTCATAGCCGTCGATGGTGTCGGGAGGCGGGGTTTGATGATAAGTAAATTTCACATAATCAAACCATATAATTAAAATAATATAAAATAACTAAAATATGCCTTAATCAGAAAATTTCCAATATATTCTGCTAAACGTAGAGATGAAATGAATTTAAACAAAATTTCAGAAGAAATTATTTTAGATTTAAAATTAAACTTCCGCGTCTTTCTCCTGTTTCTCTTTCTATGTTTATATGTCTCGTTTAAGAAGATGGCAAGAAAGCTGAGTGAAACACATGCAAAGCGGTAAGCCACGTGTGTTTTTTACTATTCATTTCCACCCTTCTACTAATAGATGTTAATTAGTAAAATATATAACTAATTAAATAAATATACTGAATTTTCACATATTCAATGTTTCACTAACATGTCATCAACCATTCACTAAAGATATTTAATAACTTGATGGGCTCAACTACTACACCTTTGGAGGCCTTTGTAGGCCGTAGCCCAGGATGTATTCAAGCTGATGAAGCCCAACATTGTATGTTCTTTTACAAGTATTGAGATATAGCCTAACTCGTTTTCATACCACCATTTTAGGTTACAATTTTGCAAACCTACGTTTCCATTTTGCAAACATTGCCTAAATAAATCGAACCGTTTGTAACCTACTCGAGATCGGTTCACTAAAAGCTTAAATCGAGTCGAAACTTTTGCATAATTGGAGTTAGAGATCCAAACTTTTGACTTTTGTATAATCAATATGGGCTATAAATCTTTATACATTATAACCAGTCAATTTTACATTGTGAAAGAATAATCTTACAACTATCAATAATACCTACAAAAAGTATAAAAACAAACATCTATGGCTTAAGAAATCTCTTGGAATCACCACAACCCATGATAGATGATGGCAATTTTTTCACTTTCTCAACCCCTTCTTCAAACACTGCTCCCATACCCATATAAAAATGGGACTCAATATGACAATGGAATGCCCAAACACCCGGGTTATCCGCTACAAACCGCAAAGCGGTCCACCCATACGGGTGAACCGGTACGGTATTCTTCATAATCGGGTTCACCAAGTTATACCTCTTCGGGTCCTCTGAAGCATTAAACTTTCCATCTCCATACCCGACTACCCAAAAATCATGCCCGTGTAGATGCCACGGGTGTGTTTCGCTGTTGTTATCATTCAACGTGTTTGCATTTTGAAGAATAATGTCTACGGTCGTGTTGAACTTTAGTCTATACAAAGAATTGCTAGAAGTGGCATTAACATTAGGAGGCGCAACGTTAATGTCATAAGCTTCGTAGCCGTTGATGGTGTCAGGAGGCGGGGTTTGTTCAAACGTGTGAAGCAAGTTATGTTTAAGTGATATGAGATACGGGGTATGTGGAAGGGTAAACGAGACGTTATTAATAGACCATTTGACACTACCGTTGATTCGGTTTTGTGTGTTCAAAAGAATAATCACTCTATCCGATGTTTGAGGCACTTGGTGTATATAGTCAGGGTGGGATCTGATTGCAAGACTTTGGTTCACCCGGGCTTCAACATTGTCCCACCAAGGCCCACTTGGTGGGACGGTAGGTGGGGACCTACTGGGATGGTTTGGGTAGTAATTAAAGATACCCAAACCATTAGGGGTCGTGTTGTTACGACTCACCATTTTTGACACGGCCCAATAATTTCTTGTTGGGTCTTGATTTGCGGTCACTAAAACCGAGTAAGTCTCACCTGAGTAAATATAAAGATTTTTTACGACGAATGGTTCTACATAGTGACCGTCGGTTTCAACAACCGTCATATTATGCCCTTCTATTTCAAAACTGAGAGCAGCCAAAGCTGTCAGGCTTCCGATCCTAAGCCGGTAAGTTTTCCCTGGAACGACTGTGAAAACATACGGCGAACATTCGGGATTTGTGGCGTTACAGAGAGCGGCTGTGGTCCCCGGTGTACTGCAGTTGAATCTTCCTTTCCCTTGAATCAACAGTGACTGAAAGCAAAATTATATAATATCTTAGAAAAAAATCATAAAATATCTAAGAAGAAAAAAAGACAGATCTATTGGATTCTGAGTGTATTATGAGTTGTCATAAATGATGAAAGTATGATAATGAAATCATATGAAAATTTAATATAGGCAAATTGGATTTAAATAATCTCAACTTTCTTAATTTGACTGATAATAATAATCCTAACTCAGATATTTGTCGATAATAATCCGAACTGATCAACTTTTGGTCGATTATAGTCCGCCATTAAAAATAGCTTAACGGAGTTAAGTTTTTTTCCAAATTACAAACCGATGTTTAGGGATTTTGATCAGAACGAAGAACGGGGATACGAGTCTGTTTATGTAAAACTTACCTCGAAACGGTGCTCCAAACAGCTTGATTTTTGTTAATTGGAAGTTTAAACACCTGAATTGAAGCACCGCTTTTGTCGTTTGGCAGTATTTCGAGGTAAATTTTACATTAAACAACTTGTATCCTCATTCTAGTCAAAAGCCGTAAATCATCGGCTTATAATTCGGAAAAAAACTTAACTCCGTCAAGCTATTTTTAACGCAGACTGTTATCAGCCAAAAGTGGACTAGTTCGGATTATTATCGGCAAATAACTAAGTTAAGATTATTATCGGTCAAATTAAGAAAGTTGAGATTGTTTACATCCAATTTTCCTTTATAATAATATGTGGTTTAAAGTTAAAGAAAATGTTATCAACTGTAAATGTGTCATTGGATTCCTGTAAATGAATTAATATGTAAATGTGTCATTGGATTCCTGTAAATGAATTAATATTTTTTTTCATATGGGCTAACATACCAATGAAAGAAATTTGTAGTATTAAAATAGCTTAGTTTCTTTGGCAAAGTGGTGTTAACATATTATCAGTGGATTTAGTGAGTGTCTGAGTTAGCCGTATAAAAAAAAAGTTATACCTGAGGATCGCCGACCCAAACAAAAGGGACGGAAGAAAGGCCGGCGGCCTGCTCATACGTGCTTCGGTGATACCAATCGTTAAGAATGATGCTTCTATCGTAGTCATAGACGAATGGTTCCTTTTCTCCATCCGGCAGCGCCACCCGAATGGATCCATATAACCCCGCCTCTCGTTGCATCCCGTAATGCGCATGGTACAAGTATGTACCCGCCTGCACCGTCAATCAATCAATCAATACGTGAGATAAGCATGAATAGTGATTTAAAAAAATAGATATATAACTTAAACTTACCCTATCAACAACAAACTTATATCTAAAAGTATCTCCTGGTAAAATAGGACATTGAGTAACCCCTTCAGTTCCATCAGCCCATGGAGTTCCAATCTGCAAAACAATTTACAAAACCATTAAAAAAAACTAATCACATCGATTTACGCTATACGCTATGTTCTCGAGTCTTTTTTAAAAACCCAGTTCTAATAAACAAAATATTAGACACATTTTTCTGATGACTCGCTTTCATCCTTCCCGTTTGTGTTCTAAGCCTTTTTTAGTTTTTAAGAGGGGGTGCAACCAAGGAGATAATTCATAATTTCTAAATAGAGTAGATTTTTGGTCACCTGAAAGAATTTTTGCGTTTCAAAAATGGAGAAAATGCGAAAGGAAGTGGAAAGAAACTGGAAAAGATTTGTGGTAATTACCTGTCGGATACCGTGCCAATGAATGGCGACATTTTCGGTCAACAAACTGTTCTTAAGATCAACAACAATGGTATCTCCTTGTTGAGCTAATATTGTGGGACCTGGGCTTCTTCCATTGATGGTGATGACTAGTTTTCGATAGCAATCGGGCGATTTGAACTCGTACTTAACCTCCCATCGGTAATGTCGAATTCGCGCTTCCACGATAAGGTTTAGGCTCAAAATATGTAAAAACAAAGCACATATCAATGCTAGATTTTTCATCTTAGATATGAATGGGTTTGAAATCAGCTTGTGAGATCTATGAGACGAGTATGTGTTATATATAATATATTTATATATAGAGACTAGAGAGACAAGTTGGGGTGGTGGCTGGTGGAAATTGCTTTGGAGATTCCATTTTTCCACATGGATTATTACGTGTATATGGATTATATAAGCCTGGAATTTGCTTTTTACGATTGCGCAGTGGATAATTGACTTTGAATAGGAAAGAGTCGTTTACAAATAGTTAAAACAATGTTTTCGTAATCGAACCGGTCACTAAATCGGTCCGATGATTGACTGGATTGGTTTTGAAAAACTTCGACTAGTTTACAAACGGTTAAAACAGTGTTTTCATAACCGATCCGGTCACTAAACTTATCGTTTTATCGGTCGAGTGACTAGATTGGTTTTGAAAAACTTATACTAGTCACCAGATACAACAAGTTTAACGCATGGTTTAAGACTACTCAAGTCAATCGTACTGACGTTTAGGCGGTTTCCTACTATGAGATTAAAGTTTGTGTTTATTTATGGAATAATGGATTTTAATAATCCAAACTATTAGTCGTTGGCCGGAAAAACGGTCCCAACTTCAAAAATAACCAGTGGTGGTCCCACCTTTTCACATATTGTAAACTAATGGACATTTACTAACATAACATTAATTTCTTTTTTTCCCTTATTGTTTTCGGTTTAGTAAAGGTCTATTAGTTTACAATATATGAAAAGGTGAGACCACCACTGGTGATTTTTGAAGTTGGGACCGTCGTCGGCCAATGGCTAATAGTTAGGATTATTAAAATCCATTATTCCTTTATTTATATGTGGTTAATTGTGTCTTCACTACAATGAGATTAAAGTTTTCACAAACATAGAAATTTCCGATATATCTAACATGTCTAGACTCTCTAGCATAAATTTGGAATATGTTCTTCCAAAACATTTTAAAAAGATCTTGTATGTGACTGAATAATTTATATATAAAATGAAAGACTGTTGTTTGTGACTGAATAATTTATATATAAATTAAATGAAAGACTGTCGTTGAACACTTACAAAATTTATGTCAGTCAACACTTCGATGGTTGCGAAGAAGGATATTATTATACTAGTGGCATTTTTCTTTTGACTAATATAATACCTTTGAATCTTTGATTTTGATATAATATGACGATTTCATATTAAATTGATTTGAAATAATATAAAATAAAGTTATATTAAATGTTATAGGTACCAATGTCAAATGGAGTAGAGTTGTTCAGATTACTCGCGACTCGAAACTTATTATAGACTAACTCGGAAAAACTTGCTCCAAGTCATTAGCCGAGCCAGGCTTGCTCGTATAAATTCGAGCCGAGTTCGAACCAAATTGGCTTTAGTTATATATCCCAATGGAGTTTGAGATTAGGTTTTCAGCTTGCTCGCATGTTTGTAAACATCTTACCATTAACACATAATAATTTGTGTTTATAAGATGAATAGTATATGTCGAAACTATTTATATATTAAGCTTTCTTTTATTAAGATCATCCATGATAAAAAATATATATATATATATAGATCATCTATGTTGGTGTATATGGTTTTCTTTATATCATATTAAGCTAAAAACATTCTTAAGCCATGTTTTATGGGGCTTTGACGGGGCATCGTTAATGCCACCTTAGCGCCGGTAAGGGCGCGAACACCGTTACGGGTGGGCATTTGAGGCATATCACGGGTATGAGCAAGGAGAAAAAGAGACATTACATTGCATGCGGAAGGATGAAACAATTCGAAAATAATTACGTGACATCTATGGCTCCACTTTTTTTTTATCAAACTTATATAAATAAAGTTAGATATGACTTACTGACTTATAAAATAACATATGATAAATATGAGCATATCGTTAATAAAAAAACAGTTAAAGTTAATAAAAAAACAGTTAAATATTTGAAAAACTTTCACACACATTATCTCTTTTATATAAAAGTAAACCTTAAAAAGTATTCAATTTAATATGAAGCACTTTACATATTAAACGAACCGGTCAGTTTGGCCCATCAACGACTTGTTCATGTTCATTTCACATTTAATAGTTAAAAAAGGTGAAAATGATAAAAATGATTATAATGGATATAATCTTAAATATTATATACCGCCCAGCGTATGAATATATTTTAAGATAATTTTCTATTTGTTTGATGTGATAGTGTAAAATACAATATTTTTTTAAGATATGATATGTAAGATATGAAATTACACACGTTATAAAACTTAAAACTCTAATCACGCTTGTTAAAAAAACAATAATCATGCACGTTGATAAATCATAACCATACGTGATTATGTTTTTTCCAATATGCGTGATTTATGGTTTTTCAAAATGCGTGATTTGGGTTTTTAGTTTTATAACGTGCACAATTTCATATCGTACGTTAAGAAATATTGTACGTTAATCTCCATTGTTTTATTTATTAGAACTTTTTTGTTATTCCATTTAATCTCTTTATATAAAATATTACTTAACTCTAGTAAATTATTTAAACCAACTTATTCAAAATCCCAAAAGAAAGTGACATGTTTTTAATGATGAATGAGAGTGTAGATTATTAATGAAAAAAATTATTAAAAGTAAAGTTATTCTCTAATATCCCATGCATGAGAACGCAACTTTTTTCTAGAAAAGAAAAAAGTGAACATGGAGAAAAAAATAAATTTATGTAGTGGTCATAACGCGTATTTGTGACAGGAAATTCATATTCTATTCTTTATTCAGTTTAAAGCAAACATAATGTTTGAAATGATAACATACTTTGAGAAAATAACGTATTATTATCTCATAAACATTTTAATATGTAGAAAAATGACCTGGATTAAAATAACGACATTTGTTTTATTCTAAAATAAGTAAGGAAAGTGGTTAGTTTTACAATTTAGAGATATGTGATTAGAATCAAATATAAAGGATCCTAATTGTAAGGCTATAGGGTGTGGTCATGATCCTTATGATCTTTATGACCCTCCACATTAACGCCATGTCACTTACTTTTAATCCATCATTCAAAACCACTATCCTAAAGGTGTGGTCATGACCCAAACCAATAATCTCTTATTTTAATTTATTTGTAAAAAAGGAAAAAGGGATATTAAAAAAGGAAATGAGGGTCATGGTTGTCATGGTTTAATCCATGCCAACCATGGTGGATGAAACAAGGAAGTGATGTAGCAATTTATTAATGATCCTACATGGCAATTAATGACCAACCATGTCCCCCACACCCTTTAGCCTAAGAAGTGTAAGAATGATTTATAAAGTGACAAGTGTCCAATAACCTAAAAAAACCCACTACAAAAAAAAAAAAAAACCCTTAAACATCCATCACCACCAAAAACCTAAACCCCCACCCCCATCACCCACCTAAAAAATATATATATAGGGTAAGGATAGTGTAAAAAGTGCTTAAAGTGTGAGAAGTGTATTATAACACTATATATAATACTATATAACACCATATAACACCGTATAACAATATGTAACACCATATAACACTATGTAACACTATATAACATTATATAACAAATATAACACTATACATCTATCATAGACATGCTATCAGACAAACTATAGTGTTATATTTGTTATATAATGATATATAGTGTTACATAGTGTTATATGGTATTATATGGTGTTACATATTGTTATACGATGTTTATATGATGTTATATAGTATTATATATAGTGTTATAATACACTTCTCACACTTTGAGCACTTTTTACAGGATCCTCTACCTATATATATATATATATATATATATATATATAAAGTGGAGGGTTCAAATGAGAAAAAATTTTTGTAAGAAGAAAAAAGAAGAAGTTTCAACCAATAAGAATGCTTTATTTTACTTCATTTAATATTTGTGTTAAATTTTAATGTAAGGGTATATTGGTAAACTTACATAAATCATTAATTTATATTCTTCCCCTTTAATAACTAGCTAAATTAAATTTATAACTCCTTTTCAAAATATATACTTTTCCAAATTAAAAAAAACAATTTAATTTAAAGTGTAGAATAAATTACTAGTTGTGTATGATAAATTATGAGTTGTGTAAGATATATTTTGAGGTGTGTAGGATAAATTTCGACTGTATAAGATAAAATTCTATAATGTGTATGGTATATGTAGGAAAATTTTGATATGTGTAGGTTTTGTAGATTATATGTAGGATAATTAATGATTAATTGACTAATTAATTAAAGAGAGAAAAATTAATGATATGAGTTATAAATGAAATAGCATTTTACTAATATGCCATTTCTTCTTTTTCTTCTCACATTAAATTTCTTCTCAAATGAACCTTCCCCTATATATATATATATATATATATATATATATATATATATATATATATATATATATATATATAGGGAGCCGCTAGAATGAAAACCACCTCGAGTTGTAAGAACCGCGAGAACTACACCCCACGGGTGGGCGTTCACCACGATTTTTTTTACAACTAGATGTGTAAATTATAAAC
Organism: Helianthus annuus; assembly: GCF_002127325.2. Taxonomy (NCBI): domain Eukaryota; kingdom Viridiplantae; phylum Streptophyta; class Magnoliopsida; order Asterales; family Asteraceae; genus Helianthus; species Helianthus annuus. The sequence continues at coordinate 17,010,663 of NC_035448.2, read as the reverse complement.
ACAGCCGTAAAAAAAATTTTAACGCCGCGGCCGGGGGGGGGGGGGTAGTTTTTTACACAACAAGTTTGGTGAAAAAAAAAAGGAAAAAGAAAAAAAATTAAAAATACCAAACTTGTGGTGTAAAAAACTACCCACTCGGCCGCGGCGTTTAAATTTTTTTTTTTACGGCTGTGTTTATAATTTACACATCTAGTTGTAAAAAAAAATCGTGGTGAACGCCCACCCGTGGGGTGTAGTTCTCGCGTTTCTTACAACTCGAAGTGGTTTTCATTCTAGCAGCCCCTTATATATATATATATATATACATATATATATATATATATATATATATATATATATATATATATATAGGGAGCCGCTAGAATGAAAACCACCTCGAGTTGTAAGAACCGCGAGAACCACTTTCAACCAATCAGAACATGCCAACAGAAAGGGTATATTAGTCATTTACCCAAAACATCAAATCTCATTATCTCTCTTCATTTAAAGCACCTTCTCTCTCCTCTCTCTTTAAATCTCAGGTTCTTCTTCATTTATCTTCATTTTTGTCTCTCATTCTCTCTCTCTTGAAGAAAATCACAGGCAACTAGAACCATCATCTCTCCCACTCGATATATACATCAGGCGACCACTCAACCCTCCCCCCACCCCTGCTCAAATAAACGACCGGCCACCACTGTGGTGGTGGCGGCACACATCGACGGCAAGGCCGGAGAACAGAAACGGAAGCTCCGTTTCACGGCGGAGCCGCCACCCCACAGCTGCCCCTCCGCCGCCGCAATCATCACAAAGATGAAGTTATTCGCGAGATGAAGATGAAGACCGATTGTCACAAAAACCCCAACCACTATTCTTCATATGGGATGAAGATGAAGACCGATTTGATGTTGTGGTGGTGGTGTTGACCGTAGCGAGGGGACGGCGGCGATTGGCGGTGGCGGAGAACGGCGTCAGTGGTGGTGGTGGTTTCAGGGGCAATGGTGCGTCGGTGGGTAAGTGTTTTTGTTGATGGTGTTCTCGAATCTGATGGGTGTTCTTGATTTTTCTGGGTTTTTTTGAATCTGATGGGTGTTCTTGGGGGTTTGACTCTCTGGGTTTGATTCTGTTGAATCTGGGCTTTGAATGTTTGTTCATGTTGAATCTGGGTTTTTGATTTTGGGTATGTACATCATTTTGTTATTGTTGATGGGGTTTCCTTTTTGATTTGATTTTTGGGTATCTACATCATGTTTGGTTGTTATTGTTACTGGGTTTTTGTTGGGTTTGAATCTGGGTTTTTGTTGATGAACTGGGTGCTTTTTTGATGAACTGGGTTTTTGTTGGGTTTAAATCTTGTTGGTTTTGAATCTTGTGGTTTGAATCTGGTTTGCTCTTATTTGATCAGTGACTGTGGGGTTGATATATTTTGGATTGGATGGCGATGATGAAAAAAAAAATAGATTTTGATGACGATGGCGCGGCAAGGACGGCGGAGGGTAGGTTTTTGAACCTGCAACCCCACTTTGCAGCCTTTTTAATTATCGGAAAAAATCTGAGCCAAACCCCGTTTTTTTCGAGATACTCTTTTGTTTTATTGTTGTTGGTTTTTTATATTCTTTTCCCCAGTCGATGACGATAAAAATATATCCGAGACACCTACCGACTTTGCGATTTATGGGTGCATTCGTCTTGCGTAAACAAGTTTTTGTGTAAAAAAGTCTTTGTGAAAAAAAGTTCAACCGTAAACTTTTACGTCAAACGTAAAAAGTTAACGTAAAACGTAAAAAGTTTAAAACGTAAAACGTAAAAAAGTTTAACGTAAAACGTAAAAATTTTAACGTAAAACGTAAAAAGATTAAAAAAATTAACGTAAAACGTAAAAAAGTTTTAAAGTAAAACGTAAAAAGTTTTACGTAAAAACGCAAAAAACCGGCGTGTAAAACGTAAAAAAACCGGTGCGTAAAACGTAAAAAAAACCTGCGCGTAAAACGTAAAAAACATTGACGTAAAAAACCGGTGCGTAAAACGCAAAAAACCGGCGTGTAAAACGTAAAAAAACCGGTGCGTAAAACGTAAAAAAACCGGTGCGTAAAACGTAAAAAAACGGTGCGTAAAACGTAAAAAAAACCGGCGTGTAAAACGTAAAAAAATGTTAACGTAAAAAATCGGTGCGTAAAATGCAAAAAAACGTTGACGTAAAAACCGGGACGTAAAACGCAAAAAACCGCCGCGTAAAACGTAAATAACGTTAACGTAAAAAACCGGGACGTAAAACGCAAAAAACCAGCGCGTAAAACGTAAATAACGTTAACGTAAAAAACCGAGACGCAAAACGCAAAAACGGCGCGTTGAAAAAACGACGCGTGAAAAAGCCGAGCGAAAAAACGGCGCGTCAAAAAACGAGGCGTGAAAAGGCCGGGCGTAAAAATCTTAAAAATTAAAAAAAAATATAATAAAAATTTGATTTCAAAAAATTGATTTACAAAAAAAATCTGTTTATAAATTAAAAATAATTAAGTCAAAAAACTAATTAATGAATAGGACAAAAAAGATAATTTAAAATTAATATATATAAAAAGACAAAATAAAGTGATTTTACTTAAATACCCTTTTGGATTATAATATTAAAGACATAATAAGACAAAAAGCTTTTAATATTAATATTATCTACTTTTAATCACATCCATCCATCTAGTTGATCTAAGGGCCAGAAAGTGGTTCCCATGGTTCTTACAACTAGAGGTGGTTTTCATTTTAGCGATCCCCTATATAAGGGACCGCTAAAATGAAAACCACCTCTAGTTGTAAGAACCACGAAAAACACTTTCTAGCCATTAGATCAAGAAGATAGATGGACAAGATTAAAAGTAGTTAAAATTAATATTAAATAGATTTTGTCTTATTATGTCTTTAATATTTTAATCCAAAAGGGTATATGAGTAAAATTTCTTTTTTTTTTGTCTTTTTATATATATATTATTTTTAATTGTCTTTTTTTGTCCTATTCATTAATTACCTTTTGTCTTAATTTATTTTTTTATTAAGAAACATATTTTTTTGTTAAATAATTTTTTGAAATCAGATTTTTATGATAATTTTTTTTAAGAATTTTTTAAAAAAAACGTTTTGAACAGTCCTTTTTTTACGCCCGGTTTTTACGTTAACGTTATTTACGTTTTACGCGCCGTTTTTTACGTTTTACGCGCTGGTTTTTTACGTTAACGTTTTTTTACGTTTTACGCGCCGGTTTTTTACGCGCCCGGTTTTTACATTAACTTTTTTAACGCCGTTTTTACGTTAACGTTATTTACGTTTTACGCGCCGGTTTTTTATGTTAACGTTTTTTTACGTTTTACGCGCCGGTTTTTTACGTTAACATTTTTTATGTTTTTACATTTTACGCGCCGGTTTTTTACGTTTTACTAAAAAAATTTTACAATTTACGTTTTACCTAAAACTTTTTACGTTTTACGAAAAACTTTTTACGTTTTACGTAAAACTTTTTACGTTTTACGTTTTTACGTTTTACGTTAAAAAGTTTACGGTTTAACTTTTTTTTTTTACAAAAACATTTTTACGCAAAACCGAACGCACCTAGAAAATCGCACACTCGGGAGGTGTCTCAGATAGTTTGCTATCATCATCGACGCCTGAAAAAAACACAACAAACAAAAATCAAAAGAACGAGTGGATTCTTGAAAAAAAACGAAGTTTTGGCTCAGATTTTTCGATAATCAGAGGTTGCAAAGTGGGGTTGCAGGTTTAAAAACCTACCCTCCACCATCCTTGCCGCGCCATCGTCAGATTTTTTTTTCTTACATCATCACCGCCGATTCAATAAGGCACCAGATTCAACCGATTTAAACATTCAAAAGGAACAAGAACATCATTCAAACATATTCAAACAGGTTCAAACCTGTATCCAGATCCAAACCGATCAAAACCCACATAATCAAAGAATACAAATGGATCACAAAACCCATAAAACACATAATCAATAAGGCACCAGATTCAACCGATTTAAACATTCAAAAGTCGGTCACATGTAATCACAAAACCCATAAAAAAACAACAACAACAGAAGCCAGCCAACAGAATCAAAAGAAACCCAGCAAAAAAATTAAAAAGCATACCCAAAATACCCTTTTAGGGGGTAATTTTGGGTTTGTAAAAACAACCCAAATGTGTAAGAGAGCAACCCATTCACTTCTTCAACTGAAACTTCAACATCCTTTAGCAGTTTTTTTTCAACGTTTTCGCATGAAGACAAACTCAAAAACAAAAACCTACAAAATTTGCAATAAATGTTCTGTAATAAATGAATTTTAAAAGATGCAGCTCACATGCCCAACTATATTTTCATCCAGCCACAAAAATGATTTTTATAAATGAAGTTTAATGGCATCTGGCTTCATCCGAATTCAACCACCCCCGTCACCCACCCCCCCCCCCACTTGAAACCCACCGACTTGAAACCCACCACCACCACAACTCCGCCGCCGTGAACGGCGTTGGTCGTCGGTGACATCTTCGGCGACGTCGGCGCCGTCGAACCACCACCACCATCAATATCTATCAAAACAATCATACACAAATCATTAACTGAGCTAAATCAAGTTTCCAACCGATAGCATACCTTTAACTTCTGACGATGTATTGGTGGCGGTGGAGGCGTCGAGATCGGAAGACGTAGCAGCGATTAACAAACGACGGTGTATCGGTGGCGGTGGCGATGGAGGCGTCGAGATCGAAAGACGCGGAAGCGAAGCAATAGAGGAGGATAAAGAGAAGAAGCATAACAAGAAGCTGAGAGTTTGAAAAATGTGTGAAGAAATGAGAGTTTGAAGATGATGATCTTCATTAGGATAAAGGCTGAAGATGATGATCTTCATCGGAGATGAAGATATGAAGAGAGAGAAATGTGAGTTTGAAAAATTTGAAATGAATTGAGATGAGAAAGGATTTTAATAAGAGGAGAGAGGAGATGAGTTTTAAAAAGGTGGAGAGAGAAACATCTGACAATTATAAATAAGGAGAGAGGGTGGGGAAATGACATTTGGTGTTAAATAACCAAAATAACCTTTTGAGTGGTAAAATCTAATTAGTTGAAAGTGGTTCTCGCGGTTCTTACAACTGGAGGTGGTTCCTATTTTAGCGGCTCCCTATATATATATATATATATATTTGCCGAGGGGTGGGGGTGGGGGTTTAGGTTTTTGGGTAGTGGTGGTGGTGGGGGTGGGGGTGGGTATTTAGTTTTTTTTAGGGTTTTTTTTGGGGGTTGGGGGTGGGGGGTTAGGTTTTTGGGGTTTTTTTTTGGTGAGGTATAGTTTTTTTTTGTTTTTCTTTGCCGCAGGGGTGGGGGGTTAGGTTTTTTTCGGGTTTTTGGTGAGGTATAGGGGGTGGGGGTGGGGGTTTAGGTTTTTGGGTGGGGTGGGGTGGGGGTGGGTGTTTAGGTTTTGGGTGGTGATGTAGTGGGTTTAATTTTAGGTTATTGGACACTTGTCACTATATAAATTCTTCTTACACTTCTTACGATTAGAAAACTTTGTAGAATAACTTGACCCTAGAGATATGATATATGAAACTATGGGTGTTGTTTCGTTTTACATTTTAAATTTTAAATATGCCACATATGAAAAAAGGGTGAGTAGAAAAAATATCAAGTAGTTGAAACTTAACTAGAATAACTGAGAAAAAAATGATGATTTTGTTGTAAAACTAGTCTAACAGTACAATTATAAGAGAAGAATAATAGAGAGAAAGCTATGATATTTCATTTAATGTCATGTTTTACATTGAGATATAATAGGGTTATATATATGATTACAAAACTTGGAGAAGAAACTAATATATTTTTGGTGTTGATAACCGTAATAATAATATATTTATAACGTTCCCCATTGGTTATCAACTTGATACGCTTGGAGATGTTGCCTCGTTAAAAACCTTGCCAGGAAAACCCAGTGGGACAAAACCTTAGCTAATGGAAAAAAGTGCAGCGTGTATCGTCTCCCCCTGGTACTTCTGGATCATGTACGTTGCCTCATTAAAAACCTTACTAAGAAAACCCAATGAGATAAAACTTAGTAAAGGGAAAAAGAGTACAACCTGTGTAAAACTCCCACTCATTATGATATGTATCATTTAAGTAACATGTGCCAAATCTTCTATAAAAGTTGCTGAAAACTTTTGTAGTAAGTAATTTTTCGTTTGATCTCTTGATGTACAATCCTTCAACGAACGTTGATGTATGATCTTCATGTGAAACTTTAATTGCTTCCTCTTGTAAGCAGATACCATAATCCATGAATGTGTTTTGTTATAATCCCTGCATTTACAAAACTAACCAAACTTGTTGATGTGTTAGTAAAATATGAACCCATATCTTTTGTACCTTAAGGGTATAGAAAATATATGTTTTACCCATTACATTATCTCCTCACTATACACGAGTTATATCTTACCAATGAATTTATGTTCGTGTATAACTAGCAAGATATAGTAATACAATTTGTATTGAACTATGGTACTTTTGTTTCTTTGATAGAAGATGGTAAAATTCATTTTTTCTGTATCAAATATTTGGACATCATTAAATCTACTTACACCATAAGCTTTGTCCATATGAAAATGTCCATCATTTTCTACATTTATTATGATTAATGGATAATAATACAAATTTATGTTTTACATATCCAGCTATAAATTTGCAATACCATATTTCATTTGCAAATTCTTGCTTTAATTGAACTCATTTTTTTCTCTTCATTAGATTCAAAGACATCATCAACATATATTGTAATACTTGTAAACCTCACATTGTTCTTTTAATGAAAACAAATGGACCAACTTCACCATATGTATTTCTCGTTTCTAAGCTCACTAGTGAGTTGATTATATCATATTCGATTCGATTATTTTAGTCCATACGTATTTTGTCAACTTCATATAGTACGTTCTTCATGTTTTGATATCAATGCTTTTAGCATTATCAATCCACAAGGGAAGTCTTTCCATCTTATCCAAATATGCATGTGTGCTCACTCTTCAAGAGTTTTGCTACATACTTTTGCTCATTTAACATATAGATTTCTATATCATATGCAAAAATGGCATGAACACTTGCTTTTATCTCCAAAATTTATATTGTACCATGCGTATACACTATTTATCAAGATATCACAATCATTGGGTGCACGTTTTCTATGTATCTTTATTGGTGCACAAGAATTACATCGTTAAGATGTTTCAATTCACCATTAGGGAACTCAATTGCTTTAGGAAACTCTTCAAGAGTTCAATCGTATTCAGAAAATGAATCTGTATACAACAATCATATTGTTCTCGAGAACTTAACTTACAGGATTTGATCATTCAAATCCTTTAGGGACCTTCATGTACACTTTTAGTATCAAGAGATACATACCATTCATAAGACGCATATCAATTCTCTCTCTATATTACCAGACGAATAAAATATTGGAAAGTCATTGCATCCACAACTAGAGAATGTGTCTCTTTATAATCAGTCATGGGTTTTTGCGAAAATCCTTGTGCCACCAATTTTGCCTTATCACATTTAATTTGATTTTCACATGATTCGCATAAAAGAGCCATTTGTATCCAACATACTTTACAAATTCAGTTGTATGGAATGTTGGTTCAAAAACTTTCCATTTCATTAGAGAATTCAACTCTGCCTTAGTTGCGTCTTTTCACTTTTTGGCCAATCATTTATATGTATTAATTCATAGGCAGATCTTAAATTTTGATTCCCGTCATTTAACCACTTCAAGCGCTACATTATATACAAAAGTATGACGACATCGATTTTAATTTCAATTCCATACATTTCTAGGCATGATACAAATTATTGAGATCTCTTTATTTTCAGGTACCTGTGGTTCTTCTGGAACCATCATGTCTAATGTCTCTTTAGGAGACCTTTTACTACACCTCGACTTGACCAACTTCATAACTTGCTCCCTTTCCCGAGGAATTTTTCTTCTTAGAATCGACTAGTCTACCATGCTTCAGGCGTGCCATAGACTTATCACCAATATGTGGTTTGTCCTTTAGGGACAATAATCTTAAATTGGAGCCTTAGCAGTTGGCATATGTGACTTAGCTAGTCATTCTTTTCAGGTCAGTGAATGCGTCTGGTAATTGTGTAGGATCAGTTTTCGACTCCGTAACGATTGTGTATCGACACGTGTGACGTGCGGAATCCGTACACGTGCATGGACCGAACATGAGAACTGTACTAAATATGTGATTCGATTAAAGATCTGAAAACGTACAAAGTCACGTGAATCACCTTACTACTTTCTCTCTCTACTTTCCCTCTCTAGGCTCCAAGCTCCAAAGTAGCAAATGGCCAAAAGTTCTAAACTTTAACCCTAAGGGTTCTATTTATAGGCCAAGGCTTATAAGGAAGTTCACCTTATTTACAATAATGCCACCTTCTATTTCCTACATATTTTACAATATAAGGGGCTATTTGGTAGCCTCTGAATAGTCATTAAGAGGCTACCTCTTAATGGAACCATTAAGAATTTTACAAATGAGAAGGTAGAAGAATGTGATATGTGATGATTTACCATTCAGAGGTTACCTCTTAACTATTCAGACTTGAGGTTACCTCTTATTCATTCAGAGGTTTTAAACCATTAAGAGGTAGCATCTGAATGGTCATTAAGAGGCTACCAAACAGCCCCTAAGAGCTTGACTTGTTCAGAATTCCGCTACGATCTGTATTGACGGAGGCGAGAGACATTACTGCACTAACAAATTGATACCCTAATCTTTATGAATGAATTATCCTTTGAACTTCTGGTTCACATTGTTTAGTACAAGGATCAATGACAGTTCATTCTAACTCATTTCTATTTATAAGTGCCTTTTATCTCTCCCCCTAATGTTGAGAATGTTAATCCATTGAGATGGATATGAATTAATTGAGCCATATATAAATATCTCGTGAAAGGCTCTATTCGTTATCATATATTCCCAACCACCTTTTAATAATAATAATAATAATAATAATAATAATAATAATAATAATAATAATAATAATAACAATAATAACAATAATAATAAAAACAACAACAACAATAATAATAATATATGTTGTAAGTGTTGATTTTATCTACGATGACCGTTAAATTGTTTCCGGTGGTTGGATTTTATCTACGATGACCGTTAAATTGTTTCCGGTGGTTGGAACTCTAAGAACGTGCAAATTGAACTATATATACCAAGGTTTCATAACTAAGTAATTTATCTCGGCCTTATTAGTCTTATATTTCTGTGAGTCAGAATTTGATACTTTGATTACTAATACACCTCCAACATAGCTAAATTCTTATATCAGTAGCCATCCATTTGCCAGTGTGAATATTCAATTACCCAATCAAATATTGCATAACCACTGAAATTAGTAGTGTACATATTCTGAGATTTCAACATTGTATAATAGATTTTTTAAAGCCATTTGTAACAAACATCATAAGTCGGGACACCCGCCGCAACGCACATGCATTCCCACTACTATCAATTGAAAAGGGCAAACAAAACCCAAAGAAAATATTGTTTGCTTTACTTCTTACTTAATATATGTTTTAGCTGTATTCTTAGATCGATATTTAAGTTATTTTCTAATATACCTTTATTCATTTATTGTGAAAACATAAACATATATGGGTGTTTCATGAATATTATTTAAAATGCTAAAATTAATTGTAAACACGTTCTAAACATATCATTGTGATCTCTTTATTTCTATATACTTTTCGATTCGCTGTTCATATATACTTTTCGATTCGCCGTTTTATTTTTTGGTTATATGCAGCTGTGACATGTTTTTTTAACGTTTTAGGTATATTTCTTTTGGTTCTTTCTTTCATCAGTTAACTTAAATAATAACTGAACACATTCAAGGCAAACGGCTTTTTGTGTGTTTTCTTTTTTATTTGCTAAAAGGGTACATCAAAACAGACCGAGTTTCGCTTGGCGCAACACGTGAAGAATCCCTCTAGTTAATTAAAATTAGTTCGAATCAATTAACATCTGAAGTCGAGAGTCAACCACTAAATCATCTTTTTCACTAACTAACTCAAATGAACCATTTATAACTGAAACCGTTTGTTACAGAAACCTAACTCCTAAACCGAAACATCAATTTTAGGTTTGGTTCATAATTTAAGCAAATCAAACCGACTCATGTTCACCAAATAGAAAAAGAAAATAAATTAAAAAATCGGGTAATATACGTACTATTTTTATTTTGAGAAAGATATTTTAGTTTTATTTTGAAGTAGACAAATCAGTCGATTATTTTGAGAAAGATATTTTAGTTTTATTTTGAAGTAGACAAATCAATCGATTTGAGTCAACAAGAGCAATTTTTGATGTAGACAAATCAATCGATTTGAGTCAACAAGAGCAATTTTATAACTGGTAATCGTTAACTAGTATTTAATTTAATATCATGACCAGGACCGTTCCAATCTTTTTAGAGACTCAAAGCGAAATAAAATTTTGGGGCCCTTTTTCATTTTTTATTTTTATTATAAACGATACTCCTTTATTCGTGTTTGAAACCAAACAAAAATCTAACACAACTATTGCTTGTATAAGAAATCAAACAGATCTAAAACAATAAATTTGCCATAATATTAATAGTTAGAATATAAATTTTCTTTTAATTGGAGGTCCTATTATTTGGAGGCCTTAGGCCCAAGACTGGATTACCTAATAGACTGTGCTCTCACCGAAACACGGTGAATGGCACTCATCCTTCCAGTTACTACGTGACTCGTATTGTCGGAACAGTCGAGACTTTGGTGAGATTTATAAAAGCAAAGTAGGGAGTAGAACAAGTCATTAAGATGCGGGTTTCACCCCTAACTTAACAACTTCGTCCCTGAGTGTGGTTAACAACCACGAAATAGAGATGGAGAATTCCGTTGAGATGTGGATTTCATTCCTAACTCAACGAAGATTTCTCATGCTGAGAGTAAAAAACACGCAGGGTGAGTGATCTTATCGAGAGTTCTTGGTTTTCACACCTAATCTCGATCCAATCACTCGGTTGTGTTATGGGAGCATTTTCGAAAGCGTGTGTATTGTGTTATCCTTAGGAAAGGCAAGGTAATGTTGAAACCTTAGGAAAGGTTCCCCTTCGTACGAAGCTACCTTCGTACGAAGGTGCAACATTGTAGGTTCGAATGAGGACGCGATCAGCAAGTGGCTTCGTGTGAAGCCCCTACTGGGTTCGTACGAAGCTGGTCTGTGGTACTTAGACTATAGACTAGGTCAATTCTGCACGACTCGACCTAATTCCCTATAGTTATGGCTCTGATACCAACCGATGACAGAATCATCGGGGCGCGGCACTAGGCGAACTAGATTACTTAAGAGAATCCACAACTATCCATTACCAATATTTTTAAAGATTCATTTTCCCATACCAACGAACAAATATTCAACACATAGTTATTACAGACAGCGAGTTCTCAAAAACAAAACAAGTCCGACAACCTAGATTTTTATTAGATGAGTTTCTAGACTTCCCATCTGATTTCAGCAGAACAATCCATTAACCTGTCACATACATTAAAATAAAAGTCAATAAATAAAGTAAAGGTGAGTACACAAGTTTGCATAGATACTAATAGTAAAAGCGTTTACGCATAACCAGCATGTAACACGTAACGGGCGAAGCATGTAACTACCAACAATGATACCACCTAACCACGAGATTGCGATGTAGAGTATGCGCGACACATGTTCACCGAAGCGAATACGTGAAGTAAAGTAATGTGATCCCTAGTAACCCCTGTCACACAGGTGCTGAGTTCAAACTATAGTACTATCGTTGCTAGAGGCGGTCTAGTGTAACACTGTATAAGCATAGTAACAAGCATTCAACAAATCACATATAGCATGCGGGAGCGGTTAGCGTTTATAAAGTGTTTGCGTTGTGTGTTGTGTTTTGATATAGAACGTATGTAACACCCAAAAGTGCGTTAAACGAAAATGGGTTCGAGTATACTCACAGAACGTGTATTAATCAAGAAACACGATCCTTAATGGATTGAAGGGAGCGTCGGGTCAGCCTGCGTACGGGAACAGAAGCATAAGTCCTCCAGAGTGCTGAAACGGTCGGAAATCGAAGTGTCGGTGGGAGAACAGAAGCTTCGTACGAAGCTGGTGCCTTCGTACGAAGGGGCCCTTTGTACGAATGTGGGTCTTCGTACACGTGCTGCTTCCGTTGTCCAAAATCGAGTGTCTTCGCGTCGTCTTCGTAAAATCGAGTGTTCATCCCTCCAACTTTAAGCTATTGATTGAGCTTAGAGTCGGAGAGGTCTTTGATTGTGTCACGAATGGAAATTGGGCTGTGTTGTGTAAAACCAGTGCCTTCGTACGAAGCTGGCTTCGCACAGAACAGTCCAGTTCACAAAAGTGGCTGTTTTTGGCCTTCGGTGTTGTTTTTCGCCTGAATCAGATGTGTTTCCAAGTTCAATTCGAGACGGTCCCGACCTCATTCCACTATTCAGTGAACGAAATACTTGTCGTTTTTGGTCCGGTTTGGTGGAAAAATCAACTGATTTCTAACTTGGGAAGCCGAAGCTAGTCCGAATACACCCGGTTAAATGTAGATCAGAGGTGGAAGAAGAAGTTTTAATGAAAAAGATGAAGGATTCTTGCGTAAAGCAGGAATTTATGAAGAAAAGAAGAAGTTAAGTGAAAAGTTAATTCTTTTTATGTAAAAACAGAAGATTTTAGGTGAAAACGTAGTGATTCTTGTGAAAATCGAAGTGGAAAACGTTGTATAATCGAAGAAAACAGTTAAATCTTACTTGAAAATGGTCTGGGTCAGCAATTCGGCGGAGTTTCGGCTTAGAATCAGCAAGTGAGAAATGAATGAGGAGGGCTTGGGTATTTATAGGGAAAGTGGGTTCGCACAAGGGCCTTGGTTCGAACAGGCTGCCTTCGTACGAAGGCAGTGCCTTCGTACGAAGCTGCCCAACTTCGAACTAAGGTGTTGTTTTATGCATCCTTTTCCTCGTTTCGTGTGTAAGATGCTCGTTTGATGTGCTTCGTTGCGTTGGATAGTATTGGTACATTAAGTATTTTAGTATAATACCGAGTTTCGAGTTGCGTTGCGTTGCGTTTTAGAGCGATAAATTGAGTTGTGCGAGTAGTGTTGAGTTTGCGTTGCGATAGCGTTTGCGAGTAGTCCATCCACATAATAAACACACACACAAATAAGACATGCAAGAACACACACACATGACATTACTACTAGTGATAACAACGTGTTTTATTGTAAAGCGTGTTAGTCGCGGTGAGTGAAGGCGAAGGCGTATCATAACCATATAAACAAACACGGCAATTTAAATAGCATAATTCTCTGTAAATCGTGTTGTGTAAGCGTTGCGAATATAAAGCGTTTAGATGTATAGCGGTGCGGTGTGATGTGATGAAAAAGTATTTAGTTTAACATAACCCTTTGTTTATATCGAATCCCGGGATTCAAGATGGTTACAATATAGAAACAAAACAACGGGTAACTATCCGAAAAGTCGGGTTGTTACACTGAACATGACAATGATTTGTTCATCAATATAGGGTTTGACTTTTATACACAAGGTTAGTTATCTTCAAAGTCTCGTTGAAATGGTACAAAAACACGATAAATCACAAAATACAATACAATGTCAATAAATTAACTATAATAAAATTATCAACATTTGTGAAGAGTGTTATTTTTTTGTCTTTTGTATATATTTTACCCCTAAACTTTTAGCATTGATACTTACAATCCTTTAACTTTCTAAAGACTTTACAATCATATGTTTTGACATAATTTTTCCTCAAAATGAGTTTGGTTGAATATATTAGGTTATTATGCTTATTATTATATACATTTTCAGTTGTTTTACGTTTTAACATAACTTTTTTCCGAAAATGAGTCGAGTCAAATATAATACATTTTTGTGGTTATTTTTATGTACGCTTTCAACTGGTCTACGTTTTGACGTAAGTTTTGTTCAGAAACGAGTCGGTTTAAATATAATACGTTTTCATTAGACGATATAAATTCGAGTCACTTTACGTTTGGACACCGCCGCAGGGCGCCGTACCATTCTTTAACTTAAAAAACACTATTTTTTTCTTGCTTATTTGTATGCACGTTTCGGTATAAATTTAAGTTGGTTTATGCTTCGACATAAATATTTTCGAAAATATGTTGGGTCAAATATGATATGTTTTAGTGCTTATTTAATGTCGTTTTCAGTTGGTGTACATTTTGACTTTTTTCGGAAACCAATCGAGTCAAATATAATACATTTTCATTAGAATTCGAGGTACTCCGAGTCTCAAAGCCACGACAACGTGTTACGTTTTCATTTAAATTTTGTTAAAAATCGGATCACCCCAGCCGCGGAGCGCAGATGTAACCCACTAGTATAATACAATGCTAAGGAAAAACACATGAATCGGAAAAAAGACACAATGAACAATGAACAATGAAGAAAATAAAAAGAAAAGCACAATGCCAAATAAAAATACACAATTGTATAAACAAAAATTGTAAATCTACAATCTAACAATCAAAAGGCGAAAACCTAAAATCTAAGATCGTAGATTTCGACAAGACGGTTTCAATACCGATAGAATGAGTTTAATTTGAGTTAGTTTGATATGCTTCCTAGTTTTAGGAGACTGTATTTGAACCTTTTCCTATATATGTAATCAACTCGTGGAATGTGACGCGCCCTGTGGCGATTCGGTTTTGAACATCTAAACGTAGGTAAAAAAGCATGTCGCAATGGTATATTCTGTAATCATAAAAAAATTACGTCGCTGTAAACTGAATATTAAGAAAAACGAAAGCAATCAAAACATAGATACAAAAAGCATGTTACAATGGTGTATTTAGATATCAAGAAAAATGTCACGTGGTAGTAACCATGAATGTTAAAAATACAAAAGCGTATTTTAAAATAAAGTAGTAAAAAAATATTATATTTGACCCAACTCGGTTTCGGATAAAATTTATGTTGAAACTTAGACGGGATTGGTTTCGAATAAAATTTCTACCCAAACGTAGATGTAACCATGTCTCAACGGTATATTCAGAATGTACGTAAACGTTTTATGTTTAAAATTATTAAAGAAAAAAATATATGTAAGATTGGTTATCAAGATTAAAACAAAAAGGTTAAAAAAGATCAAGTGTATTTGTGCAAGTGAAGGTCATGTGTCCAAGTAAAAAAAATAAGGAAAATACATTTTAAGATAACCAAAGTTAAAAACTCTTTTTAGTTTAATGCATATTGTAGAACTCTAAAATGAGAGTAAATTTGTCATTCAAATAATAATTACACTTTAGTCATCTCATCTTACTTACATTTTAATTCCCTCATCTTTCATCATATTAAATATTAAATATAATTAGTTAATAATTACGCTTTATCCCATGTAAAAAACTAATTAATCCTATGATTTTTAAACGACCATAAAACCAACGAAACCGAACCGAAACCAAGTAAAAAACTTGATATGTTACGTGATTAACAGTGTCTAGGAGTGAGCAACAACTGAATTGTTAACCAAAAACCGACGAAACCAAATCAAAAACTGAAAATCGATTAACCAACAACCGGTTATCATTTTTTTGTACCCTCGTTTAACCAAAATTAGCAGAACCGAACCTTTCACATTTTCATATATTTCTAGCTGAAGGGGTATGGTCCCAAAAAACCACGCGAACCTTCCTACAGGTCGCGCGCGAGATCATACTCCTTACTCAGCAAGAGGTTTAATCCCAGGCTCGCGCGGGTTACTTCAAGAAGGACTAACCCCGCGTGAGGTCTGAACAAGAAGAGAGCCTCAACTTCAACACTTAGTATTCTGAATAAGAGCCTTCAACAACCATAACCCTGCGCGGGCTACTTACGTGCTCAGGAAGGGTGGCGCAGGGCTAAGGCGCAAGGCCAATTCAAAAGGTGCAAGTGGCAGAATAAAAGGGCCAATCAGCGTCCTCCAAGCTGTGCTCAATCGTGCTCCACGATCGTCTGACGTGCAGGAGACAGCGAGTACACAAGGACGCCTACGCGACACCAATCAAAGGGCAGCGACAACTGCCCCACGATCTCCACTCGCCTGCTGATGGCAGAGGAACAACAAGGCCGACAACAAGACACGTGGCTCCAATCACGGTGCGCCAGCACCAGATATCTTCTAGAAGACACTAACGGTCGACACCAGTGAGACAAGGAGCATATCCTCTAAGTTGTCGCCTTCCGGCCCAAGGCCCATCAGCCCAACTCCTCTTACACCTCTCCGGCTATAAATAGGAACCTCCATACACATGTTGATTCATTATGTTCTCTTCACTCTCACTCTTAACACACACTTATTTCCTCAAAGCAGGTACTTATTCTCACGCCGGAGTCTGGTTAAGAGGGAAACCCCCATATTCCCCTCTTAACGAGCTAACGGAGTTCTGTTTTGCAGGATAATCGGATCATTAAGGAGCTCAGGAAAGTTTAAGAAGATTAACCACTATGAAAGGAACATAAACCAAACTAATTAACTCTAAAATTAGTTATGTGTTTCTGCTTTGGCGCCCACCAATTTTCACAATCACTTTCATCTTCTTTTTCTGAGTTTTTTTCCGAGTTTTTGTGATTTTCTTGATCATGGCTGGTCAAGGGATCATTCCTGATTTCGGTTTTGGCATGAACTCTAACGCAGGTCCGGTTGAGTACAATCATAATGTCCAAATCCAACCTGCCGAAGAACTAGGCGAAATCGAAATAACGAACACAGGGGGACCCCGGCGAGCATCACTCGCATCACTCAAACGGTAACCCCAGGAAGCAATGATGCCGGTCCTTCAAACCCAGCTCCAAATCCAAACATTTCGGCGCTACTTGGGCTACCAGAAGGCGAAACTCTAGCCTCATGGTACGCCAAGCAAATTGCTACCATTAATGCTGCGTATCAGTCTTTGAGCGCACAACAACAAGTTCTGCAAGCTGAACCATCCTTGTTCACACCTTCGGGTCCGAGTCAGGGGCGCGCCAGATACCCCCACAGCAGAATATCCAAGGAAGAACTAACAGACCTCCCCCCATGAGAAGGCCAAGCATGCATGACACGCGCGACACACGGGGAGAAACAGAAAGCTACTATGACTATCCGTTAAACGTTCAAAGAGGTCCAGTTTATAGCCGGCTCGGGGTGCGCAACATGAACAACGAGTGGGATGATACGGATCCAAATGATCCAACTTGGCAAGATGACGAAGGATCTTCAGTCTTCAACCGGTTGCAAAAGAACCATGAATATTACAAACCAAGGCAGCACATTGTATATAGCGAAGAAGCAGAGCGAGACTTCCGCCTCGCCTATAGACCAGCCGAAGCTGCCGAACATTCGAAATTCATTCCAAAGATTGACAGCAGTTGAAGAAAGGCAGTCAACACAATCGATAACGAGGCAGCACGCCGTCTTGACTTGGACACAGTCAACACAATCGATAACGAGGCAGAGCGCCGTCTTGACTTGGACTTACTCGAAGAAAGGCGCGAAATAACGCGAATCAAAGAAGCCAAGTACAAGACACGGCTGGAGAGGTACTACAATGCAAGAGTGCGCATTTGTACCTTCACTCCAGGAGAGTATGTCTTCAGAGACAATGAAGCTTCGAATGCTGAACGCCCCAGAAAGCTAGCACCCAAGTGGGAAGGCCCATACTTGGTACATGAGGTGCTAGGAAAGGGGGCATACAAGTTGCGCACTCTGGATGGATACATCATCCCGCGCACGTGGAACGCGCAACAACTGCGCAAGTGTTATATGTAGCTACTCTCGGCCTTGCGCCTTTATCCACTCATGTCGGCCACGCGCCTCTCTTAATTTCCTATGTTGGCTAAACGCCCTTGATTTTACTTACATGCGATGTATGTTGGCCTAAGCGCCAGTTTCTTAATTAATGAAAGCATATGCCTTATGTTTTCTTTTATCATGATGACTTCTACGTTACAAATGCATGTTAAACTTTTGATTAGCACGAAAACACTTCAGTAAATTACGAGCTCTTGAGTTATGCCTCCAAGGTCTTCCGCGAACATAGCACGAGACCGGGCAGTTACACTCGCACAAGAGCCACACTTGCATTTATTCGCGCTAACTTAACCAAAGTTTCTAACAACAGTGCAATAATTGTAACTGGACAAAGGGAAAGCAAACATAAACATCATATTCAACAAGCGCAACCGCGCAATAGTTACATAGAATAACAAACATCAGCAGTTCGAATCAAAATAAGCGCAACCGCGCAATGTGTTACATTTAACATCTAAAAAAAATTACAAGGCACAAATCTTGTCAACGCTACCTACTCATCACCATCACCATCACCATCGCCATCACCATCGCCATCACCATCGCCATCACCATCACCGTCACCATCACCATCATTTCCAGCTGGTTTTTCATCAGACAACTCCACAGTCTCTGGAGGGTCAAGAATCTGCTTCAACCGTTGGCACCAGTCGTCATGCTCCAGTGCCTTTGCGACCAAATCCATCACAGGCAATGATAGATGGTCATAAGCCTTTTTAGCGCGGGCTAATGCAGCATCAGCCTGATCAGTCACTGAGCAATGACTAACACCGAACTCCTATCCTATTGCTTCTTCAACATGCTACGCACACTCTAGATAACCTCCACGGTGACCAACCGCGCGTGAGGCATCTATGAGAGAAGCAACAGCTTCATCCAGTTCTCCAGCATTCAGGATAGAGTTGGCCATCTACAACAAAAGCAAGGAATAAGAAATAGGTTTTAATAAATAAAGCCTAAGTTAAGAAGAGAACCATACCAGAACTACTCCTCTGCCACGCATCCACTCAGCCTCGGCAACCAGCGTGCCAACAATTTCTTGAGCCTCGGAGTAGTTGTTCTGCGTTATGTTAAGGGCAGATGTACTCATGTCTCGCGCCTCCTCAGCTTTTTGCCTGGCCTCCTCAGCAGAAACAACTTTCCCTCTCTCAGCTTCAAGGTCAATTTCCAAGGACTCACTTTTGTCAGTTTGCTCTTGCAAACGGCGTTTCAACTCTGCAATCTCAACGTCCTTAGCCGCAAGGTCTTTGTCCTTACTAGAGACCTGCGCCTTTCAACTCAGCCTGCAGAGGGAAAAACAAACTTAGTTAATTTCACAAGCAAAAAGCATAAAGGGAAGAAGGGATAACAATGATCAGACCTCAACATGCTCTCTATCGGCTTGAACATCTTCAACCTTCCCTTTAAATTCAGCTACTTGACCCTCAAGTTCGGTAATCTTGGCTCGGGCTGCATACATACGCTGATTATCTTTCTCACAAATTTTCTTCCTGTCAGCATGCTCCTTCGCCAGAAGATCTTCAGCAGCACGAAGCTTGCCCCGAAGGCCTTCACGGCCCCACTCTTCTGACTTCTTATCAGCCTCAAACTTTGCCTTCTCTTCGGCAAATGCAGCCTTCGCCTTCTCATACTCCTTAACCTGCTTCAACAAGCGCTCGCGGTATTTTTCCCACTCAGTTCGCTCTCTAACCATCGTGCGCCACTCCCGCACGATCTGGTGGTTGGCGGCACGAGTGTTGGCTTCCCCAACAACATAAGCGTGATACAATGCATCGTGAGTTCGCGCCCTCTGACGATTGATCTCACCGGGGGGAAGGAATTCAGGAACTAGTCGCGACATGGCGCGAACTCTAAGAAAATGTCCTTTTGCTTCAAACCCCAAGGAGCTCGGTGGGGAGCATCGCCGCGAGCCTCCTCTATGTAAGTTTTATAATAAATATCGCCCACAGTGTCAGTAGGGCCGATAGTAGACTGCGGTATAGACCCTCCAGCGCCACCGGAGCTCGCGCCACCTGCAGCAGTGGTTTTTTCCTTATGAATAGCAGAACCTGATCCCCCAGTAGTAGAAGTTACTTGAGCAGTCCGAACGGGGGCATCAACCTGCGCAGGTTTAGTCGGCTTCTCAATCTCGGGACCTTTCCTTTTCTCATGAACGGGCTGGTCAGCCCCGTGATATGAACGACCTCCGGACCCTGCGCTTTTTCATGAGCAGTAGTAGAAGCGGCCTTGCTCTCCTTGGGATCGCCACCAACAGGCTTCTCAAAAGCCTTCTTTTTCTCCTTCTCCTTTTCAACGGCCTTGTCAACTGGCTTCTCGGCAGCTTTCTTTTTCTCCTTTTCAGACTCTAACCCAGCAGCCTTGAGTAGCCTGATTATGATTTTAGTCTTCTTCAGCGCCGACTCTTGAGGATCTTTAAACACAACACCCTTCTTTTCAGGGGTTTTCTTCTTGGCTTCTGCAGAAACCAAGTGTTAAAAAAGGTGGGGGCAACAAAGAAAATAAGTTAAGTCAAAAAGCTAACCGGGAGAGAATTTATAGAGAGAGCGCAGATTGCTCTGTTTCCCGATTACAGGAGCTCCACCAGCCTTCTGCACCACAGAAGCACCAGTAGTGGTTTCCCTACTCCTTTTCCTGCCTATCAACTTCTCAGCAGGTTCTTCTTCCTCTTCTCCCTCCTCTTCGTCTTCAAGCGCGCCAGAGGACGGAGTAGCACCAGCATCAGGGTTCCGAGAACCCGCGCTCCCAGAGCTCTTCGAACCAGCGGCGCCGGTTTTCTTCTCGCCTACGCGCGACAAACCTTCAAGTGAGTCACTGATAAAAACATAATCTTCCAAGTTACTCTGGCGAAAGCGTAGAGTACCTTTATCAGCAGCACCGGAGGCCGCGCGGCTACTCTCACCCTTTTTGCTGGTCACATCAGCATCAATGTTAATAATTTTCTTCTTCTTTGACTTCTTCTTCTTCTCCTCTGGGTCAATCCCGAGGTCGCACAACACACCTACAAAGATGTTAGACCAGGAACTTAGTTCCCCATTTGAAGACCCCACACACTCCTCGCTGGAAAGATAGACAATCTCTTTCCCAGCAGAAGTCATAGCGCGCAAAGGTCGGGGGTTAGGTATATGCGCACCTTCGATTGAAGTTGGTGGATTGGCAAAAGCTCGAGCAACGGGGTACATGAAGTGAACTTTAATCTCTTCATACCAATACTGATCCCCTGCTTCCAACGGGCGCACCCCCATGGACCCACCAAAGGTGGGGAAGGCAGCCTGCCAAAGATACGCTTCTACAATCAAAGTCGACAAGTTAAGCGCAGGAAAATCACAAAAAAGAGGGAGAAGTAATCAAAGAAGTAACTAACCTTTATCTTCAAACTTCAAAACCGGAACTTCCTTGCTCTCCGCCGGCCACTGATCACTCATCCACGCCGCCACCAGAACGTTTTCACCAAAAACCCGATTAGGTGTAGGATTGAGCTTCAAATACCAACCCTCCTTCTTGGGAATCGCTAGCTCCTCCTTCTCGATCACATCAGTCCATGAACGGAAGGTCATGGCTATCGACATCACCTCCTCGCGAATAAAGAAGAACTTCTGTTTCCAGTCATGGAAACTCTTGGGTGGATTCAACAAGATCTTCTTAGCTGCGCCCCGATTACCGAAGGAATAGAACCCCATGTTCCTGATGAGCTGATAGAACACCCGGAATTTCTCAACCGTGGGCTCTATATCATGGGCCCGGCATAAAAACTCAAAATGCCGTACCCTAACCATGTCGGGTGGGCTCATCTGTGAAATATGAAACCCATAATACTAAAGTATATGGGCCATGAAGTTCGTCGCCGGCAACCGGAAGTTGCCCTGTAAAAAGAAATCCTCGAAAAGCGTAATATATCTTGGCGGTGCATCAGCAGCAGTCTGGTTTTGACCGGGATATCTGGCATCCCATTCCGGTGGAAACCGAAAACCTCTTGTAATCTGTTCAAATAAACCCAGGTCCCATTTGAGGACACGGAGGGGACCTTCTTCCCCTGGGTTTTCTTCTTGTGGATGTTCTTCAGCCATGGATGTTCAAGCAGAAAGTTCGAATATCTTCTCAAGAAACTTGAAGATCTGCTATTGTGTTCTTCAAGGGTTTGAAGATTCAAAGAAAATTCGAGAGCAAATAAAAGGAAACGATGGCAACAAACTAAGAAGAAAGATGATCTACCCTCACCCCTTATCGGATATATATACCCATCGCATTTAATGCGATGGGTAAACGTGCCGAGATCACCGCGCACGTGACCAATCTGAAGACGCCACGTAAGACGGGATTCTCAGAGTGACGATTATCACGCGCACGTGGGTCTCACTCTCCTGATGGAAAGCCGAACCGTCATGGACACCTTGATGACAACCATGTCAGCAGTCAAATCAAACGTCGCCTTCAACGACATTTGCACCAACCGTCAGAATTCAAAATTCGAGGCTTTTCCCGCCCAAAATTACTACAAACTTCATACAGAAGTTACTCAGGCTGCGTAACTTTATGTAGTATTCAATGACCTGCGCGTTAACATCCAAAAAGCAGTGAAGCATCATCAGCCAAGTCCGGTAGTCGCGCCGTAGTAACTGATAAACAATTACACGCGCGCATTCTACCAAAACCAAGCAAAAATTTTTTCATAACTAGTAACTTTCTTTTTTCTAAGTCTAGAGCTCCAACCACTTACTTCGCACATGGTGCAGCACTGGACTGGGGACTTGAAGGGGTATGGTCCCAAAAAATCACGCGAACCTTCCTACAGGTCGCACGCGAGACCATACTCCTTACTCAGCCAGAGGTTCAATCCCAGGATCGCGCGGGTTACTTCAAGAAGGACTAACCCCGCGCGAGGTCTGAACAAGAAGAGAGCCTCAACTTCAACACTTAGCATTCTGAATAAGAGCCTTCAACAACCATAACCCTACGCGGGCTACTTACGTGCTCAGCAAGGGTCACGCAGGGCTAAGACACAAGGCCAATTCAGAAGGTGCAAGTGGCAGAACAAAAGGGCCAATCAGCGTCCTCCAAGCTGTGCTCAATCGTGCTCCATGATCGTCTGACGTGCAGGAGACAGAGAGTACACAAGGATGCCTATGTGGCACCAATCAAGGGGCGGCGACAACTGCCCACGATCTTCACTCGCCTGCTGATGGCAAAGGAACAACAAGGCCGACAACAAGACACGTGGCTCCAATCACGGTGCGCCAGCACCGGATATCTTGTAGAAGACACTAACGGTCGACACCAGTGAGACAAGGAGCATATCCTCTAAGTTGTCGCCTTCCGTGTCACACCCCAACCAATGGCGGAATCATCGGAGTGGGACTTGTTCAAGATTGTAAGAGACTTCATAACACTATTTGTGACAATATTTAATTCAACCGATTTCATTTCATAAATAAATTGTCAAACATTACAAAAAAATCCAAATACAACATTGTACAACATAACATAACCAAAATTGATACAATACTTTAAACCTAACGTCTAAGTGAGTATCTAGGCATCTTTTGCTAATCCATTTCTTAGAATCATCAATCATCAACCTATAACATGTTTAAAATACAATTCAATGCAAAAGCAAAGGCGAGTATACAAGTTTAAGAATAAGTATAAGTATAAAGTTTAAAACGAATCCACATGGCAACTTAGTTTATACAAGATCAACCTAACATGGCATGCAATATTTCTAGCCAATCCTCTGTTTACGCAAGAAAGTTTAGTTAATTTGACATGACCACAAGTTTAAGGGGGGCGGTGCGTTACTCCTATAGCGCTATACATGTCAAATGGAGGCTCGTGAAAGCTAATGACTAAAACATATCACATAAGTATGGTCCACGTAAGCATCAAATATCACAACATAGTATTCATGTATAAGGATTGTTTTCGTGCATTACATAAAGAATAAGTTTAAGTGTAGTTTAATAGTTAAACATGTTACACCCTAAAAAGTGGTAAACATAAAAGGGGGTTGCGAGTATACTCACAAAATTTGCATATGCTTTCCGATTATCCAATGAGACGAAGTTGATAAGGTTAGAATGTTGAATATGTTCGTGTAGGGATTTAGGAAGTTAAAACACAAGAATATAGGTATTCGAAAGTAATCATCCTTTAACACCAAGTACTTGTTCTTGACACTATGAAACCTCAAGGGTTAATGTTTTCATGAGTAATATACTCATTAGAATCGTAACAAGTCTTATGTCTTAGATGATGTTATTCTAATATCTTGACGAATGAACACAAGTCCATCATCAAGGGTTCGAATAGTATATATATGTATAAGTATTATATGTATTATTTAGTCCATTAGTCAAGCATGAGGTAGAAGATAAATCTTCATTTAGGTACCTCTATTGTGTCATAGAATTCATGTAGGAGGTAGAAGAACAAGCTTCCATTTAGGTACCAGTTATGGTTCACCACTACACTTGATGTAAAAACATACAATGAGGGTCATGAACTAATATCAATACAAGAATAAGAAACAACTATACTAAGAGAAATCATCAAGTAATGTGGGGATTCTATGTTGGACAACCCAAGTTGGTCCATAATCACACCTTCATCAAGCTTGAAGCTTGAACTTGACTTGTAGGTTAAAAACCCTAAATAAAACAGAAAGTATTTGAGGATTAACCTCTGATTTTGTATGTCTCAGCCCCGTTTTTAAGCTTAACTAACCTTGGAAGAGGTTATAAGCATAAGGACGTGGGTTTGAGTGAGTTAAACTCAAGTTTGCACAAGTATAAACAATGTTTAGTAAAAACAGTGAACTTTGGAGCCTATTTGCCAGAGTTCCAGGGACTTATTCTCTGCGAAATACCCATGGAATCGAAGCTAAGGTCAAGCCAAACGTTCTGGAAAAAGAATGAGCTAAAACGGATGAGAAATGAAGAAGTTATGCTCACTTTAGTGGAGCTTGATGTTTCTGCTCGAACCTGCACTTTCAGCTACGAACTCGGGTGTTTTAGAGAGTGTTGAGAGTGTTTCTAAAGTGTAAAAGACTTGGGAGGCCTTAGGTATTTATAAGGAAGGATTAGGGTTGTGTTAGTTGAGTAATTAATAAAAGTAGGTGGTAGTTTAAAATAAATAAATAAAATAAAACTTGTTCTTTTTGCCTTGTGACTTGCGACCGAACTGGCTGTTAACAGCCATGTGATTTCCTCTTTTTTTTTTTTGTGTGTTTAGCTAACTAAGTTAGATAAAGTATTTTAATATGTTATGTTATTTAAATAAATCATATAACTACCCATTTTAATCAAGGGTAACATTAAGTGATGGCTTTTAACATTCAAAAGAACAATTTAAAACACCTCCCCATGATCTGCGATCAGGAGGCTCTTACCATTTTATCAATTTGGTTCCTTTATGTTGATTATTTTGGCATATTACATACTATAATATAATATGTACTACTAATGAGAACATATAATTAAAAGTGATCATATATGAATTCAGCCATAATCTTTTTGTTGCTGTTGGTATCGATTGGCCATAAGGCCTTTTAGAATATTTTATGTTTCCTATTTTTTTGTTTAAAATAAGTATATTATATATTGCTAATATTAATTAATTTCTTAATATATATATATATATATATTAATGTTTAATTTATACAAAAATATAAAATTAAATAAGTTTGTATAAAATAAAGTATAGGTTCCGTATTGTGAACGTATAATCAAGTGTTTGCACATATAGGATATCTAGAATCATTCATTGATTGTAAGTTACGCATGTGTTTACAAGGGTACGAGTATGAATCAAATATATGTATGATTTGAATGAAAAACAAGTACAACTAATAAAAAAAATAAAATGACCAAGTTTTGTTATAATTAAAGCATCGGATGCTAATGATTAGTGTCAGAATAAGATTTTGAAAGAATACGAGTTTTCTAAAAATAGAAATACGAAAAGAGCGGGGCGTTACAGTCTCCACTCCTTTAGAAAATTTCGTCCCGAAATCTATTCAAGAGGAAGGCTTGAAAAAGTTTTGGCAATAAGGTGATTATTTAGAATTGAGACTTGGAAAATTTGAAACGTTTTGAAAAGTATGAAGTTTTGGAGAACGACAAGGCCTAGTACTTTGAATAAAGTGATAACGGTCTACTAATTACGTCTATATAAGAAATAAGAATAGGAAGACGGTTTAACAAACTTGATTGCCAACGAGGTTCGTATAAAAGACAAAAATAATGGAGAATACTAGAAGTATAGAAGTGGATGATTGATTCCTAATAAACGAATGCAGGTATAAGAATGATATAAGTATTAGATAGACGAAAGTAGCGTGTTAAAGATGAAGTCTCGTCGTGGATAATCGGATATAATACGTTTGTGAGTTGTTTAAAGTTTGTATTAGGTCCAAAGGCCTGCAAAACACTGAATTTCTCATGGCGCGTTTTATGAAATTTTAGTAACATGGTGAAAACACTTATATATAGGAAGTACCAGCGGCGTATCCACCATGTTTTGACCACATTACGCCCGTTTCGTATTCGGTGTCATGTTACATTTCGTGTCTTACCATACACAGTAGTACACTCTAGGGTTCTCATGCGCTTATCACTATAATCCCGTGTGCACCCGCGATTATATTGATCGTCGCATGATCCGCATAGCTTGTACTAGTTGTGTGTGAATTAGGGTATACCGTATACATAATTTAAAAATTAAGAATGTGTACGTGTAAGAATGTAGTATGTAAGCAAGTCCATGCTTAAGTATGTATGAGACCCACGTAAGCAAATCCCTCGGATTACGCTTGCGTACGGGTACGAATGTATGAATCATGAGTATGAATGAAAGTGTGAGCATAGATATAAGTTTAAGTATGAATATGCACATGAGTATGAGTATAGACATAAAACGTACGAGTAGTACGAGTATAAGTATAAGCATAAAACATATGAGTGTGAAGGTAGCACGATTAATAAAAATTACGTATACAGCGTATGTTGAAGTATAACGAATTCGGGCATATAAAATGCTTGAGAAGTTTGAATATGTAAGACGAATGATATGAGCGAACTCATCGCGAGGTAACGATTAAAACGTGTATGATGATTTACATGTATAGTTGTTTAAGCGAAATGTCGCGTTTATTGAATCAAAATAGGTTGAGTTGAATTGGAAGGTAGAATATAGTTTGTGAATGTAAAAGTATTCATTGGTTAAGCATAACGTACTTTGTAATGAATGAAATGCTACTTTTGTTTTAAAAAGAGTTTACGTATGTGAAGATTGTCGGTCCCCATGAAGTCTTCTAGCCCACGTGTTTTGAAATTTGAATGACGAATTATACGGTGTAGAAAAAGGTTTTCGTAAATGACGGGTTTGCTTTATTTGCATCAAAACAAGGAATTTTGAATTTTGAAGGTTCTTGTGAAAACGTCGATCCTTAGAAAAGAAAGTTAGCAAAAGGGCTTAGTGATTGTTTAGGAAAGGAAAAAAAAATCTTAACAAATGATTTGTTGATGTTGAAAAGCGTCTTTGGTAAACGTTCGTATAATATCTATAAGACCTTATAAGTATATGAGGAAAGTTTAGTATGGTGATATAACTTGAGTGTGTTTTAGTGATTAAGTCGAATTTGAAGTTCATGGGCCAGAGACTCATTGGACCGATTAAATTGATAGGTAGCATTCCGTAAGGTTTTGAAATTCGGGAAATAAAACGTTTTAAGACATGATTAAGATTCTCGCGTATATGAGTTGAGTGAAAATAGATTGTGGAATAAGAAGTACATTCGGGAAAACAATGTATTTTGAAATCGGTATAAGTATGTATTTTGAATAATGATAAACGGTTTAGGTACAAACATGATCGGGTTTGCATAATAAAATATTGTGAAGGGAAGTTTTGGTAACGATAACCTAGGTAAGGGAATCACCCCTAACTCGTTGGTGAGGTCTTTTTTTTTTGAAAAAAGGAGTGGAGTTAATCGTCAAGGTAAGGAAATCACTCCTATCTAGATGGTATGTCTCCATTTGTTGTTACAAGGAATATGAATAGAATTACATGAAAACATGCATATGTAAAAAAAAAATCAATATGTTGCGTGTGTGAGAAGAAAATATCGAAAGTTAATTTGAATTTGAAAGATTGTATCGTATAAGATAAATAATAGAAACACACATTTGATTAAAATTTGGATGGTTCCAAAAACGGAACTTTGACTAACCAAAGTGGTCGAAAAGTCTTTCGAATTCGAGGAGCATGCTTTGGCCTAATAGGTGAAATACTCTCGCCAACAAGTCGATTAACGGTATCTGCCCTTCCGGTTACTACATGTCCTAAATCAATCGAAATTTCGAGACTTGGCGGGATTATGAAAAATCAACGAATGGAACTAGTCGACAAGGTGCGGGTTTCACCCCTAACTTGGCGATTTCGTATCCTAAGTGTGGTTGGTACTCGTCGGGTCAAAATTTAATTTCAACACTATGACGAGGGTCCACTAGAGTTTGAATTGGAAATTTACCATTTAGATGTGGATTTCACTCCTAGCTAAATGGCGAAATTTCGTGCAAAAAAAAAAAGAAAAATAATAATAATAATAATAAGCGGGATGAGAGTCATTCACCAAATTGTGGGTTTCACGCCTATTTTGGTAAACTTGTCTCTTTTGTATAATACGAGTGTTTGTGGATTTAGAGTAGTCGAGTAAAATGTATGAGGAAAAGCGTACGTTGTGGATTAAACAAACAAGTATAATCATGTCAGGAATGGCACATAAAGAACGAAATATTAAAACAAATATTAACACATAATGAAACATGTATTAACACATAACAATAGCATGTCAAGTATGATACATAAGTATAAAACGACATATTTGTTTAAAAGGCTCAAAAAGAATAAATAAGAAACATATAAAGTGACATGCATGTAGCAAAACATAAAAATAAGGCTCTAAAACTATAGACTAGGTAAAAGCATTCCTACTTTTCCTAATTCCCTATAGTTATGGCTCTAATACCAATCTGTCACACCCCAACCAATGGCGGAATCATCGGAGTGGGACTTGTTCAAGATTGTAAGAGACTTCATAACACTATTTGTGACAATATTTAATTCAACTGATTTCATTTCATAAATAAATTGTCAAACATTACAAAAAAAATCCAAATACAACATTGTTCAACATAACATAACCAAAATTGATACAATACTTTAAACCTAACGTCTAAGTGAGTATCTAGGCATCTTTTGCTAATCCATTTCTTAGCATCATCAATCATCAACCTGTAACATGTTTAAAATACAATTCAATGCAAAAGCAAAGGCGAGTATACAAGTTTAAGAATAAGTATAAGTATAAAGTTTAAAACGAATCCACATGGCAACTTAGTTTATACAAGATCAACCTAACATGGCATGCAATATTTCTAGCCAATCCTCTGTTTACGCAAGAAAGTTTAGTTAATTTGACATGACCACAAGTTTAAGGGGGGCGGTGCGTTACTCCTATAGCGCTATACATGTCAAATGGAGGCTCGTGAAAGCTAATGACTAAAACATATCACATAAGTATGGTCCACATAAGCATCAAATATCACAACATAGTATTCATGTATAAGGATTGTTTTCGTGCATTACATAAAGAATAAGTTTAAGTGTAGTTTAATAGTTAAACATGTTACACCCTAAAAAGTGGTAAACATAAAAGGGGGTTGCGAGTATACTCACAAAATTTGCATATGCTTTCCGATTATCCAATGAGACGAAGTTGATAAGGTTAGAATGTTGAATATGTTCGTGTAGGGATTTAGGAAGTTAAAACACAAGAATATAGGTATTCGAAAGTAATCATCCTTTAACACCAAGTACTTGTTCTTGACACTATGAAACCTCAAGGGTTAATGTTTTCATGAGTAATATACTCATTAGAATCGTAACAAGTCTTATGTCTTAGATGATGTTATTCTAATATCTTGACGAATGAACACAAGTCCATCATCAAGGGTTCGAATAGTATATATATGTATAAGTATTATATGTATTATTTAGTCCATTAGTCAAGCATGAGGTAGAAGATAAATCTTCATTTAGGTACCTCTATTGTGTCATAGAATTCATGTAGGAGGTAGAAGAACAAGCTTCCATTTAGGTACCAGTTATGGTTCACCACTACACTTGATGTAAAAACATACAATGAGGGTCATGAACTAATATCAATACAAGAATAAGAAACAACTATACTAAGAGAAATCATCAAGTAATGTGGGGATTCTATGTTGGACAACCCAAGTTGGTCCATAATCACACCTTCATCAAGCTTGAAGCTTGAACTTGACTTGTAGGTTAAAAACCCTAAATAAAACAGAAAGTATTTGAGGATTAACCTCTGATTTTGTATGTCTCAGCCCCGTTTTTAAGCTTAACTAACCATGGAAGAGGTTATAAGCATAAGGACGTGGGTTTGAGTGAGTTAAACTCAAGTTTGCACAAGTATAAACAATGTTTAGTAAAAACAGTGAACTTTGGAGCCTATTTGCCGGAGTTCCAGGGACTTATTCTCTGCGAAATACCCATGGAATCGAAGCTAAGGTCAAGCCAAACGTTCTGGAAAAAGAATGAGCTAAAACGGATGAGAAATGAAGAAGTTATGCTCACTTTAGTGGAGCTTGATGTTTCTGCTCGAACCTGCACTTTCAGCTACGAACTCGGGTGTTTTAGAGAGTGTTGAGAGTGTTTCTAAAGTGTAAAAGACTTGGGAGGCCTTAGGTATTTATAAGGAAGGATTAGGGTTGTGTTAGTTGAGTAATTAATAAAAGTAGGTGGTAGTTTAAAATAAATAAATAAAATAAAACTTGTTCTTTTTGCCTTGTGACTTGCGACCGAACTGGCTGTTAACAGCCATGTGATTTCCTCTTTTTTTTTTTTTGTGTGTGTTTAGCTAACTAAGTTAGATAAAGTATTTTAATATGTTATGTTATTTAAATAAATCATATAACTACCCATTTTAATCAAGGGTAACATTAAGTGATGGCTTTTAACATTCAAAAGAACAATTTAAAACACCTCCCCATGATCTGCGATCAGGAGGCTGTTACCATTTTATCAATTTGGTTCCTTTATGTTGATTATTTTGGCATATTACATACTATAATATAATATTTACTACTAATGAGAACATATAATTAAAAGTGATCATATATGAATTCAGCCATAATCTTTTTGTTGCTGTTGGTATCGATTGGCCATAAGGCCTTTTAGAATATTTTATGTTTCCTATTTTTTTGTTTAAAATAAGTATATTATATATTGCTAATATTAATTAATTTCTCAATATATATATATATATATATATATATATTAAGGGTGGGGTTCGGCTACAAAGTCCATTTTTCCTACAAAGTGTACAAAGTCATAAAACACCACAATTTCAGCCTTAAAACACACTCAAAACCCACAAATAACATAGTGAATATCACAAAAACACAATATTCAAACCCTAACAATCCACAATAACTTCAAACACACCATCGTAGAACTATAAACATAAAACACAACATGATAATCAACATAAAACACACTAATGTTACTCATTCGAAAATCAAAGCCTTATCATCCAAAACATAACACAAAACCCACGAATATGACGTTTTAGTAATATTCTCTTTGTTATTTGTGGGTTTTGAGTGTGTTTTATGACTGAAATTATGGTGTTTTGTGACTTTGTACACTTTGTAGGAAAAATAGACTTTGTAGCCAACTCCCACCCTATATATTAATGTTTAATTTATACAAAAATATAAAATTAAATAAGTTTGTATAAAATAAAGTATAGGTTTCGTATTGTGAACGTATAATCAAGTGTTTGCACATATAGGATATCTAGAATCATTCATTGATTGTAAGTTACGCATGTGTTTACAAGGGTACGAGTATGAATCAAATATATGTATGATTTGAATGAAAAACAAGTACAACTAATAAAAAAAATAAAATGACCAAGTTTTGTTATAATTAAAGCATCGGATGCTAATGATTAGTGTCGGAATAAGATTTTGAAAGAATACGAGTTTTCTAAAAATAGAAATACGAAAAGAGCGGGGCGTTACAGTCTCCACTCCTTTAGAAAATTTCGTCCCGAAATCTATTCAAGAGGAAGGCTTGAAAAAGTTTTGGCAATAAGGTGATTATTTAGAATTGAGACTTGGAAAATTTGAAACGTTTTGAAAAGTATGAAGTTTTGGAGAACGACAAGGCCTAGTACTTTGAATAAAGTGATAACGGTCTACTAATTACGTCTATATAAGAAATAAGAATAGGAAGACGGTTTAACAAACTTGATTGCCAACGAGGTTCGTATAAAAGACAAAAATAATGGAGAATACTAGAAGTATAGAAGTGGATGATTGATTCCTAATAAACGAATGCAGGTATAAGAATGATATAAGTATTAGATAGACGAAAGTAGCGTGTTAAAGATGAAGTCTCGTCGTGGATAATCGGATATAATACGTTTGTGAGTTGTTTAAAGTTTGTATTAGGTCCAAAGGCCTGCAAAACACTGAATTTCTCATGGCGCGTTTTATGAAATTTTAGTAACATGGTGAAAACACTTATATATAGGAAGTACCAGCGGCGTATCCACCATGTTTTGACCACATTACGCCCGTTTCGTATTCGGTGTCATGTTACATTTCGTGTCTTACCATACACAGTAGTACACTCTAGGGTTCTCATGCGCTTATCACTATAATCCCGTGTGCACCCGCGATTATATTGATCGTCGCATGATCCGCATAGCTTGTACTAGTTGTGTGTGAATTAGGGTATACCGTATACATAATTTAAAAATTAAGAATGTGTACGTGTAAGAATGTAGTATGTAAGCAAGTCCATGCTTAAGTATGTATGAGACCCACGTAAGCAAATCCCTCGGATTACGCTTGCGTACGGGTACGAATGTATGAATCATGAGTATGAATGAAAGTGTGAGCATAGATATAAGTTTAAGTATGAATATGCACATGAGTATGAGTATAGACATAAAACGTACGAGTAGTACGAGTATAAGTATAAGCATAAAACATATGAGTGTGAAGGTAGCACGATTAATAAAAATTACGTATACAGCGTATGTTGAAGTATAACGAATTCGGGCATATAAAATGCTTGAGAAGTTTGAATATGTAAGACGAATGATATGAGCGAACTCATCGCGAGGTAACGATTAAAACGTGTATGATG
Source organism: Helianthus annuus (assembly GCF_002127325.2). NCBI lineage: Eukaryota > Viridiplantae > Streptophyta > Magnoliopsida > Asterales > Asteraceae > Helianthus > Helianthus annuus. The sequence continues at coordinate 16,977,513 of NC_035448.2, read as the reverse complement.
ATTTACATGTATAGTTGTTTAAGCGAAATGTCGCGTTTATTGAATCAAAATAGGTTGAGTTGAATTGGAAGGTAGAATATAGTTTGTGAATGTAAAAGTATTCATTGGTTAAGCATAACGTACTTTGTAATGAATGAAATGCTACTTTTGTTTTAAAAAGAGTTTACGTATGTGAAGATTGTCGGTCCCCATGAAGTCTTCTAGCCCACGTGTTTTGAAATTTGAATGACGAATTATACGGTGTAGAAAAAGGTTTTCGTAAATGACGGGTTTGCTTTATTTGCATCAAAACAAGGAATTTTGAATTTTGAAGGTTCTTGTGAAAACGTCGATCCTTAGAAAAGAAAGTTAGCAAAAGGGCTTAGTGATTGTTTAGGAAAGGAAAAAAAAATCTTAACAAATGATTTGTTGATGTTGAAAAGCGTCTTTGGTAAACGTTCGTATAATATCTATAAGACCTTATAAGTATATGAGGAAAGTTTAGTATGGTGATATAACTTGAGTGTGTTTTAGTGATTAAGTCGAATTTGAAGTTCATGGGCCAGAGACTCATTGGACCGATTAAATTGATAGGTAGCATTCCGTAAGGTTTTGAAATTCGGGAAATAAAACGTTTTAAGACATGATTAAGATTCTCGCGTATATGAGTTGAGTGAAAATAGATTGTGGAATAAGAAGTACATTCGGGAAAACAATGTATTTTGAAATCGGTATAAGTATGTATTTTGAATAATGATAAACGGTTTAGGTACAAACATGATCGGGTTTGCATAATAAAATATTGTGAAGGGAAGTTTTGGTAACGATAACCTAGGTAAGGGAATCACCCCTAACTCGTTGGTGAGGTCTTTTTTTTTTGAAAAAAGGAGTGGAGTTAATCGTCAAGGTAAGGAAATCACTCCTATCTAGATGGTATGTCTCCATTTGTTGTTACAAGGAATATGAATAGAATTACATGAAAACATGCATATGTAAAAAAAAAATCAATATGTTGCGTGTGTGAGAAGAAAATATCGAAAGTTAATTTGAATTTGAAAGATTGTATCGTATAAGATAAATAATAGAAACACACATTTGATTAAAATTTGGATGGTTCCAAAAACGGAACTTTGACTAACCAAAGTGGTCGAAAAGTCTTTCGAATTCGAGGAGCATGCTTTGGCCTAATAGGTGAAATACTCTCGCCAACAAGTCGATTAACGGTATCTGCCCTTCCGGTTACTACATGTCCTAAATCAATCGAAATTTCGAGACTTGGCGGGATTATGAAAAATCAACGAATGGAACTAGTCGACAAGGTGCGGGTTTCACCCCTAACTTGGCGATTTCGTATCCTAAGTGTGGTTGGTACTCGTCGGGTCAAAATTTAATTTCAACACTATGACGAGGGTCCACTAGAGTTTGAATTGGAAATTTACCATTTAGATGTGGATTTCACTCCTAGCTAAATGGCGAAATTTCGTGCAAAAAAAAAAAGAAAAATAATAATAATAATAATAAGCGGGATGAGAGTCATTCACCAAATTGTGGGTTTCACGCCTATTTTGGTAAACTTGTCTCTTTTGTATAATACGAGTGTTTGTGGATTTAGAGTAGTCGAGTAAAATGTATCAGGAAAAGCGTACGTTGTGGATTAAACAAACAAGTATAATCATGTCAGGAATGGCACATAAAGAACGAAATATTAAAACAAATATTAACACATAATGAAACATGTATTAACACATAACAATAGCATGTCAAGTATGATACATAAGTATAAAACGACATATTTGTTTAAAAGGCTCAAAAAGAATAAATAAGAAACATATAAAGTGACATGCATGTAGCAAAACATAAAAATAAGGCTCTAAAACTATAGACTAGGTAAAAGCATTCCTACTTTTCCTAATTCCCTATAGTTATGGCTCTAATACCAATCTGTCACACCCCAACCAATGGCGGAATCATCGGAGTGGGACTTGTTCAAGATTGTAAGAGACTTCATAACACTATTTGTGACAATATTTAATTCAACCGATTTCATTTCATAAATAAATTGTCAAACATTACAAAAAAATCCAAATACAACATTGTTCAACATAACATAACCAAAATTGATACAATACTTTAAACCTAACGTCTAAGTGAGTATCTAGGCATCTTTTGCTAATCCATTTCTTAGCATCATCAATCATCAACCTGTAACATGTTTAAAATACAATTCAATGCAAAAGCAAAGGCGAGTATACAAGTTTAAGAATAAGTATAAGTATAAAGTTTAAAACGAATCCACATGGCAACTTAGTTTATACAAGATCAACCTAACATGGCATGCAATATTTCTAGCCAATCCTCTGTTTACGCAAGAAAGTTTAGTTAATTTGACATGACCACAAGTTTAAGGGGGGCGGTGCGTTACTCCTATAGCGCTATACATGTCAAATGGAGGCTCGTGAAAGCTAATGACTAAAACATATCACATAATTATGGTCCACGTAAGCATCAAGTATCACAACATAGTATTCATGTAGAAGGATTGTTTTCGTGCATTGCATAAAGAATAAGTTTAAGTGTAGTTTAATAGTTAAACATGTTACACCCCAAAAAGTGGTAAACATAAAAGGGGGTTGCGAGTATACTCACAAAATTTGCGTATGCTTTCCGATTATCCAATGAGACGAAGTTGATGAGGTTAGAAGGTTGAATATGTTCGTGTAGGGATTTAGGAAGTTAAAACACAAGAATATAGGTATTCGAAAGTAATAATTCTTTAACACCAAGTACTTGTTCTTGACACTATGAAACCTCAAGGGTTAATGTTTTCATGAGTAATATACTCATTAGAATCGTAACAAGTCTTATGTCTTAGATGATGTTATTCTAATATCTTGACGAATGAACACAAGTCCATCATCAAGGGTTCGAATAGTATATATATATGTATAAGTATTATATGTATTATTTAGTCCATTAGTCAAGCATGAGGTAGAAGATAAATCTTCATTTAGGTACCTCTATTGTGTCATAGAATTCATGTAGGAGGTAGGAAGAACAAGCTTCCATTTAGGTACCTCTTATGGTTGGGGGGGATATCCCACGGTCCTCCCAACCGCTGGAATGTGACACTCCGCAGGTTAGGTTAGCTTAGTCCCATAGCCACCTGGGGGTTAATACCCTATACCGAGTCGATTCGTTTCCCCATGGAAGAGGTGGGAGGCTGGTGACCTTCCCTGGAGTCGAACCCGGGTCTCTGGGGAGAGAAAGGGTTGGACTGGCCAACTGGGACACCCCAGTTGGTTTACCTCTTATGGTTCACCACTACACTTGATGTAAAAACATACAAGGAGGGTAATGAACTAATATCAATACAAGAATAAGAAACAACTATACTAAGAGAAATCATTAAGTAATGTGGGGATTCTATGTTGGACAACCCAAGTTGGTCCATAATCACACCTTCATCAAACTTGAAGCTTAAACATGACTTGTGGGTTAAAAACCCTAAATAAAATAGAAAGTATTTGAGGATTAACCTCTGATTTTGTATGTCTCAGCCCCGTTTTTAAGCTTAACTAACCATGGAAGAGGTTATAAGCATAAAGATGTGGGTTTGAGTGAGTTAAACTTAAGTTTGCACAAGTATAAACAATGTTTAGTAAAGATAAATGAAAACAGTGAACTTTGGAGCCTATTTTCCAGAGTTCCAGGGACTTATTCTCTGCGAAATACCCATGGAATCGAAGCTAAGGTCAAGCCAACCGTTCTGGAAAAAGAATGAGCTAAAACGGATGAGAAATGAAGAAGTTATGCTCACTTTAGTGGAGCTTGATGTTTCTGCTCGAACCTGCACTTTCAGCTACGAACTCGGGTGTTTTAGAGAGTGTTGAGAGTGTTTCTAAAGTGTAAAAGACTTGGGAGGCCTTAGGTATTTATAAGGAAGGATTAGGGTTGTGTTAGTTGAGTAATTAATAAAAGTAGGTGGTAGTTTAAAATAAATAAATAAAATAAAACTTGTTCTTTTTGCCTTGTGACTTGCGACCGAACTGGCTGTTAACAGCCATGTGATTTCCTTTTTTTTTTTTTTTTTGTGTTTAGCTAACTAAGTTAGATAAAGTATTTTAATATGTTATGTTAATTAAATAAATCATATAACTACCCATTTTAATCAAGGGTAACATTAAGTGATGGCTTTTAACATTCAAAAGAACAATTTAAAACACCTCCCCATGATCTGCGATCAGGAGGCTGTTACCATTTTATCAATTTGGTTCCTTTATGTTGATTATTTTGGCATATTGCATATTATAATATAATATGTACTACTAATGAGAACATATAATTAAAAGTGATCATATATGAATTCAGCCATAATCTTTATGTTGCTGTTGGTATCGCTTGGCCATAAGGCCTTTTAGAATATTTTATGTTTCCTATTTTTTTGTTTAAAATAAGTATATTATATATTGCTAATATTAATTAATTTCTTAATATATATATATATATATTAATGTTTAATTTATACAAAAATATAAAATTAAATAAGTTTGTATAAAATAAAGTATAGGTTCCGTATTGTGAACGTATAATCAAGTGTTTGCACATATAGGATATCTAGAATCATTCATTGATTGTAAGTTACGTATGTGTTTACAAGGGTACGAGTATGAATTAAATGTATGTATGATTTGAATGAAAAACAAGAACAACTAATAAAAAAAATAAAATGACCAAGTTTTGTTATAATTAAAGCATCGGATGCTAATGATTAGTGTCGGAATAAGATTTTGAAAGAATACGAGTTTTCTAAAAATAGAAATACGGAAAGAGCGGGGCGTTACATTCCGGCCCAAGGCCCATCAGCCCAACTCCTCTTACACCTCTCCGGCTATAAATAGGAACCTCCATACACAGGTTGATTCATTCTGTTCTCTTCACTCTCACTCTTAACACACACTTATTTCCTCAAAACAGATACTTATTCTCACGCCGGAGTCTGGTTAAGAGGGAAACCCCCATATTCCCCTCTTAACGAGCTAACGGTGTTCTGTTTTGCAGGATAATCGGATCATTAAGGAGCTCAGGAAAGTTTAAGAAGATTAACCACTATGAAAGGAACATAATAGTTCCGTGTTTCTTCACTAGCTTTTATACTTCTAGTTCATGTATTTCATATTTTATACATTCATTTCATGTATATATTATTCCGCTTTATGTATTTATATATCCATTTCATTTATTTAAACCTCAATTTCATGTATTTATAAGCAAAAGTTTTAGCCCAAGTGTTGTTTCGGCTATTTACCGAAATTAAAAATACCAAACAAAAAACCATCAATCTAACCGAACAAACCGAACCAATTAAACAAAAATCGATTGGTTAATAAATAGACTAACCGATGACTTCGGTTTCAACTTCGGTAGAGGATGATAGCCGGACCACCGAACCATTCACACCACAATGAAATGGATTAATCGATGACTTCGCTTATGACGTATATTCACAGCAAGGATACTAAAACAATATTATACGAACAAAAATACTACTAGAAACGAGTACCACAATGCGAATTGTCACCTCCGTCGCATCACGCGGACACCTTACTAGTATTATTAATGTATATTCTTTTTTGTAATTTTAGTTTTCAATATTTCCTTGATAGCTATTTTGTTTAGCAAAATTAATTCTTTGAATTTGTCTACCCATATATTCACCGTTTCCTTAGGCTGTCAGTGGTGCATGCCTAAAGAAATTAGGCAAACTTTCTCCCCACCCAATCATCATATTGTGCCATGTAATTTGCCTCGCATTCTTGCCTATTGCCCAAAAAAAACATAAGGGGTACATGCCTAAAATGAGATTAGGCAAACTAATTTACAAAAAAAACAAAACATCATTGGTTGAATACTAGTGGGCCCCACCCAACATTCATCACCTTTTCCCTTCCCCCATCGGCAAACCCAACCTTGGCGGCGGTGTTGCCTATCGGCAAAAGGCTGCCGAATGCCTTTGCCGAGACCAGCCCGTACACCTTTATGAATATTTATCACGTTGTTCATTCTTATTATCATTGACCTTCACCTTTCACAACCCTCCATGATAGTGGCCACCGCACACACATACAAACTCACATAGTCAACTAAACACACCACACTTATTCACTCACATCAATCTAAAAACCAAATCCAGACATAGACACAAGCATGTCCTAGAACCACACACAAACCTAGATTCAAACACACAAGCATGTGCGATTACACACATTTATACAATCAAACACACGCGCACACACCAAAGAGATTCAACTAATATTATATAGAACCAAAAATTAAAGCCGAACACACACAAGTACGAACCCATATACAAACTCTGACGTTATTAATGTAGGAATCCGTTTGTGGATAAATAAATTACAACGCTTTTACAATTGAAAAGAAACAGAAAAACAAGAATAGAAAACTAAACAGTACAAGTTCTTGGCTGAGGATCGTGTTAGACACAGGCCCTTTAAAAAAATTCGAGTCTCCCAAGAGAACCTGTTTGTTTTTAGGATACAACAGCCTAAACAGTTGCACTGCTAGAGAAGACAAAAAACCCGAATGTGTACCTTGAAATAGAAGATTAGAAAAGATGCAAGAGAGTTAGGTGGTGTTTGTTTTTCTAAAAAAGATCTGTGCAAGCTCTTTTGTCTGCGCCACGCAGAAATTGCCATCTGCGGATTGTTTGTTTTTCCGAAGACATTTCATTAAAAAAACGTTTGCGCGAGCTCTCCTTGGTGAAGATTTGGTGCAACTACTTTTAAGATCTTCTAAGGTCTGCAAATGATTAAACACCACCATCCACCACCACCCACTGTCCACGTCCACCACCCACCAAAACCGTCTACCACCACTGTCCACCACCACCACCCATCACCATCGTCCGTACACCACCATTAGTTAATTTTAGAAGTCTACATACGTTAAAAAATAAACAGCCTTCTTCTTGCAGACTGCAGAGGTTTGGTCCACCTCTTCTTCTACAGAAGTCTGTAGATGTGGTCCGCAAACTGCAGAGATTTTACCTCTTATAAAACAAACTGCACATTAGAGAAATAGGTGTATAGTTATGTCTGTCAATGTGTCTTCAAACCAAGGCCTCTCCTTAGTTTTATAGTTGACTGAGATAAAACAGTTTTGACCAAATTAAAGCCGAAAAGTAAAGTGCATTAAACGTCTTCAATGCCTTTTATTCTGTCTTTGAATTCGATTTTGTAACCATTCGATTCATGACCATCCACGGCTCCATACCATGATAAGGGCAATTCTTTTGAAGCTCCTTGAATCTATCCCAGACATCTGAGAAACTTTCATCTTCTTCTTGCTTAAAACCCTATATCTTGCTATGTAGGCGATTTGTTTTAGAGGGAGAAAAGAACTTATATAGAATTTTTTTCGTCATATATGTCTAAGTAGTGACAGAACCACGTGCCAAAGAGTCAAGCCATGAGTCTCACCGCATCATCTGAAACATCTTCAAGTTTTCACAGAATTCAAGAAATTTTTCAATGTGATCGTTCAGATCTCCATCTGTAATCTCCATCTGTAAGTCCGTGATACTGACACGAGCGTTGAATCATCGTGATGATTTGAGTAGGAATCGTGAAGTTGTTCGCTCCAACTCTTGGTCTAGTGATGTTCCCAATAGCATCTGCAGAGGGACGTACATGATATGAAATGGTTCGTTCTGGCACTATTCCTAAGTGAAGTCTAGTGCACTAACAAATAATAAGGCACATGGAAGAAAGTAGAAAACAAACAAAGAAAGAAAAATTATAACTAACTAAAACTTAACTAATGGTTAAACTACTATTAATAAGATAGATATAAAATAGTGATGTGTCCTCGAAAATTGCACCAAAAACTTGACGTGCTTAGATAGTAAAAAATAAAATTGGCACAAAACACAACCAAGTTTTAAGGATAAAAACACTAATACTAACTATACACGTTATAGACAAACGTACCTATCATTATATAGTATAGCCTAGATTAGTACCCAAGTACCAATCTGTGGACGACACTAAGATCTATTAACATATCTCTTTCGTAATATCTAACCTAAGTAACTTTTAATGATCAGAAAACACTAAACAACCTATTTGATTAAGTTTAGAAAACAGTGATGAGAAAATAACCCATTAGGTTCAGAATCATCTTATTACCTTTGCAAACAGTTGATTATGGTTCTTATAAAAAGCTCGTCATAGTTGACACTAGTGACGAGGGTGTAGTGTTAAAAGCTAGAGCCTTCTCAGGTTAGCCCCATGTCTCCAAATAACCAGGCTATAGACACACCCAACTATTCGGTAATATGCCGTCACGTATCACCAAGGTGAAAATAATTACACTTTGAAGGAGACTGATGTTTAACGGCTCAAAAGACACTTATTGTAACGAGATAATTCTTATGGATGATCATATAATAATTGCTTATTATTTTTTTTATTATACATGTTTATAGTATTTTGCGATTATCTAATTGATTTCTTTTACATGTAGAGCACAAAAGTGTAAGCTAATTATTTAAATATATTTGTTTCAAGGCTTGAAAATATTTAAATGAAATGAATGTAGACTGATGTCAGTGAAGATGAGAAGTGGATTAAATTAGAATGTTTGAAAGATATTTCGGAACAGGAGTTAAAGCTTACGAAAGATCTTCATCAAAAGTCAAGAATCAAATGAGATGGCAATGAAAATGCCAACTACTTCTATTGGGTTATTAAGAATAAGGAGTTATCCAACATGGTGCACGGCTTGAATATTAATGGTAGTTGGGTCACGAAGCCTAGCATGATGAAAAAAGGAAGCTTTTCTTATTTTAGAGATCGCTCTAGGTCATTAGATATGGGGACGTCCCAGGCACGGCGAGGCCTGGCACCGTCGCCCCCTCCTGGTCTGTCCCGTCGCCTCCATCACCCCATTGTAACTTGTGACGATCCTCCTTTTTCCTTATCCAACACACACACATATACATACATACATCTTGTATATATAAAGGGGCTCATCACCCACACCATATGCCCATCCCTTGGGGTCATCCCCCACACCCGATGACATGGCCGCCTACGTGGCAGATCATCTCCAAGTGACTACCCTCCTCCACACCCAATAGCCTTATTGACCTGTTGGAGTCTCGGCCAACTTTGGTGAACGTTGATTTTAAATGATTGTCCAGTATTGATGTCGAGCACTTAATTGAGCCTTTCTCTGTTTCCGAAATCAAGGCGGCGGTTTGAGATTGTGGTGGCAATAAAGCGCCCGGTCCCGATGGTTTAAATTTCCACTTTTTTGGCAACTTGCTGAACCAATTTTTTATCTATGGGACCTTACATCAGAAATGTTGCTCATCCTATACATCCATTGTCCCTAAATCTCGAGGCCCTTCCAGCCTTAATGACTATAGAACTATATGTTTTGGTAAAAAAAAAAAAAGAGTTAACTGCCATTTTCGTCCCTGTGGTTTGGTCACTTTGGCCATTTCAGTCCATTTTTCAAAAATGCGCCATTTTCCTCCCCGACGTTCTGGAAAGGTGCCATTTCAGTCCAAAAATCATAACCCAGTTAAGTCCGTTTGTAAATAAGGACTGATTGTGTAAATTTGTAACATAAAGGACCATTTAAGTAAAATGTATAAATATAATTATAAAATACATAATATAAAAACACCACCACCACTAGCCCTGCCACCACCACCACTCCGCTGCCACCACCACCACCACCACAGCCGCTGCCACCACCACCACCTGCCACCACCACCACTCCGCTGCCACCACCACCACCACCGCCACCACCGCCACCACAGCCGCTGCCACCACCACCACCGCCACCACCACCACAGCCACCACCGCCACCACAGCCACTGCCACCACCACCACCACCGCCACCACAGCCACCACCGCCACCACAACCACTGCCACCACCGCCACCACAGCCACTGCCACCACCATCAACGTCATCATCGTCATCATCTGTTATCATCACCATCGATCATCATCGACCTTCATCATCATCATCGCGATCTTCATCATCATCATCATCAGACCTTCATCACCACTGCCGCCGCCTGCAACTCACCGGAAAAACGGCACCCCCACTGTCGCCAGTTCTCTCTCCCGCCTCCTCCTCTCTCTCTCTCTCTCTCTTGCCGTTATCTCTCTCTCTCCGACTTTCTCCCTCTCTCGTTTGATCTGTGAGATGTGGAGGGTTGTGTGGTTAGTTTGGTTCGTGGGGGTGTGGGGTGTCGGAAAGATGGCCGGATTTACTCCGGTCACCGGAGTAGAGAGGTAAAGGTGATGGTGGTGGTGATTGTAGAGCATAGAGAGAGAGAGAGTAGAGAGAGAGTGGTGGCAGTGGCTGTGGTGGCGGTGGTGGTGGTGGTGGCAGTGGCTGTGGTGGCGGTGGTGGTGGTGGTGGTGGCAGCGGCTGTGGTGGCGGTGGTGGCGGTGGCGGCGGTGGTGGTGGTGGCAGCGGAGTGGTGGTGGTGGCAGGGCTAGTGGTGGTGGTGTTTTTATATTATATATTTTATAATTATATTTATACATTTTACTTAAATGGTCCTTTATGTTACAAATTTACACAATCAGTCCTTATTTACAAACGGACTTAACTGGGTTATGATTTTTGGACTGAAATGGCACCTTTCCAGAATGTCGGGGAGGAAAATGGCGCATTTTTGAAAAATGGACTGAAATGGCCAAAGTGACCAAACCACAGGGACGAAAATGTCAGTTAACAAAAAATTAACAACTAATTTAGTGATTAAATTTAGTTGTGAGGTAGTGTGCTTTTCGGGATATAGCAATGTGTGTGTGAAAAAGCAGTAAATGACTTGGGATATTACGGGAAAGCCCTTGTCCCTGGGGATCTTCGACATATAATCTCGGGAAGCGACAATCGTCAAGCTTATGTGTTTTACCAGACATATGCTAAGTTATCAGGGTTTTCTGTCCGCAAAGGTGGTGAAAACATTAGTGGTGGTATTATAAAGGCTAAATATTTCGTATGTTTGAAAGCAGGGCATAAGCCACTGATTATAGACGATGCTTATTCGAAGTCAAGGAAGTCGTATAAAAGAAGGAAAAGACCAACCATTCAAACCGGATGTTGTAACGCCTCGCTTTTTGAAACTTACCTTAATTAGAAAGATCGTTTACGTTCCTATTTTTGGGAACTTATATCCATATCGTATTTCACTTCCAACTTCGTAATTCGTAACTTGGATCGTAATAAAACATGATCAATTTATTTAAATTATACTTCGATTAACCATACTTGTTTACATTCAAAACATATGCATACTTGATACAAATTCATTATTCTCGGATACACATACATAATTCTTATGCAAACTGTCGAAAGTACGGGATCTTGATATTTATTATATGTTTAAACACCTGATTTTAAATCCACAATATGTAATCTATACTTTTATATCTATTTACCACTTAATATTATGTTTAAAACATAAGTTACACTTTAAATTATGGATAAACAAACTACAAGGACCATTTTTGTCGAAAACTTAAAGTTATTCAGCTGATCAAGGCCGCGACAGGCGGACCACCACCCTCCCTGCTTCCGCGACCCGCGAGAGCAGTCGATCGGTGACAACCTTGGTTCCAACTCGTTTATTGGCCAATTTTGCACCTCTAACCCCCAACTACTTATCTTAAAACACCCAACTAACCCACTTAAATGCCTAAACCCTAATACCCTTCTATAAATTCAAGTTTTCCACACACTCACAACCCTTTACACTCTCCCAATTCACTCTCAAACTCCCACAATTCATCCAATTTCTCAAGTTCTTGGCAGATTCATACTTTGCTTAAAACAGTGAACTTTGAGCACTTTTACTCTACTTTTTTTCATGTTTCTTGTACCAATCTACTTGGATGACCTTCAAGGATGTTATCCAAGATTCACCAAAGTGTAATCACGAGATACATCACTTATATAAGGCTCCAAAGTCAGATTTATTTTCTAATTTATATAAACTTATTGTAACTTCATTTTCTTCAACTTTTCTTCATCATTTCTTCTTCCACAAGGCTTGGAACACCTCTAGGAATGTTTCCACAGGTTTACCATGGTAAACCAAGGTGGAACAACACCATTTTGAGGTCCAAACTTTCTGTTTTGGAAGAATACTTGTTATGCTTTCATAAAACTATATTTTCTGGATGTTATCTTGTGCCTACTTGTTCTTTAACCTATCTAAGGTTATAAGACTTGTTAGGAATAGATTCTTATGAGTTTAAGAGGTGCAAACACCTCTAAACTTTCTTTTTTGTTCAATGTTCATGTGCTTTTTGTTTATTTGCAAAAACTTGGTGGAATCTTGTACCCACCAAGCTCACAACTTAGTCTATAGTTGTGGGTTTGGGTTGAGGTGATTTCCATCAAGTTATGAGTTCAAAAACTCTTTATTTCAATTTATACATATCATAATCCAAGTGTTGAAAGCAAGCATGATTCATCATCTTTCATATGATGAACTTGTGACTTTTGAAGTGTGAACCATGGGAGCTTGGGCTTTCCAATCTAGTTCCACTCCTTCGCTTGTGAACTTGTGTATAAACACTCAAGTGACTTCCTAGTATCAAAGTAACATAGCCCCGCCTAGCCTCCAACACTTAGGATTACTTTTCCATGTCGTGTTGGTTCACCCGGGTTAGGATTTACTTAGTCACTTAAGCATGCATTAGTTACTTTTTAGTTCTTGTTATTCATGACCCTCCGAATCATCCTTGTGATGATTTGTGTGGTGGTGAATCATACAATGAGGTTAAACCTCCATGCTTGACTTACATGATAATCTATGATATCTATGATGGACTTAGTTTTAGGTTAATATTATAACTATACTATAAAACATATAAATATAAACATAACTGAATTCTTGATGTTAATCGGATTATGATTATACGTCATGAATATAAGTTATATTATATTTGTTCTTTATTCCTCGTTTGTGATTCTAATGGGCACGTTAGGACCCATGAAAACACTTTAAAAACTTAGTGTCCAAACGAGTGTCTAGACAAGATATACTTTTGCATACATATACTTTCATACTTAATTCCGAATCCAAACATTCCATAAACACCAAACACCGAACACATTCATTCTCTTATTCTCATTAACTCGTTAATACACGGATAATTGGAAGGCCTTGCAATATTGTGAGTATACTTGACCCTTTTTACGCTTTAATGCACTTTTGGGTATAACATGTTTCAACTATCAAAATTCACAATACACATAATCAAACTTATTCAATCACTCAATCCGCCAAACATGCTATTTGTTATGCTTAGATTGTTTATGCTAGAATACTTTCATGCACTCTATTTGTCATTAACTTAGCTAGCCCACCTTAACAATTATAGCGCTATAGGAGTAGCACACCACTCGACGGGGTATTGTTAAGTCAACATACTTTACGGTCTCGATTACTTCGGTGTCGAGTGATGCACATTATACTTTACGGTCTCGTTCACTTCGGTGACGAGGGATGCACATTATTCTTGCGGACACTCGGGTTTGGCCTATAGTTATGCATGCTAGCTGCAACTTTGTATATGAATTGCCATGTTGGATTTGAGACAGCCTTTTTATACTTATACGCTAGTACTCTAAAACTTGTATACTCGCCAATACTTTTGTATTGAACTATACTTTAAAACATGTTGCAGGATTATATGATGATGATGCACGGAACTTAGTAGGATGCCCAGAAACGCATGTTATACTTTGAATACTTGTCGTATTATACTTCAAACAATGTAATTGATTCTTTTAGCATTGAAATGAAATTTATTATTAAATACTTGTCACAACTTAGCGTTATGTGTAATGAGCAATCTATTTCGTCTCACTTCGATGTTTCCGCCATCGGTTGGGGTGTGACAGATGTAAAGCACAAATTATGCTTGGTTCGCTGGATGGGATAGAATATACATTTAAGAAGTTTAAGAAGTTTGTTGAAGGTCACAATCATAAATTTGTATGTCCTGAAGATCTTCATTTGTTACCGTCATACAGGAATATGTCTGAAGTGCAAGAAGAAATGATATGGGAGCTAGGTACTTTGAACCTTGGGCTGTGAAAGCATTTCATATAATGAGAAAAAGATACGGTGGATTCGAGAAAGTTGGTGCTACTATGGATGATTGCAAAAATTTCAGAGCCGGAATAAATAGCTATATCGAAGAATACGATGCTGACATGGTGATTAACAGGCTGACTAATAAAAAGAAATATATCTAGTTGATTACTCTTTTGAATACCGGCATCGATAATCAGTGTCGGAATGTAACACTTGGAGTTGGGTTGTTAGCATCCGAAAGCATTGAATCTTATAAATGGCTTCTCCAATCGTTCGTGAACTCATTTGGATGTCAGCCGAAGGTTGTGGTTACAGACTAGGACCCAGCCATGAAACGAGCTATTGAGTGTATGTGTAGTAAAAGCAGACACAGATTGTACATGTGGCACATTATGAAAAAGGTGGCTGACAAGTTTAGATCATTAGTGTGTAGATTACATGTTTTATTTAGTATGTATATGCCTTATGTAATGATGTTTAAAGGCATAATTTTTGTACGCAGGTTGTGCATGAATTGTGTAACGACGACAAATTTAAAAGAAGAATGTGTGATATTGTTTGGACAAATTCGATCGAGCCAGAAGTTTTCGAGAGTGAGTGGAAGTTGATAATGATTGAGTATGGCCTTACTGAAAATAAATGGATTGACGCGGATGACAACCATAGCCCAATCTTTCAATCAAGGTATGTTTTTTTATTGTTCCACTTTCTTGATTCACACAATTTTGCCTTAATTTATAATTATTAATTTAACTCTAAATTGAGTGTTCTATTGAATGTTGAGTCTTAAATTGGGTGTGTTGTTGGATGTAGAGCTCTAAATTGGGTGTTTTGTTGATTGTTAGACTAAGAAATTAGAATCCAGTAATTGCTAATTGTTAGACTGAAAATCAAATAATTGTTAATTGTCAGATAAATTACAAAACGATTAAACTTATTGTTAACGACATGGCAATCTATATGCAATTATATATGCATGAAAGAATCGCAATGTCGCTTTACAACAATTTTAATCAGTTCGTCATCTCACTATGAACAAGATAACCACAATCACGCGATAAGCTCAACTAGAAAGGAATGCGATACCTTTACGTTCCATTTTGAACAAGAGAATATGATACAATGATTGCATTTAACATCCTGCAACAACACTCATGGTTTAAAAAACCAACTAAAAGTTCAAAGTCAAAAATTCTGAGCAGTAAAGAACACTACATAAACGACGGTTTGTACACGCGCCGCCAGTAAAGTTATAAGTTTTTCATAAATCTAACTCCATCTGTGATGTCAAACTTGAAAGCCACCATCCACTTCTTCCTCGCGGTTCATCACCAGCATTTGTTATCTAATAAAGATATAAGCTGCATAAAAAAGGGTCAAAAGATGTCATTATCATTTAAACAAGTTCCAACATCTAGAAATGCTAAGGTGGCAAAATGAGTGGGTTGGGTAACAGGTCAAAAATGATCTGGTCGAGTGGTCGGGCCAATCAACAAACACTTCTTTTGTTGTATTTTCTTGTCTTGAGTTTTATATAAGAACTAAAGTTAAAAATACGATTAAGAAACGGTATCATTACGATGATAATATAACTATCTGAAATAAAAGGATTACGTAGGAGATATGAATTGTTAATATAATTATCACATCAAGGATTTGAAAGTTGAAACTACATTCGAAGGAACTACTTGCTATAGCTCTAAATGATGGTGGAGATCAAAAGGAAAAGAACGAAAGGGTAGAATTGATTGATGTTAACGAACTAGAAGAAACTGAACTTTTGTGGGAGGCAAGTCAACGAAAGAAACTCTTGGAAAATGATTGCACGTAATATGGGGTATGATTCGGATATGTGTGAAATCTTAAAGATCACTTACCTTCGCTATTTGAGCGGTACCATCTGAAGTATAAGGGAAGGGAGATAGTCATCGAAGAGGGAGAATGCAACGCCTCTAACCAAATTTAAAAGAAGAAAGCAGTCGACAAAGATACGCCGATCAAGAAAGGAAGACACGAGCTGTTTGGCCACCATTTCATGAAGACAAAATGAATTGTGTAAACATTTGAAGTTAAGACATTATGTACTTATAAGCGGCAGCATCAAACAGTTTTCTTAGTAATGACTAAGAATGGAGAAAGTCTCCAAAGAAAGCTAAAAGTCCGATAACTAATCATCATCAAGACCTTACAGTTACAGCACGAACGCATTGGGGGGTTAATTGCCTTGGTATTTTCAACCACATTTGACTCACTATCATTAACTTTTTTCTGTCCCTTCGAATCCCGTAAACTTCTAAATCTTCATGAAATGTGTCATTTCTATACTATGGTAGCATTTGATATTACTCATCATCTCATCCTCTAGCAAAGTCATTGTTACTAAAAATTTATCCCACTTGACAAAGTGACAAACTATCACTCGTCATTTGTTATCACACAAAGCTTTGACACCTCCAAGGGTCAAAATGGTCCATTTTGCCAACCTAGTTTGCGCAAATGGTTAGTAGGATTTGGGTAACAATGACAAAATCAGCTAGGTTTGTTCATGTCTCATCATCTCGTTTGCATTAGATAACCGACAAATTATTAACCGCTAAAAGAGTACATAAAATTGTGCACATTACCGCTTTCAAGTTACAACGAGTACTAATCCTTTTCAAGAAAGAGTCGATGTGCCAACTACTTTGAAAAAAAAGCTCCCTAGATTACAAGATATAGACTCTCAGCACTCTTGAATACCAAAGTATTTCTTCTTTCTCAAGCTTTCTCACCTCATGAATCAAAAAACACTAGCTAATAATTCCTATTTAGTTATTTATATAGACAAATACACAAATAATACTTCCTTTTCATGTGAGATCAATCACTTAAATAGATAAAAGAATTTGGGTCAATAAATAAAACATGGATCTACCCCGCTTGCGATGTGCACATATAATGTATATATGTGTGGGCTCTCGGGGGGGGGGGGGGGGGGGGGGGGGGGGCAAAAGTGAAATTGCACTAATTTTAACATTATTTTACTAATTTCGTGAAAACAACGTTAAAAGCGGGGGACGGTTAATCATGCATCATGTAGTGGCGTTGATAGACAAAAGACAAGGGGGTACATGCACTAATCGGCCTTTTTGCCGAGAGTTATGTGCCTTATGTCCAAGGCTTGATGCAAAACTACTATGGAGCCGGGGTCTCACTGGAAGCAGCCTCTCTATTCCTACGGGGTAGAGGTAAGGCTGTCTACATCTTACCCTTCTTAGACCCTACCTTAGCTTTGCTATTGGTGGGATTTACTGAGTATGATTATGAGGAAATAAAACATGGATCATTAACCTTCTAACTGAATAGCGTAATCCTATCCTATGTGTTCTTTCTTTTAATATA
Source organism: Helianthus annuus (assembly GCF_002127325.2). Lineage (NCBI taxonomy): Eukaryota > Viridiplantae > Streptophyta > Magnoliopsida > Asterales > Asteraceae > Helianthus > Helianthus annuus. The sequence continues at coordinate 16,959,998 of NC_035448.2, read as the reverse complement.
TCTTACTTTAGTGTTGCCTTGTTTGTGCATTTGTGTGATCATGCTCATGCATCCAAAAGCGACTACTATTTGGGTAACGATTTCTTAACATAGCCTATACACAAAAACTCCACTCTCGCGCCTATCTTCTTCCTCAATAGCAATCGTTAGGTCTACTTCAATAACTGTAAGATCTAAATACACGTTCCATATGCATAAGTGGTTGGATGTTCATAAATCATCTGCCAACTATTCCAACTACAAAGTCGACATTTATTCTTGTTAGCTATAGATGTATTAACTATTAAGTTGCCTACTAGTTTATATTATCCTCCTTTGTTAGCAAATTTCTCATCCATTCTGACTTTGCTTGGTTTGAATATCTTAGGAGTAACACCCCAAATCGTCTTTATTATGACATTTCAAACTTTGCAGGTTTCATCCTATTTAAATTAAGTATGCTTTAGTTGTTTATAAAAATAGTAACAAATAGAAGTTGTCCAAATTAAGGAATGTCAGGAGTGTAATAATAATAACTTAATAATATCAAGGGTTAAAAGGGTAAGTAATTGTATTTTAAATTAAACCTAAATATGTTCTCTATATAAGTGAAGCAAAAAATGAAATTTGTAAAAAAAAAAAACAAAAAATTGAGGGTGTGCGTGAAAGTGCACTAATTTTAACGCTGTTTTACTAATTTCGTGAAAATCACGTTAAAAGAGGGGGATGGTTAATCATGCATCATGTGGTGGCGTTGATAGCCGAAAGACCAGGGTACATGCACTAATCGGCGTTTGTCTCAATTGTTGAGTGTTATGTGCCTTATGACCAAGGCTTGATGCAAACTACAATCGAGCCGGGGGTCTCATTGGAAGCAGCCTCTCTATTCCTACGGGGTAGAGGTAAGGCTGTCTACATCTCACCCTCCTCAGACCCTACCTTAGCTTTGCTATTGGTGGGATATACTGAGTATGATGATGATGATGATGATGTTTTTTTACCTATGTATATTTGTTACTAAGGTTGACACTTAGTTATGATGTATGTCCCTTAGCGAGTGATAGAGAAAAGGACATGCATAGAGACGAGGCCAGACACTATAGCTTAGAGGTATTTCCACAACTTAGATTTTGAAATAGGCTTACTATTATTTATGTTATGTTGAGGTAGTTATAAGTTATAACAGAGCAAAGTAGCCCACGAAGTCAATCATCGTGATTATGCACGAACAATTTAACCTTTAGCCACCAATCTGGCTTGACATACACTTCTACAACATCATACATGACTAGATAACCCATCAGCAACCCACCGTTGCTTTCCTTTTGCAACATTTCCTGGAACTCATATTTTTTTATAATGAAGCAACGAATGATTCATACCAAGAAGGCAGTTTGTTATATGATACAAAATTCCTTATCATAGTACAATCCGTTTTTCCAAGTCTATAGAGTATCTAGAGTTGAGGGGGCACATTACGTATATAGACAGACCTCTCTAGTCAAAACTCAAAAGCCCTTCGGGCGTGCACCTAGGCACTCATGCGAGGCGAAGTGCAGAGAAAACACTTTGCTGCCATCCAGGCGTTCGACGCCCTTCGCGCAAGATCCCAGCCATTTTTCGGAGATTGCAGGGAATAGTAAAAATTTCGGCAAAATTCTGGGCAAACTGGTCCGAAAGGACCGAAACCAGCCTAAACTAGCACTAAACAAGCCTAAAACCCCAAAAGATGGCACATTTATGCTATGCGCTTTGCTTATCACTGGCCTTCGCTTTTTAGGCGCCTTGCACCTTTGACAACTATGATATAGATAACTACATTGGTCTACATGTACCTATTTATGATTTGAGTAGGGCCCACTACCGCTCCTAACCAAACTCTTAACAGACAATCTGTTTTGATTATGCTTTTTAGGAAACAAAATACTTGACATATGACAAGTTTGGATAAATAAATTAAACGATACGTTTGTTAACATAAATGACCAACCTGGTGAGCAACTTGTTCGAGGCGTATCTTTTCCGGAGTTGATTCTCCAATCAAGCCCCCCTTCACGGACCCCACATGAGCCATTTGGTTCTCATGGCTCCTTTCACTAGAGCCGCTTCCATCAATCAAAGTACCTCGTTTCCTTTTTCTCTGGAACGTGTACTTGATCACTCTATTACGCAAAGGTTGACTTGGAACCTCGTCAGTCGCACAAACCTTTGACTCTGTACTCATTAACGGTGGGTCAACTTCGTCTTTTTCTTGTCTCACGGGCATAACTTCCTCTCCACTTGTACTTTGACGATTGCACGTTCTTACCATGTTTTCATCAACAGGTATATCATTCGTATTTTTGACCGAATCCGGAGAAGTCAAATATGAATTATCAGCTGATAAATCTATCTCCTTTACTTCCTCCAACACTAGTTCTTTCTCCGGTACTTCATCTTCTGCCGACATCAACTTAGCGTTAATGTTTTTGTTTATGTCAGGTGTGGTACGTTCACATGCACGGATTCTTTGAGTACACCCGTTCCTGAACAGCTCGGTTTCTTTGCTTCTCGATATTATAGAAGGTAAATCCCCATTGTCGATTAAAGATTTCTTTAAGGGGAACAACGAACTAAAAAATCTCTGGTTTTTGTTTGTCTGATCTATATATGAATTGGGTTGTACTTCTAAGGAACGGTATGTAACGGGTTCACGAGCTGGTGCATTGGCTACTTGTACCGTATGCTTTACGTCTTTGATTTTTGAAAACCTCTCGACTTCTGATTCAACTGTTCTCAATTCCTCCCTGAGGTCTTTCACTATGTCTTCGGCTTCTTGAAGTTGCGCTTCGAGTTCTTCGATTTTCTTTTCTCGAGTACAGGATGCCACTGCTGCTTCACTAATCTGCAAATTTTCAAATGGGTAGGTGTCATTTTTAACTGTAAAATCAGTGAATGTGAGACACAAAAGTGGCACAATTTACACGTCCTCACGCCCCTAATTGGGATAAATTCAGATGTGAGAATCTAACATGTAATGCTTAAAAGGAAGCACCGATATCACAAATAAACACCGAAATCAGAGATTACAATCATTAAAATATCAACTAATAGAAGCAGTATGGTCCATGATCTACGACATAATTGTCTTAAGGTCGTTGCTCATGCTGCTTTCGGTGGCTGCTACATTTCCATTATTTAACTAGTTTCTTATAGAATCTAGGGGCACGGTATGCAAATGCACACCCTTTGGAGAGTCTTGATAGCGTTAACGATGTATAATACACACTAACACACACATACACGAATTTATAATGATTTGTTTGTTTTGATTTAGTAAATTACGTCTTACTTTTAAGCCGATTAATGAGAAATACGTATATGGAAAATGTGATTTCCAAGGTAAGTATTCACTCCCATTTCTATTTTAATATCCCTCGACTAACTAGAGTTCTCCGGTGTATCCGTAATTAAGCCTCAACAATCAATGATATCTATGATGATTTCTCCACCAACTAACTAGGGTTCGCACGTGTATCCAAGCCTCTACAATCATAATATCCATAATGATTTTGCGTAATTTTGGAATCCTAATCTATAGCTTGGATCAAAAAGTGGATATCCAAATACCATAACCACTATCGGCCATCTTAAATGAAATCGAAACTAATATCAAATTACAAATTTACAATTCTAGACATTTCAAACTTATCAACAACCATACCTTAGTTCTAGAAAACAATGCATATAAAATTCGTCAAAAAAAATCATCCCACATTCCCACATGGTCTCGCATTTAAACAGGCTAGATCCCCTCTTCAAGTCATCGTATCCCTACCGATAGGGTCAGACATGCTAAACGATATATTTAAATATATATGGATCTCACAACATTGAGCATAGACCTAAAAAAAATAAATAATTCTTGGTCCCTAACCTAGATTGCAGACCAAAACCATTAAAACCACATCTTTATAAGCTACATAACAACAATGTCAAACACCACATCACCGCATAACCGTTTACTCGGTCTCCAAAATAACCCCCCCCCCCCCCTTTAATCAACCAATCAAGAAAATCCCCAAATCACAACCAAAACCTAAACCTAAACCTAAACCACACCCCCCAAACAACACAAACCCAAACCTTTCTCGAATCTTAAACCAAAACAAACCTAAAAAACACACAAACTAACAAACCGATATTCTCAACATCAAAACAAACTCATCCAACTCAACCCCACTTATCAAAATCCAAAATTTCAAAACCCCTTTTACCCATACCTTACAATCCATCATCTGTTTAACCCTCATAAGCATCTGAACCGCATCTTCTTTAGCAACTTTAAGCTCGTACTCCAACCGAACAGCTTTCCGTTCAGACACCATAATCCTCTTCGCTGCTTCTTTCTCCGTGTTCAGAATAATATCCGCATACGCCTTCTTCAAAGCCATTAATCTCTGCAGCAATCAAACACCAACAATCTTTAACAAAAAAGATCAAACCCCATTAACATTTTTTGACAAAAAACGGTTAAAGTTTGTGACTTTACCTCATCGGCGTCCATTGTTGTTGAAGAATGGGTGGAATTGATTTGATTTGGGTTATTTAAATGGGGAAGAAAAGGGTTGGTTGTTGAGGCAATTGTTGTAGTTCTGTCTGTTACGAACTGAAACTTCCGTTGCCCTTGTTACGGTTTTGCCCCTGGTTTTTTAACGAATTTACTATTTGGTTAAACCTACGAGCCGTCACATCCTTGGACCGGTTTTCTTTCGAATTTCAAGATTTTGGTGTTTTTCCAATGGGCGCGCGCCACAAAGTGGTTCCTTGATGACGTGGCATAAAGATGAAGGTCCACAATACACATGGTAAAGAGGTTTTTTATATGTTTTACACTAGGTTAGAATCTCCTCTGATACACGTTTTAAATAAATATAATTTTAAATATTAAATGCTAAAATAATATATTTTTAAAAATCTTGTTTATTACATTGCTTGAATAAATATAATTTTATATATTAAATAATAAAAAAGTTACATCTTTAAGAATTATTTATATTGTACGGGTTGAGTAACTTTAATTTTATATATTTAATAATGAAAAAAGTTACATTTTTGAAAAGTTATATCTTGTTGTATTTTTATATACCATGTGTATTATACGGATTGAATAAATCTAATTTTATATACCACATAATAAAAAAAGTTATATTCCTAAAAACCCGGTGTATTACACGAGTTGCATAAATATAATTTTGTATAGTAAATAATAAAAATATTATATCTTTAAAAAGCCTCGTTTATTACACGGGTTGAATGAATCTAATAAAAAATTATATCTTTATAAAAACTAACGGATATACTCGATATATGATGGATGGGGTGATTGCAGTGATGGTTCTTATAAATGTCACGTAAACATAGTGAATACCATATTTGAGTTGAAAGTTAAACACGAAAATAAAAGTATAGAACCAATAAACATTGATTAATGTTACCCCTTATAAACATTTTTTAAATATGTTCTACCCTTAACTAATTTAGTTTAATAAAATAAATAAATCATTTACATTATATTAATTTATATTTAGTGTACGTCTTTTGTTAATTTTAGAATAAATAATTTTGAAATCTAATAAACATTTCAAAATATTATATTATCTCCTATACGAATTGTTTAAATTTATATTAAATTTATTTTTATAATGATCTTTTAATTAATATTAATTATTTATAATTCAATAGGATAGAGAAGAAAAAATTAAAAAATAGATGGCTCCAATGAATGAAATGTGTTCCCTTATTAGTTTCTTTTATCATATAGTATAGATTATTATTACTAAACTTAAAAGTAAATAAGCTAAACCCATGTATAGCTCTATAGTCTATTCTATGGAGTTAGATGATAGTAATTTGATCTCTTTAGATGTTTCGTCTAGCTTGTTTTTTATTGGCATCTTCCAATTACCCATTATCCAATACTATAATTTTCAATATGTTTAGACATAAACATGTTGTAATTTATGATTTGGAGCTTTTCAAAAAAAAAATGAATTTTTACTTTTAATTCAAAATTATTTGATTCTTTACTTTTAACTCAAACTATTTGATTTTTTTACTTTTGACCCAAAACTTTTCATCTTTACTTTTAACCCAAAACTATTTGATTTTTCTTTGACTTTTAACCCTAAAACTTTTCTTCTTTTGCAGTTTAACCTCACAGTTTTTTACTTTCAATTTTTGTTCTCTATACTTTTCATTTTTCGCAAAATTTTTGTTTTACGTTCCGTTCTAAATTTTGCAAGTTAACACGACGCAACGTGTGTGTGGTTAAATGTTTTTACGTCATCTATTTTTTCCCGTTTGACAAGTTCATCATAACGTGCGGTTCCTAGATCGACTTAGTTATTCTTTTATATGTTTTACATTTCGGTGTAGTTTCTTCGCATTAACACGCCGCAACTTCAGCGTTGGTGGTCGTTGACAATAGTGTTGCATTGGTGTTCGCCCCCACCGCAACGTGTGGGTGCTTAATACTAGTTTTAATGTAAACTCACAAAACTAACATAAGCTAACACTCTGATTGACAATCCAGTCTTCCCAGCTGCACCCCACGGGCTTTTGTGTTTGACTCGGTTGAAAAGAGTCGAAACTATCTATTTCTGATGTGATCTGCCATTCGATTCAAACCTTTGAAAATTTTGTCGTTTCTAGCTTTCCAAAGACACCACATGCCTATATAGACAATCGCCAAAAGTAAACTTTGCATCATAATAGTCTTTGCGTCCTCAACTTGTAACCGAAGTTGTTACACATCTACCAACCCTGTAGAATCCTAACTCATCCAAAGTGAGACCTTCCAAACTTGTTTCGCTATGTTACATTCAATAAAAATGTGCTCAACTGTCTCTGGCACCAAAGGGTAGTGAACACAATCTTCCGAAACAAGAGACACACCCCTCACCATAAGGTTATCTGCAATAGGAATATGGTTTTGAAAAGCTCTCCATGCAAAGCCGATTACTCTAATTGACACCCAATTTACCCAATTGAAAACCTTATCATTTGACCTGAACAACTTCTCTTCCATAACCTTTCTCACAGCTTTAACCGAAAAGGAATTTTCTCTCCCACATGTCTATATAGTTGGGGTGGTATGGCCATTATTGGTATGTACCAATCATATAAGTTGCTAAAATACAACAACTCAATTTCATAAGTAGGTTTGGGTGTTAGGGATTGGTTATTGTACAAGAGAGTAATTACCTACGAAGTGTAGGAGAGAAGGGTATTTTTTAGAAAGATCCAATATTTTTGACCCAAAAACCAACTTCCTCCACGATTTTCAAACGGCTATAACTTTTTCATACAATAATATTTTTTTATTCAATTATATCGAATGAACGAGCATTTCCTTCTCCATAATTTGAGTAGGCTACTACTATAATTTTCTTATTTTTTTATAGAATACGTGATTACACATTTAACTCAAAACATTACGTGATTATACATTCAATATGATTTGTTATACTTGATGTTATTACACTTATGCTTATTACGTGATTACACATCTATCCTACCTAATAAAAGCCATAATTAGGGGACACATGTCCTCCATCTAGGGCCTCGAATCATTGTTTTCCCGCCAAAACTCTTCACATTCCGTCATTCCCTATGGTGCATCGCTATGGACTATCCATATTCATAAAACGGGTCACAAATTCGTATCATATATAATGACATAACCCGGCTTTTCCTCTCATATTCCTCACACAATCACAGAAACAAACGGCGATTATGGTTTTCTCCCTACTTTTCCAATCAAACAATACAAGATCCAAGGTATATGTTCATCGAATAAAATTGTTTGTTTATTGTTGAATCTTGATCTTGATTTATTTGTTTCTGTTTGGTTTTCATCGTTCCTTCGATTTCTAATTCGTATCACTCGAAATCTTCAATAACAAGGTACGATCCGGATTTGTTACTATTAACATGTAGATGTTCTTTTTCTTAAACATTATGTTGATTTTGTGATGTATATTGTCTAATTTATATCCTTTCGTATCTAGGGTTTCATCATCTTTGATTGATGTTTGACTATTGAATTTCGGATCATGATAACGGTTCGGTGCTATCCATCCGTTTGTTACAAAATTACTATTGTTATTTATTATTTCCTTATTTAGAGGAAAGATAGTAACTTGATTTTAAATTCAAAAATTTTATTTGGAGGATAATATGGAAGTAAACAATTTGGAGTTAACAACATTAATTGGATTTCCTTTTTAGGTTGGTTCAATGTACATAGACATGTTAGTAGTTTAAAATTTAAAATTTTATATATAATTTTGATTAAATTCTTCCAATATATTATAGTAATTTTAAATTTAAATTATATTTGAGTTATTTTTAAATAAAGTTACTTAAAATAGAAGTTGACTACACTCATTTTTTTATAATTGCTAATTATCCTAATTGTTAATAACCTGTAATCAACAATTATTGGTTTTTATATAACTAATTAGATTCAAATTAATCAACAATCATATTAAAAACATTTATCGGTTGTTACCATATATGCTTTAAATCATTAAAATAATAGATACGAAATTGACTTTTGAACTTTCAGTGTATTTTAGATGATTATGTCCCTCAAGATGCTAGCGTTTGTATGTTTTCTAATATCGTTTTAATTATTAGAAGTCTGTTTTAACAATATATTATTATTCTTAAAAAACGACAAAAAATGTGTTTTTAATATTTTTGGCCGATAATTTCCTTATTTAGAGGATAGATAATAACTTGATTTTAAATTCAAAAATTTGATTTAAAGGATAATATGGAAGTAAACAATTGGAGTTAATAAGAGTAACTGGATTTCCTTTTTAGGTTGGTTCATTGTACCTAAACATGTTAGTGGTTTAAAATTTAAAATTTTATATATAATTTTGATTAAATTCTTCCAAAATATTATAGTAATTTTAAATTTAAATTATATTTGACTTATTTTTAAATAAAGTTACCTAAAATAGAAGTTGACTACATTTTTTTTTTTATAATTGTTAATTATCCTAATTTTTAATAACTTCTAATCAACAATTATTGGTTTCTATATATAACTAATTAGATTTAATTATTCAACAATCATATTAAAAATATTTATTGGTTGTTACCATATATGCTTTAAATCATTAAAATAATAGATACGAAATAGACTTTTGAACTTTCAGTGTATTTTAGATGATTATGTCCCTCTCAACCTGAGCGGTATTGTGGCTTCTGGTTTATATCATGTTGACCAGGTAACTTGATCGATTTTTTTTGTATTCATGAATGTATAATGGTCTATTAACTCCAAAACATATACATTAAAGTTTGTCATAATCAGGGGACAACAATAGAGAAGAGCATAGGATCTACTCCATATTGGGCATGGCAGGTTTTCGTTCACATGCAACTTCTAACTTCTCGGTTGCTGCAGAATCATCAGCATTGGTGGAACTCACTCATTAGTTAAAAATATTAGTTTTAGATTTACTCCAAATAGATAAACACAACTTGAAGTATTTAAATTCATATTTTAGCTCCTTTATACTTTATTTCTTTTCTAAATATTTACTACTTGAGCAGTCCATGAAAGTAGTAAATTTTGTAAAAATGAAAGAAGAACTTGATTCCGAGTTTGGATACTTTTTATGTATAAAAAATGTAGAATTATCTCCAGCTACAAATCTATGCTTTTCTAATTTGGTTTATTTGAAATTAATTTGGTTTGTTTATTGTAAAATGCTTTATAGTGGCAAAGTGTAACGAACAAAGGCAATGATGTGGAGCAGTGCATGTCACAGGTGAGCTTCAAATCAACTTACCTAATATATAATTAGTGATTAGAAGTAATGCAATGATTAATTAGCAAGGATTGATTAGCAACCTCATTATACGTTTAAAAAAGGTAATTTATAATTCTTTTGTGTTTTGTATCTTCTCTCAATTTGAAATTCAACCTTATTATCTAGGTATCTATGTGTGGTTTAAGATGTTTCAACCTCATTATACTTGGTGTTAGTTTTGAGAAAGATGTGGACAAGGCAGCGTCAATGTGGGAGATACAACATCGACATGTTGCAGATAATATTTAAGCCATATACAATGACATGGGTGGATTATTTTTAAAGTTTAGCACTACAAATTTTTTATTGCACGTATACATCATCACAAGCACTTTTGCTTGCTTAGAGCAAATATTACATGGATTTTGTTATCATAGAATTTGTCGGTGCATCAAAATTCTTTTTTGTTTGTAGAAGGAGAAGCAACATCCCGAGTGTATCTAAGTCTCTTAGTCTATCCATGTGAGTTCACGTTACATATTGTCTCTTTCATTAGATTTAAGAATTAAAGCCTATTAATGTGAAAATTTGGGATTTCATCTTTTGTATCAGGGTGAATCACTTCAAGTCATGTATCCCGAGTTGTTTTAGGTGCACCCTCCCTCCCCCATGTCTCTGATTTTGTGATATATATTATTTTAATATTTTTACGTCATTGTTCCAACCTAAATTGATGGTTCTTTGTTTAAAGTTGAATTGAAGATAACCTCTTTCTTTTTTCATTTGATAAGCAGAACCACTTTATTTTCAAATCTTCAAGTTGAATATCATTAGCCCACTATAAATGCATAGAGGTGGAAGTCTTGAACCAAGTGGTTAATTTAAGTTTTCTATTTCTCACCAATGGGTTGAACGGGGAATCTCATAAAAAACAGTTAAAAACTGGGCTGTGTTACTTTGTTCTCTGATGCCTAACTCATGAAAATGTTATTTTATAGGAATTCTGACCACAAATTGGGATGGCAAGAGTTGTATAACTAACATTACAATTCGGCTTACGAATATCACTGTCCATAATAGCTTTCTTATTTTCTCCGGGCCCAAAACTAAAAATAATCAATGGCCATCTTCTTCGAATCTGATTATCATCTTCGTCTCCAAGGTATAAATTTGTCTATTAATCCATTTTTTTCTTTATTTTGTTAAGTTTTATCGGTAATCGTTTGTTTGTTGTATCTCACAACCGTTCATCTAGCTGTCGCTAGATTCTACGTATTTTTGTGGATTTCTACCAAGAAACTTGAATCTGATGTTGTTACAGCCTCTTTATTCTTGCTAAAATGTCACATTTTGAGCGATGTGTCTCATTATCAAGTTATATAAGGACATATATATGCTTAAATATGACACCTGAAGTGTCATGTAACGCCCCAAAACTCGAGTCTAAATATTTTATTTTGACATTTTATTAGGTTGGCATGAGTAAGTAGGATTTATTGTTCAAGTGGGTTATTTCACTAACAACCAAGTTATCTAACTTGGTTTGATAGTGTTGGCTATAGATTGAGAGTGGAAAAAACAATGGGGCCAACTATGTTTAATTTACAATCATAAGGGACTAATGTGGGTTAAAAGGGAAGTTGGGATATTATAAGAAAATATCAACACCCACAAACACACATTCGTGTGTGTTCTACGTCGATCAGAAGCTCCCAAAGGAGCCAAACCCTAGCTCAAGCTTATTTGCTCAAATTGAAAGGGGAATTCAACCCAAATCTAATGCATGTACCCGAATTCTTAGTCATCTAGCCCTAAAGATCACTTGGTAAGTTGTAATTTTTGATTTGGTGATTTTGATATGAAGTGGGTTTTGATCAACCCGCGAATTTGTATGAAATTGAGCATGAGAATGTATTAATATCATGATATAAAGCATAGATTACACGTGGTTTAGGTTAATTATATGATTAGAGATGAAAACCCACTTGTGGTAGTGAAGATGATGTTATGGATAATCATGTATGCTTAATTGTTGTGTAAAGTTTATGTATGATATTGTATGTAATGAGTAATTGTTAGTTAATTTGGGTATATTATGAGAATTATATGATTCAAGTGGAATTCGATGATGTTGATATGAACTAGTAAGAATATGCAATGAATGCTTGTACATAATGTTTTGTTAGTAGTACACCCGCCAAGTGTTCGATGAAATGCCTAAGAGAGCAAAATTGTGAAATTATATGAAAGTTGTGGGTAAGTATGTATAGAAGGTGCTTATGGTGTAGCCGTTAGTAAAATAATAAGTTAAGTGTGCTTAAGGTGGAGTCCATATGAGAATTCGGATTTGAATGTATGGTTTGGTAAAATTATGCATTAAGAACTTGTACCTTATGCTTCAATGGTGTGATGCTCGCCATGTAATTGATGCGCTTGATTTATGGTGATTAAGAGTGAATGTGTACGAATGTGAAATGAATAGTTTATTGATAAGTGATAATGTTGGAGTTATGTCGTGTACGTATGTAAGATGATAATTTTGATTAAGTGAATGTTGAACAATGCGGTTGTCGAATGTAGAGTTATGAAAACATAAGTATGTGTATATTGTGTATGTGACTAGGTGATCATGTAGTTGTATGTGTTATACAACATTATGTATGAAATTAATATGATGTCATTGATATGGTCTATTATATCAACATAAATGCGTGTTCGAAATTGGAAGTTATATGCTAGAAGGTTGACTTTCTGAAAGTCAACAGAGAATCCTTAGCATGGTTAGGCATTTTGACACAAATATAAGAATCGAGAGATCATGGAATATGTGTTAGATCAATTATGTGTTATGTGTGATAACGAATTTAGATTTCAAGGATATTGAAACTATGTGGTTGACCAATCATGTCGTATGCGTGTTAGTGAAAGTCAATGTAGATAAGAGTTGGAAAATGTGTGTAAATATGAATGAGCATGAATACTAACATTATTATGGCATGACGGCATGAAAGAATAAGAACCACACTAGCATGGACCAAGCATGGAAGGCTAACGGGTCAAGATGAGGCAAGCAAGCGGGTATGAACACGGATGCACAAGGTAAGTGATTTCCGTAATCACTTTTTAGTTTGTTTAAGTAATATAATGTTTTAATTAATTAAACATGATGTTGAGATCAAATATGTGATGAAGTCCTTCGTCGTAAATGATGGGAATAAAGTTGACCAAAACACCCTTGATGGGTATATTGGGCAAACGATCTTAAAAGTAGTTTAGAAACAAGCTAATCGATTGGTGTAATGTTTTGGTCAAGTATGAAAGTGAGGAGTATAGGGTTTTGTATGTCGTAGACCTTTTTATGCACGAATACCCATAACGTGTAACACCCCAAAGATAAAAGACACAATAAATAATAATAAACTAAATGTGGGATCCTAAAGAATATGTAGTAATATGGTACCTAAATGTGGGATCCTAAAGAATATGTAGTAATATGGTACCTAAATGTGGGATCCTAAAGAATATGTAGTAATATGGTACCTAAATGTGGGATCCTAAAGAATATGTAGTAATATGGTACCTAAATGTGGGATCCTAAAGAATATGTAGTAATATGGTACCTAAATGTGGGATCCTAAAGAATATGTAGTAATATGGTACCTAAATGTGGGATCCTAAAGAATATGTAGTAATATGGTACCTAAATGTGGGATCCTAAAGAATATGTAGTAATATGGTACCTAAATGTGGGATCCTAAAGAATATGTAGTAATATGGTACCTAAATGTGGGATTCTAAGTTAAGAATTTCCTTAATCCGGAGGTAGGATTTTAAGTTAATATGATAGAATGTGAATTTACAAGCATGTAGGAAGAAACGAGAGGTTAAACGGATAAACGGTTCAAAAGTTATGCGCGTTTTAGCGCGTACGAACGACAAAACAACATCAGTTTTGCCAGACGCCTTATTTAGCTGTTTACGGGTGTTTCTGGCTACGGGTAAAGGCAAGGCCCGTCGCCGACGCCTCTAGGGCCGTCGCCGACGGCCTCCCCAAGTCTCAAAAGCTGAAATCTTGTTATTTAAGTTGATTTATGTATCGTAGGCTTCGGTTTGTTACCCGTGGACTACGGCAGGTTTTCTAAACATGATTTGATCGATCCTTAGATGTTTATGAGCTATAAATCAAAGTCTAAGTCCCATGTAAATATTGTATGATTATGTAAAGATGTAGGAAAGGTATGTACGTATGTAGTTGTGTATGTATGTATGTGTAAAGACATATATGAGGGTATGCACGTAAGTAAAGTTGTAGGAAAGGCATGTGTGTATGTAGATGTGTATGTATGTTTGTATGTAAGTACGTATGCATGCATGAATTGATATGTTCGAATTTTAACGTTACTAATTATGCGTTTGAGGTCGGTATGTAATGCAGGAATGAGTACATCGGATTCTTATGAAATTTAAGCCCAACCCGGAATAAGAGGATGAGTAAGGATAGTTGGATGAACTAAAGTTAAATTGTCAAACGTTATTCAATCCTTAATTATATGAGTTTTAATGTTATATGATGTTTTCGTTGACTAATGGCTAAGTTGTATGTGACGCCCACAGGTGATACACGGACTTCTTCTGCTACTTAGGAGGTGAAGCGGACGTAAATCGAGTCAAGAGCAAGGATTGCACGGATAGATCGACCATATAGTTGAAATATGTAACGTCTAGAAATGTGAAATTTTAGTATGAATGTTGTGAATTCTTTTATAGAACGTTTAACATTTTAGCTTTTGGAACCTTCTCGAAAGTAATGTCGTTAATAAGGAAGGAAATTTTTAAAGCTCTTTTCCGCTGCGTCATTTTTAAGGTAAAACGTGTTAGGGCGTAACATGTCATACTCCCTGAATCTCATTATCAAGTTATAAAAGGTCTCATTGAGTATCATAAAGTTTAATATTATACACACCGCTTTCAGATCTCATAAGGTACGTGCTCTTAAATTAGTGTACATTTATAGTATATTAGTTACTATGAAACGCGTGCTTAATATAGTTGTTATTTGTATGTCTTACTTTTAAATGTTGTCATTTTTTAGCGTTTTTTAAACGATAATACCATTTTGTTGTTTATTACTTGGTGAACTAATAACGACTGTCGAATAAACAAAGCTATGCTTGTCAAATCCGAATACAATGTATGGCAACGTAGAATGGGGCACATGCTATCTCAATAAAATACAGGGTGTTGGAGATCTGTGGTTTTCGGACCACATGTCCCAATGGTTCCAAATGTCGAAAACCCAAATGTATATGAGCCAAAGAAGCCTGAGAGTTACTCCGAGCAAGTCTATAAAAAAATTGAACTAGATGTGAAAGCTTTTAGTATCGTGGCTATGGCACTACCAAATGATATTTATGTTTGCCTATTGCACTATAATAGCGCCAAGGAGTTGTGGGATGCACTGAAGGAACAATTCGGTGGGACTGAGGATGTAATCGAGAATACTCGAGAAATCCTTAACCAACAGTATGAAACCTTCACCCATGTCAAATGGGAGACTCTGACACAACAGTTTGAACGTTTTTCGTGTCTAGTTAGTGAATTAAAGTTGGTTAACAAAGAATTTTCAAAAGCCACTTCAAGTCACCGATTTCTGGGATCTCTGCTTGAAAATGGGACACTATTGCTATGGTGATGAGGACATCCTCGGATTTCAAGGATTTGAGCCTGACTCAGCTCCATGGAAAGCTCCTGACATTTGAGAGGGAGCTTGTCAAAAAGAAGAAGCTCCAGGAAACTGGAAAGGTGTCTGGTAGTTATGTTTTTGGTAACACAACACTTTTGAGTCAGGAAGGACCATCGTCTGGGAAGGGAAATGATCTGAGTTTTGATCATTTTATTGATATTTCTACTGGTAGCAACTCTGATCAACATTCCACCAGTTATACTTTTGCAGCAAACGATGATAATCATGTCCTTGACAATCTGTCGTTCGTACTTGATTATCTTAAGCACATAGACCCAAATGATCTTGAGAAGACGACCATACTGCACCAGGTAGCCCTACTCAGCATAAGAGCTAACAACTTTTACAAAAGGACTGGCACGACTTACCCAGGGTTAAGTGGGAGGTCTAAATTGGGGTTGGATGAATCAAAGATCAAATACCTTAAGTGTAATAAATTGGGACACTTTGCTAGAGAATGTAAGGTCAAACAAGTAACTCTGCACCAATGATAACATATCGTAGTCAAGGACCTAATTCTAACACACCACAACAGTTTTATCCCCAAAATACCCCTAGACCAAATGTGCAAAATATTGCTCACTTTGCGCAACACATGACCCCAGTACCAATGTAATATGTTCAACTACAACCAATCCCTTAAGTCCTGTATGTTCAGATGCCAAGTGGTCATGTTCAAGCATCACAAACTACTCCTGCTCCAGCAGAGCCTAGTCAACCAAGCTCCTTTACACAGGGATATGTTGACTAGAGCAATTTGCCTGAAAATTTATCCAATCAAAACTTTGCTTTAATAGCAAATGACCATGATGAACATGAAAACTTTTGTTTTATGCCTATTGAGCATGTTTCAGGTGATGTAGATCTAGTTCAAACTGTGAAGAGGCTGTTGGTGAACCTGCTGAAAGCTCAGGTCAAACATCTGTTGATGACCCAGAGTGTGCAGGAAGGATGGATGAAAGCAATCCCAAGAATTCCGCTGATTGCTTCAGTACTGATAGAGTAGAAATGGTTGCCTTAAATGTATCACCTCAGACTCTTAAAGAGTTATGTTTAGAAAATTGCATCATAGTTTTTGCTAACATAAAAGAGGTGAATGAAAACCTGAGAGAAAATGTACAAATCAGTGAAATTATTCTTGAAAATAAAGAAAAAGTATATTAAAACAAGAATAGCTGAAAAAGACCTTGAGATAAGTAGTTTGAAACATGAAGCATCTATAACCAAAGATCAACTCCAATCAATGGTAGAAAAATATCAGACTTGTAAAAAGGAGTTAGAATCAACACAGATCACCTGTGAAAAAATGAGTTGAATATTGTCAAGGTTATGAGATGCTTCTGGATAAGCAAATCAAGAGTAATGTGAAGTTTGGGGTTGGCTTTAGAAAATATGACAAGAACAAGAAACCCAAGCTTCCATTGATTTTGAAATGGTTGAGGTGATTCCAACAACATCAACTGGGGAAGAAATAAAAATCACAAAACCTAGTGGCAAGAAAATCACTGTTGAAAAGCCACTAAGTTCCATTCAAGCTGAAAAACTAAAGTATGAATTCAAACCTACTTGGTCGGATGAATGTGATGTGTTAGAAAATTTCAAACCCATTGATTTCACTAACCCAAATGGCCTTGACCCACCCAAGATAAAAATCATTCCTTTTGAACATATGATATCCAAAAGCCAAAGCATGATCCACTGATCAAGAAATAAACAAAAGATTGAACCAGTCTCTCCCTAAATATAGTGAATCTTGAACACCTAATCAGAACATCTGTTCAAGAGCATGGGAAACATATGATCAAGACTTGGAACCACTTTTCAAGAGGATACAACATCTGTTGAATCTAAAGTCTGTTGAAGACCAAAGCCCTGATCACCCCAAAGGTCTGATGATGAAGACCAAACATCTGTATGGCCAAACAAATGTTTGGACAACTACAACACAAGACAACTTAGACAATGGTTTCTCAATGTTACAATACTTATCTTATCAATGTTTAGAAATAGCCTAGATCAGATGTTAGGATTTGCACAGATGTTTGTAACATCTATGAAATATTTTCTGTTAGGAATATTAGATGTCACTATCAGGGTGATGTCAGTCAATCACTAAACAGAGCTTTCGTACTTAGTATAAATATAACACAGCTGTTAGTGATCTATTTATCACAGACTTCACCTTTTCTCATGTATGAACTGATTTGTTTACGTGATCAGCTGAGGGGGAGTATGTAGAGTCAATCGAATTGTAAAACAGTTGAATCTTTTGAGATTAATGAAAAACAATAATTAATGATGACTTCCAGTTTATGAATTTTATTGTGTTTGATCAATATTTGTTTACAAACAAGAAACTCAATTTTTAACACATAGTTTTACAATCAAATACATATTACCATCCATAGGCTCAACCTTAACATGCTTGGTTGTCTAAACCTAAGACTATGTAGAAAACAAAGGGGGCTTAAGTTGAAATCTTCAAACTATAAGGTCCATTAGCACACTCCACCCAGTTCTTTTAAGCGGCAAATAAAACCTGTTATCCACAACAAAAGTCACTCTTCCTTCATCTTCTTCTTCATCTTCTTCTTCCTCAACCTCCCTGCAACTCAAACTCCATTTTTCACCTCAGAAAACAGTCAATTTCAATTCCAATTTCAACTTCAACTTCAATTTCACTTTCAATTTCAGACACATGCAATCCAAAACCCTAACACCACAATGACAATTATACACCACTCAATCTCCCCCCTTCTCATCCGTACCGACCACAATTTCCCCAAATTCACCACCACAAACCTCCAATTTCACAACCGCCGGTCCATAATAATCTGCGAAAACTCCACAACAAAACCACCAGTCTCCAGATCCAGAACCAGATCCAAACCCAAACCCAAAGAACTCGTCTTCGGTTACCCTACAAACACCGTCGAAAAAGGCAAATACAGCTACGAAGTCGAAAGCTTACTCAACAAACTCTCCGGCTTACCGCCACGTGGCAGCATCGCCCGTTGTCTCGAACCCTTCAAGAACAAACTCAGCCTCAATGATTTCGCATTAGTCTTCAAAGAACTCGCTCAACGTGGAGACTGGCAACGATCTTTACGCTTGTTTAAACAGATGCAAAGACAGGTTTGGTCTAAACCCAATGATCATATATACACAATAGTTATAGGTATATTAGGCCGTGAGGGGTTACTAGATAAGTGCTATGAGGTGTTTGATGAAATGCCTAAGGAAGGTGTTGCCAGGACTGTGTTTAGTTACACTTCGATTATTAACGCGTATGGGCGCAACGGGCAGTATGAGATGTCGTTAGAGCTGCTAGATAGAATGAAGAAGGAGCGGATTCCGCCTAACATTTTGACGTATAATACGGTTATTAATTCGTGTGCGAGAGGCGGGTATGATTGGGAAGGGTTGTTGGGGTTGTTTGCGGAGATGCGGCATGAAGGGTTGCAGCCGGATTTGGTTACTTACAACACTTTGCTTGCGGCCTGTGCGAATAGAGGGTTGGGTGATGAGGCGGTGATGGTGTTTAGAACGATGAATGAAGGTGGGACGATTCCGGATACTACTAGTTATGATTATTTGGTTCAGACGTTTGGGAAGTTGGGTGATCTCGGTAAGGTTTCGGAGCTGCTTAGGGAGATGGAGTCTCGAGGGAATTTACCGGAAGCGTCGTGTTATAATGTTTTGTTGGAAGCGTATTCGGATTTGGAGAAAACTAAGGAGGCGATGGATGTGTTTAGGCAGATGCAAACGGCGGGTTGCGTACCGAATCAGATGACGTATACGGTTTTGTTGAATCTGTTCGGAAAGCAAGGGAGGTACGATGAGGTTCGGGAGCTTTTTCTTGAGATGAAAGTTAGTAGTATGGGGATAGATGCTAGTACGTATAATATACTTATCGATGTTTTCGGGGAAGGTGGATATTATAATGAAGTGATAACTTTGTTTAACGATATGGTAGATGAAAACATTGAACCAAATATGGAAACGTACGAGGGTTTGATAGTTTCATGTGGGAAAGGCGGACTTCATGAGGATGCTAAACGGATTCTACTACACATGAGAAAGAGTGGATTGGTTCCAAGTTCTAAGGCGTATACGGGGATTATCGAAGCTTATGGTCAAGCTGCATTATATGAAGAAGCGCTTGTTACTTTTAATACGATGAATGAACTAGGAAGCAAGCCAACTGTTGAAACGTTTAATTCCTTAATCGATGTTTATGCTAGAGGGGGTTTGTATAAGGAATCTGAATCGATAGTTTCGAGGATGAGTGAGTGTGGTGTTTCGGGGAATAATGATACTTATAATGGTGTGATTGAAGCGTATAGACAAGCGGGACAGTTTGAAGATGCGATTAAAGCTTATGTCGATATGGAAAAAGTGAAATGCCACCCAGATGAAAGGACACTGGAAGCGGTTTTGAGTGTTTACTGCTTCGCGGGTCTTGTGGATGAAAGTGAAGAACAGTTTCAAGAGATTGAGAAAATGGTTGAGTTGCCTAGTGTCATGAGTTACTGCATGATGCTTGCAATTTATGCAAAAAGTGAAAGGTTAGCTATTTATTTGCTTTAGAACATTTCATCACCTTTATTCGTATTTCTTTTTACGAGTAAAATGCCATTTTCGTCCCTGAAGTTTGGCCAGTTTTGCGACTTTCGTCCAAAGGTTTGTTTTTCTGCATCTAGATCAAAAAGATTTGAAATCTTGCCATTTTCAGTCTGCTCGGTAAGTCCATCCATTTTTCTCCAAGTCAAGGGTATTTACGTCTTTTTTGTTAACTTAAAAGGGCAATTTGGTCCTTTTCACTTTATGTAAAAAGACCAAATACCCTTGAAAAAGTCCGAATTGCCCTTTAAGTTAACAAAAAGGACGGAAATACCCCTGAATTAACGGAGAAAAATGAATAGAGTTAACGAGCCGGATGAAAATGGCAAGATTTTTAAACTTTTTGGATCCAGATGCGGAAACCTTTGGACGAAAGTCGCAAATTGGCCAAACCTCAGGGACGAAAATGACATTTTACTCTTTCTTTTTACAGTTTGGTAAAATTATTGATTTTTCAGGTGGGATGATGCTCATAAGTTGCTGGATGAGATGATACGATGCGATTCATCAAATATTCATCAGGTAATCGGACAAATGATTAGAGGAGACTACGACGACACTTCTAATTGGCAAATGGTGGAGTATGTTTTCGATAAACTCAACAACGAAGGCCGTGGTTTAGGGTTGAGATTCTACAACACGCTTCTAGAAGCTCTTTGGTGGTTAGGGCAAAAGGAAAGAGCTGCAAGAGTGCTTAAAGAAGCAACAAAAAGAGGACTTTTTCCTGAAATGTTCCGCAACAGCACACGCGTGTGGTCTGTTGATGTACACAGGTATAATAGTAGTATACATTTGGTATATGTTATATAAAAAAAATGTATATAATCATTCTTGTATATGTTATTTGGTGGTCTGCAGGTTGTGGTCTGGGGGTGCGTGCACAGCTATCTCAGTTTGGTTTAAGAACATGCATCAGATGTTAGCGGATGGCGAAGATCTTCCTCATCTAGCTTCTGTTGTTGTAGTGTAAGTTTCTTTCTTCTTAACTTTCTGGTTGTACTCTTAATTTTATTGTTGATAAAACATAGATATCGTTAAAATGTTACTAAAACAAATACGTTTTTATAAAGCAGAAGAGGCGAGATGGAAAAGAGCTCCATAACACGCGATTTTCCTGTTGCAAAAACCGTGTATTCGCTTTTAAAAGATAATGTTTCATCGTCATTCTGTTTGCCCGGATGGAACAAGGGTAGAATTGTGTGTCAACGAGCTCAGCTCAAGAAGATTCTAGCAGATATGGGTTCTGAAAAAGGCGGGATTATCGATTTGAGTAATGTCCCGATTCCTGTTCAGGATTCCAAAAGCTACAAGCCTCGGGTGAAAAAGGGTGGTGTGAGTAATAGTGAATCAAGGATAGGTGTAAATGGCGGGACCAGTATCGATACAAGAACGGAGCTCGTTACGGGGCCCGTTTAAAAGACAGAACATGAGCGGTGGACTTCAGTCTAGATGCATCCCGAATGGCTCTGGTTGCTACAGGATCAAGTGATTAGAATCATATACAGTAATAGTAAAAAGTGATGTTGTGATAGTAGTTTTAAAATGGTAGAATTCGAACCCAAATTTTGCTCTGTTGACTAGACTAGACTAGCCATTATATAATGAGGTCTGCATACATCGTCTGTATCCCCTAATGTGTTCTTTTGGTATGAGGTTACATTATATGGGAATTATAAGGTATTAAGGCTATTTTCTTTGACTCGTTTTGTTTAGGGTTGTGCTAAAATTAAGGCATTTGCAACTGTATGGGTGGCTTATGTATATGTCGTTAGTAAACTGCTGATATGAACTTGAAATCTGAAATAGAAAATAGGAAAGCAAAAAGAATCTGCAAGCATTAAAATTTTGGATTAATGCTTGCAGATTCTCTTGGTTTTGTGCGTCTTCTCAAACTCCAATGTTTTTGTTACATGTATTACACGAACCTCAGTGATGTTGGAATCTTGATAGACTTGCCACTAGAGTGAATTTGAGGAGAAGAAATGTCAATATCTCGTCGGTTATCTGCTTATGTTGTGAAGAACATGAGGAAACAACGGAACATTTTGGATGGGTTTGAGCACGTGGTGTTATATACCCCTCTTTATGTTTTTCCGACCTTATGGAAGCTCATCGATACTTATAGTTGGGAAAGAAAGAGAAGAAGTCATACATCATACATGGCTTTATTATAATCATGGTTTGGTGTATTTGGAAAGGAAGGAATGAGCTCATCTTTCATAACAAAAAAAAGTAGTCCGTAAGATTTTTTGGGGGAAGTCAAGTCTAGAGGTTTTGTTTGGTTAAAAATAGGTCTTCCTTTAAAGCCACCCGTTGAGAGGATTGATGTAAATTTCCATTGTATATGGTGTAATTTGGCCTTTTGCCCGTTTGGATCAAGGGCATGTATTTGTTTTGCCTTTTGCCCGATTGGGTCGGGGGCGTGTTTTGATGAAGTTTAATTTAAAATATATATAGGGAGAAGATCATGCGAGAACCACCTCTTATTGCGAGAACCACGAGAACCAATGTGAACACACCAAAAATGCCTAAAAATAGCTAAAAATCACACAATTTTTTTTAATATTTTTTATATAAAAATCGCTACTTTTCGAAGCCAAAAAATATATATATATATATATATTAAAAAAAATCAGATTTTTTGGGGGTTTAGTTTTTAGCATTTTAGCTTGGGGGGGGGGGGGTTAGGTTTTTGGGGTGGGGGAGGGGGGGTTTAGGTTTTTTTTTTTTTTTTTTTTTTTTTTGGGGGGGGGGGGGGGTTAGGTTTTTTTTAGGTTTTAGTTTTTAGCATTTAGCTTGGAGGAGGGGTAGGTTTTTTTTTTTTTTGTTGGGGAGGGGGGTGGGGGTTAGGTTTTTTTAGCTATTTTAGGTTGTGTTCACATTGGTTCTCGCGGTTCTCACAATAATGGTGGTTCTCGCATGAGCTCCTCCCTATATATATATATATATAGGGTGGGAATTGGCTACAAAGTCCATTTTTCCTACAAAGTGTAAAAAATCATAAAACACCATAATGCCAACCATAAAACACAGTCAAAACCCACAAATAACATAGTGGAGATTACTAAAACACCATATTTGTGGATTTTGTGTTGTGTTTTGGATGATAAGGCTATGATTATCGAATGACTGATATTAGTGTGTTTTATGTTGATTATCATGTTGTGTTTTATATTCATAGTTGTATGATGGTGTGTTTAAAGTTTTTAAGGACTGTTAGAGTTTGGATATTGTGCTTTAATGATCTTCATCATGTTATTTGTGGGTTTTGAGTGTGTTTTATGGTTGAAATTGTAGTGTTTTATGACTTTGTACACTTTGTAGGAAAAATAGACTTTGTAGCCGAACCCCACCCTATATATATATATATATATATATATATATATATATATAGGTAAAGGATCCTGTAAAAAGTGCCCAAAGTGTGAGAAGTGTAAGAAATAATCTGGTGTTGACATGTGTCCATCAATTATATTAATGAATAAGGGTAATAATGTAATTTACTCCTAATGGTAGTTAAAGTCAATTAAAGGAAATGAGATCATGTGTTAACTATTTTAGGAGAAATTTTAGGAAACATATTTGTTTTTATGATTTTATACATCTGATTGTTTTATCTTCTTCATCATCTTTTAATCGCAACATCTTTTAATCATATATTGTTCGTATCTTCTTTTCATTATCTTTAAATTGCAATACAATGTTTTTTGGATTCCAGATAAAACACCATGACTTGAATCATAGTCAATGTCTCCAGATGTTTAAAACACCACGCCATGAACAATGTCTCCAGATGTAGATGTTTAAAACACCACGCCATGAACAATGTCTCCAGATAAAACACCATGACTTGAATCATAGTCATGGTGTTTTAAAATCTGGGAATGTTTTGTATTGATTGTCCAGATGTTAATACACCATGGATGTAATCACAATACAATGTTTTTTGGATTCCAGATAAAACACCATGACTTGAATCATAGTCAATGTCTCCAGATGTTTAAAACACCACGCCATGAACAATGTCTCCAGATGTTTAAAACACCATGCCATGAACAATGTCTCCAGATAAAACACTATGACTTGAATCATAGTCATGGTGTTTTAAAATCTGGGAATATTTTGTATTGATTGTCCAGATGTTAAAACACCATGGATGTAATCACAATACAATGTTTTCTGGATTCCAGATAAAACACCATGACTTGAATCATAGTCAATTTATCCGAATGTTTTAAAACACCACACCATGAATCTGATTACAGTTCTTCTAAACGTAAAACACCACGCCTTGAATCTTATATAAAACAAAGAGGCTTCCGATTTAGATCTTGGTCATTAATTCCGATATTTAAGGAAAAAGGAGTGAATGTAGGTGTTTTTGGTTGTGTAGGATACGGTTACCATATTTGAAACATTGAAAAAGACACTATTGCCCTTTAATTTACATAAGGTCCCTCTAATTAAAACACAATTTACATTTTTATACCCTATTGATCTCAACCATTAGATCAAATATCCAATGGTTTAAAACACTTCTTACCCTTCTCACATTTTAAACACTTTTTACCATATCCCTACCCTATATATATATATATTTACGCGGATGACGTAATGTTCGTGGGTGAAAGCATGCCGGATAACTTCAGAAATCTCAAGAGAATCTTTAGATGCTTTTTCATGGCTTTAGGTTTAAAGGTTAGCTCGTCTAAAAGCAAAGTGTAATGCTTGGATGAACAAAGTTCAAATCAGATTACCTCAGTTTTAAAATGTAATAAGAACGATGATGGGCTCAAATATGAATAGATTGACGAGCTGGAAGCCGGTGGTGGACCGATTTAACAACAAGTCGTCTAGATGGAGAGCAAAGTATTTATCCTTTGCAGGTCGAGTTACTTTGGCCAAAGCAGTGCTTGGTAACTTACCCACGTGCTATCTGCCTTTGTATAAGGCGCCAACTAAAGTAATAAGCACATTAGAGGGAATTAGGAGAATGTTTTTATGGGGTGGGGGAGGCAATGTTAAGAAGACTAGATGGGAGGCAAAAAAAATTGGAGGCTTAGGTATGGGTAGTGTTAAATAAGTTGATTTTGGCACTACTAGTAAAATGGTGGTGGCGTATAAGGGGTGTCAGGAACTAACTTTAGGCACAAGTTTATCCATGGAAAGAATTCGATAATCCTTAATTCTTGTAAATAGACAAGTTATGGAACTTTGGAAAAACATTAGTTGCATTGATAGAGAGTTCCAAAAACTAAACATCTCCTTAAGTCAAAAACTGAAGTGTAAGCTGGGGGACCACTTAATCTCAACCATTGATCTTGCAAATCAAGGGTCAAACTTTTCCCACACACTTCGTACACTTCATACTTCTTGTACAATAACCTTTCTCGTTAAATGTTATGTGATACGAATTTGAGTTTGAGATTTTATTCACCAGGCGAGTTTAAAGTTTAGATATAAAGTTTGAAAGGATTTGAGTTCTAAATTTGAAAATTATTCACAAGATGAACTTGAGCTATGTTAAATTAACCCAACTGGTTTACACTACCTATAGTCATGGTTGTAAAACAAGGTTTCCAAGGCCGAGTACTCCCTGAGTAGTCGCTACAAGGTAGGCTGCCGATGCAACTTTCTTTGACTCCGCCTAATTACTCGGAATTGGTCAAACGCGGTCAACCGAGGCCAAAATCGTATCTAGTAGGTCAACTTGGGCCGAGTTTGACTTTAAAATAATAAAACATAATTTCTATGCCTATCATATTAAAGAATGAATATTATTTTCACGTATTTTATTATAGATATTAGTAAATTTATGTTATTTGACATGTATTTAATTTCCAAAAACTAATTTCTTTATAATTTAACATGTCCGAGTACTCCCCGAGTACTCTCCGCCTAGGCCAAGTACTCTCAACTCCCCGATCAACCGACTAGGGAGTGCTTAGCAACTTTTGCAACCATGCCTATAGTAAAAAAAAAAATAAAATTGTAGGATTGATCTTCATCCCATTTAAACCTTTGAATGTCACACCTGTCAATAAGATAAGACATATTAGACATGTAATAACCAATGATTGCATCATAAAATATACATGAAATACAAATACCTACAACATCTCTATCTATGATGTGATTTGCAACATCAATATATATAAATTTCGCATTATTCAAGTTACAGATACATAATGTTTATTCAAATATAGCAAAAAGGGACAACTCATGGGAACAAATTATGAAAATAAACTACTACGTGTAAAGTTTTGAATGTTTTCAATTGGATGTTTTAAATGACAAATTTAATCTAGTGTTCCAATACTATTTTTGTTTACTAAATCAAATCAGATTTTGTTGGTGATTTTGAATAATAATCGCTTTGCCATTCATAAAAAAAAAGTCAAATCAAAATTAAAACGTGCATGAAATCTCAATAAATGCTAAAAGTAGTAAAATGAACCACGCCATAAATAAACATTAATAAGATAGATAAAATAAAACTCTTTTTAAACTATTTAATTAATGTGGCATGATGATAAGATGATTTATAGTTGACCAAGAGACAAACTATTTGTGATAATAAAGATAAAATGATTTTTATGACTTTTAAGAGCCAAAAATCATTAAACTACTTATTAAATTTAAAAATAATTATCTAATGTTACATTATCCCACTGCCACTAATCATTTTTGTTAAAATTCCTTACAATTTTTAAATAAAATCTCATCATCCATAAAACAACCAAAACGCAAATCCGTACAAGTTGTTATACTTTCAAGCGATAATAATCACATTTGAATTAAATTGAACTAATGAGCTGTCCCTTTGACCTTTTCTTATCCAAAAATTCTAATTAAAGGGTAATTAATAAAAATAATTACGCTTAAGAAACGCTTGTTTGACTTTGACTTTTACTCGTGAAACCCACTGTCATTCGCCAATATGTAAGCATCCTACCAGAAACCGCCACGTGTATGAACCTCAAACTCCACATGGAACCCACCCACCCGTCATTTTAGCATAATAATAATATTATAAACATGTGTGATATTATTATATATATACCACCTAATTACGTATCAACTTTTTATTGATTTTGTTTATAATCATAATAATCAACTTTTCATATTATTTTTTTTATATATATCCGGTTTGAGATTTGTTATTGTTGATTGAAAAGATGATGTCATCAGGTGAGATCATGTTGTTTGGAGTTAGAGTGAAGGTTGATCCATTGAGGAAAAGTGTGAGTATGAATGATCTGTCACATTACGTACAGGCGTGTGATTCGTCTAGTAATCATGTTCCTGATGCGGTTGCTCTGGATTCTGGTTATGCATCCGCTGACCATGCTGCTCGAAATAACCAGTCGAATGGCGGTAGAGAGCGTAAACGAGGTTAGATCTGGTTTTTTTTTATGAACGTATTTGTTTTTTCTGTTGTTTATCGGTGTTTTCGATATGGTTTTGATTTACAGATTTCTTGTCGTATGACTCGATATGGTTTTGTGTTTGACGAGGTTGTTGTATGTTTTCCGATGCATATGAATGGAACATTTTCAGTTTAACAACTATTTGCTAAAATCCAACAGATCAAGCCCCCGGGTTTGGCGTGTTTCCAGTTGCTTAATCTTATTAAGTTTAAGAACCCAATGAGGCCCCCGGGTTTAGGGTGTTTCGAGTAAGGGTGCAAACGAGCTGAACTTGTTTAATTTATGAAAGCTCGGGCTCAAGCTATGATGCTCGGCTCGTAGGTAATATTTCATGCTTGAGCTCGGCTCGTAGGTAATTTTTCAAGCTCGAGCTCGGCTCATTTGTTATTTTCTAATTAATTTATATTAATTATAACTATTATTTTATATATCATTTTGTATTTTCTTTATAAATTTTTAATATTAATTATTAGCATTTAAATATATATTCAATATATTAATAAAAATATATATAAACAGTAGGGCTCGTTTAGGCCCGCGAGTCGGCTCGAGCTTGATAAGTGAAGATCGGTCTCGTTTATTAAATGCACTTGTTTTTTAGGCTCGAGCTCGTTTAAGCTCGGCTCGTTCGAGCTTTTTGTCGAGCCTATCTCAAGTAGCTCGGCTCGTTTGCACCCCTAGTTTCTAGTTGCTTAATCGTATTACCTACATATACAAAAATGGTGGAAAAGGGCAGCTACCCCCCCCCCCCCCCTCCCATTCTCAAATTTAGTATAACTGTAACTGTAACTGAGCGCGGATTTCATTTCATTATCAAAAGTAGATGTGGTGTAGTGGTTTTGATGTTTGATATATTTTATAAACATACAAAAGACATGGAGGGAAATAGGACATGGAGGGAAATAGTGTTAGGTAGCTGTCTAACGCTTCCCCATTGGTCCAGCTAAATTACGATTTTACCCCGTTTAAATTTACAATTTTACCATTGCTTTTGTTTTCTTCTCGTGACTAAATTATGATTTTGCCCCCCGGTTCAAATTTACGGTTTTGCCTTTGTTTTTGTTTTTTTATGTCAAATTACAAATTTGCCCCAGTGAAAAATTACAGTCATGCGATCGTTTTTTTTAATAAAGCTGGTAGTGTTTTGTTTTAAATGTTGACTCGGTGTAATTTTTATTCGTGTGCCTGACACACACTCATTTGTCTTGGAAAATTACAATTTTGCCCCCAGTTTAAAATTATAGTTTTTTCATCGTTTTAGTTTTTTTTAGAAAAGTATAGTAGTGTTTTGTTTTAATTGGTTGACTCGGTGCAATTTTTTTAGATCGTGTTATAAGTAATATGTACAAGTAATCGAAACATAGACGTATATGAGAGAGTCGGCTTAGTGTCCCGCAATGCGGCCGGGGTAAAAACTAGTTAAGTTTAAGAAGTATTTGCTAAAATCCAACAGACGAGGCTCCTGTGTTTAGAGTGTTTCAAGTTGCCATAATCTTATGATATTTTTATAATTTTATATCAACAGGGGTACCATGGACAGAGGATGAACACAAGCTATTTCTGTTAGGGCTGCAGCAGGTAGGAAAAGGGGACTGGAGGGGGATCTCAAGGAAATTCGTGAAGACGCGTACGCCTACTCAAGTAGCAAGCCATGCTCAGAAATATTTCCTACGTCGGAGCAACCTTAATCGTCGTCGTAGGAGATCCAGCCTCTTTGATATCACTACTGATTCAGTAAGTGTCATCACATAACATATTTAACGAAGAATATTGGATTTTAATAATCCTAATTATTCGCCGTTGGCCGCCAACAATCCCAGCTTCAAAAATAACCACGGGCGGTCCCAATTATTAACATATTGTCATGATGTCATCTAGACCTTGACTAACAAAACCCTAACACCGTTAGTCGTCGATTGCCGGAAACACGTTTTTGGCCGGAAAACTCAACATGTTCGTCCCAAACCTCTTCGTAACCTTATTATGAATCTTTAGGAACCTTTTTCTAGCCAAAACGTTTTTCCGGCGACCGGAGACTAACGGCGTTAGGGTTCTGTTAGTCAGAGTCCAATTGGAGGACAATATGTTAATAGTTGGGCCAGTGGTTATTTTTGAAGTTGAGACTGTTGGCGGCCAACGGCGATTAATTAGGATTATTAAAATCCAATATTCCGTTTAACAATCATCAATAGGCATATCTGGATGAATTAACAGCTTTATGCATGATGACAGGTTGCTGACACCCCAATGGAAGAACAACAAGTCCATGAAGTTAATAACAGTCAGCCTATGCAACCACCTATGCAGTCTTCACACCAGATATCACCTTTATCAATGGCTGTCTTCCCAGCTGCTGTTGGTCCGGTTTCATCGTCGCTGTCGATCAAGAATCAAATGGAAACTGTAGCTTTCAGTAAACATGATCGATTCAACGTTGGACCAACGCCACCCGTTCGCCCAATCCCCGTTCTTCCAACCCTCAACTTATCAACAAGAGCAGATAAGTATTTGGATCAGAAACGCGAAAGGGATATGTTGTCGTTATCTCTCTCTCTCAACCTGTCGCTGTCTTGTGATCACAACAGTGGGGCGGGTTCTTCAGGGTTCAACAATAAAGATGGTCTAATTAGTGTTGGTTAAACATCACTCCAATCTAATCCTTGTGAAGACCAAGGTTTCTTTAACCTATCATTATGCTTCATGTTCTTTATATTTATTTGTATTGCTATTAGAAAAGAGGAACATATATGGGATTGTTTTTTTTTAGTTTTTATACAACAATATTCTGCTTTACCAAGGGATTTTGCTTATTTGAGTTATTAGTCTCAATTCACCAGTCCAAAATTACCCCTTAATACATGTAGTTTTCTACAAAATAACCTTTTCATTGGATTATTCTCTGTTCACTTTAAGGAAAAGGTTAAAGATAAAGAGACACTCTTTTCTTAACCCTTATGTACTCCAAATAATGTCCACTTATGTGTATTCAATATGAATAAAATGGTTCCTATATTATTAATACAAGATTACAAGAACCCAGACAAACCGATGTTTAAATAACCAAAATAAAAGTAAACTGAAACATAAAAATTGAATGATTCTAGAAACACTCTTTGGGTATAAGAAAACCAGTAGAAAAATCAAACAATTTTAAGTCAAAACAGCATGTTGAATCTAAGTCAAAAGGAGGGCAAAATCGACAAATTATGAGCAGAATCACATCTTCAACCGAGCTATTAAGGAGACGTAAGCCAATGGTTAGGTGCCACATAAGTATAACCATGAAAATGCTCACCGGATGTCGGTGTAGGAGCTGGCGAGTCATCTAAAGGCATCGCAGTCCAACATTTGTCAAAATTTTCAGTGCAGTCTTCACCACTAACATCTGGCTTGAACTTCGGCTGCAATTCTCTAGACTCTAATTTCTTCCAGTTTATTGTTCGAAACCATTTATGATTTTTGATATCATCACCACCCTGAGGCCCGCTTCCAAGCCTTATCGACGGATCCTTTTGCAACAACTGTCGTACGTAATCACGCGAAGTTGAATTAGTTCTAGCGATTAATGTGTACAGTAAAAGCTTAATCATGATTACGTGAACTTACCCCTTTTAGCAAAGAGTGAGCTTCACCACTTAACCGCGGTAGCAGCTTCACTTTTTCATTGATTATCTTTTCTTGAAGTTTCTTTCTGTTGGAATGTGTGTATGGTGGCTGAAGAAAAGATGGCAAAAGTACATTCAATTATGAGTGAATTTCAAGGATTGTCCTTTATCTTTATACCCATTTTCAGGCGCTGTCCTTTATGTTTAAAATTGACAAGTTTTGTCCTTTATATTTTCATATCATACACGTTTTGTCCTTTAGGCCTAACCCAGTTAGTTTTTTCAGTTAAATTTGATCATATGCTTTGCACATGAGGGCATTTTGGTCAATTAAAGGTAAGTTCAACAACAGATTTATAGCTCAAAGCTTCTGCAACCTTTGAATTGACAAAAATGCCCTCATGTGTAAAGCACATGACCAAATTTAACTGAAAAAACTAACTGGGTTAGGCCTAAAGGACAAAACATGTATGATATGAAAGCATAAAGGACAAAACTCGTCAATTTTGAACAGAAAGGACAGTGCCTGAAAATGGGTATAAAGATAAAGGACAATCCTTGATATTCACTCTTCAATTATAGAATTCGGTTGGTAAAACGGGTTGGGTTGACCCAAAATACTTAAATAGCCGCCTCAAGATATAGCCATATAAAAAATAAAAATGAGCGTATATGTATACCTTCCCAGTTAGCATTTCATACAAGAGTATTCCAACACTCCACCAGTCTGCATTTTTATTATGGCCTTTCGCTAGTAAAATTTCGGGAGCCATGTATTCAGTGGTCCCACACATTGAATTTGATCGGCTTGATTCATCGATCTCCTTTGCTAGACCAAAATCGGTTAGCATAACCTGACAATCAAGTAGTTAAATACCGACTTTAATGAACGTAAATGATAGAACGGTTACTTTCAACAGATATGAATGTATAGGTGTGGTGATTACATGCCCATCGGCATCCATGAGTATGTTTTCAGGTTTAAGATCTCGATGCACGATTCCTCTCTCGTGAAGATGT
Source organism: Helianthus annuus (assembly GCF_002127325.2). NCBI lineage: Eukaryota > Viridiplantae > Streptophyta > Magnoliopsida > Asterales > Asteraceae > Helianthus > Helianthus annuus. Next base: position 16,927,786 of record NC_035448.2, on the reverse strand, counting down.
GAAACCGCAGATACAATCTCAGCCGTATAAACCCTTGCTTGATCCTCACTATCCAAGACATACCCAAAAAAGAGAATTTTAAAGAAAAAGCAAACATACATACATCATATACATGTTAATGAACATGTATGTATGTACCTGAAGATCCCTTGTCTGTATAGGTGAAAGAAAAGATGGCCTCCATTAATGAAATCCAGGATCAAATACAACTTAGTTTTTGTCTGTAATCAAATCCAGGATCAACAACAACAAAAAAAAAAAAAAAAAAAAAAAACACACACAAACAAATGTAAGTACTAGGGGTGCAAACGAGCCCGAGCTCGAGCTCGGCTCGATTCGAGCTTTATTTCTAAAGCTCGAGCTCGACTCGAATGTAATTTTTCAAGCTCGAGCTCGGCTCGGGCTTGACTCGTTTAGTATTAATTAATTGTTTTATATTAATTATAATTATTATTATACATATAATTTAGTTATTTTTTATATTTATATAAATGGTAATTAACTAATTATTATTACATACATATATGTTTAATATATTAATAAAAAAATATATAAACAAAAAGCTTGATTAGGCTCGCGAGCCGGCTCGAGCTCGATAAGCGAAGCTCGGCTCGTTTGCACCCCTGAATGTAACCAATATAATTTCACTCATAGCAAAGCTATTAATAGGGTCAGGGGAGGGTTTGAAGGGGGCAATCCTTACCACTATCCTCGAAGATAGAGAGGTTGCTCCCACTGACACCCTCGACTCCAAAATCCCTTTTTTGGCAGTACAGAGTACAGTAATCCAGATAACATAAAATGTAACTAAGATCGACAAACCATACAAAAGTACCAAGAGAAAATTACTTTTTAAGTCCCAGTGTTTTAGGAGTGTACTTGAGTCCAAAATCAAAATGTTTAGGGTTACAAAAAGAGCTTTTAGGGACTCAGGGCGTTAAACACAATGACTCAAAAGTAATTTTCTCAATGGAAGTTGTAAAGTATGGCAGTCCACTAACATACATTGATAAGTAAACTACAGATTTACCTAAAACAACCACAAAATCTAAATGTACTATAATCACCATACATTCAAAGGCACTCAACATATAACAAGAGTAATCAAAGCCCGAGCTGGCCGGTTATACCTGAAACGAATAACGAAGCTGCACGATAAACGGATGAACAACTTTAGTAAGTATATCCCTTTCAGCCTTCATATAATCCACATGATTATTCTTTATAATAGTATCCTTTCTCATCACTTTCATAGCAAATATCCCATCCCCAATTACACTTTCACCCTTCCTTCTAACCTGAAACACCTTCCCAAAAGACCCTTTTCCAATCACCCTCATAATCTCAAAATCCCCAGGCCCAATCTTACAACCCACTAATCCCCCCTTCTCTTCAACCTTTTCGACTCCAATCGATTCGATTAACTCTTCGTCGTCTTCTTCCGAGCTTTCGGGGCCGAATTCTTGGTGAAATGGGAGGGATGTAGATAGAGTGTAACGAGGAGAAGGGCCTATGAAGGAGTGGGAACGGTTGTGGATGATTTGTGGGTCGCCAATGAACAAATTGGGATTAGGGTTTGTTGAAGAGGATGAGGTGTGGCCGAATACATCGGCAAAGTCGAAATCTTGATCGGTTGTTGATGTGGAGATAGTGAGGTTGTTGAGCTGAGTTGATAATAGTGAGTGTGTCGTCATGTTTGAGTTCAAATTGAGTGTTTCGCCGAGAAATGAATCAAGGCGGGGTGGGAGATTTAGGGTTACATTTTATGAAGGCGGATGAATGTAGGGATTCGTTGGACACAATCAGCAAGAAATTACGGAGAAGATGAATAGAACAGAGGTAGTAGTGCACTGTAGATATATATGTAGGGATTTGGTGATAAAAATCAGCAAGAAACTGTTGCAAGCTGTGAGAGGTGAACTTTACTTTTTAAATCGAAGAGCTTCTTATTGCCTACTCTGGTCAAGCACATGTTCGCTTCGAAGTTTGGCTTTTTTTGGGCGTTTTTTTGGGAAATCATATCGTCGGCTGCCACTTGACAATCGTTATGCCACCATACGAGCAGAACTCTTTGGCAAAACACACGGTGGGACAAAACCCGGTTGAGCTCGGGAATCGAATTGATAACATCACACAAGGCCTAGTCCAAATCTTTCATTGCCTATAACCACCCCAATATAACACTAAGAACCTGAGTGTACGTTCTTCTTCACATCCCTGTTTTTATTAAATGAGAATAAAGTATAGATGATAAAACTTAAAACACAAGGGGAGAAAGAAACATAACTATTAACTATCTATTATTATTGGTAAGTTTGTTTATTTTCCAAATTGGCCACTCAGGTTTTGTTTTGAGTAAAATTCTCTTTTGCTCCATGTGGTTTTGTCACCTTAACGACTTTGCTTCAAACCTTTAAAAATAGTCATTTTCCTCATATAGTTTGCTATGGTTTTTCCATTTTGCTCACCGCCTCTTAACTCAGTTAAATAATTCAATTAACGGTAGGGGTATTTCAGTAATTTTATGTATAAGTAATTAATTATTCATATATAACTAGAATTGCGACCCGCCGCAATGCGGCGGGGATTCTTTAGTTATAACCTACGCTTACTTAATTGAATACAGTTGAGTTGTTATAATTCTTGCATTTTAAGACGAGAGCTAGCTCAGGTAAATACTCTTAACCTATTTCCCTTATACAGGCTTCGGATACAGTAAAATATTTACCGCATGGTCGGGTATGAGATTTGAAGACCAATGTGTCAGGAAATTGAAATAACCCGTTTTAAATCGTATTGCTTGTCTTAAACATTGGGGGTTAACGTGACCGTGTCCTGGATATCCTCGGCTCATTTTGTTTAGGGTAAATTACTTTTTGAGTCCCTGTGTTTTATGGGTTTTAACTAGTTGAGTCCAAAAACAAAAAGTTTAACGACCTGAGTCTACATAAGCATTTTCTTTAACCATTTGAGTCCGAATTTCTAACACAGTTAGAATTTTGTTGTCAAGTTTTGTTAAATGACCAAATTAACCCTATAATTAAAAAATAAAAATAAAAAAACCACATGTTCTTCACAAGGTCATGCACACCCAGTTCATTTCTTCAAACACCCATCAACAACAAACACAAAAAGATCATAAATTTAGATCCACATCTAACCTTCTTGAACAAAATCAAACAAAATCTGCAAAATGGTTCAAACTTTACCACCAAGGTACAACCTCCGAACCAGGTATTTTATTATACGAAAGATCAACACTCTATAACGAAAGCCCTAACGACTTTAAACCGCCATTAAACTCCAACAAATTCCTCGAATAGTTCACCGAACTCACACTTGAACAAGCAGCTAACACAGAAACATCCGCAACCGAACCGGAGATTCGGTTACCGGCCAGATCTAGAACGTCAGCACTTTACTGCACTGAGATCGAACCGTCAGCACTTTACTGCACTGAGATCTAACGCAAACCGTTCAGGTAACATTGCAGTTTTCGCAACGAACGACTCGACAGTCGGAATTGTCAACAAACTCGACGAAATCGAACTGAACTCAACGCTCAAGTCAATACCGGTCAGATCTATTGCGGAAACCCTAGAGTTTCTGCAAGAGATGCCTGTGTAGTTGCAAAAACTGTTACCGGAAACCCGGTTTGACAATTTAGGGATCAGATAAAAAACCCACCTCACTAAAACTTCATCTCCCCATTTCACTACCCCTCTTGAGCCACCATTGCCGGAACCACTATTTTTTGTTAAAGAATTAAACCGGTTATTCATGATATAATGTGTGAAACTAAACTTAGGTGGATGTCTCACCAAGCAATTGTAGTCCTTCCGGGTGACCATAGAAAAACTGATTAATTCGAAACAAACATCGTTCTTTAATTTCGTTTGGTGGTGGACGACCATTTTGAAAGTAGAACTGCAACCAGTGCATTTACTTCAGTCAAAACTAGAGCATTGAAAAGAGCACTCCACAAGATATATGCAATGGCTGATTGGGATGAGAGAGAGGGGTTTTAGAGAGAGAGTGGGGGGGTTTTAAAGAGAGAAGGAGTTGGGGATGGGATGAGTTTAAAGGTATGAAGAGTTTGTATCATGATGATACAGTATCAAATAAATTAGTTTTTTTATTTTTTAATTGTAGGGTTAATTTGGTCATTTAACAAAACTTAACAACAAAATTCTAACTGTGTTAGAAATTTGGACTCAAATGGTTAAAGAAAATGCTTATGGGGACTCAGGTCGTTAAACTTTTTTGTTTTTGGACTCAACTAGTTAAAACCCATAAAACACAGAGACTAAAAAAGTAATTTACCCTTTTGTTTATAAATGGCCACGACCTAAATGTGGGGTGTAGGCATACACCTGACAGATGCTAATGGTTATTAAAATATTTTTATATAACCCGATAAGGGTTTTCCCAATATGGGTATTCCCGATAAGGGAATAATTGATGTGTCGGTTAATCATGAACTGGCATAGTTTCCGGGCCCTATATGTATTGTCAAGTTATGTAAAACTGATAACATGAAATATAGTTTATCCCAAGTTACAAAAGATTTTCCGTGCCTTGTGCACCTAAATCAATTGTTGAAAATGCTTTCCAAATGTGTCGATTGATTGTATTTACCAGTGAAAACAGACGTATTTTCAAAAGACTGAGTTACAGGTGCAAATACGTAAATAGGCTGGAAGCTGCTCGGTATTGCTAGAAGAGGAATTTGCAACTCCTTTGCATAAGCCTGTTAAACTTCTTTTGTATATAATGATCCGCCTGTGGATTCTTATTACAAGTTCATCTGTATTTATTACTTTGGTATTTTCGAACAATTGAGTTTTTAATAATATTTTATATTCCAAGACTTCCGTTGTGCTATTCTGTGTATGTTTGACTATGACGATACCAGTCTTACGTCACGATACTCCACACCGGGCCCACCGGGCTGTGTGCTGTAAATATCGGGATGTGACATGATACGGCACCGAAAGGCTTAAACAAGTGGCTTATTTTATCAATTAAATTAAATTAAGAAAAATTGTTTTATATAATCAGGTTTATCCCATATTAAAGCTACCTTTGTAAAACATGAGTTTTATTCCCATCTGTTTAATAAATAAAATCCGATGTTTCTAAACTCTGAAATTTTTCCTAACTCACGGTCCTGATGAAATTTTCCACTGCAATATTTTCAAAATAACCACCAGTACCACTTGACTGTTCACGGCCCCCATCCAGGGTGTGGTTGGGGGTCGTGACAGAAAGAAAATAAAACTTTTAACGACTTTTTACACCCAAACTCAAGGTGCCTAATCATCCAAGTAACAGCATTTGCCACATCTCAATATCCAAGTATGCATGATTTTAGTGGCTGTAACGGTATTATCCTACATATACAAACAGGAATTGAGGGAATAGTGTCAGGCAGCTTGCCTGACACTCCCCTATTGGACCAACCAAATTACTATTTTATATCCTCTTTAAAATTATTATTTCACCCTCAGTTTAACGTTTTTGTCCCAAATTCAAAATAAAATTACGATTTTGCCTTCAGCTAGAAAATACGCTTTTACCCTCGGTTCCAAATTACGATTTTATCCCCAGTTTAAATTTACAATTTTTCCCGAAGCTCGGAATTACGTCTTTGCCCACAGTTTAAAATAAATTATACTTTTGCCCCTAGCTAAAAACAAAGATTTTGCCTTCGGTTTACCATTATGATCTTGCCCCCAGGTCAACATAAGATTATGGTTTTGCACCAGCTTAAAATTACGATTTTGCCCTCAGTTCATTTTCAACATATACAAATCCAATTGGCGGCAATAGTTGTTTTCACCTATTGGGTGAAATGGGCGGTGGAGGTAATAGTGCCAGGCAGCTGACTGGCACTCCCCTATTGGCCCAATAGAATTACGATTTTATCCTGCTTTAAAATTACGATTTTACTATTACTGTAAAATTATTTTTTTCCCCCACTTAAAAATAAAATTACGCTTTTGCTCCCATCTAAAAATTTCAATTTTGCCTTGGGTTCAAAATTACGACTTCGCCCCGTTTAAATTTACAGCTTTGCCACTAGTTTTTTCCCCTTATAATTACGATTTTGCCATCAGTTCAAAGTTATGTTTCTACCCCGACTTAAAAATAAATTTACGCTTTTGCTCCCAGCAAAAAAAATTCAATTTTACCCTCGGTTCAAAATTACGATTTTGCCTCGTTTAAATTTACAGTTTTCCCATTAGTTTTTTTCTCTCATAGCCACGTTACAATTTTGCCCTCAAATTAAATTTACATTTTCTCCATCTTTTTTGTTTGTTTTCCAGGTTAAATTACATTCTTCCCCCGGTGTAAAATTACAATCATACCGGCAGCTGCCTGACACTCCCCCACTGGTCCATTTAATTTACGATTTTATCCCTGAATAAAAATTATGATTTCGCCCTCAGTTCAAAATTACGTTTTCCCATCGTTTTAGTTTTTTCCGCAAAAGTAGAAAACTTTTTTTTAATTGGTTGACTTGATTTAATTTTTTTTTCGTGTCAAGCAGCTGCCTAACACTCCCTCATTAGTCTTGAAAAATTGCAATTTTGCCCTGAGCCGAAAAAACGGTTATAGTAGTGTTTTTTTAATTGATTGAGAATTGTTCGGCCATCGCCCCGCAACGCAGGCGGGGCATCACCTAGTTTCTTACAATGCCAATAAACTGACTTTCTTTTGATAGTATGGAACAAAAATGTGATACACCAAACTTACGCAAAGATGAAAAATTGCACAAACATTCAAAGAATCCAAAAATGGTTTCCATAGCAAAAACAAGATTCATTCAGATCGAGTCAGATGTTACTTATGGATCAAATCAAGACAGACAATCGAGAGACCAGATCTTGCAAACCTGTTTCTGAAATTTTTGATGATATTGATGTGTACGTCACTTTTTGGTGTTTTTAATTGAACCTCTCTGTATACGTTAAGCCGTTGTTGCCACCGCCGCCACGACTTACTTTAAAAGGGAAAGCATGACTCATTGAATCTTGAAAAGATGTTTCAGTTTGACCACCAACTTCCATTCTTCGTTGCTCAACTCATCCTATATACATGCAGAATTATGAACTATATAAGTTAACCATACAAACATATATGAACTAATAATCATTATAAATCGCAATTTTAGGTTACCCGATAATTGGCCTTTAAGACATCGATGGAGTTTCTTGTGATGTGGCTGACAAGTTCGTCCTCCATCTCAAAATGTCTCCCGAACATTTTTTGCTGCTCCTCAGCATTGCTTCCCGTTATCTTCACATGTAAACAGTTAAGCATGTAAGATAAGACTAAGAACGGTCTCTTTTCAAGATATTAATTTTATTTTTAAAGTAGAGTGATTTAAGAGGCGTATCGATTTTAAACAGACAAACTTTAGACCTATTTAACCCACCCTCTTACTTTTAAACTAAATTTATTGACTTTACCCATTTGACTAGTTAAATAAAACCTAACTCTCGATCGAAACAGACAAACTTTAGACCTAATCTTGTTAAGAGACAAAATACAAAAATAAAGAAAAAACACATTTTGAAGGGTGATTTCAGTACTCTGCCTTGCTCTTACCCTAGGTTGTCTAAGTCGTGATCGCCTGTGTGCAAATAAAAGCACACACCAGAACAAAAAAACGCAATAATTAATATTATAATAAATACAAGGATAGAAAATTAATGCTGCTACCCAAATATAATTAAAAAAAAAAAACTTAATACATTTAGCAACTTTTAAAAATATATATCTTTGGGGAAGGTAATATAGATGTAAAATATTATTTAGTTGACATTGCTTATAGATGAATAAAACCATACTAGAATATTGATCTCTAATGTGTTAACCTAAAGGATTGTTTGAGTGCCGTCCAAATCATTACCAAGTTACTTAATAGCATATTGAAAAGGTCATATTATGTTGGTAAAAAAAAAATAGTTTTTTTAATCTCTAATGTGTTAAACAAATGTTTGTGTGCTAGCTCATTTTGCCACCTCCACACATATAAAACAATAATCAAGTAAAGCTGCATACCTTGATAGCCACCTTCTGTCCTTTCTTGGCATAGTCGACAGGCTTGTGGTTATTCTCGATGGACGAGATCCGCCCAATATCAATAAAATCCCTCTGAGGAATGCAAATTGGAGTTCCAATCTGCAAAATATAAAAACTTGGTACTGAAAAAAGGTATCTATTGAGAAAAAAGATTATATTAAATAAAGCAGCAGAAATAATAATCAGAGTGTGTACTTAGGAGCATACGGTACAACTACGAAAAGAACTCCTTAGGCAGCTAATACAATTGAGTACAAAACCGCTTAAATATAAAGTAAATTTGGCAAAGATAATTCATGCATTCAAGTTACTCGTTAATAGATAAGAACGATTCAGGGCACAAAATTATGTTAACAGAAATATTAACTATCAAAAGATGTTAACAGGTTGGTAGATACGTAAATGATTAAGAATGTGCAATTCCGAAAAATATACTATATACGAGATGGAACAAAAATAAATACCTTAAGGATGCCCTCAATAACATCGACACCCAGAATAATTGGATCCTTCTTGTTGAACACACAGTTCGGCATAATCTGGAGAACACATGGAAACACGGCATCTTCAGCAGCTTCTCTTTTCTTTTCTTCTTTAAGATTATCGATATACGCCTTAAATTGATCAAACAGGTGGTAAATAATATCAGCTATAAAAATCTTGACACCGATATCATCAGCAAGCTCCCGGGCCTCTGGGGTCACTTTAACATCAAAAGCCAAAATTGTCGCATACTCTTTCTTCTTTTCTAGCATCACACTAGCCTTCATAACATCTTTTTTATGTACGGGACCTATACCTATACCACTAACGGGTATGCTGACAACCGGTGTTTTTAGAAACTCGAGTAATGCTTCTAGTGATCCGAGAGTAGATGCTTGCACGTAAACTCCTTCGCCGCTTTTATCGATTCTACTCATTACATTCCTCATATCGTCCATCACTGATTCTTTGATCTCATCCACGTCATCATCTGGCCCCACCACATATAGAGCGGTTCCCGCCACTGCGTGCTCAAGATTCTGGTCGAGGGTAATTAGATGTTACGGGTCAATAACAATAAAATGATAAACCTGTGGTGAACCAAAGAAAAGCAAACCGTTATTTTCATATTTTGAAAATTAACGTCACCTGTCCAGTAATTTTGATCCCTTGTGCAGCTTTGATTTCCTTGTGATGAATGTAGGCTCCCTGAATCAAAGAACAAGCAAGTTCGTCAAAACTTAAGAAAACTACAAAATGTTGATACTAATTACAAATTATATATTTCTGTTGTTAAAAGCGATCGCCCAGTGCGCCTAGGCGACCTGGGCGAGCAAGGCGGCCTGGGACCGCTTTTGTCTCCTAGATAAAAAAAGCAACGTTCTTTTTTTTTTAAAAAAAAAACCCTATCTTTAAAAACAAACTAGATTTTATTTACAGCTAATTTTAAATATTTTAGAATCATATCTCATCAAATCTGTATATATTTTTAAAGATATTTTGAATTTCAAAAACTTAAGAGATATATTATCTTTATATAATAGATAACTCGTATACACAGCCACAGCATTCACAGTTCTGTTTTTTTCTGCCGGTAAAAAAATACTACAGGTATGTGATTCTGTTAAAGAATTATTTATTCTTTCATCATTCAGTTACATATTGATCCATGAGAACTATGCTACAGGATATGGTCTTGAATTTTGTCTACTTTTGGAAGTCTGAACTTTATTGTTTTCAAGTCTTAACAGTTTGGGTTTTGGGATATTTTGGTGATTCATAATAATGTTGGTTTTATTTTAAGGTTTATGATATTTGAAAACTTTTGGAATTTGAGGATTTGGCTTTTTTCGGTTCATAACTTTGTTTTTTAATGTTTTTATTTGATTGCGCTTTTTTTTTCTCAGGCGCTCGCTTTTTTTGCGCTTCTCGCCTAGGCGAGAAGCGACCCCTATGCGCCTAGAGTGCGCCTAACGCATTTGATAACTATGTTATATATGATATCCGTACCTTTACTCGAAGTTCTTTCATGGGATGGGGAGTCAATAAGGAACGAATTGTGGTATGAATCGGTCCCTGCAATAGACATCGTTTGTTAAACGAGCTATCATAATAATAACTTAAATGCACATAGTAATATATTATAGTATTGAGATTTACCTGAAAGCCACAAACAACAATCTCGTCTCCTTCACGAAGCACACCGTTAACCAATACCACATCAATGGTAGTTCCAAGACCTTCTATGACTTTAACCTCCAATACCGTACACTAAAAAAAATCCGATTCCAGAAGATAAAAAATTCAGAAACTGGTAACATGTAAAACGAAAAAACAAGATGCGGAAAAAAAGATGGTAATAGGTGATACCTGAATTTCATTGCTGTATGTTAGTTTTTCAACCATTGTCTTCTGAGCCCACTGGACGAGTAGTAATAACATTTCTGGTATGCCTTCACCACTGATGACCCAAAAAAAAAACAAGTTCGGTTCAATGATTCATTATTCAAATGGCGTATTGGATTTTAGATTGTCGGAAAGAAAAATACCTGATAGCACTAGTGGGTACGATACTATAAGTTTCCCCCCGTTCTTTGTTCTTGCTGTACAATTCAGTATTAATTCCTTGCTCCTTAAATTGTGTAATTATCTGGAGGTTATAAAGCTCGAGTCATGACAAATCCCGTAAGGAAAAGAAAACTAAAATGTTTGCTACAAAAAATGTTGACCTGAGTGAGCCTATGTTCGAATTCGAGTTGAACATCCCTAGATTGCAGTTTCATTGCCTTCCCAATTGGTGCGTTTCGGCATACTTTCCACCCGTATAATCTGTCAACCTACGCCTCCCACAATACAATGTACCAAAATCAGAAAAGAGGAATAGCATGTGAGTGATGTTTAAAATTGAGTACTAACTACTAACGTACCTTATTCAGGGCGACGATAAATTCAGTATTCCTCATTCTTAAAAGGTTTAGCGACTCAATGGTTTGCGGTTCCAAGCCATGCATAATGTCAACAACCAAAATGGCAATATCACATAAACCAGAACCCCGAGACCTTAAGTTCTTGAAAGACTCATGCCCAGGTGTATCAATAACCAATAAACCAGGGACGTTAAGTTTTGCATCTGCTTTTAACTCTTTTGTTCTCTCACGAATGTTATCAGCAGGAATATAGGTGGCACCAATTTGTTGAGTGATTCCACCAGCCTCACCTTCTTGAACGTTAGTCCTTCTAATACAATCAAGCAACTTGGTTTTTCCAGTATCGACATGACCCATAATGCAGCAAATTGGAGACCGAAGCGTCTTTTCACCTTCTTCTTCTTCCTTATCTTCCTTTTTACCATTAACAGCTTTTTGTTTACCTTTGTTTGCGACAACTGGTGCGGGCTGGTTTTGAGGCACTTCCTTGGTCTTAACATCTTTTTTAACTACAGGTGCGGGTTCCGGTTCGGGTTCGGGTTCTGCAGCTTCCTCCTCGTCACCAAACGCACTGACACCTGGCAGTTTGAGATCAGCACCGTCCCAACTCTTTGCATCCCATTCCTCATCTGACTCATCGTCTTCTTTGTTCCCGCTCTCTTGTTCAACAGCAGGAGCCTCGGTTTTCTCCTCCACGTTCTCCGTGTCCACGTCATCAGCCTTGTCAGCATCTACAGAACCGAGTTCAGAGACATTGTCGTCCTGGATGGAAGTAAAGGATTTCCCGTTCGCATGCTGTTGTGGCTTTGATTTCTTCGTTACATACTTGGGTCGTTTTGTGGGTGCATGAGTAGTAGTTTCTCCGGTCGGTTGCGGCAGACCACCCGTTTTAGCGAGAAATTGATTCCGCATTAACTCCAACCGCTGAGCTTCTGCCTTCTGTTTTGCGGTCAAAAGTTTCCCTTCTTGTTTCTTTTTCAACATTTTTTCTTTTTCTCGTTCTTTTTTCAAGCGCTTTCTTTCTTCTGCTTGGCGTTCCTCTTCTTCTTTACGTAAGCGTTCCTCTTCTTCCTTTCTTAACTTCTCTTCTTCTTCCCTTTTCTTTTTCTCTTCTGCTTCTTTAAGTCTTGCAAGTCTTTCTTGCATCTCTCTAACATGCTTTGGAACCTTCTTATCGGGTACTTTACCCTTTGATTCTACTGGCTTTTCCTCTACAACAGGGGTTGCAGTAGTCTTTCCTGCAGCAGCAGCCTTCTTTTCTTTTTCTTTTTCCTTCTTCTTTTTCTTCTTTTTAGCCGCTGCAGACTCAACAGCCTCTTCATTTCCATCCTTTTCACCATCTTCATCAACCACTGGTTCAGCCTGAGGTTGAACCTTCTCCTCTTGTGGCGGTTCTACAGCGGAAAATGGGGGAACTGCGGCGGGAGCGGGAGCTTCACCGAGTTCTGCAAGAATTTTGTCAAGGTCGTCCTCTTCTTGAGCCGTTCTTCCACCTTTCTTTTTCTTCTTTTTATTCTTGGAAGTTTCCGGAGCAACTGACTCTTTGCTAGCTTGTTCTGGTACTTGTTCACGTTCGTCAACGGTGTTAGTGTTTTTCTTCTTGGATGGCTTTTTTTTACCAGAAAACTTGATCGTAGAAGAATCTTCTTCATCATGATCAGCAGCATCTTCAACACTCAATCCCGAGACCGAAACATCCTCATTATCAGATGGAATGTTTTTCTTCTTTGATGACTTGCTAGACTTTTTCTTTCCCGTGAAGGTAATGGGCGCATCTTCTTCACTTTCGTTATCATTCTCTCCATCATCAAGCATTGAAAAGACGCTACCACTCGGTTTCTTATTTGCTTTAGACGATTTCTTCTTCCCGGTAAAGGAAATAACTGGCTCCTCATCTTCATCATCTTCTTGATCCGATTGTTGTTTTAATTCTAAATCATCATCATCATCATCATCCCCAATTGCATCAAATGCTGAACCCGTAAACAAACTACCACCCTTTTTCGCCTTCGACGACTTCTTTTTTCCACCAAACACGACACTAACATCTTCCTCGCTAACATCATCATCTTCTTCATCCTTAGTCACATTCTCATCCGCATCTTCGTCACCAAGCAATGCAAAACCCGAAGCAGCAAACGAATTCCCACCCTTTTTCCCCTTCGGCTTCGATTTCTTCTTACCAGCAAACTGAATCTCCAAACCGTCATCCCCATCATCAACATCTTCAGCATCCTCATTCAGTCGCGTATTCTTACCCTTCTTCCCCTTTTTCTTACCAGCGACCGGCGCCACGTTCTCCTCTCCCTGAACCGACTTCTCCTCTGACATTTCCGTTCCGATCGAATACTCATCATCATCAATTACCACAGCTTTCTTTCTCGACTTACCCGCACCCCCAACGTTCTCCTCGTCACGAGCTACCGTCTTCTTTTTCCCCATCTACGCAGTGCTAATTCGACGAATAGATTACTCTAATCTAATACCACCACAAACTTCCCAGAACCCTAGAAACACAACAAAAACCAACAAAAGTACACTATAATCAGTCTAATATAATAAACATATATGCTATCATTTCAATCAACAAATAAATTACTCCAACCTAACTTTAATACAAACCTTGCAAAACCTAAAAATCACAACAAACAAAGCAACAAAAAACCCTAAAATTAGTCTAACATAATAAACAAACAATAAGCTACAATACCTACAGACCTTCTAGAACCCTAAAAACTCAACCAAAAAACTCTATAATCAACTTAATATAATACGCATATGTAATAAACATATATGCTAACATCTCAATCAACAAATAGATTACTCCAATCTAACCTCACTACAAACCTTGCAAATCTTAAACAAACACAACGAAAAGCAACAAAAACCCTAAAATCAAACTAACATAATAATAAACATATACGCTAGCATAGGCCTGTCAATGGATGGATATGGATCGGATCAAAATTAAATGGATCATGATCCGATCCATGATCCAGCATAATGGATCGTGATCCGATCCATATCCAAATAATTTTAAATGGATGGATCACTATCTGGATCGATCCATTATTAAAAAAAACTCAAAAAATCAAAACAGACCATAAAAATTCAAAAAAAATCTAAAAAATTAAAAAAAAAAATCTAAAATTTTGAAAAAATCTAAAAAAATAAAAAACTACATCATTATAAGATCACAATGGTAAGCGACCAAAAAAAATCAAGTATACGGTTCAAACCTAAACAAAAATTAATTAAGATCACAAAGGTTTGTTATAGAAAAAAAAAGACAAGTATGACGATTTGACAAACAGTAACTCATGTAATCACACATCATTAAATAGTTAAACAAATATTATAGCGACAAAAAGTTTAAATTTCCGTTGCGAAGTCTATATCTATATCAATCACACAAAAAGTTTCAGATATTATAATCTTCATGTCGTTCTCCTAAATATCTTATCATTTCTTCAGCTTTATATACTTTTTTTGTAACACAAGTAATATTATAAAAATAGTTTCTCCAGGTTACCAAACCAATTTACTACTTAAAATAGTTCAATTTAGGCACTCAATAATAATACTGAGTCTAGTCGAGTTCGCTCGTCACATAATCCCAAGGTTTAAAAAGGCGGAAACGGGCATTGAGGCGTTTTCCATTAGCCTCACGAGGCGTAAGCCTCGAGGCAGGTTGAGGCTTAAGCCTGAAACATTATTAAAAAAATAAAATATAAATATATATTTCATAAAAATCACAAATTAACATAAAACAAACATCATGAATATTTTATAACCCTCTTTAGTAATAACACAAACATCATAAATAGTTCAAACAAGATTTAACATAAAACAAGCATCATAAAATAGTTCGAACAACTTAAATTAGTAATGTTATGACATCTAAATATCATAAAATACTTCGAACAACTTAATCAGAAGTATCAGAAGTGATTAGGACGGAAATTGGTCGGAAATTGCTGAGGTGATTCTGGGTGAGTAGAGAAGCGGGTGACTGCGTGAAGAATCAGACGTGATTCTGGTCTATGTAATATGTTAGGCTGTTAGCGATTAGGTTTTTTTAACCTAATAGATGTTTTTTTAAGTTAACTATTGGGTTGGGCCACCAATAAAGCCCAATAAACACTAAATGGGTCTAAAATAAAGTCCAGAAAACCTAAAATTTTTCAATTTTCACAAGGTCTAGCCTCACCGCCTCGGACAACCTCAGAAAGCCTCGGATGACTGAGGCCTAGGTTTCAGTTGACCTCTATGAGGCTAGCCTTTTAGGCGGTTTTTCATAGCCTCATCCGAGGCGTAAGCCTCGAGACGGGCCTCAGAAAGCCTTTTTAAACCATGCATAATCCACAATCTTAAACTCTTATTCGACTAAGCCGACAAGCAAGCTAACTAGTACCTACAGCTTGTACTCTTCTTAGGTATTTATACAAATCAAATAGCTCGAACTGGATTTAATAAAGTTTTTAATGAGCTACTATGAGCAATTTACGAGTCACGAATTAGTTTTTACTCCTGATAACGCTTTGAACTTGAAAGTATTCTTAATAAAGTGACTTTTTTTAAAAATTGGGGAACAGTTTAAGTGGTTCAAAAATGAGAAACATAATCAGTGTTTTTGCAGATCGATTTCAAAATCAAATGCAGAGGTTTTCACATACAGCTTTACAAAGCGTAGAGGATTTCATAAACTATTGAAGCCGATCAAGCCGTCGACCATTTTAAGATCCAAAACGGTTTGGTTCATGGTTCAGTTTTGGCGAATTTATTGGTTCGGTAAAGAACTTAGAACCATCTGCATGAACTTAGAATCATTCCAAAGCAGATGCATATCCATTGACTAACTAATATTAGCAACAGAGTAGCCTTGTTTTTACATCATTCCAATTCAATTAATTTCTTCAAACAAAACATTGAATGTGTATCAGTTTTAAAGTTATGGGCCGAAAACAATTACACAACTAAATCAATAATCAATTAAACGGAGGTAATACATTCAGCAAAACCTAAACACAATTTACATCGAATCAACAATTTTAAACCTAACAAATCATGAAAAAACGAAACATAAGTGAGTATTTTGTTGAATCAGTGTGAGAAATTGAGAGGACTTACGACGGTGGTTGTTGCGAGCTGTCGTGGTAGTTGCGAGCGGTCGTGGTGGCTGCGAACGGTGGTGATGGCTACAATTGGAGTCGTGGTGGCTGCGAACATATATGCTAACATCTCAATCAACAAATAGATTACTCCAATCTAACCTCACTACAAACCTTGCGAAACTTAAACAAACACAACGAAAAGAAACAAAAACCCTAAAATCAAACTAACATGATAATAAACATATATGTTAGCATCTCAATAATCTAAATCAATATCCGTATCCGAATCGAAATCTAGAAACACTAACTAAACATACAATAAGCAACAAAAACTACTGATCAATCCGTTCAAAATCGAATCAAATATGCATAACAAAATCATAAATTTGGACTGGAAAAAAACAAGCGGTTGCAGATTGAAGATAGCTTACTTTCCGATGCGAGTTCGTGATTATCGGAGTATGATGATGATGAATAACGATTGCAAAAAAGTGTGAATTGAGGGAGATCGGTTGGAAATAGTGGAAGCAAAACTGAATAATATGAATATAAGATAGAAGAAAGTAGAGGGTGCCTTGGATGCAAGGGGTATGGGTGTATTAGGGTTACGAGACTGATTGGTGCGGCTTATAAAATCCTTTACAATCTTTATATCTTTCACAATATGTTTTATATTTTTTATACCCGTGCATTACAAGTTACAACCCCATAAATTATATGAGTTTAACAAATATAATTTTATATACTAAATAATAGAATAATATATCTTTAAAATTTTCGTTTATATTACACGTATTATATAAATGCAATTATATATATTAAACTAGGTTATAACCCCGTGTATTACACGGGTTGAATAAATGTAATTTTATATACTAAATTAAAAAATTATTCTTTAAAAATTTCGTTCATTACACGGGTTGAACAAATGTAATTTTAAATATTAAAATTATATCTCTAAGAATCCCATGTATTGTACTGAATAAATGTAATTTTATATACCAAATAATAAAAACTCGTGATTTGTACAGGTTGAATAAATCTAATTATATATACTAAATAATAAAAAAATTATATCTTTAAAAACACTGTGTATTACACAGATTAAATAAATATAATTTTATAACCTTGTATATTACTCGGGTTGGATAAATATAATTTAATAAACTAAATAATAAAAAATTATATCCTTATAAACCTCGTGTATTATACGGGTTGAATAAATCTAATTATATGTACTAAATCATCATCATCATCAGACTCAGTAAATCCCACCAATAGCAAAGCTAAGGTAGGGTCTGGGGAGGGTAAGATGTAGAGGCTGCTTTCAGTGAGACCCCGACTCGATAGTAGTTTTGCATCAAGCCTTGGACATAAAGCACATAACACTTAGCAATCGGGACAAAGACCGATTAGTACATGTTCCCTTTTGTCTTTCTGTTATCAACGCCACCACATGATGATGATGCATTATTAACCGCCCGCCGCTTTTAACGTTATTTTCACGAACTTAGTAAAATAACATTTAAATTAGTGCAATTTCACTTTTGCCCTCCGAGCGTCCACACATATATATTATATGCGCATACCGCAAGCGGGGCGAATATATGATGTTCAATGTTTATAAAAAAATATATAATATGTGCAACATCTTAAATGTTTGTTGTTAGAATCAATTCAATATTATGAATAAATAAGAAAGATAAAATACGAAGGGAAAGAAAGCATTATTTAAAAAATATCTTTAATTTATAACTTAATTTTGAAGATAATATATTATTAGAAAAAATAGAATATTTATAGCTTAAATTTGAAGATAAAATATTATTAGAAAAAATAGAATGATTCTATCCGAAATTCAAAGTAAGATAAGATTTAATATTAATTGAATATTTATTATTTAATTAATTAATATAAGATAAGTATGAAAATACATGAAATTACAAATGTAGACGCCTTAAATGAATGACACGTGTCACTTATTGGTTTCTTTTATTATATAGTATAGATAATAAAAAAGATATATTAATTTGACTTATTTCAAAAAAAAAATTACACATTAATTACTTTTATTATATAATATAGATATAAATAATAATCTACATACAGATATAGATATGTATATAATAAAAAACTCCATTTTAATATAATTAAAACCTTTTTACGGTCTTGTAGTTACAAGATTAATTATCTTGTTTAATATTATATTAACAAGATTAAATGAGTTTTAATTATATGTTGAATACATTGTGATAGATTGAATGGAAATATTATACACACATGAAGGTTATCTTTGTTGGGTGAAAATTTAGAGAAATGTATTCTCTAAATTATATTTTTACACTTCTAAATATTTTCTATTTTCTAAACACCATAATAACTGGTGTTATCTCGGGTATGAAGGTCATCTCCGGCAGTACACATACAGTTTCGGTTGTTGTACTCTGGGAGACACAACCGTCTGAGATGATGCGCGGAATCTGTTTTAAAGGAAGCGTGTTGAACATGTGTCTCAACCAAAACCGTCAACAATTTTGCTTGTCATGCAGCGGAGTTTCGTTCTGGTAGGTGCGGTTGAAGTTTTCAAAGACATTGGCTTTGAATCAAGATTAGTACAATTTAGTTGTATTTTATATTCGTTTATGTAGTTTTTGTACCCGGTGTTGTACTACTCGATTTTCCCACAAACAACGAGAGTCTCGTTGTTATGTATGATTTATTTTGTAATATATCTTAATAAAAAGTGAACTTAGTTCCTACAAGAATTATCCGAATTCGATAACATTAACTAATTCGGTTTTTAGAGAAAAAGGAAGCATCATTGTGCTTCCTTGTGTTATATTCAACTCAATTATAGTATTATTTAACTTATATATTTGTTACTCATTTTAATCACCAGCAATTATGTTACTCATTTTAATCACTAGTCCAATTGGTAATTTGGTTGTGCAATTGGCTTATTTAACTTTCTTACATAGTTAGTTTTACATCTGGGTAAAAGAAGATAATAAACTTGGGTGAAACTGATAAATCATAATAAATTACTATCAATTTGAGTGATATAGAATTTATTGTGACGTAAACCTTGTTGGATAGCCGATTGATTGAGTGATTGATGGATTTGAGCACAATCGACATATTTATTCGTGAAAAAAATCAACCTTAACTAGAACATATTTAAATGTTAGCTACATTTCTAGGCATATTGATACCAATTTCAACATCTGATTTTTACTCATATCATGCTTATTATCATATACGAGGCTACTTTGAATTGTTTATTTATTTCCATAGGTGCAAAACAGTAACAGGGGTAAGAATAAGATTGGAAATGCGCATATTATATGTACGTTAATACAAGTTTAAGAAATGGACTTGATTATTATTATTACTAGGGAGAAAGCCCGTGCGACGCACGGCATGCATAATAGCTATTGTTTGTTCGTGGTAAGACGTTTGACACGGCCGGTGCATAACATGTAAGACGATATGCCTACAAAGGGGCGTGCTTAAACTTTATTAAACTATGGACCATAAGGTGTTTCCTTGGCAAAACTTGCCGGCCAAAAAGAAGTGAAAAAAGATGTCTTCCAAGGAAAAAAATACATGAAACAGAAAAAGGAAAAACGCATAAACTCTCACACGCCTTCTTATCTTATTGGATAACAGATAGACCAAACTTTAGCTAACGCATGCCACCGTCATCCCCAATCCCATCACCAGCCAACTGACTGCAGTGAAATAACGAAAAGAAAACTATTAAAAATGGTATACTATGTTGACGTATATATGCATCGAAAGTAGTACGGGTTTTCATTACTAACACTAAGTGCAGACGGTATACCTTTCATGTGGGTCACTGTCAACTGTTTCTTCTGAATCCGAATCTGCATAAGCAGGCCTGGGAAGGAAAAGCACGAAACATTTATGTAGACGGTTATCCAAAAATAAATATGCACAATTACATTGTTTATGGAAATCAATTAATTATAGTTGAAAGTTTTTTTGTTGCCTTTCCATTTATAATGACACCAAGTTTTTTTTTTCAAAAGCCAACTTCTCCCCTTATATGTCTTTACACATTCGAAATGATGCGTTACCAAGTTTTTTTATTCCTATTTTTTTAATGTAGAACAATGCACTTTTATATTTACGAACTCAAGTTTTCGACTGTTGTAGCCTCCTAATTTTAAAATAGAGTAAACATATACCATGTATGTAAATAACATTTCAGATCGAGTAGAAAGGTAAATAGCACATCTTTAAATAAAATGGTTTATTAAACAGGGCACGAATAAAGTGTAAGCCGATATATACCTTACGGTCGCTTCAACGCGCTTAACTGGTGTCGGTATGGGTAGCACCCCTTGTCTTTAGCGGGGATCGATGGAGGTGTGGAAGAACCAAAGGGCTTACAACCATCCCCATCTAGCAGGACATTCTTGCAGTTGAAGGATTCAAAATGGCCATGATCATAATACGTACACAAATCAAGCTGGAGGATAAAGAACTACCTTTATGTCAGTGACAATATAGTCGGTGCTCATGTACCTGTCGTTAACACTTGTCACGTCCCATTTTCTACAAACCATTATCGTGATAGGTCTGGTGCTCCCTTCACGGAGCTCACTAAGGAACATATGACTGCTTGTACCACCGTCGGACGTTTGCAAACTAAGGGGGCTGGCCATGGCAATAGAGGAGGAAAGGAAACTATGAACCTACAAACATAACAAAGCCGGCAATCTTAGAGCATAACCAAAGACCGCTCAACTGTCTATAAATTAATCATATCCTAATGAATAATATTAAATGACAAGGATATTCAAAGAGGCACAATAAAACAATGCAATTTAATTAATTTTAAAGCGACTTTTGGAATCCTAGCTTGTAGTTAGAGTTTCTTGAATTGGTTTTTATATAATGTTAGACTTTATATTAGAGAACAATTTATTAAGAAATACCTACCACTTGTACACTATTAATTATAGTGGGAATACCCGCGCGTTGCGGCAGGGACTTATGTTTTCTAACGAACGTGGCGTGGTGGATTTCACATTATTTATTTGCAATACCAATTTGCTAAAACAACCAATATATCAATAGGTCTAGACAAACTTACTCCATATATAGTTCATCTTTAGTCAAAATCTTATTTTCATCACCTCTAACAGAATGGTAAAACAAAAATCCAAATATAATGCAAAAAGAAAAGTTTAATAATAACAATACATACGAATGAATGATAAGCCCATAAAAGGGGGAGGTGATAAAGCCCTTATCTCATGGGTTTTTATATAACATTAAAACTCGTCTCCTTAATACCACCAGCAACTGTCACTTTTATCCCATTCCTAGCCATTTGAACCAAACACATCCTATGATCAAACATTTGTTTATAATTGTTTCCATCAGAACTTGTATATTTCAAATCCAAGCATGCACTCATCTAGACAATAAACCATGAACAATTTAAAGATAAACTTACAGTACAAATTGATAACACGTATCCTAAATTAGATATCAGTTCATCAAATTCATGAATACAAGCATCATAAGGCTCATATACTCCACTTCCATGAACAATGATACCAAATCAGATGATCTTATTTACAAATTAATCACAGTTTTCCTAATTTAGGTATAATTACATTGAAATTGTAACCAATAACCAGTTGTCTCATGTAAATTGTATGTCAAATTCAAAAATATACAAATATAAACTCATACAAACCTGAATCATATATTTATTTGCAAATTAACCAAAAGTAAACAAACAAAAAACATGTGAATCATAAAATAAGAAGTCAAGTGAATAAACAATTACGTAGAGAGCGTTCGAGCAACGGATCGGGCTTTTGGTGCAGATGATTAAGAATAATAATAAGAAGAAAACACGAGTGAATTAAGGACCTCAACATGATCGGTTCCAGTACCCAGTTGTCCAAAGTGTTTCCCACCGAAGGCATACACAGCACCATCGCTTGATATGCAAATTGTATGCCAAAGACCAGCATCAACGCCATCTATGCGGATGCCCAGCAACGACGATACACATGTAGGCCTTAGCTCATCATTGGTACTTCCTTTCCCACACTATATCACAAGAAAATCACAACTTAGAGTAGTCCTGATATGCTACCACCAAATGACCTGTGACAAAAAAGGGAAACTGAAGAACATGTATAGATATAATTTTTATAAAAGAATGTGTTTTATCTCCTTTCACATAGAATTTCATCTTGAACATTCAGAGTTGATCAGTTATGGGATTATTCTGTAAAAACAAAATGAATCCAAGCAACAAAAAAGAGACTTACATCGAGCTGTTCTTCTCCTGCGATTTGTCTTCCTATGGTTGCGATTCAAGAAGAAAGAAACAGACTAAAATCAAAGCCATTGAAATTTATTAATAATGGCCATCGAAGCCCTGGGTGGCTCTTCAGTGTCGCTTCTTCCCTCCGTTACACTCTCTCTGGTCTCGATTTCTCTTCTTCAATGCTTGATTTCTTTGCCACCATGAGAGTCGTCGGCAGTGATGACAACGGTGGAATTGGATTCGATAGAGAGAGATAATGAGAAATGGAAGAATGTACAGTCCTCCCATTCCTTGTGTTTTTAAAAGCAAAACCCATTCAAAAGGGAACAAAAAGACACTGCATTTTCACTTTGCTCCCACCATTTAATTCACATTCAATCCCTGGCTATTAAAGAAAGAAATGAAGAGCATGTCCTAATTGAATATGACCAGATAATTAAAAGAAGGGGGTTATGTCGATTAAGTTTCTTTGGGGCAAGGAATGAAATGAATAAATTTAGTTAAAACAATTATAGGTTACAATTACAATGCATAAATTTAATCAATTACAATGCATAAATTTGTTTACAATAACAACTAATTTAGACTATTCACATACCATCTTAATTATAGGTTACATATGTGTCAAAATCATTAAAATACCCCTAAAGTGTCTTAAATTTTTGAAGAATAGGCAAGGTTACCCCCTCTAAAATAGCTTGGTTCACTTGTACATGTTGCTTGAAGATGTGTACACAATCAAAAATTACCAAAAGAATAGAAATCCTAGTTCTCTTAATAGTATATAGATGAATGTGATGGTTCATTTATATGGCTTTGGACACCACATGATTTATAAAAAGTTTAATTCTTTTAATTTGATTTAAATACATATTTTAGAGTTGTGTGGCTAACCTAAATATAGTATCATTAATGAACCTTAAAAAACCATTACCTATTTTTTCTCGTAACTAACAACTTAAAAAAGAACAAATAATCAAATTTGCATGTGATATTGTGATTGAAATTTTCTTTTTAATTAAGAAGAGTTCTCAGACTAAGCTATGATCGAAGCAACAAATATATCCGCAAAAATTAAATTAAGGTTAAAAAAGGTAATGTGTTTGAAAAGGGTAAAACCGTCATAAACTAAAAGTTCATTTAAAAGGGTTATATATGATATTTTAAGTTTATACTGGGTATATATCACATTCACGTCATAAAATAAAAAATTCATCAAAATTCTAGAAAAATGAGGAAAAAGAATAAATACCGAGATAGTCCTTAAGCTCAAGGTAACCAATATCCAATAAAGGAAACAGACGCGTTGCCCCTGAAATAAAAAAAAAATAATCAAGTTAAAGTCTAATAAACATAAATAAAATCAACACATCCTAAAAAAGTATAAGACCACCGAGATGTTTAATTGTAAGCATTTAACATACCGAACGATATGATGGCAAACGAAATCAGAGTACCAACAACTCTAAATGAAGTAATGGTCGTAAAATTGCGGAAAAATTGCTTATTTTTCACTTGAAACCTATTGAAATAATATAAATGTAATTATAAAACATTAAAAAATATTAAAAATCTATGAAGAGTGAAGAACTAATGCATATACAACTTGAAAGACACAAATATATTTAAGAGGCTCATAATGAAGGTTGTAAAAAAGTTGATATAAATACAACTTGAAAGACACAAATGTATTTAAGAGGCTCATAATGAAGGTTGTAAAAAAGTTGATATAACTAAATTTTTAAGTATATATAGATATAGATAGAGATAGATATAGATTATCTAAAATATCTTATATAAAAAAACATATTGTTATACAATATACGTTTGTTTTTTTCAAGTCGTAATCAATTTTTCTTTAGCCTAAATCTTAGTTCGATCATCAACATTTTAATTGTTTTGAAGCAAGAGCTAAATTTCCATTTTTTTGTGTAATGCTATTTCAGAAATCTATTGTCATGTTTTAAACATTCAAAATAATATTGAAAAAACGGTTTTACAGCAAAAGTAAATTTTTAAACCATGGTCGCATGACTGTTTTCTTTAAAAAAAATAATGCTCAAGAGCTATGACGTATTATATATAAGCAAAACTTTCAATTTTCACATAACAGATGTAGAAGCTTATAAAAAAATAGGCAGGGGCTTATAAAAAAATGAATTCATATCATTAGGTTAAGATCTTATTTGTAAACAATTATATTACACATTAAATCATAAAATATGTAAGTAATGGTATTAGAAAGGGGAAAAATGTAATAATCATTTAAGAAGTTCATTAAGGGTAAAATAGTAATTCAATAGGAGTGATTTTAATAAAATGGGTAAATATGTAATATGTATGGTTTAAAAGGAGGAAATATGTAATTGATTTTATGAGTTGGGTATATATGTAATAAATGATCTTAGGAGGGGGATATATGTAAATGACCTCATTTAAAACAACCATAAATTTTGGTTTTAAAATAAAACATATAACTAAACTTTAGAACTAGCCAATGGTAAAAGTGTAGAAGCCGCACAGGTAGTCAAGGGTTGTAGTATTGTTCTAGCGGGTCAGACTTTCTCGATTGATCTCATACCCATAGTTTTGGGTAGTTTTGACGTCGTCATCGGTATGGATTGGCTATCCCAACATCATGCGGAGATCTTATGCAAAGAAAAAGTTATTCGTATTCCTCGCACCAGTCAGGAACCTCTCGAAGTACAAGGTGACAAGAGTGGTGCTGTGGTTGGCATCATTTCATTCTTAAAGGCGCAGAAATGTTTACGAAAGGGACATACTGCCATTCTGGCACTTGTCACTGACGCATCAGCAAAGGAAAAGAAGCTGGAGGATATACCAGTTGTGCGTGATTTTCCTCAAGTGTTTCCTGAAGATTTACCTGGTTTACCTCCTCATCGTCAAGTCGAGTTTCAGATTGAGTTAGCTCCTGGAGCAGCACCAATAGCCCGCGCACCGTATCGTTTAGCTCCAACCGAACTGGAAGAACTGTCGAAGCAGCTACAAGAGCTCTTGGAAAAGGGCTTTATTCGTCCAAGCTCTTCGCCTTGGGGAGCTCCAGTGTTATTTGTGAAGAAGAAAGACGGTACGTTCAGGATGTGCATCGACTACCGCGAACTCAATAAGGTGACGGTGAAAAACCGTTATCCTCTTCCGCGCATAGACGACCTATTCGACCAGTTGCAAGGGTCGTGTTACTATTCCAAGATTGATTTAAGGTCAGGGTATCATCAGCTGAGAGTCCGGGATGAGGACGTCTCCAAAACCGCTTTCAGAACTCGCTACGGTCATTACGAGTTTCTTGTCATGCCATTCGGGCTTACGAACGCGCCAGC